>NC_050103.1:90674517-91299517 GCF_902167145.1 Zea mays | reverse complement strand
AGCTCTTGCCTCCATTCTCTTGTTATAAGCTTCGTCATCTGAAAGAAATTTACCCTGAAGGTAAGAGATGATCTCAGTTCTCCAATCTTCACTAAAAACAGGAGATATATTAAGAACTGCTCTTTCAAGGAGTTCCACCGAAGGTGCTTTTATTGTTTCAAAGAACACATCCGAAGGTAAAGGCAGCCCCTGTGCTGCTGACTTAGCTAGCAGATCAGCATGCTCATTTTGTCCTCGAGGGATATTCTTGACAGAAAACCCTTCGAAGGAAGCTTCGACTCTTCGAACCATATCCAGATATTTTTCAAGCTTCGGATCCTTAGCCTTACAACTTTTGTCAATATGACCCGAAACAACCTGGGAATCAGTTTTAAGTATGGCCCTTCTGATTCCCATTGCTTTTAACTTTCGAAGACCTAAAATCAATGCTTCGTACTCAGCAATGTTATTTGTGCAATTAAAATCAAGTTTTGCCGCATAACAGGTTTTGACTTTGGAAGGTGAAACCAACACAGCGGCCGCTCCTGCTCCGAAGGTTCCCCAAGATCCATCACAAAACACTATCCAGGCTTCGTTGTCTTTATTTGTTTCCTCCTCCTGAGCCCCTGGTGTCCAATCAGCAATAAAGTCTGCCAGTGCCTGCGACTGAATTGAAGATCTATGAACATATTCAATACAAAATTCATTGAGCTCTGCAGCCCATTTTCCAATCCTTCCAGTAGCTTCTCTGTTCCTCATAATATCCTTCAGAGGTTGTGATGAAGGAACAATTATGTTGTAAGCTTGGAAATAGTGCCGAAGCTTCCTGGAGGCCATCAAGACAGCATACAGTATCTTCTCCAACTCTGTATAATTTTTCTTTGATAAACTAAGGACCTCGGAAACAAAATATATTGGGGCCTGCCTTTTGACTTGACCATCAAGCTTCTCCTGAACAAGCGCTGCACTTACCGCTGAGTGCGAAGCTGCCACATATAACAATAAAGGAGCCCCTGGCATTGGTGGAGTCAATGTTGTTAGATCTATCAAATACTGTTTCAGTTCTTCGAAAGCCTTCTGCTGGATTGGTCCCCATTGAAAGACTTCGGCCGACTTCAGCACTTCGAAGAATGGTAAATTTCTCTCTGCCGATCTGGATATGAATCTATTGAGAGATGCCAACCTTCCTGTCAATCTTTGAGCCCCCTTCTTTGTAGTTGGTGGCTCCATCCGAAGTATAGCTTCAATTTTACTTGGATTGGCTTCAATGCCCTTTGTTGAAACCAAGCATCCAAGAAATTTTCCCTTCTTCACTCCGAAGACACATTTTTCTGGATTTAACTTTAAGCCAGCTTGCCTGAAACTGGCAAAGGTCTCCTGCAGATCAGCAATATGATTCTCCTGCTTCGTGCTTTTGACAATGATGTCATCAACATAAGTTAACACATTTCTGCCTATTTGAGATTGAAGAACCTTCGCAGTCATTCGGCTGAAACTTCCTCCAGCGTTTTTGAGCCCCTCAGGCATCCGAAGATAGCAATATGTGCCACTTGGAGTGATGAAGCTAGTCTTCGGCTCATCTTCCTTCTTCATCCAAATTTGGTGATAGCCTGAATAACAGTCTAACAGACTCATGAGCTCTGACGAAGCTGCTGCATCAACTAAAGAATCTATCCTTGGTAGTGGGAATTCATCCTTCGGACAAGCCTTGTTAAGATCTGTAAAATCGATGCACATTCGCCACTTGCCATTGGCCTTTTTTACCATAACAGTGTTAGCCAGCCATTCTGGGTACTTCACTTCTCTGATAACTCCTGCACTGAGGAGTCTTTTGACTTCGTTGCGAGCACCTTCGGCCTTATCATCTGACATTTTCCGAAGCCTTTGCTTTCTGGGTCTGAAGGATGGATCGACATTGAGTGAGTGCTCGATAACATCTCTATTAACTCCGCAGAGATCATTGGCTGACCATGCAAAAACATCCTTGTTATTGAACAAAAACCTTATCAAGGTTTTCTCCTGCTCTTCGGATAACTGAGAGCCTAACAACACCTTCTGCTCTGCTATGTCCTCACACAAGAGCATAGGCTTCGGCTGATCTGCTGAAGCTGCTTTCTCCCTTCTGAATTTGTACTGTTCACAAGCTTCAGCTCCATCTATATTATGGATTACTTTTGAGTCAGTCCAATTACCTTCGGCCCTTCTTGCGGCTTCCTGACTTCCATGGATAGCAATGGGTCCCTGATCCGAAGGTATCTTCATGCAAAGATAAGCAGGATGAAGGATTGCTTCGAAGGCATTAAGAGTACCACGACCAATAATTGCATTGTAAGGATATTCCATGTCAACAATGTCAAACACAACTTGCTCAGTTCTAGTGTTGTTGATGAATCCGAAGGTCACTGACATGGTGATCTTGCCCAGTGCTACAATCTGTCTTCCTCCGAAACCACAGAGAGGATGTGTAGCATCATGAATCTTATCTTCTGGCTCTTGCATTTGTCTGAAGGCTTTAGCAAATATGATGCCAGCTGCACTGCCTGTGTCAACCAAGACATTGTGGACCAGAAATCCTTTGATAACACAAGAGATAACCATGGCATCGTTGTGTGGGTAATCTTTGAGCTGAAGGTCCTCTTGGGAGAAGGTAATAGGAATATGAGACCATCTTGATTTGATGAAGGGTCCTTGCACCCCAACATGCTGTACCCTTCTCTGTGCTTCCTTCTTCTGTTTCTTGTTAGCTGGCTCTGAGGACGAGCCACCTGTGATTGGGAGCACCAGCTTCGGGTCCGAAGCAGCTCCAGCTTGGTCGTTGAACGAAGCCATCAGCTCAAAAAGTGGAAGTGAGTTCACCGGAGGTGGGCGCCAATGTTGGGGACTTGTTCTCAAATGCTATGAGTTAAGAACAAGGCAACACAGAGAATGTTAAACGATAAAGTCCTTCGTCCTTTGAAGCATTATTTCCCTTAGGATATAACGATCTTCGGACGAAGGTCATGAAGGACGAACCTTCATCATCACAGTATATATTAATGAAAGACGAAGCATATGAAACATAAAAGATAGTATGAACAATCATATAACATTATTCATTTAACTTTATTATATCATCATAGAGAAATAAGAACAATATCAAATTATAAATGTACCTTCGGCTTGGAAGGAGATGAAAATACAAGGATGACGCAAAAGCAAAATGCCAAGTCAGCGTGAACAGTATGGGGGTACTGTTCACCTATTTATAGGCACGGGGTACAACCCATACAAAATTACATACATGCCCTTTACATTTGGTGATAATTCTATAGCACTCTATCGAGGTCTAAATGGCCTTTTCATCTTTAAGTCGGTTCCCTTTTCTGCGAACATGCCGAAGCTTTCCTGCTTCACAGCTTCGGCGCTGTGTCAACCTTTGTATCTTTTGAGCTTCTCCCTTTCTGATACAAGTCCGAAGATACCTGTTCACACATTATAAAGCCGCTTCTCCCTTGAAGACCTTCGGCGACGAAGCATAGACCCAACAAATCTCCCCCTTTTTGGTGATTGATGCCAACACAAACCAAAGCAAATATAAAAGTGCATAATTGAACTAGTTTGCATAATATAAGTGCAAAGGTTGCTTGGAATTTAGCCAATATAAATACTTACAAGATATGCATGGATTGTTTCTTCATTTTTAACATTTTGGACCACGCTTGCACCACAAGTTTTGTTTTTGCAAACTCTTTTGTAAATCCTTTTCAAAGTTCTTTTGCAAATAGTCAAGGGCAAATGAATAAGATTTTGAGAAGCATTTTCAAGATTTGAAGTTCTCTCCCCCTGTTTCAAATGCTTTTCCTTTGACTAAACAAAACTCCCCCTAAATGAGATCCTCCTCTTAGTGTTCAAGAGGGTTTTGATATATCATTTTTCAAATACTACTTTCTCCCCCTTTTGAACACAATAGGATACCAATTGAAAATATTCAACACTAAGTTTTTGAAATTGGTGGTGGTGCGGTCCTTTTGCTTTGGGCTCATACTCTCTCCCCCTTTGGCATGAATCGCCAAAAACGGAATCATTAGAGCCCTCGAAATGCTATCTTCCCCTTTGGTCATAAAGAAATGAGTTAAGATTATACCAAAGACGAAGTCCTTTTGCTCTCTCCCCCAAGAATGGAGAGTCTCTTGGAGCGACGGCGAAGGATGAGTTACGGAGTGGAAGCCTTTGTCTTCGCCGAAGACTTCAATTCCCTTTCAATACACCTATTACTTGGTTTAAAATGGACTTGAAAACACATTAGTCATAGCACATGAAAGAGACATGATCAAAGGTATATAGTTGAGCTATGTGTGCAATCTACCAAAAAAAATTGCGTGAATCAAGAATATTGAGCTCATGCCTAAGTTTGGTAAAAGTTTGTTCATCAAGAGGTTTGGTAAAGATATCGGCTAATTGATCTTTAGTATTAATGTATGAACTCTCGATATCTCCCTTTTGTTGGTGATCCCTAAGAAAATGATACCGAATGGCTATGTGCTTATTGCGGCTATGCTCGACGGGATTGTCGGCCATTTTGATTGCACTCTCATTATCACATAGCAAAGGGACTTTGGTTAATTTGTAACCGTAGTCCCGCAGGGTTTGCCTCATCCAAAGCAATTGCGCGCAACAATGGCCTGCGGCAATGTACTTGGCTTCGGCGGTGGAAAGAGCGACCGAATTTTGCTTCTTTGAAGCCCAAGACACCAAGGATCTTCCCAAGAACTGGCAAGTCCCCGATGTGCTCTTTCTATTGATTTTACACCCTGCCCAATCGGCATCCGAATAACCAATCAAATCAAAAGTGGATCCCTGAGGGTACCAAAGCCCAAACCTAGGAGTATAAGCCAAATATCTCAAGATTCGTTTTACGGCCGTAAGGTGGGATTCCTTAGGGTCGGATTGGAATCTTGCACACATGCATACGGAAAGCATAATGTCCGGTCGAGATGCACATAGATAGAGTAATGAACCAATCATTGATCGGTATACCTTTTGATCCACGGACTTACCTCCCGTGTCGAGGTCGAGATGCCCATTTGTTCCCATGGGTGCCTTGATGGGTTTGGCATCCTTCATTCCAAACTTAGCAAGAATGTCTTGAGTGTACTTTGTTTGGCTAATGAAGGTGCCCTCTTGGAGTTGTTTGACTTGGAATCCTAGAAAATACTTCAACTCCCCCATCATAGACATCTCGAACTTTTGTGTCATGATCCTACTAAACTCTTCACATGTAGACTCGTTAGTAGACCCAAATATAATATCATCAACATAAACTTGGCATACAAACAAGTCATTTTCAAGTGTTTTAGTAAAGAGTGTAGGATCAGCCTTTCCGACTTTGAAGCCATTAGTAATAAGGAAATCTCTAAGGCATTCATACCATGCTCTTGGGGCTTGCTTGAGCCCATAAAGCGCCTTAGAGAGCTTATAGACATGGTTAGGGTACTCACTATCTTCAAAGCCGGGAGGTTGCTCAACATAGACCTCTTCCTTGATTGGTCCATTGAGGAAGGCACTTTTCACGTCCATTTGATAAAGCTTAAAGCCATGGTAAGTAGCATAGGCCAATAATATGCGAATTGACTCAAGCCTAGCTACGGGTGCATAGGTTTCTCCGAAATCCAAACCTTCGACTTGGGAGTAACCCTTGGCCACAAGTCGAGCTTTGTTCCTTGTCACCACACCATGCTCATCTTCCTTGTTGCGGAAGACCCATTTGGTTCCTACAACATTTTGGTTAGGACGTGGAACTAAATGCCATACCTCATTCCTAGTGAAGTTGTTGAGCTCCTCTTGCATCGCCACCACCCAATCCGAATCTTGGAGCGCTTCCTCTACCCTGTGTGGCTCAATAGAGGAAACAAAAGAGTAATGCTCACAAAAATGTGCAACACGAGATCTAGTAGTTACCCCCTTATGAATGTCGCCGAGGATGGTGTCGACGGGGTGATCTCGTTGGATTGCTTGGTGGACTCTTGGGTGTGGCGGCCTTGGTTCTTGCTTATCGTCCTCCTTGTCTTCCTCAATTGCATCTCCCCCTTAATCTATGCCGTCATCTTGAGGTGGCTCATTTGATTGATCTTCTTCTTCATCAACTTGAGCCTCTTCCTCATTTTGAGTTGGTGGAGATGCTTGCGTGGAGGAGGACGGTTGATCTTGTGCTCTTGTAGGCTCTTTGGATTCCTTAGGACACACATCCCCAATGGACATGTTCCTTAGTGCGATGCATGGAGCCTCTTCTTCACCTATCTCATCAAGATCAACTTGCTCTACTTGAGAGCCGTTAGTCTCATCAAACACAACGTCACATGAGACTTCAACTAGTCCAGTGGACTTGTTAAAGACCCTATATGCCCTTGTGTTTGAGTCATAACCAAGTAAAAAGCCTTCTACAGTCTTAGGAGCAAATTTAGATTTTCTACCTCTTTTAACAAGAATGAAGCATTTGCTACCAAAGACTCTAAAATATGAAATGTTGGGCTTTTTACCGGTTAGGAGTTCATATGATGTCTTCTTGAGGATTCGGTGTAGATATAACCGGTTGATGGCGTAGCAAGCGGTGTTGACCGCCTCGGCCCAAAACCGATCCGAAGTCTTGTACTCATCAAGCATGGTCCTTGCCATGTCCAATAGAGTTTGATTCTTCCTCTCCACTACACCATTTTGTTGTGGCGTGTAGGGAGAAGAGAACTCATGCTTGATGCCCTCCTCCTCAAGGAAGCCTTCAATTTGTGAGTTCTTGAACTCCGTCCCGTTGTCGCTTCTTATTTTCTTGATCCTTGATCCAAACTCATTTTGAGCCCGTCTCAAGAATCCCTTTAAGGTCTCTTGGGTTTGAGATTTTTCCTGTAAAAAGAATACCCAAGTGAAGCGAGAATAATCATCCACAATAACTAGACAATACTTACTCCCGCCGATGCTTATGTAAGCGATCAGGCCGAATAGATCCATGTGCAGGAGCTCCAGTGGCCTGTCGGTCGTCATTATGTTCTTATGCGGATGATGAGTGCCAACTTGCTTTCCTGCTTGGCATGCGCTACAAATCCTGTCTTTCTCAAAATGAACATTTGTTAGTCCTAAAATGTGTTCTCCCTTTAGAAGCTTATGAAGATTCTTCATCCCAACATGAGCTAGTCGGCGGTGCCAGAGCCAACCCATGTTAGTCTTAGCTATTAAGCAAGTGTCGAGTTCAGCTCTATCAAAATCTACCAAGTATAGCTGACCCTCTAACACTCCCTTAAATGCTATTGAATCATCACTTCTTCTAAAGACAGTGACACCTACATCAGTGAATAGACAGTTGTAGCCCATTTGACATAATTGAGATACGGAAAGCAAATTGTAATCTAAAGAATCTACAAGAAAAACATTGGAAATAGAATGGTCAGGAGATATAGCAATTTTACCCAAACCTTTGACCAAACCTTGATATCCATCCCCGAATGTGATCGCTCTTTGGGGATCTTGGTTTTTCTCGTATGAGGAGAACATCTTTTTCTCCCCTGTCATGTGGTTTGTGCACCCGCTGTCGAGTATCCAACTTGAGCCCCCGGATGCATAAACCTACAAAACAAGTTTAGTTCTTGACTTTAGGTACCCAAATGGTTTTGGGTCCTTTGGCATTAGACACAAGAATTTTGGGTACCCAAACACAAGTCTTTGACCCCTTGTGCTTGCCCCCAACATATTTGGCAACTATTTTGCTGGATTTGTTAGTCAACACATAAGATGCATCAAAAGTTTTAAATGAAAGACTATGTTCATTTGATGCAGTAGGAATTTTCTTCTTAGGCAACTTAGCACGGGTTGGTTGCCTAGAGCTAGATGTCTCACCTTATACATAAAAGCATGATTGGGGCCAGAGTGAGACTTCCTAGAATGAATTTTCCTAATTTTGCTCTCAGGATAACCGGCAGGGTATAAAATGTAACCCTTGTTATCCTGAGGCATGGGAGCCTTGCCCTTAACAAAGTTAGACAATCTTTTAGGAGGGGCACTAAGTTTGACATTGTCTCCCCTTTGGAAGCCAATGCCATCCTTGATGCCAGGGCGTCTCCCACTATAGAGCATACTTCTAGCAAATTTAAATTTTTCATTTTCTAAGTTATGCTCGGCAATTTTAGCATCTAATTTAGCTATATGATCATTTTGTTGTTTAATTAAAGCCATGTGATCATGTATAGCATCCATGTTAACATCTCTACATCTAGTGCAAATAGATACATGCTCAACGATAGATGTAGAGGGTTTGCAAGATTTTAATTCTACAACCTTAGCATGTAACATGTCATTCTTAGTTCTAAGGTCGGAAACAGTAGCATTGCAAACATCAAAATCTTTAGCCTTAGCAAGCAATTTTTCATTTTCAATTTTAAGGCTAGCTAGGGAAGCATTCAACTCATCAATCCTAGCAAGTAAATCATCATTATTATCTCTAGGATTGGGAATTGAAACATTACAAATATGTGAATCAACCTTAGCATTTAAACTAGCATTTTCATGTCTAAGGTTGTCAATCATCTCATGGCAAGTGCTTAGCTCACTAGATAGTTTTTGACATTTTTCTACTTCTAGAGCGTAAGCATTTTTAACCTTAACATGTTTCTTGTTTTCCTTAATAAGGAGGTCCTCTTGGGAATCCAAAAGGTCATCCTTTTCATGAATAGCACTAACCAATTCATTTAATTTTTCCTTTTGTGCTATGTTAAGGTTGGCAAAAAGGGTACGCAAATTATCCTCCTCATCACTAGCATTATCATCACTAGAAGATTCATATTTAGTGGAGGAGTTAGATTTAACCTTCTTCCGTTTGCCGTCCTTTGCCATGAGGCACTTGTGGCTGACGTTGGGGAAGAGAAGTCCCTTGGTGACGGCGATGTTGGCGGCGTCCTCGTCGTCGGAGGAGTCGCTAGAGCTTTCGTCGAAGTCGCACTCCCGACAAATATGGGCATCGCCGCCCTTCTTCTTGTAGTACCTCTTCTTCTCCCTTCTTCTCCCCTTCTTGTCGTCGCCCCTGTCACTGTCACTTGATAATGGACATTTAGCAATAAAGTGACCGGGCTTACCACACTTGTAGCAAACCTTCTTGGAGCGGGACTTGTAGTCTTTCCCTCTCCTTTGTTTGAGGATTTGGCGGAAACTCTTGATGACGAGCGCCATTTCCTCATTGTCAAGCTTGGAGGCGTCTATTGGTTGTCGACTCCTCCTTCTTATCTTCCGTCGCCTTCAATGCGACGGGTTGAGCTTCGGATGTAGATGGATCATCAAGCTCGTTGATCTTCCTCGAGCCTTCGATCATGCACTCAAAACTTACAAAATGCCCGATTACTTCCTCGGGGGTCATTTTAGTATATCTAGGATTACCACGAATTAATTGAACTTGAGTAGGGTTAAGGAAAATAAGAGATCTTAGAATAACCTTAACCACTTCATGGTCATCCCACTTTACGCTCCCGAGGTTGCGCACTTGGTTCACCAAGATCTTGAGCCGGTTGTACATGTGTTGTGGCTCCTCCCCTTTGCGAAGCCGGAACCGACCGAGCTCCCCCTCGATCGTTTCCCGCTTGGTGATCTTGGTGAGCTCATCTCCCTCGTGCGCGGTTTTGAGCACATCCCAAACCTCCTTGGCGCTCTTCAACCCTTGCACTTTGTTATACTCCTCTCTACTTAAAGAGGCGAGGAGTATTGTTGTCGCTTGAGAGTTGAAGTGCTCGATTTGGGCCACCTCATCCTTATCATAATCCTTATCCCCTATGGATGGTACCTGTGCACCAAACTCAACAACATCCCATATACTTTTGTGGAGTGAGGTTAGATGAAATCGCATTAAATCACTCCACCTAGCATAATCTTCACCATCAAAAATTGGTGGTTTGCCTAATGGGACGGAAAGTAAAGGTGCATGTTTAGAAATTCGAGGGTAGTGTAGGGGGATCTTACTAAACTTCTTACGCTCTTGGCGTTTAGAAGTTACGGAGGGCGCTTCGGAGCCGGAGGTCGATGTTGATGAAGTGTCGGTCTCGTAGTAGACCACTTTCCTCATCCTCTTTGGCTTGTCCTCACTCCGATGCGGCTTGTGGGAAGAAGATTTTTCCTTCTTCTCTTTGTGGTGAGAAGAAGATTTTTTCTCCTTCCCTTTGTTGGAGGAGCTCTTCTTCTTCTCCCTCCTCTTGGTGCGGGACTCTTCCGATGAAGTGCTCCCGTGGCTTGTAGTGGGCTTTTCGCCGGTCTCCATCTCCTTCTGATGTAGCTGAGGTGCCTGATCTTTCGGCGAGTAGAGATAATTCCGATTTGGCGGAAGATGACCCTTGCGATCCGACTACGATGAGCAAGCCCGAGGCGCCAATGCAATCGCTGAACCAACTCCCTGTGGTTACCGACCTTGCTGATGCGAGATCGGCCTGATCACGAAGATCGTTTCCTGTGCGCAATCGAAGAACGAACAAGAAAAAGATGCGAGCAATCTAATCTATTACTCGAGGGTGGAGTTCTGAATACACGAAGACAGCGCAGATTTGCACGTGTTCGAGAGTAGCTAAGGCTAACGTAAAACAAAACTCCCAAAATAAAGGAGGCGCAGCTCCTGAATAAATAGAGAGGGGGCGCAGCCCCTAGGGGCGGCCAACCCTAGGTCGTCCATTATGGGCCGCAATTGGGCTGGTCGTCTATTCTTCCGGGCCTTCGTTCTTTAACAACATGATGTAGTTCAATTCTCTTGCACGGGCCCGAGTCACTGGCCCAGGTGGAAGGGGTGGCGCCTGGGCTGGAAAAGGTGCTGCTGGTGTAGATGTGCTCGTGTTGGTGTTGATGTCCGCATCATCCTCCCCTTCTTGAACTGAAGTCGTCCTCGACGGCAACTCCTCATCTTCTCCCGCATACGGTTTCAAATCTGCAACATTAAAACTAGTGGAAACACCAAACTCCGCAGGCAGGTCAAGGATATAAGCATTATCATTAATCTTGGTTAGTACCTTAAAAGGACCAGCAGCACGAGGCATCAATTTAGAACGGCACAAAGTAGGAAAACGATCTTTTCTCAAATGCAACCAAACCATATCACCAGGTTCAAAAGTAACATGTTTTCTTCCTTTACTACTAGCAACCTGATTTTTTGCATTAGTAGCAGCAATGTTCTGTTTCGTTTGTTCATGTATGGTAATCATTTGTTCAACATGTGCAGAAGCATCTACATGTGGGGCGTTCGCAGCATTAAGTGAAATCAAATCAATAGGTGCCCTAGGAATGTAACCATAAACAATCTGGAAAGGGCACATCTTTGTAGAAGAATGCGTGGCATGATCGTAAGCAAATTCAACATGAGGCAAGCAATCCTCCCAACGTCTCAAATTCTTGTCTAAAACAGCCCTAAGCATGGTAGATAAAGTTCTATTTACTACCTCAGTTTGTCCATCAGTCTGAGGGTGACAAGTAGTGCTAAACAACAATTTAGTTCCCAATTTATTCCAAAGAGATCTCCAAAAATGGCTTAGAAACTTAGCATCGCGATCAGAGACTATTGTTTTTGGAATACCATGTAAACGAATAATTTCTCTAAAGAACAATTCAGCAACAATGCTAGCATCATCAGTTTTATGACAAGGTATAAAGTGAGCCATTTTAGAGAATCTATCAACAACCACAAAAATACTATCCCTCCCCTTCTTAGTTCTAGGCAAGCCCAAAACAAAGTCCATAGAGATATCAAGCCAAGGAGAAGAAGGGACAGGCAAAGGCATATACAAACCATGGTTGTTCAACCGTGACTTAGCTTTCTGACAAGTAGTGCAGCGTGCAACAAGGCGCTCCACATCAGCGCGCATCAGAGGCCAAAAGAAATGGGCAGCCAACACCTCATGCGTTTTGTAGACGCCAAAATGCCCCATGAGACCGCCTCCATGCGCTTCCTGTAACAACAAAAGACGAACCGAGCTAGCTGGAACACACAACTTGTTAGCGCGAAATAGGAACCCATCCTGTATGTGAAATTTGCCCCATGGTATCCCATTAATACAATGGCCAAAAGCATCTTTAAAATCAGCATCGTCAACATATTGATCCTTCACAGTGTCCAAACCAAAGATTTTAAAATCTAATTGTGACAGCATGGTATAGCGACGAGACAAAGCATCAGCAATAATATTGTCCTTCCCGTTCTTGTGTTTAATAATGTAAGGAAAGGACTCAATGAATTCGACCCATTTAGCATGACGACGGTTCAGATTTGTTTGGGTACGAATATGTTTTAAAGCCTCATGATCAGAATGAATTATGAACTCACGATGCCAAAGATAATGCTGCCAAGTATGCAAAGTGCGCACTAAAGCGTAAAGCTCCTTATCATAAGTAGAATATTACAGACTAGCACCGCTTAATTTTTCACTAAAATAAGCAACTGGTTTTCCTTCTTGTAACAAAACAGCACCTAGCCCAATACCGCTAGCATCGCATTCAAGCTCAAAAACTTTATTAAAATCAGGCAATTGCAAGAGGGGAGCTTGGGTTAACTTATCTTTCAAAGTGCTGAACGCTACCTCCTGCGAATCACTCCAAGCAAACGACACATCTTTCTTTGTAAGCTCATGTAGAGGTGCTGCAATGGAGCTAAAATCACGAACAAATCTGCGGTAGAAACCGGCAAGTCCAAGAAAGCTCCGAATTTGTGTGACCGTCGTCGGTGTAGGCCACTCCCGAATGGCAGCAATGTTGCTGCTATCCACCTCAATGCCCTGCGGAGTAACAACATAACCAAGAAACGAGACACGTTGCGTGCAAAATGTGCATTTTTCCATGTTACCAAACAAGCGAGCAGCACGCAAAGCGTCAAAAACAGCACGCAAATGTTCTAAATGCTCCTCTATAGACTTGCTGTAAATAAGGATATCATCGAAATAAACAACAACAAACAAACCTATGAAGGCCCGTAGAACTTCGTTCATTAAACACATAAAGGTGCTGGGAGCATTAGTCAATTCAAATGGCATAACCAACCATTCATATAAACCAAATTTCGTTTTAAAAGCCGTTTTCCATTCATCACCGAGTTTCATTCTAATCTGATGGTAACCGCTACGCAAATCAACCTTAGAGAAAATAACGGCACCACTAAGCTCATCTAGCATATCATCAAGGCGTGGAATAGGATATCGATAACGAACTGTGATGTTATTAATAGCACGACAATCTACGCACATACGCCATGACCCATCTTTCTTTGGAACGAGTAAAACAGGAACCGAGCAAGGGCTAAGAGACTCATGAATGTAACCCTTATCAAGCAGTGTCTGCACCTGGCGCTGGATCTCCTTCGTCTCATCTGGATTTGTACGGTACGGGGCGCGGTTCGGAAGAGAAGCGCCGGGGATGAGATCGATCTGATGCTCAATGCCACGGAGGGGAGGAAGACCCGGTGGTAAGTCCGTAGGATAAACATCAGCATACTCCTGCAAAAGGTTAACAACAGCAGGGGGTATATCCAAAGACGGTGCATCATCAAGCGGAACAAGCATTCGCGAGCATACAAGTGCATAACAGGGCATATGAGCTTCATGGAGATCATCAAAATCAGCACGTGTAGCAAGTAAAACAGGAGAGTGCAACTTGATTTCAGATTTAATAGGTGCGGCTGATGTCGATTTGACTTGTTGTGCAGTTTTAGCAGCCCTAGTAAGATCATCTTTCAAAATTTGGTCAGGGGTCATTGGATGTATAATTATTTTCTGGCCTTTAAACATGAAAGAATAATGATTTGAACGACCATGATGTAAACTATCAGTATCATATTGCCAAGGTCGACCTAATAACAAAGAGCATGCTTCCATATGAATAACATCGCAATCAGCATAATCAGAATAAGAACCCAGCGAAAAGGGGACACGTACCGAACGTGTTACCTTTATTTTACCACCATCATTAAGCCATTGAATGTGATACGGATGTGGATGTGTGCGAGTGGGCAAGGATAATTTCTCTACCAACGCTGTACTTGCCAAATTGTTGCAGCTACCACTATCGATGATGATGCGAATCGACCGTTCGTGCACGACGCCCTTGGTATGGAATAGAGTGTGTCGCTGATTTTTTTCGGCCTGGGCAACCTGTGTGCTGAGAACACGCTGCACAACAAGACTCTCATACCTATCGGCGTCGATGGGATCAACGTGGACTTCCTCATTTTCTGCATGGTTAGTGGCAATCATAGCATGACTAGTTTCCTCAGAATCACTAGTTGAAGAGTACTCACCATTGTCACGTATAAGCAAGGTACGCTTGTTTGGGCAGTCCCGAATCATGTGCCCAAACCCTCTGCAACGATGGCACTGAATATCCCGTGTACGTCCTGTGGAAGAAGCGGCGCCTTTGGCAGGGGGCGCCACTGGCTTGGCCGGCCCTGTGCGCGATGTAGTGCTAGGCGTAGGAGGTGCAGGGCTGGAAGGAGTTGAGCTGTGTGTTGGACCCCGGCCTGCAAAAGAGTTAGTATATGTCTTTGATCGTCGTCCCTGCACTTCACGTTCAGCTTTGCAAGCATATTCAAACAATGTGGTTATATCAAAATAATCCTTATAATCAAGTATATCCAGAATTTCCCTGTTCAAACCACCACGAAAACGCGCCATAGCAGCGTCATCTGACTCAACCAAACCACAACGAAGCATACCCTTTTGCAACTCCTGGTAATATTCCTCAACAGATTGTGAACCTTGTTGAAAACGCTGCATTTTGTTAAGCAAATCACGAGCATAATAGGAAGGAACAAATCTGTGGCGCATGGCAGTTTTTAATTGGGTCCAAGTAATGACACTATTAATGGGAAGTTTTTGTTTATACTCACGCCACCAAATTAAAGCAAAATCAGTAAATTCACTAATGGCAGCCTTCACTTGGCTATTAGCAGGAATATCATGGCATGAAAATTTCTGTTCTACCTCTAATTCCCAATCAAGATATGCAGCAGGATCATATTTACCATTAAAATATGGAATTTTAAATTTAATCTTAGAAAATAAGTCATTAGGGGGATGACGAACCACACGACGTGCACGACCACGGCGATCTCCATCGTCCTGCTCAGTGTCACCGCCGTATTCCTGCTCCATCTTTGTGGTCAATGCATCAAGGTGTGCCAGGATGGTGTCGAGTGTGGTGCGAGTCGCCGTTTGAGCAAGGTCAAGTTGGTTGAAACGCTCGGTCGTCGAAGTGATCGTTGAATCAAGCCGTTCATGCATCGTCCTAATGTCAACAGCAAGTCCATCAACTTGTCCCCTTACTTCCTGCAACTGGGCATCCACCATGTCGTGTGCTCCTGCCATAGTTAGCGCAAACACCAAAAGGAGAAAAACCAACGACAAAAACAGGGGTGTACTGCTCACAAGGCGCTCACACTAGTGATGTTATCAAGTTCTTATCCGTTCTTACCAAGCCACAGTGGTGAACTGCAATCAACAGGTGGAACCGGTGAAAGATTGGATGAGCGATTGCGTGGAGAAACAGAAACCTGCTCGTCGTAGAAATATGTGGAGTTGTGGGTAGGCTGCACTCAAGTCAAGGATTAGCACGATCAAACAATAATACAAAGTTGAATTATAGTGCAAAACACGAAACTATATTGCTAGCCACAGGTGCAAAAGATGGATGGAACTAGCAGAATGGCAGTACCGTAAATATTGTACTAGTGATGCCAAAAAGGCACTAGTAGAAATCACAGGTGATTTTGTTTTTCTTTTTTGTATGATTTTTTTGATATTTTTCTCAGCACAAGAAGCAACAAGATAGGAGCTACACGAAGTTTCACCTAAAACAGATATCAGATGTGGTCTATAGAAAATCAGGAAGTTCTCTGAAAAGCGTGCGAGAACTTTGATGAATTTTTTTCTTTATTTTCCTGAATTTTTTTGACAATTTTGATGAAACCAAACAGACCGAAGGTGAGTTTGGCCGGGCTCAGAATGGTGTCAACAAGCTCCTGTAAAAATTTCAGATTTTTTGGACACCCGAGCGAAAAGTTATGCCCGTTTTACGGAAGGTATCTCAAGTTATGTTCTAAAAACGACCGGGATGAAACAACTGTATCCTTTCTCCTTCGTTATTTTTTTTCTGTTTTTTTGACGTAACCGAAGGAGAAAAACAAGGAAGCGGCCGTTGACTCGGTTTGTTTTTTTTTTCTGTTTTTTTTTTCGTAACCGAAGGAGAAAATCAAGGAAACGGCCGTTGACTCGGTTTGTTTTTTCTGTTTTTTTTGACGTAACTGAAGGAGAAAAATAAGGAAACGATGTTGACTCGGTTTGTGGCGTGATCAAACGGGAGATGGTGGCGGCGCTAGGGTTTGAATGGTGGAAGAACACAATGCAACCAGCAACAAATGACGTGAAAGCACACAAATTCAACAATGCAGATTATTGAAAGAAAGTGCGAGGCTCAAAAGGGTGCTGGGATAAGATCTAACCTGAATTTTTATGTGGTTTTGTGGACTGTAGGAAAAAAACGCTCGATAAACTCACCGATCAACCTGGAGCTCTTATACCAATTGATGTAGCTGAGGTGCCCGATCTTTCGGCGAGTAGAGATAATTCCGATTTGGCGGAAGATGACCCTTGCGATCCGACTACGACGAGCAAGCCCGAGGCGCCAATGCAATCGCTGAACCAACTCCCTGTGGTTACCGACCTTGCTGATGCGAGATCGGCCTGATCACGAAGATCGTTTCCTGTGCGCAATCGAAGAACGAACAAGAAAAAGATGCGAGCAATCTAATCTATTACTCGAGGGTGGAGTTCTGAATACACGAAGACAGCGCAGATTTGCGCGTGTTCGAGAGTAGCTAAGGCTAACGTAAAACAAAACTCCCAAAATAAAGGAGGCGCAGCTCCTGAATAAATAGAGAGGGGGCGCAGCCCCTAGGGGCGGCCAACCCTAGGTCGTCCATTATGGGCCGCAATTGGGCTGGTCATCTATTCTTCCGGGCCTTCGTTCTTTAACAACATGATGTAGTTCAATTCTCTTGCACGGGCCCGAGTCACTGGCCCAGGTGGAAGGGGTGGCGCCTGGGCTGGAAAAGGTGCTGCTGGTGTAGATGTGCTCATGTTGGTGTTGATGTCCGCATCACCTTCTTGGCGTGATCTCCCGACATCACTTCGAGCGGTTAGGCTCTAATGAAGCACCGGGCTCTGATACCAATTGAAAGTCGCCTAGAGGGGGGGGGTGAATAGGGCAAAACTGAAATTTACAAAATTAATCACAACTACAAGCCGGGTTAGCGTTAGTAATAAAGAAACGAGTCCGCGAGAGAGGGCACAACAACAAATCGCAAGCAAATGAAGAGTGTGACACGCGGATTTGTTTTACCGAGGTTCGGTTCTCGCAAACCTACTCCCCGTTGAGGAGGCCACAAAGGCCGGGTCTCTTTCAACCCTTCCCTCTCTCAAACGATCCCTCGGATCGAGTGAGCTTTCTCTTCTTAATCACTTGGAACACAAAGTTCCCACAAGGACCACCACAAGTTTGGTGTCTCTTGCCTCAATTACAAGTGAGTTTGATCGCAATGAAAGAATCAAGAAAGAAGAAAGCAATCCAAGCGCAAGAGCTCGAAAGAACACAAGCAAATCACTCTCTCTAGTCACTATGGCGTTGTGTGGAATTTGGAGAGGATTTGATCTCTTTGGTGTGTCTAGAATTGAATGCTAGAGCTCTTGTAGTAGTTGGGAAGTGGAAGACTTGGATGCAATGAATGGTGGGGTGGTTGGGGTATTTATAGCCCCAACCACCAAAAGTGGCCGTTGGGAGACTGTCTGCTCGATGGCGCACCGGACAGTCCGGTGCACACCGGACATGTCCGGTGCCCCCGCCACGTCATCAATGCCGTAGAATTCTGACCGTTGGATTTCTGCCTTGTGGGCCCGCCTTGATGTCCGGTGGCGCACCGGACATGCACTGTTCACTGTCCGGTGCGCCAGTATGGGCACGCCTGACTTCTGCGCGCGCAGAGCGCGCATTTAATGCTTCGCAGGTAGCCGTTGGCGCCGAATAGCCGTTGCTCCGAAGTTGCACCGGACAGTCCGGTGCACACCGGACATGTCCGGTGAATTATAGCGGACTAGCCGTTGGAGTTTCCCGAAGCTGGCGAGTTCCTGAGGCCGCTCATCCTTGGCGCACCGGACACTGTCCGGTGTACACCGGACAGTCCGGTGAATTATAGCGGAGACGCCTCTGGAAATTCCCGAAGGTGGCGAGTTTGCGTTGGAGTCCTCTGGTGCACCGGACAGTCCGGTGCGCCAGACCAGAGGTGCCTTCGGTTGGCCCTTTGCTCTTTTGTTGAACCCAACACTTGGTCTTTTTATTGGCTAAGTGTGAACCTTTAGCACCTGTATAACTTATACACTAGAGCAAACTAGTTAGTCCAATTATTTGTGTTGGGCAATTCAACCACCAAAACTATTTAGGAACTAGGTGTAAGCCTAATTCCCTTTCACCTCAAAACTTGATTAAGAGTTAGCACAGTGAAATCAAGTGGCTAAGGGAGAGCTCTTGTGAAGCACAATAAACACAGTGAGAACAAGCACAAGAGACACGAGGATTTATCCCGTGGTTCGGCCAAGTAGAACACTTGCCTATTCCACGTTGTGGCGTCCCAATGGACGAGAGTTGCACTCAACTCCTCTCAAGTGATCCAATGATCAACTTGAATACCACGGTGTTCTTCTTTCTTTCACTATATCCCGTTTGCGAGGAATCTCCACAACTTGGAGCCTCTCGCCCTTACAAATGATGATCACAAAGAAGCACGGATGTAAGGGAGGGAAAAGCAACACACACAAGTCTCAAAAGCAACAGCTCAAACACGCACACTAGTCACAACTTGAGCTCTAAGTTCACACACGGAGTTCTCAACTCAAAGGGAGCTCAAATTGCTATCACAAACAATCGAACGCGCTAGAATGTAGACTTGGTGCTTAGAGATGATCAAAGAATGCTTGGTGTCCTCCTCCATGCGCCTAGGGGTCCCTTTTATAGCCCCAAAGCAGCTAGGAGCCGTTGAGAGCAATCCAGGAAGGCAAATCTTGCCTTCTGTCGGGTGGCGCACCGGACAGTCCGGTGCACCACCGGACACTGTCCGGTGCAGATTTCTTTCCTATTCTGGCGCAGCCGACCGTTGAAGATTTGGAGCCGTTGGCGCACCGGACACTGTCCGGTGCACACCGGACAGTCTGGTGCCCCCATCAGACCGTTGGCTCGGCCACGCGTCACGCGCGGATTGCGCGGCCGACCGTTGGCGTAGTCGACCGTTGGCTCACCGGACAGTCCGGTGCACCACCGGACAGTCCAGTGATTTTTAGCCGTACGCCGCCGACGAAATCCCGAGAGCGGCCAGTTTGACCAAAGCCAGCCTGGCGCACCAGACACTGTCTGGTGCACCACCGGACATTCCGGTGCACCCAGACCGAAGCTGTCTTTGGCTGAACACTGCCTACTTTTTTCCAAATCGATTTCTCCTGTTTCTAGGACTTAGACACAATACATTAGTCTTCAAAACAATGTACTAAGTCTAGAAACATACCTTGCACCTTGTTTTGCACTTCTTGAGCCTTTGGCACAATTCAACACTTAAACCATTCGTGTTGGGTACTTAATCACCAAAACACTTAGAAATGGCCCAAGGGCACATTTCCCTTTCAATCTCCCCCTTTTTGGTGATTTATGCCAACACAACAAAAAGCAACACATAGAAGTGCAACATCAATGCAAATGAGAACAAGAATTGTTTTTTATTCGAATTTGGCATATTTGGATCTTCTTTTGCCACCACTTGGTTTTGTTTTTGCAAATCAACTTCAATTTCCTATCTCTAAGTCAAACACACTTGTTGAGGCATAAAGAGAGGTATTCCAAGAGAAATTGATCAAGATTCAAAAACTCCCCCTTTTTCCCATAATCAAATATTCTCCCCACAAGAGACCAACTTTTGACAAAAAGAGACACTTAGAGTATTTTGTCAAAACAAAAGTTCTAACTCTACTTCTCAAGTGGTAGCTGATCCATTTGCGTTAGCCTTAATTTCTCCCCCTTTGGCATCAAGCACCAAAACGGGATCATTTTTGGCCCTTTAACCCTATTGCTTCACCAAAATCTTCAATTAAGAGTAAGAAGGCAAAAAGAGCATGGAGATGAACTTGGAATTAGTTACTCTCTTATCGGAGTGCAGTGGAAGTCTTTCATGGTCCAAGTCCACCTTTCCCTTTCAATCTACTTTTGAGACTAAAACAAGTAAACTCAAACACAAGGTTAGTCTCAAAGTGTCAAGTTGTAGCATGTCTCCCCCTAAATAAGTGCATCACTCGCAAATGGACTTGTGAGGTCCGGGGATCATGTGTACAACTTGAGCACCATAAGTAAGCAACAATATGCATAAAGAACATGATCAAAGGCATAAACACATGTATGCTATAGATCAATCCAAGTTCCGCGAATCTAAGACATTTAGCTCACTACGCAGCCTGCAAAAGGTCTTCTCATCTAAAGGCTTGGTAAAGATATCGACTAGCTGGTTCTCGGTGCTAACATAAAACACTTCGATATCTCCCTTTTGCTGGTGGTCTCTCAAAAAGTGATGCCAGATGTCTATGTGCTTAGTGCGGCTGTGTTCAATAGGATTATCCGCCATGTGGATTGCACTCTCATTATCACATAGGAGTGGGACTTTGCTCAGATTGTAGCCAAAGTCCCGGAGGGTTTGCCTCATCCAAAGTAGTTGTGCGCAACACTGTCCTGCGGCAACATACTCGGCCTTAGCGGTGGATAGGGCAACGGAAGTTTGTTTCTTAGTACTCCAAGACACTAGGGACCTTCCTAAGAATTGGCACGTCCCTGATGTACTCTTCCTATCAACCTTGCATCCAGCATAATCGGAGTCTGAGTATCCAATCAAGTCAAAGGTAGACCCCTTTGGATACCAGATTCCGAAGCACGGCGTAGCAACTAAATATCTAAGAATTCGCTTAACAGCCACAAGGTGACACTCCCTTGGATCGGATTGAAATCTAGCACACATGCATACGCTTAGCATAATATCCGGTCTACTAGCACATAAATAAAGTAAAGACCCTATCATAGACCGGTATGCCTTTTGATCAACGGACTTACCTCCTTTGTTGAGGTCGACATGTCCGTCGGTTCCCATTGGAGTCTTTGCGGGCTTGGCATCCTTCATCCCAAACCGCTTGATCAAGTCTTGCGTATACTTTGTTTGGGAGATGAAAGTGCTGTCCTTGATTTGCTTCACTTGGAACCCAAGGAAGTAGTTCAACTCGCCCATCATTGACATCTCAAATTTTTGAGTCATCACCCTGCTAAACTCTTCACAAGACTTTTGGTTAGTAGAACCAAATATTATGTCATCGACATAAATTTGGCACACAAATAAATCGCCATCACACGTCTTAGTGAATAAAGTTGGATCGGCTTTCCCAACCTTGAAAGCATTAGCAATTAAAAAGTCTCTAAGGCATTCATACCATGCTCTTGGGGCTTGCTTAAGTCCATAGAGCGCCTTAGAGAGCTTACACACGTGGTCGGGGTACCGTTCATCCTCAAAGCCAGGGGGTTGCTCTACGTACACCTCCTCCTTGATTGGCCCGTTGAGGAAAGCGCTCTTCACATCCATTTGGAACAACCTGAAAGAATGGTGAGCGGCATAGGCTAACAAAATACGAATAGACTCTAGCCTAGCCACAGGAGCAAAGGTCTCCTCAAAGTCCAAACCTGCGACTTGGGCATAACCTTTTGCCACAAGTTGTGCCTTGTTCCTTGTCACCACCCCGTGCTCGTCTTGTTTGTTGTGGAACACCCACTTGGTTCCCACAACGTTTTTCTTGGGACGAGGCACCAATGTCCAAACTTCATTTCGCTTGAAGTTGTTAAGCTCTTCCTGCATGGCCAACACCCAGTCCGGATCTAGCAAGGCCTCTTCTACCCTGAAAGGCTCAATAGAAGAGACAAAAGAGTAATGCTCATAAAAATTAACTAATCTAGAGCGAGTAGTTACTCCCTTGCTTATATCACCCAATATTTGGTCGACGGGATGATTCCTTTGGATCGTCGCTCGGACTTGAGTTGGAGGGGCCTGTGGTGCTTCTTCCTCCATATCATGATCATCTTGTGCTCCCCCTTGATCGCACGCCTCTTGATGAACCTGTTCATCAGTTTGAGTTGGGGGATGCACCATTGTTGAGGAAGAAGGTTGATCTTGCTCCTTTTGTTTCTGTGGTCGCACATCTCCAATCGCCATGGTGCGAATTGCGTCCGTTGGAACGTCATATTCATCTATATCATTAAGATCAACATGCTCTCTTCGAGAGCCATTAGTCTCATCAAATACAACGTCGCTAGAGACGGATAGAAGTTCGTATGACGTCTTCTTGAGGAGGCGATGAAGGTAGACCCGATTTATGGCGTGGCAAGCCGTGTTCACGGCTTCCGACCAAAACCGCTCGGGCGTCTTGAACTCTCCAAGCATCGTCCTCGCCATGTCTATGAGCGTCCTGTTCTTCCTCTCTACCACACCATTTTGTTGTGGTGTGTAGGGAGCGGAGAACTCGTGCTTGATTCCTTCCTCCTCAAGGTACTCCTCCACTTGAAGGTTCTTAAACTCGGACCCGTTGTCGCTCCTTATCTTTTTGACTTTGAGCTCAAATTCATTTTGAGCTCTCCTTAGGAAGCGCTTGAGGGTCCCTTGGGTTTCTATTTTATCCTGCAAAAAGAATACCCAAGTGAAGTGGGAAAAATCATCGACTATAACAAGACCATACTTACTTCCCCCGATGCTGAGGTAGGCGACGGGTCCGAAGAGGTCCATATGCAGTAGCTCCAGGGGTCTTGATGTGGTCATCACGTTCTTGCTATGATGAGCATTTCCCACTTGTTTACCTGCTTGACAAGCTGCACAAGGTCTATCTTTTTCGAAAGTCACATTTGTTAGACCTAACACATGTTCTCCCTTTAGAAGTTTGTGAAGGTTCTTCATCCCTACATGTGCTAGACGGCGATGCCACAACCAACCCATGCTAGTCTTAGCAATTAAGCATGCATCTAGACCGGCCTCCTCTTTTGCAAAATCAACTAAATAAAGTTTGCCGTCTAGTACACCCTTAAAAGCTAATGAACCATCACTCCTTCTAAAGACAGACATATCTACATTTGTGAATAAGCAATTATAACCCATATTACAAAGTTGACTAACGGACAACAAGTTATACCTGAGCGACTCAACTAAAAACACATTAGAAATGGAGTGCTCGGATGAAATAGCAATCTTTCCTAGTCCTTTAACCTTGCCTTGATTCCCGTCACCGAATATGATTGAATCTTGGGAATCTTTGTTCTTGACGTAGGAGGTGAACATCTTCTTCTCCCCCGTCATGTGGTTTGTGCATCCGCTGTCAATAATCCAGCTTGAGCCCCCGGATGCATAAACCTGCAAGATAATTTAGGCTTGGGTTTTGGGTACCCAACTCTTGTTGGGTCCTACAAGGTTAGTAACAATAGCCTTAGGGACCCAAATGCAAGTTTTATCACCTTTGCATTTTGCCCCTAATTTCTTAGCAATTACTTTCTTATTCTTCCTATAAATTGTAAAAGAGGCATTGCAAGCATGGTAAATTGTAGAAGGTTCATTACTTGCTTTCCTAGGTACATGAACAACATTTCTCCTAGGCATATCTCTACCATACACAGAGGAAGAACTTGAAGCAAACATGGCATTTGAATCATAAGCATTACAACTCCAATCATGATGAACATTTCTACAAAATTTCATATCATAAATAAATGCATGATTCTTTTGAGCAATATTAGCCATAGGGGCCTTCCCTTTCTCCTTTGTGAGAGTGGGAGCCCTTTGGCTTGTTAAGTTCTTGGCTTCCCTTTTAAAGCCAAGCCCATCCTTAATTGAGGGGTGTCTACCAACGGTGTAGGCATCCCTTGCAAATTTTAGTTTGTCAAATTCATTCTTGCTAGTCTTAAGTTGGGCATTAAGACTAGCCACTTCATCATTTAATTCGGAAATGGAAATTAAGTGTTCACTACAAGCATCAACATTAAAATTCTTACACCTATTGCAAATCACAACATGTTCTATACAAGTGCTAGATTTATTAGCTACTTCTAACTTAGCACTCAAGTCATCATTAATACTCTTTAAGCTAGAAATAGATTCATGGCATGTAGATAATTCACATGAGAGCATTTCATTTCTTTTAACTTCTAGAGCAAGAGAATTTTGCGCACTAACAAATTTATCATGCTCTTCATATAAAAGATCCTCTTGCTTTTCTAACAATCTATTCTTCTCATTCAAAGCATCAATTAATTCATTGATCTTATCAATTTTAGTTCTATCTAAGCCTTTGAACAAACTAGCGTAGTCTACTTCATCATCACTAGACTCATCATCACTTGAAGAAGCATATGTAATGGTACTTCGAGTACTTACCTTCTTCTCCTTTGCCATGAGGCAGGTGTGATGCTCGTTGGGGAAGAGAGACGACTTGTTGAAGGCTGAGGCGGCGAGTCCTTCGTTGTCGGAGTCGGACGAGGAGCAATCCGAATCCCACTCCTTTCCATGGTGTGCCTCGCCCTTCGCCTTTTTGTAGGTCTTCTTCTTTTCCCACTTTCCGCTCTTTCCTTGTTCCTGGTCACTATCATTATCGGGACAGTTAGCGATAAAGTGACCAATCTTACCACACTTGAAGCAGGAGCACTTTCCCTTTGTCTTGCTCTTGTTGGGATGCTCCTTGCGACCTTTGAGCGCTGTCTTGAAGCGCTTGATGATGAGGGCCATTTCATTCTCATTTAGCCCGGTCGCCTCAACTTGCGCCACCTTGCTAGGTAGCGTCTCCCTGCTACTTGTTGCTTTGAGAGCAACGGTTTGAGGCTCGTGGATCGGCATTGGGCCATTCAACGCCTCATCAACATATCTTGCCTCCTTGATCATCATTCGCCCGCTTACGAACTTTCTGAGTATTTCCTCGGGCGTCATCTTGATGTACCTAGGATTCTCACGAATAGAGTTTACAAGATGAGGATCAAGGACAGTGAAGGACCTTAGCATAAGTCGGACGATGTCGTGGTCCGTCCATCTCATGCTCCCATAGCTTCTTATCTTGTTGACCAGGGTCTTGAGCCTATTGTATGTTTGAGTTGGCTCCTCTCCCCTGATCATCGCGAACCTTCCTAGTTCGCTTTCCACCAAGTCCATCTTGGTGAGCATGGTGGCGTCGTTCCCCTCATGCGAGATCTTGAGGGTGTCCCAGATCTGCTTGGCGTTATCCAAGCCGCTCACCTTATTGTATTCTTCCCTGCACAAGGATGCTAAAAGAACAGTAGTAGCTTGTGCATTTTTATGGATTTGTTCATTGATAAACATAGAATTATCCGAACTATCAAATTGCATTCCATTTTCTACTATCTCCCATATGCTTGGATGAAGAGAGAACAGATGGCTACGCATTTTGTGACTCCAAAATCTGTAGTCCTCTCCATCAAAGTGTGGAGGTTTACCAAGTGGAATGGAGAGCAAATGAGCATTGGAATTATGCGGAATACGAGAATAATCGAAGGAAAAGTTTGAGTTAACCGTTTTCTTTTTCTCCTCGTATTCGTCGTCCTTTTGAGAAGAGGAAGATTCGTCGCTGTCGTAGTAGACAATCTTATTGATGCGCCTCTTCTTCTTTCCATCCTTCTTCTTTTGACTTGAGCCGGAGTCATTTGCTTTGTCATCCCTCGGCTCGTTGAAGATGGACTCCTTCTCATTGTCGTTGACCACCATCCCCTTTCCCTTAGGATCCATCTCTTCGGGTGATTAGTCCCTTTATTGAAGAGAACAACTCCGATACCATTTGAGAACACCTAGAGGGGGGTGAATAGGTGATCCTGTAAAAACTTGAAACTTAAAGCCTCAAAACTTGATTAAGAGTTAGCAGAGTGAAATCAAGTGGCTAAGGGAGAGCTCTTGTGAAGCACAATAAACACAGTGAGAACAAGCACAAGAGACACGAGCATTTATCCCGTGGTTCGGCCAAGTAGAACACTTGCCTATTCCACGTTGTGGCGTCCCAATGGACGAGAGTTGCACTCAACTCCTCTCAAGTGATCCAATGATCAACTTGAATACCACGGTGTTCTTCTTTCTTTCACTATATCCCGTTTGCGAGGAATCTCCACAACTTGGAGCCTCTCGCCCTTACAAATGATGATCACAAAGAAGCACGGATGTAAGGGAGGGAAAAACAACACACACAAGTCTCAAAAGCAACAACTCAAACACGCACACTAGTCACAACTTGAGCTCTAAGTTCACACACGGAGTTCTCAACTCAAAGGGAGCTCAAATTGCTATCACAAAGAATCGAACATGCTAGAATGTAGACTTGGTGCTTAGAGATGATCAAAGAATGCTTAGTGTCCTCCTCCATGCGCCTAGGGGTCTCTTTTATAGCCCCAAAGCAGCTAGGAGCCGTTGAGAGCAATCCAGGAAGGCAAATCTTGCCTTCTGTCGGGTGGCGCACCGGACAGTCCGGTGCACCACTGGACACTGTCCGGTGCAGATTTCTTTCCTATTCTGGCGCAGCCGACCGTTGAAGATTTGGAGCCGTTGGCGCACCGGACACTGTCCGGTGCACACCAGACAGTCTGGTGCCCCCATCAGACCGTTGGCTCGGCCACGCGTCACGCGCGGATTACGCGGCCGACCGTTGGCGCAGTCGACCGTTGGCTCACCGGACAGTCCGGTGCACCACCGGACAGTCCAGTGATTTTTAGCCGTGCGCCAGCGACGAAATCCCGAGAGCGGCTAGTTTGACCAAAGCCAGCCTGGCGCATCGGACACTGTCCGGTGCACCACCGGACAGTCAAGTGCACCCAGACCGAAGCTATCTTTGGCTGAACACTGCCTACTCTTTTCCAAATCGATTTCACCTGTTTCTAGCACTTAGACACAATACATTAGTCTTCAAAACAATGTACTAAGTCTAGAAACATACCTTGCACCTTGATTTGCACTTCTTGATCCTTTGGCACAATTCAACACTTAAACCATTTGTGTTGGGTACTTAATCACCAAAACACTTAGAAATTGCCCAAGGGCACATTTCCCTTTCAATCCCACGGCAACATACTCGGCCTCAGCGGTGGATAGGGCAATGGATGTTTGTTTCTTAAAGCTCCAGGACACCGGAGACCTTCCCAAAAACTGACAAGTCCCTAATGTGCTCTTCCTATCAACCATGCACCCAGCATAGTTGGAATCTAAATATCCGATTAAGTCAAAGGTAGACCCCTTTGGATATCAGATCCCAAAGCAAGGCGTAGAAACCAAATATCTAAGAATTCACTTAACGTCCACAAGGTGACATTCCTTGGGGTTGGATTGAAATCTAGCACACATGCATACACTTAGCATAATATCTGGTCTACTAGCACAAAGATAAAGTAAAGAACCTATCATAGACCGATATGCCTTTTGATCAACAGACTTACCTCCTTTATTGAGGTCCAAGTGCTCGTTCGTTCCCATCGGTGTCTTTGCGGGCTTTGCATCCTTCATCCCAAACCTTTTGAGTAAGTCTTGGGTGTACTCCGTTCGGGAGATGAAGGTCCCTTCCTTGAGTTGCTTCAGTTGGAATCCAAGGAAGTAGTTCAATTCGCCCATCATAGACATCTCGAATTTCTGCATCATCACCCTGCTAAACTCCTCACAAGACTTTTGATTTGTAGAACCAAATATTATGTCATCGACATAAATTTGGCATACAAATAGATCACCATTACAAGTCTTAGTAAAGAGAGTATGATCAGCTTTCCCAACCTTGAAAGCATTAGAAAGAAGAAAATCTCTAAGACAATCATACCATGCTCTTGGGGCTTGCTTAAGTCCATAGAGCGCCTTAGAGAGCCTGTAGACGTGGTCAGGATACCTGTCATCCTCGAAGCCAGGGGGTTGTTCCACATATACTTCCTCCTTGATTGGTCCATTGAGGAAGGCGCTCTTCACATCCATTTGAAACAACTTAAATGAGTGGTGAGCAGCATAGGCCAATAATATGTGAATTGATTCAAGCCTAGCTACAGGAGCAAAATTCTCCTCAAAATCCAAACCTGCAACTTGAGCATAACCTTTTGCCACAAGTTGAGTCTTGTTCCTTGTCACCACACCGTGTTCATCTTGCTTGTTGCGGAACACCCACTTGGTTCCCACAACGTTTTGTTTCGGACGTGGCACCAGGCTCCAAAATCATTTCTCTTGAAGTTGTTGAGCTCTTCCTGCATGGCCAACACCCAGCCCGGATCCTGAAAGGCTTATTCTACCCTGAAAGGCTCAATAGAAAAAACAAACGAGTAATGCTCACAAAAGTTAGCTAAATGTGAGTGAGTAGTTACTCCCTTGCTGATATCACCTAGAATCTGATCAACTGGATGATTCCTTTGAATTGTTGTCCGGACTTGAGTTGGAGGTGCTTGTTGTGCTTCTTACTCCTTATCCTATTCTCCATGTGCTCCCCCTTGATCCATGCCTTCATCTTGAGGTACATGTTCCTCATCTTGAGTTGGGGGATGCACCAATGTAGAGGAAGAAGGTTGATCTTGATCTTGTTGTTCCTGCAGTCGCACATCACCTATCGCTATTGTTCGCATTGCGGCCGTCGGAACCTCATCCTCATCCACATCATCAAGATCAACTTGCTCTCTTGGAGAGCCATTAGTCTCATCAAATGCAACGTCGCTAGACACTTCAACTAAACCCGATGATTTGTTGAAGACCCTATACGCCTTTGTATTTGAATCATAACCTAGTAAAAACCCTTCTACAGCTTTGGGAGCAAATTTCGAATGTCTACCTTTCTTTACCAAGATGTAGCATTTGCTCCCAAATACACGAAAGTAAGAAACATTGGGTTTGTTACCAGTTAGAAGTTCATATGATGTCTTCTTGAGGAGGCGATGAAGATAGAGCCAGTTTATGGCATGGCAAGCTGTATTCATAGCTTCCGACCAAAACCGCTCAGGCGTTTTGTACTCTCCAAGCATTGTCCTCGCCATGTCAATTAGTGTCCTGTTCTTCCTCTCTACTACGCCATTTTGTTGTGGTGTGTAGGGAGCGAAGAACTCAAGCTTAATGCCTTCCTCCTCAATATACTCTTCTACTTGAAGGTTCTTGAACTCAGATCCATTATCACTCCTTATCTTTTTTACCTTTAGCTCAAACTCATTTTGAGCTCTCCTTAGGAAGCGCTTTAAAGTTCCTTGGGTTTCAGATTTATCCTACTAAAAGAACACCCAAGTGAAGCGGAAAAACATCAATAATTATAAGACCATACTTACTTCCACTGATGCTAAGATAAGCAACGGGCCTGATGAGATCCATATGGAGGAGTTCTAGTGGTCTTGATGTCGTCATCACATTCTTGCTTTGATGAGTACTTCCCACCTGCTTTCCTGCCTGGCATGCTGCACAAGGTCTGTCTTTATCAAAACAGACATCGGTTAGTCCTAACACATGTTCTCCTTTAGAAGCTTATGAAGATTCTTCATCCTTACATGTGCTAGACGGCGATGCCAGAGCCAGCCCATATTAGTCTTAGCGATTAAACATGCATCTAGATCGGCATTCTCTTTTGAGAAATCAACTAAATAGAGCTTGTCGTCTAATACACCCTTAAAAGCTAATGAACCATCACTTCTTCTAAAGATAGATACATCAATATTTGTAAATAAACAATTATAGCCCATATGACATAATTGACTTACAGACAACAATTGTACCCGAGCGATTCTACTAGAAACACATTTGAAATTGAATGCTCGGCAGTGATGGCTATTTTGCCCAAACCCTTGACCTTGCATTGGTTCCCATCTCCAAAGATGATAGTGTCTTGGGAATCCTTGTTCTTGACATAGGAGGTGAACATTTTATTCTCCCCCGTCATGTGGTTTGTGCATCCGCTATCAATGATCTAGCTTGTGCCCATGGATGCATAAACCTGCAAAGGTAATTTAAGCTTGGGTTTTAGGTACCCAACTCTTGTTGGGTCCTACAAGGTTAGTCACAAAAGATTTTGGAACCCAGATGCAAGTTTTGTCTCTCTTGCACTTAGGTCCCAAACTTCTAGCAACTACTTTATCATTTTTGCATAAAAGAACAAATGAAGCACCATATGTTTGATAAAACATGGTTGGTCCATTTGATACATTTCTAGGCGTATGAGAAGCAACAAGATGGTGCCTAGGTCTATTTATACCATGAGCATAGGAAGAACTAGATGCAAACATGGCATGAGAATTAAATGCAGCATCATGACGTACAGGTAAAACAACATGATTATAGCACCTATAATGATGAGCAACACTAGAAACATTCTTAACATGAGCATAAAGATAGACATGGTTCTTTTGGTCATGTGAAGAATAAGAGCTACTAGCCATAGGAGCCTTCCCTTTCTCCTTGTTGAGATTGGAGGTCCTTTGGCTTGTTAAGTTCTTGGTTCCCTTTTGGAAACCAAGTCCATCCTAAATAGAGGGGTGTCTACCACTGGTGTAGGCACCCCTGGCATATTTTAATTTCTCATAATCATTCTTGCAAGTTTTAAGTTGAGCACTAAGATTAGCAACATCATTATTCAACTTAAGGATGGTAGAAGCATATTCATTGCAAGCATCAATATCAAAATCTTTACACCTATTGCAGATATCAACTTGCTCTACAGATGAACTAGCCACATTAACTTTTTCTAGCTTAGCATTTAAATCAGCATTCAAACTCTTAAGCCTAGAAATAGAATCATTACAAGAAGATAATTCAGAAGAAAGAGGTTCATTTCTCTAAACTTCTAAAGCAAGATATTTTTCAGCATTAACAAGTTTATCATTTTCCTCATAAAGAATATATTCTTGTTTTTATAACAATCTATCTTTCTCATTAAGGGCATCAATTAGTTCATTGATCTTATCTACTTTAGATCTATACAATCCTTTAAAAAGATCACTATAATCTACGTCATCATCAGAATCCTCATCACTAGAAGAAGTGTACTTAGAGGTATCTCGTGTACATACCTTTTTCTCCTTAGCCATGAGGCACGTGTGATGTTCGTTGGGAAGAGGGAGGACTTGTCGAAAGTAGAGGTAGCTAGTCCTTCATCCTCAGAGTCGGATGAAGAACAGTCAGAATCCCATTCCTTGCCAATGTGCGCCTCGCCCTTCGCCTTCCTGTAGTTTTTCTTCCTTTCCTTCTTCCCTTTCTTTTCTTGTGTCTGGTCATTGTAATTATCAGGACATTGTGCTATAAAATGATTAGACTTACCACATTTGAAGCAGGAGCGATTTCCCCTTGATTTATTTTTGTTGGGATACTCCTTGCGTCCCTTCAAAGCGGTCTTGAAGCGCTTGATTACAATCATCATTTCATCCTCGTTGAGCCCGGTAGCCTCCACTTGTGTTACCTTGTTGGGTAGCGCCTCCTTGCTGCTTGTTGCCTTGAGAGCAACAGGCTGCGTTTCGTAGACTAGAAGCGGACCATTTGCAATATCATCCACATACCTTGCTTCCTTTACCATCATGCACCCACTCACAAATTTTCCAAGAATTTCTTCGGGCGTCATTTTGGTGTACCTTGGATTCTCATGAATAAGATTCACAAGATGAGGATCAATAATAGTAAATGACCTTAGCATTAGTCGAACGACGTCGTGATCTGTCCATCTTGTGCTTCCATAGCTTCTAATCTTGTTCACAAGGGTATTGAGCCTGTTGTATGTCTCGATTGGCTCCTCTCTCTCCTTTTCATGGCAAATCTCCCAAGTTCACCTTCCACCAATTCCATTTTGGTGATCATCGTGACATCGTTTCCCTCATGAGAAATCTTGAGGGTGTCCCAAATTTGTTTGGCGTTGTCCAAGCCGCTGACTTTGTTATATTCATCCCTACACAGAGATGCTAGCAAAACAGTAGTAGCTTGGGCATTTTTATGAGTTTGTTCATTAATTAAAACAGGATTGTCACTACTGTCAAATTGCATTCCCCTTTCCACAATTTTCCAAATACTAGGATGGAGAGAAAATAAATGACTACGCATTTTATGACTCCAAAAGGAATAGTCTTCTCCATCAAAGTGAGGGGGTTTACCAAGTGGAATAGATAATAAATGAGCATTTGTATTATAAGGGATGCGATAATAATCAAAAGAGTAGTTCTGATTAACCGTTTTCTTTTTTGACGAAGAGTCTTCTTCGTCGTCATCCCTTGGTGAAGAAGAGGAGGTGTCGCTGTCGTAGTAGAGGATCTTCTTAATGCACCTCTTCTTCTTCCTATCCTTTTTCTTGTGACTCGAGCCTGAGTCAGTGGGCTTGTCACCTTTTTATTCGTCAATGTAGAGAGTCTCCTTCTCCTTGTCGTTGATCACCATCCCCTTGCCTTTAGGATCCATCTCTTCGGACGGTTAGTCCCAAAATGAAGAGTACGACTTTGATACCAATTGAGAGCACCTAGAGGGGGAGGTGAATAGGTGATCCTGTAAAAATCAAGACTAAACAACACAAACTTGGTTATAAAATGTTAGTGAGATCAAAACCAAGGTGCTATGAATGGAGAGAGAGAGAACTCTTCACTTGATTGTTCCTTTAGATTGTGTATTGAACTTAGGAACAATAACACAAGTGATTAAGTGAGAACTCTAAGGAATAAAGCAATCACAATAGAAAGTCGCACATGAGACATGATGATTTCATCCTGTGGTTCGGTCAATGCCTACTCCACATTGTGGTGACCTCCTTCAGTCAAGGATTGCACTCAATCCCTCTCAAGTGATCCAAAGATCAAACTTGAGTACCCCGGTTTTGTTCCTTTTCTCAAGTATTCCCATTGTGAGGAATCTCCATAAGTTGGAGCCTATCACCCTTACAAGATTGATCACAATTAAACTACAATAGTAAGGGAGGGAATAGAAACACACACAAGAGCTAGAGTCACAGCAACGACACGCACACAAGTCAAGAAACAACCACACAACACAGTGCAACAAGTTCACAGCTCAAACAAGTGCTCAAATCTCAAACACAATGAATTGAATGCGTGCTTGCGAAGTCTAGGCGTCTTAAGATGTTCAAGAGGTGCTTGGTGTACTGCTCCATGCGCCTAAGGGTCCCTTTTATATCCCCAAGGTAGCTAGGAGCCGTTGGAGCTCCATTTGGAAGGCAATAGTTGCCTTATGTCCGTGGGCGCACCGGATAGTCCGGTGCACCACCGGACAGTGAACAGTGTGCGATCTCCTTCCTTTTCTAGCAAAACCAACCATTGCAGCCACAGTCCCCTTGGCACACCGGATAGTCCAGTGCGTCCTGGTGACCGTTGGTGCGGGCCTCACGTCGCCCGCTGATTGTGCTGCCGACCGTTGGCACGGGCGTGGCTGGTTCACCGGACAGTCCGGTACACACCGGACAGTACGATGCACACTGGGCAGTCTTGTGAATTATAACCGTGGCTCCCCCAACTTTTCCCGAGAGCAACAAGTTCGTTGCATGCGCCAGCCTGGGCACCGGACAGTCCAGTGCACCGCAGGCTAGTGCAAGTATGGCTGGACTTTGCCAAACTTCTCCAATCCAATCTCATTTGATTTGACAAGGTTCCTAGCACTTAGAGGAATATGTTAGTACCAAAAACAATTCACTAAGGCTAGAGTCATACCTTGATTCTTGATTTGCATCTCTTTGACACTTAGCGCATATCAACCAAAACAATATGTGTTGGGCATCTAATCACCAAAAGATTTATATAAATGGCCCAATGGCACATTTCACTTTCCCTTGCTTGTATGTCCATGTTAAGAATGCTTCACATGTTGTTCATCATGACGCGTGTAATGATCATGTTGTTTTACCTGTGCATTATGGTGATTTTGTTTCTCATGCCATGATTGTTGCTTCTAGGTTTTCTCATGTTCATGGTAGAAGTAGACCCAGGCGCCATATGTCTCATGCTGTTTCTAACGCGCTTAAGGATAGGATTGCATCTCATGGTCTGTCTATGCTATTTCGTACTTTTCATGCATCCTATGTGCTTTATTGTAAAAATAATAGAATTGTTGCTTCCAATGTGGGACCAAAATGTAAGAAGGGTAAGACTTGCATTTGGGTTCCAAAGACTTATGTTACTAACCTTGTATGACCCAACAAGAGTTGGGTACCTAAATCCCAAGATTAAAATTGTCTTGCAAGTTTATGCATCTGGGGGCTCAAGTTGGATTATTTATAGCGGATGCACAAACCACATGACGGGGGAGAAGATGTTCACTTCCTACGTCAAGAACAAGGATTCCCATGATATGATTATCTTTGGAGATGGGAACCAAGGCAAGGTCAAAGGTTTGGGTAAAATAGCCAGCACTACCGAGCATTCAATTTCTAATGTTTTCTTAGTGGAATCCCTTAGTTATAATTTGCTTTCTGTTAGTCAGTTATGTCATATGGGTTACAACTGTCTATTTACAAATGCTGATGTAACTATCTTTAGAAGGAGTGATGGTTCATTAGCATTTAAAGTTGTTTATGATGATAAGCTTTATTTATTGGATTTTACTAAAGAGAATACCGATCTAGATGCATGTTTACTTGCTAAGACCAACATGGGCTGGCTTTGACATCGTCGTCTAGCGCATGTTGGGATGAAGAATCTTCATAAGCTTCTAAAGGGGGAACATGTGTTAGGACTAACCGATGTCTGTTTTGAGAAAGACAGACCTTGTGTAGCATGCCAAGCAGGTAAACAGGTAGGAACAAGTCATCCAAGCAAGAATGTGATGACAACATCAAGACCACTGGAGCTTCTCCACATGGATATCTTCGGGCCCATTGCTTATCTTAGCATCGGCGGAAGTAAGTATGGTCTTATAATTGTTGATGACTATTCCCGCTTCACTTGGGTATTCTTTTTACAAGATAAATCTGAAACCCCAGATACCCTCAAGCGCTTCTTAAGACGGGCTTAAAATGATTTTGAGCTAAAAGTGAAGAAGATAAGAAGCGATAATGGATCTGAGTTCAAGAACCTTTAGGTGGAAGAATATCTTGAGGAGGAAGGCATCAAGCATGAGTTCTTCGCTCCTTACACGCCTCAATAAAATGGTGTTGTGGAGACTAAGAACATGATGCTCATTGACATGGCAAGGATGATGCTTGGAGAGTACAAGACGCCAGAACGGTTTTGGTTGAAAGCCGTAATACAACTTGACATGTCATAAACCGTGTCTACCTTCATCGCCTCCTCAAGAAGACGACCTATGAACTTCTTACCGGTAACAAACCCAATGTCTCTTACTTTCTTGTATTTGGGAGCAAATGCTACATCTTGGTGAAGAAAGGTAGGCATTCAAAGTTTGCTCCCAAAGTCGTTGATGGGTTTTTACTAGGTTATGACAAAAATACAAAGGCATATAGAGTATTCAACAAATCTTCGAGTTTAGTTGAAGTCTCTAGTGATGTTGTATTTGATGAGACTAATGTCTCTCAAAGAGAGCAAGTTGATCTTGATGATATAGATGAACATGATGTTCCAACGGCTCAATGAGGACTATGGCGATAGGTGATGTGTGACCACAGGAACAACAAGAAGAAGATCAACCTTCTACCTCCACAATGGCATAACCCCCAACTTAAGATGATGAACAAGCACATCAAGATGATGGCATGGATCAAGGGGGATCATAAGAACAAGATGGAAGGGAGGAAGAAGAAATACCACAGGCACCTTCAACCCAAGTTCGCACCAACATTCAAAGAGATCATCCGGTGGATCGGATTCTTGGTTACATTAGCAAGTGAGTAACTACTCATTCATGTATTGCAAATTTCTGTGAGCACTACTCTTTTGTTTCTTTTATTGAGCCTTTCAGGGTAGAAGAAGCCTTGCAGGATCTGGACTGGGTATTGGCCATGCAAGAGGAGCTCAACAACTTCAAGAGAAATGAAGTATGGAGCGTGGTGCCACATCCAAAGCAAAACGTTGTGGGCACCAAGTGGGTGTTTCGCAACAAGCAAGACGAGTATGGAGTGGTGACAAGAAAGAAAGCAAGACTTGTCGCAAAAGGTTATGCTCAAGTCGTAGGTTTGGATTTTAAGGAGACTTTTGCTCCTGTAGATAGACTTGAGTCTATTTGAACATTATTAGCCTATGCTACTCACCATTCCTTTAAGATTTTTTGAATGGGCGTGAAGAGCGCTTTCCTCAATGGGCCAATTAAGGAGGAGGTATACGTGGCACAACCCACTGGCTTTGAGGATGACAGGCACCCCGACCAAGTGTACAAGCTCTCTAAGGTGCTCCATGGCCTTAATCAAGCCCCAAGAACATGGTATGGATGTCTTAGAGATTTCCTTATTTCTAATGCTTTCAAGGTCGGTAAAGCTAATCTAACTCTTTTTACTAAGACTTGCAATGATGATTTGTTTGTATGCCAAATATATGTTGATGGCATAATATTTGGTTCTACTAATCAAAAGTCTTGTGGAGAGTTTAGCAGGGTTATGACTCAGAAATTTGAGATGTCCATGATGGGGGAGTTGAATTACTTTCTTGCATTCCAAGTAAAGCAACTCAAGGAAGGGACATTTCTATCTCAAACCAAGTACATCCAAGATATACTTAAAAAGTTTGGGATGAAGGACGCAAAGCCCACAAAAACACCAATGGGGATTGACGGACATTTGGACCTCAACGTGGGAGGTAAGTCCGTAGATCAAAAAGTTTACCGGTCTATGATAGGATCTTTGCTTTATCTTTGTGCAAGTAGACCAGACATTATGCTTTCAGTTTGCATATGTGCTAGATTTCAATCCGATCCCAAGGAATGTCACCTTGTGGCTGTGAAGTGTATTCTTAGATTTTTAGTTCATATGCCATACATCAGGCTCTGGTATCCTAAGGGGTCTACCTTTGACTTGATTGGATACTCAAACTCCAACTATGCTGGGTGCAATGTTGATAGGAAGAGTACATCAGGGACTTGTCAGTTTTTGGGAAGGTCCCTGGTGTCCTGGAGCTCAAAGAAACAAACTTATGTTGCCCTATCCACTGTCAAGGCTGAGTATGTTGCCGCAGGACAGCGTTGCGCACAACTACTTTGGTTGAGGCAAACCCTCTAGGACTTTGGCTACAATTTGAGCAAAGTCCCACTCCTATGTGATAATGAGGTGCAATCCGCTTGGCAGACAATCCCTTTGAACATAGCCGCACTAAGCACATAGACATCCGGCATCAGTTTTTGAGAGACCACCAACAAAAGTGAGATATCGATGTGTGCCACATTAGCACAGATTACCAGCTCGTCGATATCTTTACCAAGCCTTTAGATGAGAAAAGGTTTTGTAAGCTGCGTAGTGAGCTAAATGTCTTAGATTCGCGGAACTTGGATTGATCTAGAGCACATATGTTTTTATGCTATTGATCATGTTATTCTAAGTTAATTATGCATTTATGGTGTTCATTGTTTTTTGCTTTTAATTCGCAACTTTTGGTGAGGCAATGAGGTTTTTAAGGCAACTAGTTCTTCCGTTTTGGTGCTTAATGCCAAAGGGAGAGAATTTAAGGCCAAAGAAAATTGATCAACTACCTGTTGGGGACTTGTTCTCAAATGCTATGAGTTAAAAACAAGGCAACACATATTAAATGTTAATGTCCTTCGTCCTTCGAAGCATTATTTCCCTTAGGATATAATGATCTTAGACGAAGGTTATGAAGAACATACCTTCATCAATGCGATACAAGTTAATATAAGTAGAAGTATACGAAATATAAGAAACAACATATTCAATCATATAACATCATTGATTCATTACCATTATATTATTCTGAAAAGACAGAGACAATATTGAATTACAAAAGGTACCTTCGGTTTGATGGAAGGTAAAAGTACAAGCGTGACGCAAAAGTAAAAACCAGTCAGCGTGAACAGTACGGGAGTACTGTTCATCTATTTATAGGCACATGACGCAACCTATGAGAAATTACATTCATGCCCCTCACATTTATTATTGACTTATAGACAATTCTATGAGGACTAGATAGCCTTTTCCCCTTTAAGTCGGTTCCTTTTTCCGCCATTTAGCAGAAGCTCCCCTGCGTGTAGCTTCGGAGCAACTTCAACCTTCGTCACGATCATGTTTTTTACATCATGCATGCTTTTAGCCCGAGTCCGAAGGTACCTGTTCATATGTCACACTTGGAAGATATTGTTAAATCACGTTTTTGAGGACCTTCGGAGGACGAAGGCCCCCAACAATAGCCCCTCGCAGTATTAATTTGTTTATGATAGCGAATTCAGACTGCGACATGGACGAAGGCCTTAAGCCGAAGGTCCGAAAAAACACCTTCCCTTTGCTAGAATAGCAACAGTCAATGATAGACAGGGCCCCCCAATTTGAAGCGTGCCGAGCGTATAAATAAGAACTCGCACCAACCACATTTGGTACGCTGCTTATGCCATTTGCTTTATTTTCTCAATTTTATAGCTCTTGCTCACTAACGCTTGCTAGTTTATCAAGCTTCCTAAGCTTCGGTTAGAAAGACATATTTTCGTCATCTCTGGAGGAAAAAATGTCTCAAGACAAGAAGGTTGCTGCTGAGACGAAGCTAACTGAAGAGGAGAAGCTTTTTGAGAAGGCTGCGAATCCTTACATAGCTGGGTTTATCGAGTCAATGGCAAAAACAAATACAGAGAAGATTACTAAGGAAATACTAGAGGGCCTGTCTGAAGATACTGGTGGCAGTGATGATTATGATGCTGAAAGCGGGGGAGAAGATTCTGAGGATCGGCCCTGGAGGCCGAGTCATACATTTTTTGGGAAATCAACAATTAAATAGAGTCATCTTGACAATATGAGAGGAAGGTACTTTCGGGATATGTCTATTGTGAGAGCTAGTGGAGACAACAACGTCCCTGCCCCTGAGGAAGACGAAGTTATGATTTACCAAAGTTTCTTCAAAGCTGGGCTTCGGTTTCCCTTAAGCAGGTTTGTAGTTGAAGTGCTGAAAATTTATCAGATTTACCTTCATCAGATAACCCTCGAAGCTATTATTAGAATGGGGATTTTTGTCTGGGCTGTGAGAAGCCAAGGGCTGGAGCCAAGCGCGAAATGCTTTTGCAGTATGCACGAACTTGTGTATGAGACGAAGGCCATGGGCAAAGAACAATATCATAACAATTTTGGTTGTTATGGATTTATCGCTCGCCCCAACGCAAGCCACCCGGTGCCAACATTCCGGAAAAGGTGGCCCGGAGCTTGGATGGAGGAATGGTTTTACATGAAGAATGACTTGAAGGCAAGAGAATATATTAAGGAAGTCATTATGCGCCCCATTTGGTCCCGCTTCGGCCTCCGAAGGCCGAAGGTTGAAATTGATGATGATGCGGAAGCCTGCCAGAAGGCATTTGGTACTGTCTGCTTCTTCATTGGTACAAGAGATTTAATTCAAGAGCATATAGCCTTCAGAGTATGGCCGCTTGTAGAGAACTGGGAAATGCCGAAGGAGACTGTCACCAAGTCTAGCGAAGGTGACCTGGTCCGGCTGAAGTATACATTCAGATATGGGGATAAATTTGATGAACCAAACGACGACTGGCTGAAATGTATCGAAGCTACAAGTGATGAACTGCTTGGATCATATTCCGAAGCAGAAGATAATGCATTATCCATAGCCTTCGGAGGCCGGGGAAAAAAGAGATTGAACAGAGTTTTTGATGCCATTGGCTTTGTTTACCCCGACTACCGCTATCCGCTGCGAGGACAGGGAAAGAAGAGAAAAACTGCTACTTCAGCCACTCCAGACGAGCATGTGCCGAAGGGCAAAAAGTTAAAGGTTCTTACCCACCGGCCACGCTATATTGAACCGGCCGTGGTGCCTGAGTTTGGCGGGGAGGCTTCTTCAGCTACTGAACCAAGAGAACATGTTCCTCCCACGCAGAAGGCTGAAGAGCCGGTTATAATGCCGAAGGCACCTTTGGTTGAGCTAGTTGAAACGAAGGTTAACAAAGATAAGACTGAAAAGTCAAAAACTGAAGAAGTAACAAAGATGCCAGAGATTTTAAGTCCTTCAACAGAAGCAACAGCGCTGAAGGCAGAAAAGAAATCTGCCACAACTCCTAAGAGAAGGAGGATGGTAAATGTGTTAGATATTTTAGAAACAACCGACTCCATAAGTCCCGCTCCCACAAGGAAGGTTGCCGAAGCTGACAAAACGCAACCCAAAGCTGATACTAAGCAAATAGAAGTCGAGACTACAATAACCCAGGCTGAAGCCGAGGCAGAGCCCACGGTGCCTACTAAGACGAAGCTTGCCGCCACCGAGCAAAAGGCCGAAGGAATAACTCTAGATATTAATATAGCTTTTGAGAAGAGTGCAGCCAAAGAGGCCGAACCCCTTGCCCCTGAAGCACTCTCCGAAGATCTTGATTATATCATTCGACATGCTTCGGGAAAGAGATTATCCGAAGAAGAAATTTTTGAAGCTAAACACTATGCCCGAGAACTGAAGTATCCGAAGGGGGCCTTAATGATTAATGGTATGGACGAAGATGATTTCCTGTACTGCCTCCCAGACAACAAAGAATTATCTGTCTGCCGGGAGATGGCAAGAAGTATGAGTTTTCCGAAGCTCGAAGCTGGCCTCTGTGCCATGACGAAGGATGATCTCGCAGATAGTCTTGCATACAATAGTCTGAAGGTACTGAAGTTGTGAATTTTGAAGCTTATGGACTCTGGAATGGAGTCTTTTATTCTTATGTTAATCCTTTATTCTGTCTTGCAGGGCTTAATACTTAGTAACGCACTAAGGGCGTAAAAGAATGCTGAAGTTGAGAGATGCACTATAGCTCTCAACAACCTTCGATCAGAGGTTATCAGGCTGAGAAACGAAGCTACGGAAAAAGACAAGATTCTACTTTCATTGGTGGATAAAGTAAATAAAGATGAGTCTAGCTTCAAAACTCAATCGGAGGCCCAAAAAATTGAGATTGAAGACCTACGGAAACAGCTGGCCGAAGCCAAAGAAAAATGTGGTCTTGCAGAAGCCAACCGAGATATTAGTGAGTACTAGAAAAACTATTTAGAGAAAACAGTTGAAGAACTTCGAGCATCCAAAGAAAGATGCTTCGAAAAATCCCTGGGCTGCGTGCAGAGGATAAAGGCTAGTTTCGCCAACGTGGAGAGGATAAAGGCTAGTTTTGCCAACGTGGGCGCCTATTCCAACGAAGATAACTTTATACGAGGCGACCCTGAGGGTGTTATTGAATGGATAAGCGGAGAGGCCGAAGCTTTTGAAGAAATCTTAAGTGATCGAGGGGATGTATGTGCATTTTCTGGTGCACGCGGGATTTCAGCAATCTTGGAGAATGCGGGGTGCAATCACATCAAAACCATGGCCCAGGCCGAAGCTGCCTTCTCCACGGACGTCACGAAGGACCCTTCAGCTGAAGCAACCTTAATGGGCGGAAAATTTTATAATGACGTGTGGGAGAATGGTGGCCGAGAAATGGCCCATGAAATTATGAAGAAAAGTGAAAAAGACATCCATGAGGCCCGAGCTGAAGCAAAACGAGCTGAAGAAGCTGCTGAGCGTGAAAAACGCATAGGTATTGTTTCGCGACATCTAACTTCGGTATTTGTTTTTGTGGCTTCGGACTAATTAAAAAAAATTTGTAGCTGAATTATCTCCGCTACCAGAACCGTTTGATCCCATGGCCGACCCAGAAACAAAGGAGGCACTGGAAATTATTAATATAGCTGAATCTGTTGTTGATGAAGTCGTTAACAAATTGCTTAACGAAGTTGCGGAGAAGGTTCTGAAAGAAGAATAGTAGTTATTGTAAAAAATTTTAGGCGATTAATGTAACATTTGCTGAACTAAGTCTATAATATTTGATGTGTATAGTTTTGAATATAATATGTAAACTATTTTGCAATTTACTTCTTTGCGATGCATGAAACTTTTATATACATACCGTTTTTGAGCCTGCGGCGAAAAACACCTTCCCTTCTTTTCATGCTTCGTAAAGAAGAATATCTATGCTTCGTGAGAATATCCATGCTTCGTAAGAACATCCAAGCTTCGTAAAAACATCAATGCTTCGTAAACAAGGGATCCCTTCTTTCTCATCAGAGCTGATGAAGTTGTATTTCTCGGCTTACTTTGTGCCTTAGCACCTTTTCATTTTTGTAAAGCATTCTTCGAAGATCGACTTCGTATTCAATTCGTGTCATTGGTGTGATATGATGTATGATGTGATGCTATGCAGGATGATATGATGATATGATGCAAAGAATGATGCTAATGCCGAAGACACATACCCACACACCCACGCTGAAACACACAATTTCTGCGTCCCCTTAGGAATGATCAAAATCTCTTTGCCGTTTATTTTTCGGCTTCACCGCTTATTTTTCGGTGTAAGTTCTGCATCCCCTTAGGAACGTCTTTTGAACTTCTTCACCTTCTATTTCGGCGATATTTTTTGCGTTGACTTTTCGCGCTTCGCCTTATATTTCGGCGATATTTGGCTCTGCATTCCCTTAGGAACGACTTTTGAGCAGAAAGCTTACACTGCGCTCCCTTAGGAACGCCTTTTTGTAGCTTCGGCAAAACTTATGTTGCGCTCCCTTAGGAACGACTTTTTGAGCTTCGGCAATTTTCGAGCTTCGTAAATCTGTGAAGAAGATATATTTCATTTTAATAGAAGCGAAACTATTACAAGGAATCAAAACTAGATTTGCATTACTTGTCCCTAATTAAAAAACAAACTGGCATAGAATAAAAAAGTGTTTCAGAAGGTAGGATATCTGTCAATAGATGTGCTTTGACTCCGGCACAGTACTGTTGACTGTGCGAGCTTCGGATTCCTCCCTGAAATCCCGCTGCTGTTGGGTGTGTTGGTGCCCTTCTGGCTGCTGACCTCGTGAATAGGTAGGTTGTAGTGGTGGCGGAGGTGGAAGCTATGGCCAAGAAGCCTATGGCTGGCTAGCCGAAGCAACAGAAGCTGAAGGATGATTACCCACATATTCTAGTATGTAGGGTGAGTGGCACGAAGCAGTGTGCAAGACCTGCTTCGGTTGACTCTGCCGAGCTTCGGCTTCTGCGATCTCCTTCTGCTTTTGGATGGTGATTTGACACATTCTTGTAGTATGGCCATTGTCTTCACCACAAAATAAGCAGTAGATCTTCCTGGGCTGATTCCCATATCTTCCTCCGAAGCCCCTGGCGCCTCTGCCTCTTGGAGCTGGCGGCCGGAAAGAGCTTTGTTGCTGCCCCAAAGATTGTGAGGTATAATGTGGCCTCTGCAGCTGACTTCCTTTGTCATCACTCTGAGTGGAGTTATGAATTGACCTAACATGCCTCGGGTGGATTCTTCCTCCAAAGCCCCTGGTCATCTCAGAGAATCTGTAAGCTTCCTCCCTTCTTTGGCGGAAGTCATTGTCAGCCCGGATGTACTCATCCATCTTTTGAAGCAGCTTCTCCAGAGTCTGTGGGGGCTTTCTGGCAAAATATTGGGCAGTAGGTCCTGGCCGAAGACCCTTGATCATGGCCTCAATGACAATTTCATTGGGCACTGTAGGTGCTTGTGCCCTCAGTCGCAAGAACCTTCAGACATACGCCTGGAGGTATTCCTCATGGTCTTGCGTGCATTGGAACGTGGCCTGAGCTGTGACTGGCTTCGTCTGAAAGCCTTGGAAACTTGTCAACAGCATATCCTTGAGCTTCTGCCACGAAGTAATAGTCCCTGGTCGAAGAGATGAATACCATGTTTGGGCTACATTCTGGACTGCCATAACGAAGGACTTCGCCATGACTGCGGTATTGCCTCCATACGAAGATATAGTTGCTTCGTAGCTCATGAGAAACTGCTTTGGATCTGAGTGCCCATCATACATGGGAAGCTGAGGTGGCTTGTATGGCGGGGGCCATGGGGTAGCCTGCAGTTCTGCTGCCAAGGGAGAAGCATCATCAAAAGTAAAGGTATCATGATTAAAATCATCATACCATCCATCTTCATTGAATAGGACTTCCTGATGAAGCTCCCTGTGCTGGGGGCCTTCGGTTTTGTTCATCTTGAGCAAGATGGCGCACTTCTTCAGTAGCTTCCTTCTTTCTTTGTACTTGCTGATGGATGATCTCCATATCCCTAATCTCTTGGTCCAACTCCTCCTCCTAGAGTGTTGGACTGGTGGCTTTCCTCTTCTGGCTTTGGGCCTCTCGGAGAGAGAGGGTCTCCTGGTTTGGGTCCAGCGGCTGCAATGCAGCAGCCCCTGGCGCTGAAGCTTTCTTCGGTGGCATGACGATGGTCAGTACTTGCCGAAGGTGGTCGAAAGAGTTCACCGGAGGTGGGCGCCAATGTTGGGGACTTGTTCTCAAATGCTATGAGTAAAGAACAAGGCAACACAAAATATTAAATGTTAATGTCCTTCGTCCTTCGAAGCATTATTTCCCTTAGGATATAATGATCTTCAGACGAAGATTATGAAGAACATACCTTCATCAATGCGATACAAGTTAATATAAGTAGAAATATACGAAATATAAGAAACAACATATTCAATCATATAACATCATTGATTCATTACCATTATATTATTCTAAAAAGACAGAGACAATATTGAATTACAAAAGGTACCTTCGGTTTGATGGAAGGTAAAAGTACAAGCGTGACGCAAAAAGTAAAAACCAATTAGTGTGAACAGTACGAGAGTACTGTTCATCTATTTATAGACACAGGATGCAACCTGTGAGAAATTACATTCATGCCCCTCACATTTATTATTGACTTATAGACAATTCTATGTGGACTAGATAACATTTTCCCCTTTAAGTTGGTTCCTTTTTCCGCCATTTAGCCGAAGCTCCCCTGCGTGTAGCTTCGGAGCAACTTCAACCTTCGTCATGATCATGTTTTTTACATCATGCATGCTTTTAGCCTCAGTCCGAAGGTACCTGTTCATATGTCACACTTGGAAGATATTGTTAAATCACGTTTTTGAGGACCTTCGGAGGACGAAGGCCCCCAACACTACCACTTGTGAATTTTTCAAGAATTTAAATGAAGGTATACTTGGTTTTTTATCAAAATCCTCTTATTGCAAAAGCTACTCTCTTGTGGGGGGAGAAATTTGATTATGCGAAAAAGGGGGAGTTTCTGGTTTTTTATCAATGATTTGCCAAAACAAAGTGTTTTGATATAGAGATAGAAAATTGAATTTGTTTTGCAAAAACAAACCAAGTGGTGGCAAAATGATCCAAATTTGCCAAATCCTGTGACAATTCAATTAGTTTTGAATTTCACATCAATTTGCACATTTTGGCTCACATTTGGATGTGTTAGTGTTTTTTGAAGTTGCTTTTGGTGTGTTGGCATGAATCACCAAAAAGGGAAGATTGAAAGGGAAATGTGCCCTTGGGCCATATCTATTTTGTTTTGGTGATTAAATGCTCAACACATTATGTTTAGACTAACATTATCTTACATGAGAAATGAGCATAGGTACATAAAGAAAATTGAGCTTGAAAGAGGGCATAACACAAATCTATATGGTACCAAGTGAAAAAGGGTAAGCTCCGTATACTTAGTCAATTATTTTGAGTACTAATCATATTTGTCTAAGTGCTAGGGACTTTATGACGTCAAGCCAAAAGAAGCAAAAGAGATTCTAAATAGAAAAGAGAAAGTTAGACTCCTCTGCGTAGCACCGGACGGTCCGGTGCCACCCACCGAACAGTCCGGTGTGCACCAGACAGTCTGGTGCACGGTCCGACCAAGGTGCTGCTCTCGGGTAAAATCAGCAAGGGCCGGCTATAAATCATTGGACAATCCGCACTGAGCGCCGGACAGTCCGGTGTGCCAACCAGCCAACGACTAGTGGAGATGTCGGCCTAGGGCCAATGGTCACATGGAGCATTGAACAGTCTGGTGCCACCCACCGGACGGTCCGGTACCAGCCAATCAGAGGATTTGCAATCATTGCACTATGCAAAGTGTCCGGTGTGCACCGGATAGTCTAGTGCACCCACGGACAAAAGGCAACCAAGGCCTTCCAAATGGAGCTCCAACGGCTACAAGGCCCTTAGGCTATAAAAAGACCCCCTAGGCACATGGAGCAGCATTGTGATACCCAGTTTGCAAAGAAGAGAAGTTGAAGTTTATTCTTTCTTGTTTTTTTGCTTCTCTTTCGGGTAGTGCGCTTTTGGGGTTTGGAATTATTGGGTAGCATTCGCCAGTAAAACAGCAGAATTTTGGTTGGACTCGTGCACCGGGGTCGGGAGTTGACGCGTGAGCAAGTTGGGCCGTGCTTCTTGATCCGGCCCACTAATCCCCCTAACTCTAGCCGCCCTTCCCCTAATTCCCTTCCCCTTGTGCAGCCGCCCCCCTCCCTCTCTAGCCTTTGGCCGCCATCCCCTCCCCCTAATTCCCTCTCTCTTGTGCAGCCGCCCCCCCATCCCCTCAACCCTAGCCGCCACCCCCCCTCCCATCTCCTCCTCTCCAAGTGATGTCCTTCCTCGCCGGATCTTCTTCGTGTGGGTGCAAGTTCCGATTGGAGAATTGGTGGGAGGAAGGAAGGAGGAAAGGAGGAACCCAAGGTGACTTTGTGATTATCTTTTGTTGTTTATGTGCTGCAATCAAATTGATTATATGTTTACCCATGCGAAACGGTAGATGAGCTGTCCGGAAATTTTGTGGGTGGGCGAACACCAGTAGTTCAAGTGATTTCTGGGAGTTTTTCGTGGGTTATTAGTGGGGATCAGTGGGAGAATCATGTATAGCTTTGTCATACCTTTCCAACGAGTACTTATGCGCTCGATTCGGAGTTATATTTTAGGAGATATCGCGGTTTGCATCCGGGTATGTCGCTGTCCAAAAAAACAGATTTCTGCAGGTGGGCAAACAGCAGTAGTATTAGCAGTTTCTGGGGATTTTTCGTGGGAAATTAGTGATAATCAATATGAGAATCATGTAGAGCCTTGTCTTACCTTTCCAACGAGTACTTATGCGTTCGATTCGGAGTTATAATTTAGGAGATATCGCTGTTTGAATCCGGTTATGTTGCTGTCCAAAAACAGATTGCAGGGTGTATCTTGTAGACGGGTTTGGGCTAATTAAATGTTGGAATTTAATTATCATTTGAATATAAAACCTGTGGGGAATTTTATGTAGATGCTTTCAGAGTTTTTGATTGATATCATTGCTGTTATAATTTTAAAGTTATGAAATTATCAAGCAGCGCCGCTGCAGTTTGGTGGTGATGGGGAGAGTTGTCGCTCGCGACGGGTTGGAATTGTGCGTAGGTGCGGCGTTGTTTAGTAGCGTTTGTTATGTTGATCTGTGCACTAAGGTGTGTGTCAAAAACAGGTGGTGGACTTCTGGATCGTACTTAGCACCATTCCAAATTTCCGGTGAAGGCAAGTAATACAGTGGTGGTTGCTACCGTTTGGTTTGCATCCTATGCCTTTTCATTGAGTATGCATAAGTATTAAATGTGTTAATCATTAAATTCTATGATGAAGTTTATTTGTTCGAAAGAATTAATTCTTAATTGTCTAATATTGCGGATGATCATGATTTGGGAATGATATATGTGGTTGATTCCCATCTTGGATGAAGTTGAAATATCTTTTTGAATCACGTTGTATGAAGTGATGTAGGCATGTCAAGCACATCGCATCATCCATCTTGCATTTTGAAGTTATGTTGTGATCTTATGGTCCGACCGTACCGGTACACTTTTAGCATCGTACGTTGCCCGAGGAGGGGTACGATGCGGCTTCATATCCTTAGAGGTATGAAGGCAGAAGTCATCATTGCATTTGCAGACATTTGCACTCATGAGGTATATATGAAGTGTGACATTACTATGTTACTATTGCGGTTTCTACCTGCGAGGTGTGGTAACTAGATGTGTTGTACGTTGTATTCGTGCTGCACCTTCGTAATAAGAAGGTTGTGAAATCAAGTGGTGGTAAAACAATGTTCTTATGTGGTTAAACAGTTTGTTATTATTTTACTTGCTAAGATGTGTCATCTCACTCTTGCATTACTCAATGCAGGTACTTGATACATGTTGCGAATGAGGGGAGTAGCAGCACGTCCACTTTCACTCTCATAATAACGCTGCCCAGGCGCAGCCATGATTTAATTAGAAACTTGTTGTCAAAGGATGTTTGTTTTTTTACTAGTCGTGCGCACTGGTTAATTCAGTTCATGTCGTATGTTTAACTTCCCTTTGCTAGTCGTTAATAATACATAGTATGTTTTTTGTCATGATATATGTTTATACACTGTTGCCCCCTCCTTTATGCTATTTTGCAAAGGAGATGCTGTCGAAATTTTATATACGGATGTCAGAAGTATAGTTCAGTAGCATTCGGGGGTGTTTGTGGATCCCGAGGTGTTACAAGCATACCAAGCATCCTTCGAACATCCTACAACATCGAGACATTGCAACCATGTTATTGCTTTGCTAGATAAAGGTTGTGAGCACGTGTTTTAAGCTGTAACTCTGCTGCGTCGTCTCTTGTGCTCTTCTCTCGACTTGTGTCTGTGTGTTACTGTGATTTTATCTATTGTGTGTGTTTCTTCTCCCCCTTACTCCTATGTTTGATTGAGATCAATTGTGTAAGGTGTGAGAGACTCCAACTTGTTGAGATTCCTCACAAAGGGAAAAACTTGATAAGGAAGAAAACTGTGGTATTCAAGTTTGATCTTTGGATCACTTGAGAGGGGTTGAGTGCAACCCTTGACCAAAAGAAGGTCACCACAACATGGAGTAGGCATTGGCCGAACCACGGGATAAAATCACCGTGCGACTTGTGCATTTCTTTATTATGATTTTTCCATAGAGTTCTCACATATTCACTTGTGTTATTGTTCCTAAGTTTGATACATATCTTAAAGGAACAATCAAGTGAAGAGTTCTCTTTTTCTCTCTAACTCTATTCATCTCAACTTGGTTTTGGTTCTACTAACACTTATTATAAACCAAGTTTGTCTTGTTTAGAGTTGATTTTGCAGGACCATCTATTCACCCCCTCTAACTGCAATCATCCACACCACACGGACAAAATGTGTTGGCGTTTGAGGGCGGCTGTGGAGGGATGGAGCTCCGATTGGAATCAGCACACAAAGGAGGGGATGGTGCTCTTGCCCGCGCGGACACGACAGCGGCGTTACCGTTTGAGAGAATGAGGGAGAGTATGGAGTTCCTGGAAGTGGGTCATGCCGACGACATCTGGTGGGAGGGATTTGTGCTCCACCTGGAGTCGTTTTCGAATGGGCAGAAGACATCGGCGTTTGAGTGGAGTGGGGAGAGGAAGACGCTCCGAGCGATAGGCAGCACCGGCACAACAACAAGGTTTACAGGGAGGATGGGGAAGAAGCCCTCGAAGCATCGAGACTTGTCGTGTGGCGTGGTACGTGGGTGAGTTCCAAACCGTAGCTGAGTGTTGCTAAGCGATGAAACCGCACGTAGAAGATTCGACGACTAAGATTTTTAGAGGTAACGTGGCTCAAGGAGACACCAGATATGTGTCGACGCTTAATATATAGAATTGCTAGTGAACTTGGAACTTACTAGTTAGTTATTGATGGTAACTCGTGTGCAGGTCTGCTAACTGTTTCTCTTGCTGATAGCTGGGCCTTCAACGGTCCACTGAAATTGATGGTCCTTGACCTGGTGCTCCATCCGGATCCACTCCACACGGACAAAACATGTTGGCGTTTGAGGGCGGCTGGGGGAGGGGAGGGATGGAGCTCCGATTGGAAACAACACATAGAGGAGGGGATGGTGCTCTGGCCCGCACCGACATGACAGCGGCGTTGCCATTTAAGAGGACGAGGGAGAGTATGTAGTTCCTAGATGTGGGTCATACTGCGGCATCTGGTGGGAGGGATTGGTGCTCCACCCGGAGTCGCTTGGAACGGACAGAAGACATCGGTGTTTGAGTGGAGTGGGGAGAGGAAGACGTTCCGAGCGACATGCAGCATCGGCACGACAACATGGTTTAAGGAGGGACAGGGGAAGAAGCTCTCGAAGTTTCGTGACTTGTCGTGTGGCATGGTATGTGGGAGAGTTCCAAACCGTAGCTGAGCATTGCTAAGCGATGAAGCCACACGTAAAAGATCTGACGACTAAGATTTTTGGAGGTGATGTGGCCCAAGGAGACACCGGATATGCATCAGCACCTAATATATAGAATTGCTAGTGAACTTGGAACTTACTGGTTAGTTATTGATGGCAACTCGTGTGCAGGTCTGCTAACTGTTTCTCTTGCTGATAGCTGGTCCTTTAATGGTCCATTATCCATCCATTGAAATTGATGGGCCTTCAGCTGGTGCTCCACCTGGATCCACTCCACACGGACAAAACATGTTGGCATTTGAGGGCGGGCGGGGGAGGGGACGGATGGAGCTCCGATTGGAATCAGCACACAGAGGAGGGGATGGTGCTTTGGCCTGTGCCGACATGATAGCGGCATTGCCGTTTAAGAGGATGAGGGAGAGTATGGAGTTCCTAGAAGTGGGTCATGTCGGCTGTATCTGGTGGGAGGTATTGGTGCTCCACCCAGAGCCACTTCGAACGAACAGAAGACGTCGACGTTTGAGTGGAGTGGGGAGAGGAAGACGCTCCGAGCGATAGGCAGCACCGGCACGACGATAGGGTTTAAGGAGGGGAGGGGGAAGAAGCTCTCGAAGCATCGCGACTTGTCATGTGGCGTGGTACATGGGAGAGTTCCAAACCGTAGCTGAACGTTGAAGCCACATATAGAGGATCCGACGACTAAGATTTTTGGAGGTGACATGGCTCAAGGAGACACCGGATATGTGTCGGCGCTTAATATATAGAATTGCTAGTGAACTTGGAACTTACTAGTTAGTTATTGATGGCAACTCATGTGTAGGTCTGCTAACTGTTTCTCTTACTGATAGCTGGGCCTTCAACGGTCCATTGTCCATCCACTGAATTTGACGGGCCTTTAGTTGGTGCTCCACCCGGATCCACTCCACACGGACAAAACGTGTTGGCGTTTGAGGGCGGCGGGTGAGGGGAGGGATGGAGCTCCGATTGGAATCAACACACAGAGGAGGGGATGGTGTTCTGGCCTACCTCGACATGATAGCGATGTTGTCGTTTGAGAGGATGAGGGAGAGTATGGAGTTCCTGGAAGTGGGCCATGCCGTTGGCGTCTAGTGGGAGGGATTGGTGCTCCACCCGGAGCCACTTCGAATGGATAGAAGATGTCGACCTTTGAGTGGAGTGGGGAGAGGAAGACGCTCCGAGCGACAGGCAGCACCAACACGATGACATGGTTTTAGGAGGGGAGGGGGAAGGTCGAAGCATCGCGACTTGTCGTGTGGCGTGGTACGTGGGAGAGTTCCAAACCGTAGTTGAGCGTTGCTAAGCGATGAAGCCGCACGTATAAGATTCGATGACTAAGATTCTTGGAGGTGACGTGGCTCAAGGAGACACCGGATATGCGTTGGCGCTTAATATATAGAATTCTAGTGAACTTGGAACTTACTAGTTAGTTATTAATGGCAACTCGTGTGCAGGTCTGCTAACTCCTTTCTCTTGCTGATAGCCGAGCCCTCAATTGTCCACTATCCATCCACTGAAATTGATGGGCCTTTAGCTGGTGCTCCACCCGGATCCACTCCACTCCGACAAAACGTGGGTGCGTTTGAGGGTGGCCGGGGGAGGGGAGGGATGGAGATCCGATGGAATCAACACATAGAGGAGGGGGCAGTGCTTTGGCCTGTGCCGACGCGACAGCGGTGTTACCGTTTGAGAGGATGAGGGAGAGTATGGAGTTCCTAGAAGTGGGTCGTGTCAGCGGCGTCTGGTGGGAGGGACTGGTGGTCTAGTCGAAGCCGCTTTGAATGGACAGAAGGCGTCGGTGTCTGAGTGGAGTAGGAAGAAGAAGATGCTCCAAGCGATAGGTAGCACCTGCACGATGACATGGTTTAAGGAGTGGAGGGGGAAGAAGCTCTCGAAGCATCACGACTTGTCATCTGGTGTGGTACGTGGGAGAGTTCCAAACTATAGCTGAGCGTTGCTAAGCGATGAAGCCGCACATAGAATATCCGACGACTAAGATTTATGTAGGTGACATGTGAAAGGATCACGATGCCCAAGAGGGGGTGAATTGGGCTTTTCTAAAAATCAACAATAATTAAAACCTAAGCAAGAGCCCAACTTCACCCCAACAACTAGCAATAGGAGAATAATACTAGAAATACAACAATGCTAAGACAATACTTCAAATACTTGCTAAACAAATACACAATGTAAAATGCTTGAATTAAGTGCGGAATGTAAAGCAAGGTTTAGAAGACTCCTCCAATTTTTCCCGAGGTATCAAAGAGTCAGCACTCTCCCCTAGTCCTCGTTGAAGCACACGCGCAAGGGTATCGCTCCCCCCTTGGTCCTCGCAAGAACCAAGTGCTCACTATGAGATGATCCTTTGCCACTTCAGTGTGGTGGATCTCTCACGACCGCTTACAATCTTGAGCCGGGCCACCAACAAGATCTCCAAGGTGATCACCGAGCTCCCAACGCCACCAAGCCGTCTTGGTGATGCCGATCACCAAGAGTAACAAGCCGTAGACTTTCACTTGACCAAGAGAAGGCTAATGCATGCGGTGTGTGCTCTAGGTGGCTCTCGCTAGCGCTAATGAGGTCCAAATGCGGGATTAAGATTCTCAAATCACCTCACTAGGCTTTGTGGTGCTTGCAATGCTCTACCAATGTGTAGGAGTAAATGTGGGCAGCAATACAATCAATATGGTGGGTGGAGGGGGTATAAATAGCCCTCACCCACCAACTAGCCATTACCAGAATTCTGATGCGCATCGGCGCACCGGGCAGTCCGGTGCGCCAACGGTCATCTCCAACGGCTAGTTCTGACAGCTAGCCGTTTGGAAGATGGCACACCGGACAGTGAACAGTCACGGTCCGGTGCGCACCGGACAGTCCGGTGTGCTGTCCGGTGGGCCAGCTATAATTCAATTCTGAACTCCGCGCTCTCGGGTTTCTGCGCAGGGAAGTGTCTTCCCTGGGCCAGGCTGGCCTCACTTGACAGAGGGCGCACCAGACAGTCCGGTGCCCCAAAGCCAGAAACCCTAGGTTTAGTTTTGTGCTGATTTTCAAATCAGTTTTCGTTCTAACTCGTGAGTATGTTCTAGAGTGACACCTAGCACTATATGTGAGTGTGAATATGCATCAACACTACACTAGAACTTCTCTTGGTCAAACTACTCGTCGACAACCCCTCTTTATAGTACGGCTAAAACAAAATAAAAGACCTAACTATATAATGAGTGTTCGCAACTCCTTGACACTCGAAATACGAAGACCTTCACCTTTTGTTTCATCGCTTTAGTCGTCGCTTCAAGTTCTTATCTCTGGGATTGTTTTCACCGTTGTAGTACATCTTTCTGTAATGCGACCTAACTTACCATTTGTTTCTGCAAAACACACGTTAGTCATATAGAATATTACGTTGTCATTAATCACTAGAGCCAACCAGGGGCCTAGATGCTTTCAATCTCCCCCTTTTTGGTGATTGATGACAACCCTACAAAAGTGTGAGAGTAGTTTGTTTGAAATTTCTGTCAATAGAGAAGATGGTTAGTTATACTCAATAATTTTTGACAGATAGAGTGTGTAACATAATAATAAGAATGAGAGCATACACAACGTAGGTTTCTTGTTCATATAAAAATGAAATGAAATCGATGAACAAGAAAATAGAAGACTGGTGATAACATACTAGGTGAAAACACAATACACACAGTCAACATAAGCATTGAGAGCATATAATAGAGTTTGTGAGCCAAAATTGTCAAACAAAAGTGGAGCTAGTACAGAGAGTATCAAGCACATATATTACATCAAAATACACAAGACGCTCTCAACTAACTCCCTAACTCCCTCTAGCTCTCACAACTCTCATATTTCTCCCCCTTTGGCGTCAAACACCAAAAGGGAAACCCGAACTTACAGACCTAAAGAGGAAGGACGAGGCGGGGGCGCATCCGGTCGCGGTCGTGGCAGAAGAGCAAACACCAACTGAGGGTCAGAGTCAGTCTCGGATCTAGGATCTGCCATAGAAGCTGGAGCTGGTACTGACTCGGACTGAGGCCGCGCTGCAGCAGCTGCCGGAGCTAAAGAGGTCACAGACCCTGTCACAGTAGCAGTGGTAACAGCAGGCGCTGGTGGCACTGGCGGCTGAGCACTGAGGGAGCCGATAACCGGCGACGAGAAGTCCAGGGTGACCAGCTGGATTGGAGAGGAAGAAGGACCAAATGAAGATAGTGGGGGTCCTGCCTGAATCACTGGAACAACAGCGGCCTGAAGAGCTTGAGGGGGTGCAGACTGAACAGGAGGGATCTGAACACCGATATGCTGAAGAATGTGAGTCATGAAGGCCCGGTGCTCAGCCATGTCTGCCAAAAATTGCTGCTGCAGAGTGTCCCATCTGTCCTGAATAGTCTAAAATAGGGAAAGCATCCTCTCGGACATCTGCTGCTGGACCGCTGTCTGTCGAGCCTGCTCGGCTGCCTGTCGAGCCTGCTCGGATGCTATAAGAGCCTGCTGCTGCGTAAGAGACTGGAGGATCGCAGCCAGAGCAGGGTCGACGGTAGGAAGGGCAGTAGGGGCAGCACGGGAACTCCCGGCCTCATGATCATGTGAGCGAGGAGGCACAGGAGGCGGAGGCGGGATCCCAAAATCATCATCATCATCATCAGGAACTGTTGTGCCCTAAGTCTCGAACTGATGGAAAGTCGCATCCTCTACCTGAATGTCTGTCACTGGATCAGGTACTGGCACTAGGTCCTCAGGGGCTGGCCGGTAGGAGCCAAAGTGGAGGCGTGAGGCCTCAAGGTGCCCTAGAACTGCGGTGGCTAGATCAGCTATGCAAAAATGTAGCAGAGACAATGAGCATACGATAGCTGTCGCCGGGCACGAAGACCATCCAATACCGTGTCCTCGATCTCACATATAAGGAAATCAACCACATCGAACTCTGAATAGGAGATCAGGGCACCAAGTAGCCAGAGCTGGATGTGAGTGGTAGCCTCCCTATAACCCATCCGGGGCAGTAGCGTCCGTCTCATGAGCTGATATAGGTACTTGGCCGCTAGAGTGAAATATGCTGGAGAGCATCGCGACCCATCTGTGAAGGGCGGTCGGAACAGGGCCACGACGTGAGCTGTAGCTGGAGCGACTCCGCCGTGAGGGCGTCGAGGAGGATCAGAAGTGCCATAGCACAAGCTATGAAGGCGAGTCGACGACTCGGTAAATTCAAACAGCTGGCGAATCTGGCTAGCATGAATAGTAACATCCTCTCGCTCAAAGCAGAACCTCATCCACTGGTGATCTGGGTCGATCCATACTGAAGCATAGAACACTCGTACCCATTCCTCAACATATCTGCCGTTGGTAGTCAGAAGAAGAAGTCCAGGCAAATATTAGAGGTGCACCTCAGAGTCCGCATCGGCTGCTAGCAGGAAAGCAAGGAGATCCGATAGCCGGTGCGCTCGCAGAGCTATCTGGGCTGACATCTGAGCTCGAAAGAACGACTCCTGTATCCTGGTGCTGAATAGATCTGCCGCTGCAGGGTCCCTCTGAGCAGGTAGCCAAGACTCCATGAGTACGTGTCTGAACCGACGTACCCGGGCCGCTGTAGCACGCTGAAGATCGATCAAACGAGTATCGGCAACCAGTGGTCGCACCTCGGTCTCGTCTCGCTCTCGGAAGCGGGCAGGTGGAATGGGTGGAGTGGAAAAGGGAGCGGGAGGAGGAGCAGTGGAAGCAGGAGTGGTGGAGGTGGTAGGTATGGCTAAGGTGGTGGATGGCTCAGGAGTGACTGGAGCGGGCGAAGTGGGAGGTGGAGTGGTGGTAGTGGTGGGAGTAGAGGGAGCAGAGGAGCGAGGCCGAGAGGCGAGTCGACGAACTCTGTATGCAATCTGATCGGATGAAATCTGCAGCTAACCACCTCTCTCTGTCCTGCTCAGCTGCTGCTGCCGCTGCAAGAGCTACTCGGGCTGCTCTATCCAAACGCTGCTTCTGCCACCTTCCTGCTGCTCCAAATATACAGTCTTCCCCTTGACCTGCCTGAAGGGGCGAGGAGGGTCCTCGTCGTCTCCTCCCCCTGGCGCTGACACATTCTTCGTGCGCACCATCATGACCTGAAGACTGCATAGAGAGAGAAAAACTAAGCACGAGAAGGTTGCAGCCGATAGGATTACAGAAGAATGGATAACTACGTGGAAATCTCACGAGAGAGGGAGAGAATCCAGGCAGGACAGGAGACGACTCACGGGCAGGCGAGATCACTAAAATGACAGAAGAGGTGAGCACATATTAGTAACATAGTCATAAGTATATGAAATATGAATAAATACATACATAAAGAATTATGACACAGAAAACGAGTGATTTGGCGATAGAGAGGTCAAACGGCGTGAAACCGGCATTTGAACGAGGAATGGTGTCATAGGAGGTTTAAAATTGGAATTGAGGCATGAAATGACTTGGAATTGAGCCGATACTTCACGAATAGGTTTATATGGGTAACTATGAGTGAAGTGTGCGCTTGGTTTGATTTTAGGCGAAGAAAGTGGAATTTGGGCACTCGGCTCGGAATCAATCGCTAGAAATGGGGATTTGAGTGAATTGACGTGAAATTTGACGAAAAAGTTACTAGAGATGATATAAAGGTGCCTGAAAAATCTGGGATCGATTGGAGAAAATTTGGCTGGTTTGGACATTTTATCGAACACTTGGCGTGCGGGGTATTAGGGTTTAGGTGAAATGGCCATTTTAAGGATTGAAACCCTCCTTATGGAGCTAGGAACCTACATGGGGAAACACAGAGGCACTATGGAACACATCCATGCATAGGGATTCACAAGATGACACAGATTTGGTTTGAGGATCAAAGGGGTGGAACTTCTAACTCACTGACCAGAGAGAATGGGGAGAGAGGGAGAAAAGTACAGGGGCAGCTCACCAGAGAGAGGGAGGGAGAGCGCGAGCACTGGCCAGGCAGCTCACCGGAGACCCTCACCGGAGAAGTTGTCGGCGGCGAGGAGAGGGGGAATCGCCAGGGAGCACCAGAGACAACCAGAGGGGAGAGGAGAAATGCCCTTGCCTCGGGCTCGGGCGAGAGAAGGATTTTTTTAAAAACAGATTATGGGCGCACCAGACAGTCTACAGTGCCTGTCCAGTGCACACCGGATAGAGCATAGTAGTTGTCCGGTGAACCACCGGACAGCGCACAGCAGAAAAGGGGTCTGCGCGCGCGCGACCGGTGCACCGGACAGTGCGCAGTGCAGTGTCCGGTGCACACCGGACTGTCCGGTGAGCCCAGACAGAAGGGGTTTTTGAAAATTTTCAAATTTTCTATCTAATTTTTTAACCAAACCAAATCCCAACTTATAAGCACACAAAAGGACACCTGTTTGGGGTATTGGTACCCTCATATATTTTCCCATAATTTTCAAAATATTTTGCCATAGGCTAGATAATTTTTAGAGAAAATAGCCAAATGGTGAGATTTGCATTTGGGATTTGCACTAGGGGTTTTCATGAACGATTTGAATTTTGAATACTCCCCCTAAGTGCAGTGCTTCATGCTGTGGCGGAACTGCCCGAATTATTCTAACTTAAGTGCCTAAGTCCCGCCCTAGAGGCTAGACCACACTTAAATGGGAATAATCTGTCAATCCCTCGGATCTAGTCCGACGAGGCCACTGACAGGATCAAGTACCACAGTCTCACTCGATGGTGAGTCACAGAGCAATTACAATAAAGCATAAAACCATACATAAGGAGTATTAAACTTATTACATCATCATCGGAGTTTTAGCAAAAGTAGTCATCATTGTTCGAAGTGCAGCGGAATAAATCTAACGGTAAAATAAACAGAGAGATGGGGAAGCCTGTCCCATCACTCCTCATGCTCCTCCTCAGCCAAGGTAGGATCCCACTCGACTGTCCAACCCGGTGGCAAGATGGACGGCCAAGTCACTTCAGCAACCATGTCTTCCAGAGAACTTGTAAAAATTATGCCACAAGCAAGGCTGAGTATACTAATACTCAGCTAGACTTACCCGGTGTGAGGAGTCTACTCCTCTACCTCTAGACATGCAGCTGTTTGGCTGTGGGGTTTGGTTGCCGAAAGCACTAGCTGAGTTTATAAACCAAGTTTTAGCTTTGTCAAGTTTTAGTGTGACTCCCTTAAGACTAGATGTGTACTATCTACTCATTCATGGTATCAAGCAAATTTTAGCAATCAACATCTTTTGTCACATCATCACATTTCCACTTGTTACTCAATGCAGTATAATGGATCAAGCAGTCTCATTAGCTGCGAGAAGCAGACGATTCGAATTGAGTTTTTATCCTTGCAAGGTAAACCTAAACACACGACGTGGCGAGGCACTCCGTCCCACGCACATCAACCGTCCCCATCGATTCCCTATCAGCAGATCAGGGCTCACCGCCTTGGCGTACAATGCCTCACTGACCCCGACTGCCGTCGTGCAGTGACCGCACTTGTACCCACCATAACCGGAATGGGAGACCACGTCTCAGGTCGCGTGAGGGGCAAAGTCTACTGCCAGGTTCAATCAGGTACTAGGCTTACCGATTTACCATATTTCTCGGCATGTGCTTAGTACGTTCAAACGCTTGACACAGGTATCCGCACGTTAATCCTTATTCCAATTTCATCTCGTAGACCACGCATCCCCATGGATCCGTGTCAACAGACCAACATCAGTATGATATGAAAGTGGGTACAATCAATGTCCTGACCTCGCGCGAGTGCTAGAAAAATGACTCGACTTCTACCGAGATCCTTAATTAGTAAAGCAGCTACTCGACCTAGCATACTAGTATTCATCTCAATAGGATTCTTGAGATCATGCAACTAGGGTTTCAAACAACTCCTACACTTAAGTGCACATTCAATCCTACAATCATTAAGTGTAGTAAAATAGCATAATAAACAGGTTATGCATAAACCGGGGCTTGCCTTCCAAAGTTGGGGCAGGCATATCCTCTGGTGCAGGCTCTGGTGCTGGATCCGGGGCTACCTCCTGAGCAACACCTTGCTCCGGCACGAGGACGTACTCTCCGTCAGCGAGGTTGCAATCTATCGAATGCAATGAATAAGAATATGTATGCCATGATTATGCAGGATTTAGTAAACATTATTCTAAGTGAAGGAAAAACTAAGTTAGTTAGTAACTTAGGGTTTCTTGGTCATATGTGGCTCTTAGTGGTGTATGCTTATCATTTTAGGTTTGGATTTTGTTGGGGATAAGCATAGTGAATTGAACTTGGATTTCCCTTAGATGTTTTAGTAGACAATTGAGGGATTTTGCTGGTTGGGTTTAAAATGACATTACTCTCCATTATTAATTTCCTTTTTCATTTTCTATTTATGAATTCTAGGGTGGGGTTGAACTACAACAGTGGTTCAACCTATTCCAAATATTCTTTAAATTTTACAGTGGGTTACTATTGGTCATTGTGGTTTGTCCTATAAATTTGAGGTGAAAACCAATTAAGGTACTACTTGTGCAAAATTAACAAGAATAAGTCCTTAAAGGGCATTTTACACTATAGATGTGATTTAATTAGTGTTTCTGTACCGAATTGTATTTTTGCCCAATTACATAGGTGATATTAGGCCTCTGTGTTAAAAATCACAGAAAAAGGCCTACTGGATATTTAGTTGTGGATTTCTAAAGTTTTCTGTCAAAAAGGCACTTACTACTATCTTGTTATTTGAAAAATGGCAAACAACAGATTTCATATTTTTCCTATATTTTAAATAACAAAACATTAGTTATCCCAAGGGTTGGGGTGTTTTCTCTTTGGGGTTATTTTTCTAGGGTTTTTCTAAGTTTTCCTTGTTTTCTTAAAATAAAATATATCCCATTTATTTTATACTAAACCAGGATATAATAAATTTTTCTAGTGAACTATACTGAATAAGTAAACTAACAAAAATGTGGGTGCTCCCTGGTTCTTTATTTAAATTACCTTTTCTATTTTCTTTTATTTTAAGCACAAGGTGAATTAAATGGCAAACTCTACCTTAATAGGGTATACAGAAGGGTTTATCATTTTTAAACAGGTTAGTAGGTGATTAAGTACTTCTCTAAATTTTCTTAACCTCAGTCAAATAGTGTAGCTATTTTTCCCTATTTCTTTTAGCTTTTGACCAGTTAATCATTTAAATCAAAACTTTAAAGTTCTCTGTAACACTTAGGGGTTTTATATTTTTCTTGAGTAGTTTACATTATTTAAGATCTGGCAAAATTGGTTTGACTCGATTTAGGTGAACAAAACAGAAGTTATGAATTTTTCAAGTTCTGTTTGAATTTAAATCAGATTATTAAAAAGGTTTCCTGGAAAAACCACTTTGCACCGAAGACCCTGGGTTCTTTCTAAACTAATCCTCTCAGATATACCCCTGCGCTACTATTTTCCTGAGTCACTGACAACGCACAAAACCCCCTAGCCTTTTCTTCTTCTCTCCCGCGGTCCCTCCCCTGGTTTAAACAGTACCCGTGGAAAAGAAAAGGGCGGCACGGCTTACCGGCGGCGAGAGAGGGCCGGCGAGGGGCGGGGTTGGCTCCAGGAGGTTCTGGCGGTCACAGCGGTGTACGGCTCGACGGCGATGGTGGCCGGAATCGGCCGGTCCACGTGCGCAGGCGGGTGATCTCGTCGGCGGCGGGTGTTCCGGCTGAACCACGGCGATCTAGTTCAATCAACTGGCACGATGAGCTCCACGGGGTGACGTAGAGGCGATGTGCACAAGGAATCGAAGAATGGGGCAGAGATTTACCTGGTCTACGTTCACCGGCGATCGGGTGAAGTCCGGCGACCGTGGACTGGCTTCTCCGGCGAAGCAAAGTCCGATTCCTTGCTCGGGGAGCTTCACCGAGGCATGCACGGTCTCTTCCAAGGGTCGGGCGTGGCTGGGAAGGGCTCTGTTGGCCGGTCTACGGTGGCAGGGGCTCGGGTGGCCGCAGGCACGTCGTGCACGGGGCAAACTCCGGTGGTTTCGGGCTCCGGTGAGGTCGAGCGTGTGCGGAGGAGTACAGTCGACGCCTGAGGGTGATTTATAGGCGCGAGCAGGGGACACGGGCGCGGCTCAGCGCGGCGCGGGGCACGCGGGGTCGGGCGCGGGCGTGCTCTGGCGTGCGCAGAGCGCGTCAAACACGTGTAAGTGTTCTTCTGCCCGTGTTCAACAGCTCGCCGAGATCGCAAGCGTGCGAATCTTGGCAAAAATCCGGCGCAGGTCTCTTCCTGGCACCTAGGGCTACCTCTTATGTGTGAGTCCCCATGGCAGACATGCCCTAGGTAGGGAGATATGTGTGACGGAACCTCCCAAGTAATTAGGCCCACCTACAGTTGTCCTTGTCTAACAGACATCAGACACCCTGTAGATGTTCCTAAGTCACTTGACAAGCTCGGTATCTTTCCTTACCTTACCAGGAACGTCTCACCCGTCTTGCAGACATTACAGAACATCGGAGATAAAGAAATGCGGAAGCAATTACATAAACTTACATTTATTTCAAAAGCAAGCTTGAGTTATTTTATTACAGACCAGAACTAAAGTGAGTGCAGAGTAGTAATATTATACAAACCAAGGGAGGCACAAACTCCTCCCGATAAGCTATAAACAAAAGATCCTATGTGGAGGACCAAGTCCTCCCGCACTTCAGTCTTGTTTTTCTTCATTTGATACCACCTTGGAGCAAAAGCAACAAAAATTTGTCGCTTCCTCACCTAAAAACAACAAAGGGATAAACCCTGAGTATGGAATTACTCAGCAAGTCTTACCCGACTAAGGAAAAGACTCTCAAGGGTATGCTGGATAAATAGGAGTCAAGGAGAGGCTTTAGCAAAAATCAAGTTATACTTTTGCAGAAGTAGCTTACTAAAGTGAGTCCTTACTTTCAATCTTTTAACGCCATATTAAGTATTAATAGACTCTATTTGCATCTAGTCTAATTTCACATCACATCAAGACAACATCATTTTTATCCATCGTGTTCACAGCCTGACTTACGTTGTAGAAGAGTGACCAAGTCTTCATAACCGCGAAGGTACGGCGATCCGAATCGATTATACTCAGCTGAGGATCTCCAATCACACGACATATGTAGCACTTAACCCTTGCATATGTCAACCCGCCACCGGGGTTCTTAAGACCGGATCAGGTTCACGCAAACCGAGAGCACAGATACACCACTGTCCAGCCTCTTGCCACGGAGGGTACACGCTACTCTCGCCACCGCTCCACGCCCATTTCGTGTTATCTTATTCCGGCCTTAGTCTGCCCGAGGCAAGGCTTACCCATGACGAGGCATGTGACCAGTTAAAGGGTCCTCGGTCAGCACGCCTACATACGCGTTAATCCTTAACCAAGCTGGGTAGAACCTCACTTGTTCCTAACCCAAGTCTCAATTTAAGTATTTCCATCCTTAGGATTGTGTCTGTTCCTTAGGATGAAAGAGCATCACAGGGAACTTTGCAGTAAGATCCCACTATTGCTCCAAATGAAAATATACTTGCAGGTAGAAGCCATCCTCTCCCGGGTTAGGTGGAGGACAACCTCTATCCACAAGATCTAAGCAAGGCTAAGCATTTTTGTAAATCATAATTTTGATACTTCACAGAAGTATCTATAAAGGTATGGATATCAAGGAAAAGCAATGCATCAAAGGGTTTCAAGTAACTCCTATGAACCTAATGCACATTTCACTAGACTTAAGTGTGCAAAAAGTATTTAAAACACAAGGAAAGGGGTTGCATGCACCGGGGCTTGCCTTCGTTAGTAGGTGAGTCAGGCTCGGACTCGCAGATGTCGAGGTAGAGCCAAGTCCTTGCCCGAGATTCCAAAGGTGGTGGTGTCTTCTCTTGAGTCACTTCACTCTCTTCTTCGTTTTCTAAATATAACCATATAGGTATATATATAAGAATGAATGCCATGTCATGCTCATGAGGATGCAAAGATAATATAAACTTATTATCTATGTCTTGAGTACAACTTTCCTTCACGGAATTCCGGGAACTTAGGGTTTCCGGAGTCGGTAAAGGAGTTCATAGGGCAGGGGGTAGGGTTTTGGGTTCTAGTTATCAAACAATGTTCAAATCAAACCAAACTCTACCCATAGCTTCTAAATAGTGTATAAAAGTCATATAAAAATTTTGGGCATCTTTGGAATTACCATTTGTTTTCTAAAAATCCAGAACTATTGATTTAAGCTATTTTAAATGCCTTAAAATTCCTTATTTAAACTAAAATTCATGAAACTATTTTTATTAAATACTATGGAAAATAAGAAGTCTAGGAAAATTGGTTTCACAATTTTATCATTTTTCTACTGTTTTTGATAATTGTTTTGGCTCTGGAGATAAAAGAAAAAGAAAAACACTTCAACAGTCGTGGGCTCAAACTGGCTTAGGCGGCCCAACTTCGCACAGAAGCGCGCTTGCGCACACGTCCACGCCTGCGTTGGCCATCTTGCAAAAGGGCCCTCGGGGTTTCTGGCTAACCGGAAACAGCTCTTGCCACTGTTTACAGAGTCACTGACAGTTTGCATAAACACCCTCCTATTTCTAATCCTTTGCAGACCGAAGTCCCTATCGACGAGCGACGCCGGTCCGCGCTCCGGCGAAACTATTCCGGCCAGATGACGCCATGACTGGAGTTCTCAAGCGACAGGAACCAAATTAGCTACCTACCACACCTTTCCCCTCACTCAATTTCTGAATTGAAGCTCTACACCCTTCTGCCCACGGTGTCAGCGCGGGTGATTAAGTGGATCAAGGTGTTCCGGATCAGTGAGGGCTGGGCTGGCTAAATTGAAGCTAGAGAAAGGTTCCTGGGTTCACTAGGGTCTACGGACACATTTTGGTTTGGGCAGAACAAGGCCCGAGGAGTGGGTCGACGGTGAGGGGGTCACGGCGGTGTTCTTCAGAGCAAGCACACGTTCCGGTGAAAGCTTTTGGCTTAAGTTCGATTGGTTGGTACTGGGAGCAATAGGGGGCTAATAGCAAGCAAGAACATGAAACAATTGGGTAAGTACTCACTCGAGGAAGGCTGGCCACGGAGATGTTCTTCGCGGCGGAGTTAAGAACAAGGGAGCGAGGGATTTGGAGGCTACGTGGGTCTTCCGGTGATCTTGAGTCAGGCGCTTAGTGGCTGAGAGGTGGGATACGGTGAAGAAGCAACGCTCGCCCTCAATTTATAGCCAACCGGCCGCAATCGGATGAGCTTCACCGACTGTAATCGTGCTGGCGAGCTCACCCGCACGGCAGAGCCACGGCACAAGTCCGGTGGCCGCCGTTTAACCGGGTAGCGCCACCTCAACGCTTTAAAGCCACGTCGCACCAGATCTTTACCGCAGCCGACGACGACCATCCGCTGAGGTGGCGTTCTTATCGTCGGCGAGGGGCTGACCCATATCCATGGCGCGATATTTCTGAAGGCCGGTGAACAGTGCTCAGTTTCAGTAGAATCAACGAGTCTGACAGCCCATGTTTAGCGTTGATTTACTCCGGATTTGCAATGGCAACCAGTGGATCAGCTAATAACAAAGTTGTTGTCTGATAGTCCAACAACAATCTTGCTATAGCATCCATAGCCAAATTCTTATTAGAGTAAGGTTGATTTCCAGTTCAAAGTTGACTTAATACTACTATTAGTCTGAATTTCATACTTCAGACAGCCTGAAAGTTCAACTTTGAGTGCACTTTTCTCCAAATTCTTTACAAGAACATGGCTTGCACTCTTAAGCAAAAATGTTCTCCTTTGTTTGGGCTACAATTTTGATGTGGTGACCTAGGGCAAAAATCCTAGAATTTGAAAGATGCAAAGCTCCAAAGTTGAGCCAATTCTCTGATTTTAGACTTAGAATAGAATCTAATTGAGGTCCATTTTGCATTTAAGTCCAAAACTCAACATTTGGCTTTCAAGTCCACACATTTGTGAACCAAAGGACCTAAGAAACTTATTTAGCTTGGTTTTTGCACTTTAGCCCAAAAGTGGACTAATTTTGCACATAGGCCCCTAGGGTTTTGGTTTTAGGGTTTTCCAGGGTTCCAATTAGGGTTTCTGGTATCCCAGGGGTATAAATGTGATTCAACTTTATTTTTGGGGTCATTTTATGACTTTTACTCTAAAGTCTTTAGGTTTTCTTAACTTGGGTTAAGTTTTACCCCTTTAACCACTATTTAGGGTTAAGTCCTTTAACCAGGGTTCTATTTGTAAAAACATTAAAACAATACAACTTGCTTGAAATTTTTGCCTAGTGAATGCACTCTAGGTGTGTCAAACATATGCAATGCCAATGCTTATGATGCCATGCTCAAGTTTTAATTATAGTAACACCAGGGGTGTTACATCCTTCCCCCCATAAAAGAATCTCGTCCCGAGATTAAAAATCCTAGGGTAGGTAATGGTAAAGAAAACACATCACATTTTTATTTCCTAAGTTTTGGTACAAGGCAGGGGTGGTCTGGGACTCACTTCTTTATTACACAGCTATACAGACTTTACAATTTACAAGAGGCTAAAAAGCCTGGGAAATTCTTGTTCAAGAAGTCTTGAGTTTCCCAAGTAGCCTCATCTTCAGAATGCTGGTTCCACTGTATCTTATAAAACTTGAGAGTTTTTCTCCGGGTAACCCTGTCCTTTTGATCCAGAACTCGAATAGGATGTTCCGAGTATGTTAAATCTGGTTCCAGGACAACATCAGTCACTTCAACGGTTCGATCAGGAACCCGAAGACACTTCTTCAATTGTGACACGTGGAACACATTATGCATAGCAGACAATGTTTCGGGTAGTTGAAGTCGATACGCCACTGGCCTATATCTTTCTAGACTAAGAAAAGGACCAATATATCGTGGTGCAAGCTTTCCTTTAATCCCGAAACGCGATACACCCTTCATTGGTGAAACCTTTAAGTAGACGTAGTCTTCCTCAAGGAATATAAGGGCATTCGACGTTTATCTGCATAACTCTTTTGTCGAGTCTGAGCTTTCTTCATATTATGAATAATTTTCTGAACCTTTTCTTCGACTTCTTTCACCATATCAGGCCTAAAGAAGCACCTTTCACCAGGTTCAGACAAACATTCATCCCATTTCTGTGGGAATTCCAGAACACATGCCCGTAGCATATCTTCCAGTATTTGGTTTACCCTCTCAGTCTGTCTGCTAGGCCGAACTGTGGAGCAACTTGGTACCCAGGGATTTATGAAGCTCTTCCCGAAATTTGGATACGAATTGCGATCCATGATCCGGCACTATGGTCTTCCGAACACCGTACAGACTAAGAATACGAGCAATGTACATTGGGCATAGATAGTAACCGGGTGATCTGTCTTGACTGGCAGAAAATGAGAAATTTTCGTAAGCCGATCAACAATAACCCAGATAGAGTCATACCCTTTTGTAGTCCTGGTTAATCCCACAATAAAGTCCATACTAATGTCTTCCCCTTTCCATGTTGGGATAGGTAAGGATTGTAATGGACCAACAGTCTTCATGTATATGGCCTTGACACGTTTACAAGTGTCACGTCTAGCCACATAGTGTGCAATTTCAATTTGCATCTTTGCCCACCAGAAGAACACATAAGGTTCTATGTGTGCAACTTGAGTCTGTTGGGTGGCAATTATGCATCTTTACCCAAATAGAATCAGATGCACCATCTTGGGTAAAACACACAAGAAGAGGTTTACCAACAAGTGGTTATAGTAAGTTCATAGCACACGAGATGGTGTGAATGTCGAATAACATCACGGTCAACTCGTGTTAACTAAGGAATCCAAGTCCACGAAAGGTGATATAGATTCAAGAAAAATCACCAGCGGAGGGATCTAAAAATGCGGACTTTGCAACCAGTCCATTTTATCCAGCACTAGTCATGGATCGGCATGATCACACATGCAGGAAAAACACACGTGAGACGATCGAGGCACGACTAGAGCGATGATTAGGTGGCTATTGGCTGACTTAATCTCATTTTGGTAAGTACTTTCTTTAGGGTGGGTTGAACCAAAGTGAGTTTAGACAACTCGATAAAACGATCTCTAAACTCAGCATGCGTTCATTGGGCAGTTACAAGTTAGTCAAAACCAACTTGTTGAACTACTTTTGACATTAAGCAAATCCTCTCAGTACCATTGGTAAGCCAAGGGGTTGAGAGTTCACATTTGCAAGCAAAAGGTCATGCATTTGGGTAAAAATCCATTTGGTCATGTTGTTCATCCGTTTCTTCATGCAAGATGAATTATCCACTTGGTTAGGGAATACATGGGTTAATTAGGAAAGCGAATGAACAAACTCCTACATTTCAGTAGCAGGGAAATCCAATTTCCATTCTGAGCGCTAATCAGTTGTCTCTCGTTACTAAAAAGCTCCAAGGCTCCACCTTTACACAAGGGATGTAAAGGGAACTTGTATGAAGAGTCACTACCAAGATCAAAAGAAATAAAACCACATAGGAAAGTGGTATGCCCTTTTGATCCAATGGAAATGACAGATGTTGCTTGATCTCTTCACAAACAATATAGAAATTGTTTTAAGGAAGAAGTCCACAGAAGATCACACATCAGTGTAGTTTCACAATGGATCATGACCAGAGACCTTGGTACCGGCATGCGCCAAGCAGCAAAATCCTGTGTGCGCATTCACAGGAGGCCCTCAGTTTCGCCGCGGTACCATAAGTTCTTAACCATGACATCATTACAAAACTGGCACCAATAATGGATCTCACGTGGTAAGAACAATTTGCGTAGAGATAACATATTGATATAATCTCATAATGGATTATGACTACTAACTGTGATACAAGCGTGCATCGAGCAGCACAACCTTGTGTGTATACCCACAAGAGGCCCTCGGTTTTCGCGCGGCATCATCAATTTTAGTCATAACGCCAATACCAGACATAACCAATAAGGAATCTCACACAACACAATAGACTGGTCAAGAATGACAAGATACAAAAGAGACTCCACCTGTAAGTACGATTACAAGTAGAGATCCAAATAGATCATGGCCCAAAGAAGTGAACAAGGCATGGCCATAACCTAATCTTGATGAAAGAAGTATGATGGGAGACTGTTAATTCAGCCCAAGCATATTTCTATGCAGAGATCACAAGGTCAAGGCTTAAGTTGGTATGCCTTCGATAGATATGAAGAAACCAAAGGCATCAAATTCAAGGAAAATGGTCGAACATGTCTTTCCTAGGTTGGGTTACTAAAGTAACATGACGATTCACAAAGAGAGGCCAAATACACTAGAGTCTTCAACCTGCATCAGCTGATCAAGAGAATGGTTCTAAAGGGAGACATAACTTGAGATCCTTGTTTGAGGTCTAGGTACACCTTAGGTTTGACAAGGAAATTATCTAGGCATTTATTTGTACGGGTGTGGTCATGAAGTGATAACGAAAAAATTCGACTTTGAGTCGGGTCATGGTTCACTAAATACGAATATAGCCTAATCTTGGTTTTAGGCAATCAAGTCACCAACTCTCCATTGGCCATAACTCAACCTGATGGTTCTCAGATCAGGGTTGAGAATTGCTTTTTCCTGAGCTAACCAGTTCATGCCCAAGATAACATCTATGTCTTGGCCTTTCAGAACGATCATATTAGTAGGAAAGTTCCGTCCGGCCAATGTTACGGGCACCTGATAAGCCACTTCTTTTCACTTTTGGTAGCTTTACTGTCGGGCGTAGAAGACCATTCGTCAACCAACTTCATAGAGGGAGGGAGCCTAAAAAGGTCTAGTGCACCATCAAGTGCTTCTCCCGCTACATGAGAAGGTTCGACTTCCATCCTGACAGAATTCACAGGGACGTTTGGGTGCAGTTGTAAATACAACACATGCACTTCTTCATGTAGTGCATTACAACAGACCTGCAAGTTATCCATGGCTAAGCTAAGCTCCTCCACATGGGCTCGAGCTTTGGCTTCCTTAGCCCAAGCGAGTAAACGAGAGTTAACCATCCAATCAAGCACTAGATCTCGTTTCGCGCGTTGGTCTTACAAGTAGCGGATGGCTGCATCCGCGACCCATAGATCATTCTTGTGACGGAGTTCCGATTGAAGCAGTTCGACCCGTGCTTCTAGATCCCCGATAGGATCGTTGCTACCACTGCTACTTTCTTCATGTCTTGGGGTAAGTTAATGGCAGGGTACGCCAATGGGTCTAGTAGATTTGCGCGCGGTCTTTCTGATGAGCGACAACATTTCTCTAAGGGGGAAATTTTTATTAATATAGTTCTTAGCATGATGCATGTATAATTACAGAATCAACCTTAGTTGATTCAACCTTCTATACATTGCACTCTTCCTATCTGGTCTTTAAGATAGACTCTTCAGAATACTTAGGTAAGAAGAGAAAAGAATTTTTAGGTAAGACTTTTGAAAATCCTTTTGAAGATGCCTCATAATATCTGCAAAGAAGGGCTACGCTCCGATACCAGCTGTGACGGAACCTCCCAAGTAATTAGGCCCACCTACAGTTGTCCTTGTCTAACAGACATCAGACACCCTGTAGATGTTCCTAAGTCACTTGACAAGCTCGGTATCTTTCCTTACCTTACCAGGAACGTCTCACCCGTTTTGCAGACATTACAGAACATCGGAGATAAAGAAATGCGGAAGCAATTACATAAACTTACATTTATTTCAAAAGCAAGCTTGAGTTATTTTATTACAGACCAGAACTAAAGTGAGTGCAGAGTAGTAATATTATACAAACCAAGGGAGGCACAAACTCCTCCCGATAAGCTATAAACAAAAGATCCTATGTGGAGGACCAAGTCCTCCCGCACTTCAGTCTTGTTTTTCTTCATTTGATACCACCTTGGAGCAAAAGCAACAAAAATTTGTCGCTTCCTCACCTAAAAACAACAAAGGGATAAACCCTGAGTATGGAATTACTCAGCAAGTCTTACCTGACTAAGGAAAAGACTCTCAAGGGTATGCTGGATAAATAGGAGTCAAGGAGAGGCTTTAGCAAAAATCAAGTTATACTTTTGCAGAAGTAGCTTACTAAAGTGAGTCCTTACTTTCAATCTTTTAACGCCATATTAAGTATTAATAGACTCTATTTGCATCTAGTCTAATTTCACATCACATCAAGACAACATCATTTTTATCCATCGTGTTCACAGCCTGACTTACATTGTAGAAGAGTGACCAAGTCTTCATAACCGCGAAGGTATGGCGATCCGAATCGATTATACTCAGCTGAGGATCTCCAATCACACGACATATGTAGCACTTAACCCTTGCATATGTCAACCCGCCACCGGGGTTCTTAAGACCGGATCAGGTTCACGCAAACCGAGAGCACAGATACACCACCGTCCAGCCTCTTGCCACGGAGGGTACACGCTACTCTCGCCACCGCTCCACGCCCATTTCGTGTTATCTTATTCCGGCCTTAGTCTGCCCGAGGCAAGGCTTACCCATGACGAGGCATGTGACCAGTTAAAGGGTCCTCGGTCAGCACGCCTACATACGCGTTAATCCTTAACCAACCTGGGTAGAACCTCACTTGTTCCTAACCCAAGTCTCAATTTAAGTATTTCCATCCTTAGGATTGTGTCTGTTCCTTAGGATGAAAGAGCATCACAGGGAACTTTGCAGTAAGATCCCACTATTGCTCCAAATGAAAATATACTTGCAGGTAGAAGCCATCCTCTCCCGGGTTAGATGGAGGACAACCTCTATCCACAAGATCTAAGCAAGGCTAAGCATTTTTGTAAATCATAATTTTGATACTTCACAGAAGTATCTATAAAGGTATGGATATCAAGGAAAAGCAATGCATCAAAGGGTTTCAAGTAACTCCTATGAACCTAATGCACATTTCACTAGACTTAAGTGTGCAAAAAGTATTTAAAACACAAGGAAAGGGGTTGCATGCACCGGGGCTTGCCTTCGTTAGTAGGTGAGTCAGGCTCGGACTCGCAGATGTCGAAGTAGAGCCAAGTCCTTGCCCGAGATTCCAAAGGTGGTGGTGTCTTCTCTTGAGTCACTTCACTCTCTTCTTCGTTTTCTAAATATAACCATATAGGTATATATATAAGAATGAATGCCATGTCATGCTCATGAGGATACAAAGATAATATAAACTTATTATCTATGTCTTGAGTACAACTTTCCTTCACGGAATTCTGGGAACTTAGGGTTTCCGGAGTCGGTAAAGGAGTTCATAGGGCAGGGGGTAGGGTTTTGGGTTCTAGTTATCAAACAATGTTCAAATCAAACCAAACTCTACCCATAGCTTCTAAATAGTGTATAAAACTCATATAAAAATTTTGGGCATCTTTGGAATTACCATTTGTTTTCTAAAAATCCAGAACTATTGATTTAAGCTATTTTAAATGCCTTAAAATTCCTTATTTAAACTAAAATTCATGAAACTATTTTTATTAAATACTATGGAAAATAAGAAGTCTAGGAAAATTGGTTTCACAATTTTATCATTTTTCTACTGTTTTTGATAATTGTTTTGGCTCTGGAGATAAAAGAAAAAGAAAAACACTTCAACAGTCGTGGGCTCAAACTGGCTTAGGCGGCCCAACTTCGCACAGAAGCGCGCTTGCGCACGCGTCCACGCCTGCGTTGGCCATCTTGCAAAAGGGCCCTCGGGGTTTTTGGCTAACCGGAAACAGCTCTTGCCACTGTTTACAGAGTCACTGACAGTTTGCATAAACACCCTCCTATTTCTAATCCTTTGCAGACCGAAGTCCCTGTCGACGAGCGACGCCGGTCCGCGCTCTGGCGAAACTATTCCGGCCAGATGACGCCATGACTGGAGTTCTCAAGCGACAGGAACCAAATTAGCTACCTACCGCACCTTTCCCCTCACTCAATTTCTGAATTGAAGCTCTACACCCTTCTGCCCACGGTGTCAGCGCGGGTGATTAAGTGGATCAAGGTGTTCCGGATCAGCGAGGGCTGGGCTGGCTAAATTGAAGCTAGAGAAAGGTTCCTGGGTTCACTAGGGTCTACGGACACATTTTGGTTTGGGCAGAACAAGGCCCGAGGAGTGGGTCGACGGTGAGGGGGTCACGGCGGTGTTCTTCAGAGCAAGCACAAGTTTCGGTGAAAGCTTTTGGCTTAAGTTCGATTGGTTGGTACTAGGAGCAATAGGGGGCTAATAGCAAGCAAGAACATGAAACAATTGGGTAAGTACTCACTCGAGGAAGGCTGGCCACGGAGATGTTCTTCGCGGCGAAGTTAAGAACAAGGGAGCGAGGGATTTGGAGGCTACGTGGGTCTTCCGGTGATCTTGAGTCGGGCGCTTAGTGGCTGAGAGGTGGGATACGGTGAAGAAGCAACGCTCGCCCTCAATTTATAGCCAACCGGCCGCAATCGGATGAGCTTCACCGGCTGTAATCGTGCTGGCGAGCTCACCCGCACGGCAGAGCCACGACACAAGTCCGGTGGCCGCCGTTTAACCGGGTAGCGCCACCTCAACGCTTTAAAGCCACGTCGCACCAGATCTTTACCACAGCCGCCGACGACCATCCGCTGCGGTGGCGTTCTTATCGCCGGCGAGGGGCTGACCCATATCCATGGCGCGATATTTCTGAAGGCGGTGAACAATGCTCAGTTTCAGTAGAATCAACGAGTCTGACAGCCCATGTTTAGCGTTGATTTACTCCAGATTTTCAATGGCAACCAGTGGATCAGCTAATAACAAAGTTGTTGTCTGATAGTCCAACAACAATCTTGCTATAGCATCCATAGCCAAATTCTTATTAGAGCAAGGTTGATTTCCAGTTCAAAGTTGACTTAATACTACTGTTAGTCTGAATTTCATACTTCAGACAGCCTGAAAGTTCAACTTTGAGTGCACTTTTCTCCAAATTCTTTACAAGAACATGGCTTGCACTCTTAAGCAAAAATGTTCTCCTTTGTTTGGTCTACAATTTTGATGTGGTGACCTAGGGCAAAAACCCTAGAATTTGAAAGAAGCAAAGCTCCAAAGTTGAGCCAATTCTCTGATTTTTAGACTTAGAATAGAATCTAATTGAGGTCCATTTTGCATTTAAGTCCAAAACTCAACATTTGGCTTTCAAGTCCACACATTTGTGAACCAAAGGACCTAAGAAACTTATTTAGCTTGGTTTTTGCACTTTAGCCCAAAAGTGGACTAATTTTGCACATAGGCCCCTAGGGTTTTGGTTTTAGGGTTTTCCAGGGTTCCAATTAGGGTTTCTGGTATCCCAGGGGTATAAATGTGATTCAACTTTATTTTTGGGGTCATTTTATGACTTTTACTCTAAAGTCTTTAGGTTTTCTTAACTTGGGTTAAGTTTTACCCCTTTAACCACTATTTAGGGTTAAGTCCTTTAACCAGGGTTCTATTTGTAAAAACATTAAAACAATACAACTTGCTTGAAATTTTTGCCTAGTGAATGCACTCTAGGTGTGTCAAACATATGCAATGCTAATGCTTATGATGCCATGCTCAAGTTTTAATTATAGTAACACCAGGGGTGTTACAATATGCAGACGCCAAACCTGGCTTGTCCCTCTGCCCACCTCTCGACAAAAGCCATGCCAAATCATGTCAAAAGTCTAGGGCTCGGTCTCAACTTTTTCCAGTGGGTGCCTTAGGTGGTATGCCACATTTTTGGTATACAACTTAGGTGGTTTTGGTGCCATCTACTAAGTGAACACGATGGATCTTTAGATTAGGTGTAGAATTTGACTTAGAGGGAATTAGAGAGCTCTAGCTCTCTCTCTCTACTTAAGGAATGGATTTGGGGTTCCTTAAGGGGTCTTTTTGCAATGTTTCCTCTCCATATATGTAGATTAATATGTTACTTAAACTTTGGCCCAAGGTTAAATCATGATTTGCACATTTGCCTAACCTTTCCCCCTTCAATCAAGGTTTTAGGAGTTAGGGCTTAAGAGGGGTATAGGGTTTAATCCTGTTTTGCCCAAGGTGATATTTGCACAAAGGCTTGGGTAAAGCTTTTGGTCATTCACATTCTTGGTTATTACATGGTCTCCAAGGTTTTATGCTCTTCTTCACAAGTTTCTTCCACATGTGGTCACAGTTATTAGTGCACAGAGGTGCCATGGCCATGGTAACACCTGGGGTGTTACAGCCCTCCCCCTTAAAGGAATCTCGTCCCGAGATTTTAGGTAGAGTCCTTTGGAGGGGGGCCAAGAAGGTGTGTTGGTGTGTTGCTCCTTCTTTTATCCAAGTTCTCTAGTTAACTGCTCTTCGAATGTCATTCTCTTTGCGACTTCAGAAGGAAGTCCTTTTTAAGTCATTTCCACAACTTATACTACCCTTAACATCCAAGTTTTTCTTATATTAGAATTCAAAGGGCAGGTGGGGGTGGGGTTTTGGGTTACGTACCGACTCCTTTGGGCAAAAAGTCAGGGAAGCGAGAACGTAGAAAATCCTCAGTCTCCCATGTATCTTCTTCTACTGAATGGTGACTCCACTGAACCTTATACATTCTGGTCGACCTTGCCCGCGTTGATCTCTCCTTCTGATCCAATATATTGACGGGGTACTCCTGATAAGATAAGTCTGGTTCTATCTCAATTTCTGGTTCAGGTAGCACTTCAGTGGGTAAGCGAACACATTTCTGCAGCTGAGATACATGGAACACACTGTGAACTGCTGACATGTGGGGTGGCAAGTCCAACTGATAGATACGGGTCCACAAGTGGCTTTGATCTCATAGGGTCCAATATAGCGAGGAGCTAACTTGCCCTTGATTCCAAATCTCTGGACACCTTTGGTGGGTGACACCTTCAGATAAACATGATCTCCCACTTCAAATTGTAGAGGCTTCCTCCTCTTATCCTGATAGCTCTTCTTCCTGGCCTGAGTAGCTTCTAGGTTCTTCTTAATGACTCTGACCTTTTCCTCTGCTTCAAGTACCAAGTCTGGTCCAAATATTTCCCTCTCTCCTGCTTGAGACCAATTGAGTGGTGTCCTACACCTCCTCCCATATAAGGCCTCAAAAGGCGCCATCTTTAGACTGGACTGGTAGCTGTTATTATAGGAGAACTCTGCCAACGAAAGACACTTGTCCCAATTTTTACCATAGTGTAGCACACAGGCCCGCAACATGTCTTCGAGGATTTGATTTACTCTTTCTGTTTGGCCATCTGTCTGCGGGTGATATGCGGAGCTCCTTATTGCATGGGTCCCAAGTGATTCTTGTAGCTGCTCCCAAAAGCGTGCCACAAACAGTGCTCCCCTGTCAGATACAATGGTCTTTGGAATACCATGCAAACGCACTATCTGATCAACATATATTTCTGCATATTTCTCTGTCTTATGGGTGGTGTGCACTGGCAGGAAATGAGCGGTCTTGGTCAATCTATCCACAATAACCCAAATAGAATCATGGTGTCGGGGGGTATTGGGCAATCCCACGATGAAATCCATGCAAATGTCCTCCCATTTCCAAGATGGTATGGGAAGGGGTTGCAAAGGGCCTGCTGCCTTCAAATGACTGGCCTCGATTCTCTGGCAGGTGTCACACTCGGATACATACTTGGCAATTTCCCTCTTCATTCTGGTCCACCAGTATAAGGATCTGAGATCATGATACATCTTATTACTGCCCGGGTGCATGGAGAATTTTGAAAGGTGAGCTTCATCCAATATCTTCTTTCTGAGCTCCGGGTCCTTGGGAACAACCAATCGATCTCCAAACCACAGGATTCCTTTGTTGTCCTGCCGGAAGCATTTGTATTTCTCTGCTTTCTGCTTGATCATTTCCTTAATGACCTGAACACCCTTGTCTTCAATCTGTGCCTGACTATTTTCTCTTGTAATGTGGGCTCCACCGAGATATAACTTAAATCACCTGAAGAAACCACTTCCAGGTTCAGTTTGCACAACTCATCACACAGGGTGGTGACTCTTGCATCCATGCTCATACAATTGCACTGGGCCATTCTGCTCAAGGCATATGCCACAATGTTGGCTTTGCGAGGATGGTAATGCACCTCCAAATCATAGTCCTTGATTAACTCTAACCATCTTCTCTGCCTCATATTAAGATCTGCCTAAGTGAAAATGTATTTGAGACTCTTATGATCAGTGTAAATGTTACAGTGAGCTCCCATCAAGTAATGTCTCCATATCTTGAGAGCATGAACCACAGCTGCTAACTCCAGATCATGTGTGGGGTAGTTCTGCTCATGAGGTCTGAGTGCTCGGGAGGCATAAGCAATTACTCTGTTATCTTGCATTAAGACACATCCCAATCCCGTACCGGAAGCATCGCAATACACTTCAAAGGGCTTGGTGTTATCAGGTTGAGCTAGCACTAGGGCTGTTGTCAAGTGCTGCCTCAGTGTATGAAAGGCATCCTCACACTTCTGTCTCCAATTATACTTGACTCCCTTCTTCAACAGTTCAGACATTGGCTTGGCAATTCTGGAGAAATCCGGAATAAATCGTCGATAATACCCTGCTAATCCTAGAAAACTCTGAATCTGTCTCATTGTGGTAGGAGGTTTCCAATCCATTACTTCTTGTACCTTTTCAGGATCAACTGATATCCCATCCTGAGAAATTGTGTGACCCAAGAATTTAATTTCCCTCAGCCAGAATTCGCATTTAGACAACTTGGCATACAAGCGATGATCGCGTAGTCGCTGAAGCACGATGTGTAGATGCTCAGTATGTTCATCTTCATTCTTGGAATAGACCAGGATATCATCAATGAAAACCACTACAAATTTGTCCAGCTCTGGCATGAATACTGAGTTCATCAGATACATGAAATAAGCCGGGGCATTGGTCAGCCCAAAAGACATCACCAAAAACTCATAGAGCCCATATCTGGTAGAGAAGGCTGTCTTGGGAATATCACTGGCATGGATCTTGATCTGATGGTAACCCGAGCGAAGGTCTATCTTGGAGAACACTTTGGCTCCCACCAACTGATCAAACAAAACATCAATGCGGGGCAGTGGGTATTTGTTCTTGATGGTCACCGCATTGAGAGGGCGGTAATCGACACACATTCTCAGACTTTCATCCTTCTTCTTTACAAATAAGGCTGGGCATCCCCAAGGTGAAGTACTAGGGCGAATGAACCCCTTGTCCAATGTAACACCCGGATTTTAGGGGTCCAAAACCCGGGGTTAACATAAACACCAGGTATGCTGGGACCAAGTCTCATACATATGATGTATAGTGGCACAGGATCGAATGTCACATCTTTATATATAACAGGAGTTCTATACAAAATAAATAATTACATTATAAGGAGACAACGGTCCAGCAACCCAAAGTTGACTGGGAGACGACGGCCTAGACCACTCACGAACACATCGCAGCATCCTCCATGAGCATCATCCTGCAGTACCTGGTCTTGACCTGTGGTGTATGTGAGACAGCAAGAGTGAGCTCACATACGTTCATCGCTCAGCAAGTTGTGGGGAATAATGTGCATGAACTCGCCAAAGGTGGGAGCTCACGTGAAGTGTAAGGCTTACCAAAGAAGATGGTTAGAGCTGAGCATTGCTTTTAAAGTTGGTCAAAATTTTATTAGCAGTTACTAAGTATAAGTAAATACCAAACCCAATTAAGTAATAGAACAAAAGTAACAACTTCACCTGCAATGCAATGCATATGACAAATTGAATTTAGTTCCATAATTTAATCATGTGAGTGTCCGAGCCGCTCATGACCGTGAGCACGGCTAGTATACCAGTTTTACACTCTGCAGAGGTTGCGCATCTTTACCCACAAGTCGTGTATCCCATGTCGCCAGGGTTTGCAAGGCCCTTAGACACTTCCGAGGTGAATGGCTAGGGATCCACTACGAGGCCTTTACAAAGTTCCACTAGCTTCCGAAAACCCGCTACAGTTTATAGGAAGATCCAGTACAGGAATCCCTTGCAGGACCGCCATCGCAGCAAAATCCTCCCGAGGGCCTCCCCGCACTGACCTCTCCCCTACTGCCCTTGCCCCTTTCGGGTAAGGTAGTCTTCCACTAGCTTTCCTAATTAATCAGCCAAGGGCGTCCCATTAAACCCTTGTGGTAGCACTGTTTTCCCGGGTGGTTCTCCAGGTTCCAATTAACATAATGATCTCAATATGAACAATAAATAATAACTGATAACAAAAGTGTAACCATGAATAGTGTATCTCCATACCCAAAACCACATATAGCACTAGCAAGTACTACCCAGAAAGTTCAGTGGTGAACAAGGTATAAAGATAATCAAACTAGGTAACCTGTTGGGTCCCATCAAAATTAACCTATGCAGATCATTATGATTAATCAGAACATGAGTGGGTAAAAAGAAGTGATCAAGGGCACAACTTGCCTGGGCCTTGAGAATCCAGGTACCAGGATGATCTTCAGGTGACACGTGACCTCACTGCTAGTCGTAGCAATTCAAACAAACATGGTATAGGCAAAATTAACATTACACCAAACATAAGAACAAAATACACATTAATAATCTACATATTAAAATAAGATCATAGGAACAGGAATCATTAATTTTGGAGTTGTAGAATTCAAGTTATGATTTTCCTAAGGTTTAATGTGATTAAAATATGATTAAATGATAAATAAATTTCCTGACAGAGTTCATGTCAAAACAGTGATTCTAAATGATAGAGAATATTATTACAAAATTTTAGGAATTGGAATGACTCAATTTGGAGCTAAAATGAATTTTCTATGCATTTTACAAGTTTCTAGATTTGTTTTTGTATTAAAAATGAATTTCTAATATTAATTTCTCTGTTTTTAATACTCTCGGGACTGGGCGTCAAATTCCAGAAAACTCAGGGGCCACGGAGTAAGTTTTCCGTGACACAGTGAATAGTAATAGGTGGACGGCGGGTTTATTCCGTGAAAGCCGAAGGGCTCTTTAGCAAAAGATCCCGGCCGAAGGGGTATCAAGAATCCAGGGCCGTCCGATCAGGAATCAAGCGCCCGGATTAGATTTTTTCCCCGACCGAACCGGTACGCGCCGTGAGTCGCACGATTAGAGATCAACGGCGGGTATTTAATGGGGCGAAGGGGGTATCCTACTTCTAATCTCAGCCGTCGCTGGTGGATCTAACGGTGCACAATGTTTCCCCCAATACTGCAGCTCGGGACGGCGGCGCCGCCCAAGCCACACGGCGAACCATCGCCGGAGGAAACCCAATCCGACGACCGGGCGCGCTATTCTAGAAATTAAACGGTGCGCCACGTAGCTGAGGATATGGCGAACATGGTAGAAGGGTTATTACCGACAATCCCGGCGTGCAGAGGATCCGGCGACGACGAAGGCGGATCCGCGGCGGAGGATTGAAGTTCGACGAGGAATTGCGCTGCGCTCAGTGGCCTACTTTGCCCGCGAACGACTCGACACCCTTCGAATGGACTTGGAGACGCTCCAAAGCCGATCACCGGGGACCCGACGCCGACGACCACGCGTTTTGGTCACGGCGGCGAACTTGGCCCGAGGAAATCACGACGGCGGTTGGGTGGCTGGCGAGGGGTTGTGACTACCGGTGAGGATGGGAAGGGGGGGTCGCGGAGCTTCGGCTTTATACCCAAGGAACGACCCGCGGCCGTTACACGGAGGCCGAGAATCCATGGTGAGCCATGCGGAGTCCGCGCGGCGCGATCGGCGAAGCTGTTGAAGATGAACCCGACGAGCGGGCCCCGCGGACCAGAGAGAGGGAGGGCAGGCGAGCGCGGGACGAGAGACTGGGCAGGGGCCCCACATGTCAGCGAGAAGGCAGGGAGGAGCGAGCGCGGGAGGATGACAGGTGGGACCCGCGTGTCGGCGCCGTGGTGGAGTGGGCTGCGCGCGGTAACTGTTTAAGTGGGCCGAAACGAGGTATGGCGGCCCATGAGGCTGTTTTCGTTTTATTCTTTTTATTTTCTGTTTTCTTTTCTTCATTTTCAAACCCAATTTGAATTCAAGTTTAAATTCAAACTTCTATGGCTCATCACTTCAACTTATTTTTGTGAAATTAGGGATATTAATTCTGAATATATTTATTTATATATATATTATTTATATTTTTGTTTTATATCCCTTCTCTTTTCTTATTTCCTAACTCTAAGATTTGAATTAGGTTTTTAATCCTCAATTCACATCATTAATGTAGCCTTATTAATATTTTCTTTATTATTAAATGCACAAGCAATTAAACTCCAGCATGATGTACAATTTAATGGCTTTTTTTACATGAGGTGTTCCCTTGTGATAGTAAGTAGATACAACACACATATATAGATAAAGGAAAATAATCCTTTTATTTTATATGCACAAATTGGGTATTACATCCAACAACTCTTGCAGTTGCTTCTTCAATTCTGCCAATTCCGCTGGAGGCATCCTATAAGGTCTCTTGGATATAGGAGCAGTTCCGGGTTGCAATTCAATTGCAAACTCAATGTCTCTATTAGGTGGCATCCCTGGCAATTCATCTGGAAAAACATCTGGGTAGTCATAGACCACAGGGAGTCTCTCAACCGGGGACTCCATCATGGTGAATGCACAAGAACGGGTACAACCCTGATCGGGTAGGTACAAGGTGATCTCGCCATCCAGAGGGGAGTGGATTTCTATGGCTTTGGCTGCGACATCAATCACCGCGTGGTGTCACGATAACCAATCAGTCCCTAGGATGATATCCACACTATCCAATCCCATTATCAAGAGAGTGGTTTTAAATATGAAACTACCCAACTTAATTGGTACGTGTCTATTGATCTGATAGGTGGCAACCCTGCCTCCGGGTGTAGAAATTGTGATACCCCCATTGGTGTGGAGAAAAGATAACTGACACTTGGCACTAAATTTGGTACTGATAAAACTGTGTGATGCACCCGAATCAAAAAGAATAATTGCGGGATAATTCAAAACTGAAAAGATACCAGTCAAGACGGGTGCTCCCTCTGGAATATCAGCCATGGTGGTGAAGTTCAGCCTGCCTTGCCTTACTTGCACTTTCTGTCTCTTGCCTTGATTCTGGTTGGCATTCTGTCCCTGCCTCTGCTGGTTCCTGGGGCAATTCTTGGCATAATGTCCGGTGTTGCCACAAGTGAAACACCTGTTGTCATTGGTCTGACGATATTGTTGCTGCTATTGATTGTTCCTCTGAGCTGGAAACTGGGTGCAGTTGGGTGCCTGCTGCTACTGTGGTCGGATCACCCAATGTCCTTGCTGCTGCTGAGGTCCTCTGCTCTGAGTGTCAGACACGATCCTGAAGCGCTGTGGCTGAGCTGAAGGTCTTGCCACAGTGGTCTTCCTCTTCTTCTCTGCCTGACGAGCTGTGATACAATCCTCCTAGGAGATGGCCATGTTGACTAACTCGTTATAACTGTTGGCCCTGACTGTGTTGAGATGGTCACGGAGCTTAGTGCTGAGCCCCCTCCTGAACTTGTCCCTCTTCTTCTCGTCCGTGTCTGCGTGATATCCGGCATACTGGCACAGGTCATTGAAGGCCTGAGCATACTGTAACACCGTCCGGTTTCCCTGAGTGAGTGCCAGAAACTCGTTGAGCTTTCGGTCCATAATGCCTGCTGGTATATGGTGCCCCCTGAAAGCTGCCTTGAACTCTCTCCATTCCACCTCTCGGTCCTCTGGCTGCATAGCAAGAAAATGGTCCCACCATGTCCGCGCGGGTCCGCGAAGCTACTGGGTGGCGAACCTGACCTTAGTGACCTCTGAACAAACTCCATGGAGTAGCGGGAATTTGGATTCCACTACTCTCAACCATACATCCGCATCAAGTGGGTCCTCTGCCCTGGTGAACAATGGTGGCTAGGTACTGAGGAACTCCTGGTAGGTGGCTGCCGCGGGGTGACGCTGATGATCACCACCACCATAGTGCTGAGGTGGTTGCTGACGCTGAGCTAGCTGTCTTAAGATCTCATTATGCTGAGCCATCAGCTCCTGCAGAGTAGGAGGCGGTGGCGGTGGTGGAGGAACGCGCTCATTTTGACCACGACGCGCTCTCCCGGCCATCTGAAAAATCATGTATATATTTTCAATATCACGTTTGAGTTTCAAGGTTCAATCGTGGTGAAAGAGTCAAAAGGCGAACCCAATACATATATCGCATAATTATAAAAGATTCCACATTATCCAAACTTTTCCTTTAAATTAAAACTGACAGCATTCACCAACCATGCCTCCAAAAGAGTTTACCACGATTACATTAATAGCCCCAAAGACTCAACTCTATCTAGCCTAGTACCCAAAGGGTGCAAAAGCTAAGCTAGCTTCGAGGAGTTCTACCATCACAGACTTCTAACTCTATCCCTGCGACCTAGTGAGCAAACGAGGCAACACTGGACTCGGGGGAAGGTGGTCTCCCCGAGCCAGCAGTGTCCAAACTGGAGGCAGGCTCCTCTCCTCCCTCGATGTCGACATCCTCGTTGGCCTCCATGTCCTGGATCTCCTGGTGATGCATATCCAGGTGCTGGTTAGCCTCTGCAAGCTGCTACTGGGTGTTGATCAACTGATCCTCGAGAACCTCGATGGTGTTCTCCCTCGTTCCCACTAGTTCCTCAAGCTCTTGGATCTCATTTGACAGTTGCTCTACCTGTAAGTCCTTTTCCACCATCTCAGTGGACAAGTCAACCACAAGCTCCTCCATGTTATCCAAAGTGATCTTTGTCGCCTCCAACAATGCCATCAGATGGGACATTGCCTCTCCACGCATCACTTGCAGATGATACAGGGCGTTCATGCACCGCACCGTTAAGTGAGCAGTCTGACCTGGGTAGATAGCCCAGATGTCCTTGGCATGCTCCACTCGGTCCTTCCACATTGGGTTGTCCTCCTTCTCAGCGGGGAACAAGCTAATGGGGTGAGTGGATAGCTCCAAGGGGTGGAATCCGCAGAAAGTGGTCAGTCCGTGAAGAGCAATCGCCTCAATTGTATCCTCAGCCCGCTATCCAAAGGACTCAGAGTCCAGCGAACGCCAGCCTGGCTGCAGGGGATGAGGCTCCAGTGTCATCCTCACCCTACAGCGGGGCACTCGGTGCTTCTCGAACTGCTGCACCGCGTACTGAGGAGGCGTCGTGTAACCAGCTCCCTGAAGTACCTCCCACAAAATACGGGGAAAACCCTCTCATGCAAGCCCGTCAGTGTGGGACAGTGCATTCCCTTCGTCCGAGGATCCGTGAGAAGTCATCTGTGTACGGTGAGGCATAAGTAAAAGAAAAAGAATTATAAAAAGAAAAAGGAATCACAACTCAGTCTCTCTATAACCATGGCAGTGGTACTGGGGTACTTATTTGGTCATCATTTGTATCAAAGTTTTTACCCAATTATCCATTTGTTTAATTAATGATGCATGCATGCCCGTCCTGAACGACCTCACATCAATCTTAGAGGGAATAGGGAAGAACTCCCATCCCTTAAGGTAGCCTGTAGGGCTTAATCACCTGGCCACCTAACTACCCCTCTATTATCCTAAGGCTTCACGTCCTAGGTCTATCCTTATCGTCCTAACGATCTATCCAACATTTGTTTCTAACCAGTTTTACTTTGAAAAAGGATGGTATTTATAGTTTATTGATTCCTCTGTGGTGGTACGAGCTCCGATACCAGCTGTGGCGGAACTGCTAGAATTATTCCAACTTAAGTGCCTAAGTCCCGCCCTAGAGGCTAGACCACACTTAAATGGGAATAATCCATCAATCCCTCGGATCTAGTCCGACGAGGCCACTGACAGGATCAAGTACCACAGTCTCACTCGATGGTGAGTCACAGAGCAATTACAATAAAGCATAAAACCATACATAAGGAGTATTAAACTTATTACATCATCATCGGAGTTTTAGCAAAAGTAGTCATCATTGTTCGAAGTGCAGCGGAATAAAACTAACGGTAAAATAAACAGAGAGATGGGGAAGCCTGTCCCATCACTCCTCATGCTCCTCCTCAGCCGAGGTAGGATCCCACTCGACTGTCCAACCCGGTGGCAAGATGGACGGCCAAGTCACTCCAGCAACCATGTCTTCCAGAGAACCTGTAAAAATTATGCCACAAGCAAGGCTGAGTATACTAATACTCATCTAGACTTACCCGGTGTGAGGAGTTTACTCCTCTACCTCTAGACATGCAGATGTTTGGCTATGGGGTTTGGTTGCCGAAAGCACTAGCTGAGTTTATAAACCAAGTTTTAGCTTTGTCAAGTTTTAGTGTGACTCTCTTAAGACTAGATTTGTACTATCTACTCATTCATGGTATCAAGCAAATTTTAGCAATCAACATCTTTTGTCACATCATCACATTTCCACTTGTTACTCAATGCAGTACAATGGATCAAGCAGTCTCATTAGCTGCGAGAAGCAGACGATTCGAATCGAGTTTTTATCCTTGCAAGGTAAACCTAAACACACGACGTGGCGAGGCACTCCGTCCCCACGCACATCAACCGTCCCCATCAATTCCCTGTCAGCGGATCAGGGCTCACCGCCTTAGCGTACAATGCCTCACTGACCCCGACCGCCGTCGTGCAGCGACCGCACTTGTACCCACCATAACCGGAATGGGAGACCACGTCTCAGGTCGCGTGAGGGGCAAAGTCTACTGCCAGGTTCAATCAGGTACTAGGCTTACCGATTTACCATATTTCTCGGCATGTGCTTAGTACGTTCAAACGCTTGACACAGGTATCTGCACGTTAATCCTTATTCCAATTTCATCTCGTAGACCACGCATCCCCATGGATCCGTGTCAACAGACCAACATCAGTATGATATGAAAGTGGGTACAATCAATGTCCTGACCTCGCGCGAGTGCTAGAAAAATCACTCGACTTCTACCGAGATCCTTAATTAGTAAAGCAGCTACTCGACCTAGCATACTAGTATTCATCTCAATAGGATTCCTGAGATCATGAACCTAGGGTTTCAAACAACTCCTACACTTAAGTGCACATTCAATCCTACAATCATTAAGTGTAGTAAAATAGCATAATAAACAGGTTATGCATAAACCGGGGCTTGCCTTCCAAAGCTGGGGCAGGCAGATCCTCTGGTGTAGGCTCTGGTGCTGGATCCGGGGCTACCTCCTGAGCAACACCTTGCTCCGGCATGAGGACGTACTCTCCGTCAGCGAGGTTGCAATCTATCGAATGCAATGAATAAGAATATGTATGCCATGATTATGCAAGATTTAGTAAACATTATTCTAAGTGAACGAAAAACTAAGTTAGTTAGTAACTTAGGGTTTCTTGGTCATATGTGGCTCTTAGTGGTGTATGCTTATCATTTTAGGTTTGGATTTTGTTGGGGATAAGCATAGTGAATTGAACTTGGATTTCCCTTAGATGTTTTAGTAGACAATTGAGGGATTTTGCTGGTTGGGTTTAAAATGACATTACTCTCCATTATTAATTTCCTTTTTCATTTTCTATTTATGAATTCTAGGGTGGGGTTGAACTACAACAGTGGTTCAACCTATTCCAAAAATTCTGTAAATTTTACAGTGGGTTACTATTGGTCATTGTGGTTTGTCCTATAAATTTGAGATGAAAACCAATTCAGGTACTACTTGTGCAAAATTAACAAGAATAAGTCCTTAAAGGGCATTTTACACTATAGCTGTGATTTAATTGGAGTTTCTGTACCAAATTGTATTTTTGCCCAATTACATAGGTGATATTAGGCCTCTGTGTTAAAAATCACAGAAAAAGGCCTACTGGATATTTAGTTGTGGATTTCTAAAGTTTTATGTCAAAAAGGCACTTACTACTATCTTATTATTTGAAAAATGTCAAACAACAAATTTCATATTTTTCCTATATTCTTAATAACAAAACATTAGTTATCCCAAGGGTTGGGGTGTTTTCTCTTTGGGGTTATTTTTCTAGGGTTTTTCTAAGTTTTCTATGTTTTCTTAAAATAAAATATATCCCATTTATTTTATACTAAACCAGGATATAATAAATTTTTCTAGTGAACTATACTGAATAAGTAAACTAACAAAAATGTGAGTGCTCCCTGGTTCTTTATTTAAATTACCTTTTCTATTTTCTTTAACTTTAAGCACAAGGTGAATTAAATGGCAAACTCTACCTTAATGTTGTATACAGAGGGGTTTATCATTTTAAATAGATTAGTAGGTGATTAAGTAATTCTCTAAATTTTCTGAACCTCAATCAAATAGTGTAGCTATTTTTCCCTATTTCTTTTAGCTTTTGACCAGTTAATCATTTAAATCAAAACTTTAAAGTTCTCTGTAACACTTAGGGGTTTTATATTTTTCTTAAGTAGTTTACATTATTTAAGACCTGGCAAAATTGGTTTGACTCGATTTAGGTGAACAAAACAGAAGTTATGAATTTTTCAAGTTCTGTTTGAATTTAAATCAGATTATTAAAAAGGTTTCCTGGAAAAACCACTTTGCACCGAAGACCCTGGGTTCTGTCTAAACTAATCCTCTCAGTTATACCCCTGCGCTACTATTTCCCTGAGTCACTGACAACGCACAAAACCCCCTAGCCTTTTCTTCTTCTCTCTCGCGGTCCCTCCCCTGGTTTAAACAGTACCCACGGAAAAGAAAAGGGCGGCGCGGCTTACCGGCGGCAAGAGAGGGCCGGCGAGGGGCAGGGTTGGCTTCGGGAGGTCCTGGCGGTCACAGCGGTGTACGGCTCGACGGCGATGGTGGCCGGAATCGGCCGATCCACGTGCGCAGGCGGGTGATCTCGTCGGCGGCGGGTGTTCCGGCTGAACCACGGCGATCTAGTTCAATCAACTGGCACGATGAGCTCCACGGGGTGACGTACAGGCGATGTGCACAAGTAATCGAAGAATGGGGCAGAGATTTACCCGGTCTACGTTCACCGGCGATCGGGTGAAGTCCGGCGACCGTGGACTGGCTTCTCCGGCGAAGCAAAGTCCGATTCCTTGCTCGGGGAGCTTCACCGAGGCATGCACGGTCTCTTCCAAGGGTCGGGCGTGGCTGGGAAGGGCTCTGTTGGCCGGTCTACGGTGGCAGGGGCTCGGGTGGCCGCAGGCACGCCGTGCACGGGGTAAACGCCGGTGGTTTCGGGCTCCGGTGAGGTCGAGCGTGCGCGGAGGAGTACGGTCGACGCCTGAGGGTGATTTATAGGCGCGGGCGCGAGCAGGGGACACGGACGCGGCTCAGCGCGGCGCGGGGCACACGGGGTCGGGCGCGGGCGTGCTCTAGCGCGCGCAGAGCTCGTCGAACACGTGTAAGTGTTCTTCTGCCCGTGTTCAACAGCTCGCCGAGATCGCTAGCTTGCGAATCTTGGCAAAAATCCGGCGCAGGTCTCTTCCTGGCACCTAGGGCTACCTCTTATGTGTGAGTCCCCATGGCAGATATGCCCTAGGTAGGGAGATATGCGGACGCCAAAACTGGCTTGTCCCTCTGCCCACCTCGCGACAAAGCCATGCCAAATCATGTTAAAAGTCTAGGGCTCAGTCTCAACTTTTTCCAGTGGGTGCCTTAGGTGGTATGCCACATTTTTGGTATACAACTTAGGTGGTTTTGGTGCCATCTACTAAGTGAACACGATGGATCTTTAGATTAGGTGTAGAATTTGACTTAGAGGGAATTAGAGAGCTCTAGCTCTCTCTCTACTTAAGGAATGGATTTGGGGTTCCTTAAGGGGTCTTTTTGCAATGTTTCCTCTCCATATATGTAGATTAATATGTTACTTAAACTTTGGCCCAAGGTGAAATCATGATTTGCACATTTGCCTAACCTTTCCCCCTTCAATCAAGGTTTTAGGAGTTAGGGCTTAAGAGGGGTCTAGGGTTTAATCCTCTTTTGCCCAAGGTGATATTTGCACAAAGGCTTGGGTAAAGCTTTTGGTCATTCACATTCTTGGTTATTACATGGTCTCCAAGGTTTTATGCTCTTCTTCACAAGTTTCTTCCACATGTGGTCACAGTTATTACTGCACAGAGGTGCCATGGCCATGGTAACACCTAGGGTGTTACAGCTTATCTCAAGAACTGACAATTGCATAGTGAATAAGAATTTAAGTACTAAAAGCTGAAAAACTAAGACTTGTCAAGTTTGAGCCCAAGTTAAGCTTTTTCACTCGTTTTGTTGGCGGTTATCTTAACTAGGTTAGACAAGCCCTAGATGCAATACAAGAAATTTAAATATGCAATGCAGGCTTGACAACACCATTTTGAGATCTTAAATAAAATTTCTGAGATCAAGTATGTTTAATTCATTCCTCAACATGCAAAAACGGGTTTTATCAAGTGGCTTAGTGAAAATATCCGCTAATTGATCTTCCGACCTCACTCCTTCTAAAATAATGTCTCCTTTAGCAATATGATCTCTAAGGAAGTGATGACGGATATCAATGTGCTTAGTGCGAGAGTGTTGTACAGGATTATTAGCAATTTTAACACCACTCTCATTGTCACACAACAAAGGTACATTTCTAGAACTACACCATAGTCTAGAAGAGTTTGTTTCATATATAAAATCTGTGTGCAACAAGCACCCACGACAATGTATTCCGCTTCGGCGGTTGACAAGGCAACACTATTTTGCTTTTTGGATGTCCATAATACTAGTGATCTCCCAAGCAAATGGCACCCCCGGAAGTACTTTTTCTATCAATTTTGCAACTAGCATAATCCGAATCGAAATAGCCAATTAAGTCAAAAGTAGCTCCTTTGGGATACCAAAGGCCAACTCTTGGGGTGTGTTTGAGATACCTAAGAATTCTTTTAACAGCGCGAAGATGAGCTTTCTTAGGATTTGATTGAAATCTAGCACACATACAGACACTAAACATGATATCGAGCCTAGATGTGGTAAGATACAATAAACTACCAATCATTGAACGGTAGAGAGTTTGATCAATCGGGTTACCTCCCTCATCTAGGTCGAGATGTCCATTTGTTGGCATAGGTGTCTTGATTGGTTTGCACTTCTCCATGTTGAATCTTTTCAACAAGTCTTTGGTATACTTCTCTTGCGAGAGGAAGTTACCATCTTTCATTTGCTTGACTTGAAAGCCGAGAAAGTACGTCAGCTCACCAATCATAGACATCTCGAACTCCTTCGACATCAACTCACCAAATTCCTTGCAATGATAATCATTTGTCGAGCCAAAGATTATGTCATCAACATATACTTGACAAATGAAAATATCACCGTTATGTTTCTTTGTGAATAAGGTTGTGTTGACGGTCCCGATCTTGAAGCCATTTTTGATGAGGAAGTCGTGAAGCCGCTCATACCAAGCCCTTGGAGCTTGCTTTAGCCCATATAGCGCCTTGGACAACATGTAAGCATGATTAGGATATCTAGGGTCTTCAAACCCTGGTGGTTGCTCAACATATACAAGTTCATTTATAAAGCCATTTAAAAATGCACTTTTTACATCCATTTGATATAGTTTTATATCATAGCATGATGCATATGCGAGTAGGATACGGATGGCTTCAAGTCGAGCAACCGGTGCAAAGGTCTCTCCAAAATCTAAGCCTTCAACTTGAGAGAACCCCTTCGCAACAAGTCTTGCCTTGTTCCGCACAATCACGCCTTGATCATCTTGTTTGTTTATGAACACCCATTTTGTTCCTATGATCCTTGCATCTTGTGGAGGCTTCTCTAGGGTCCAAACTTGGTTGTGGGTGAAATTGTTTAGTTCTTCATGCATGGCATTCACCTAGTCCGGATCCTGTAGCGCCTCATCTATACATGTAGGCTCAACACAAGAAACAAAAGAGTGATGTTCAATAAATGAAGCATGTTTATGTGATCGAGTAATAACCCCTTGTGAAGGACTCCCAATGAATTGATCTTGTGGGTGTGCTTGAAGTAGTGATGAGTTTCTCCTGTCAACCACTTGGGAAGAAGATCCTGGAGCATCAACATCTTCGGCTTGTACCCTTGCTTGTTCATGAGAGACAAATGTATCTTCATTTGCATGCCTCACATCTTTTTCATCATCTTGTGGTACACTTGATGAAGAAGGCATGTCAATGTTTTGCACTTCTTATTCATCTTCTTTTGGTTTGATAGCTTCAATTGGCATGTTCTTCATGGCTTCCCTAAGTGGCTCATCACCTACATCATCAAGATTTTCAAGTGCTCCTTGGGATCCATTAGTCTCATCAAACTCCACATCATATGTTTCTTCTACCACGCCAGTAGCATGATTGAATACTCGATATGCTTTGGACTTTAATGAATAACCAAGTAGAAAACCAATATCACAACATCTTTGAAACTTCCCTAGGTGATGGCATTTCTTGTAGATGTAGCATTTGCATCCAAACACCCGAAAGAAAGAGACGTCTGGCTTTTTCCCATTTAGCAGTTCATAGGGAGTCTTCTCAAGTAGTCGGTGAGGAAATAGCTTGTTTGATGCATAACATGCAGTGTTGACAGCTTCGGCCCAAAACCTCTCCGGTGTGTTATACTCATCAATCATTGTCCTTGCAAGTGTGATCAAGGTCCTGTTTTCCCTTTCAACAACTCCATTTTGTTGAGGTGTATATGTTGCTGAAACTTCATGCTTGATCCCAATCTCATCACAGTATTCATGTATGTTGGTGTTATCAAATTCTTTTTCCATTATCACTTCTAATCTTCTTGATCTTGCAATCAAATTCATTTTGAGCTTTCTTGGCAAACTTCTTGAATATAGATGCAACTTCAGATTTATCATGGAGAAAGAACACCCAAGTGTATCTTGAGAAATCATCAACTATAACCAGACAGTAGAGGTTGCCACCAGCACTTGCATAAGTTGTTGGTCCAAATAGATCCATGTGAAGTAGTTCCAATGGCCTTGATGTTGACATGAAAGCTTTTGTAAGATGTGTGTTAGCAACTTGCTTTCCAGCTTGACATGCACTACAAGGCTTGTTCTATTCAAATACAACATCATTTAGTCCTCTAACCATGTCCTTCTTTAACACTTTCTTGAGTGTGCTCATTCCAACATGTGCAAGCCTTCTATGCCATAGCCATCCAAGTGATGCTTTGGTAAAGAGGCAAGTTCTTAAGTCTGCATCTTCAGAGGTGAAATCCACTAAGTAGAGATTGTTGTACCTAAATCCTTTGAACATCATTGATTCATTGAAGCGTCCCGATCCTTTGGGACTCAAATGTGATACAATTACTAGTCCCAGGAGGCTAGTAACCACATTCATTACTTCAAATAGTTAAAGAGTCTGAATAATGTTATTACAATACCGGGGGATACAAGCTCGAGAGTGAGCCGAAAAATATAAAGCGCAGTGGAAGATAAAATAGCCCAGGCCACAGGCAGAACTGGGTGAAGACACAGCCCCATCAATCAAGCATAGCAGAAAAGAAGTCTTTAGCTGCTGAAAAACATAAATAAATCTTGGTGAATACACTAGGTATTCCGCAAGCCCACCCGGCTCCCATAAAGAGAAAGTGACCTATATTGTACATGCTTTATATGGTGGAGTTGAAGTCACTCATACTTTTTCAGAGAAAGGCAGTACTCATTGTTGAAGGTTTTTCCCAAGACATTAGAAATAACACTTGCTTGACCACCACTGAGCTTCCCGCTCCCGTGGCACCACTTTCTTTCCAGAACATACACACACATTTCCCTGTTCCCGGTTGTAGTAGAAAACACTAATTGTCATACCATACCAGACTCGTCCATACCAGTGGACACAGACTATTCGAATAGGTTTAGACTCTGCACAGAGGGGTACACTTTACCCACTAGTCTGGCTCTACGATCTCATGGCCAATGAGATCCGAATCCAAAACTCTTTCCTTCCTTGCACGTCCTAACCTTAACGGTTATACCGGAAGGAGTCAGGCCACCGCCATGTCCAAACCGGACAAAACTTTCCCCTCCTTATCCTCTCGGTGCTACCCCAGCCTTCATAACCCTGGGGTTGTATCGTACGAGTTCAAATCGAGTGGCTTCCCACACAGCCTCGAGTGGTTGTACTTTTTATGAGTACAGGTAATGAAGGATGACAAACCGGTCCTTATACGAGAGGACAATCCTTCTGCTCACGGCTAAACCAGCTGAGCCAACACCTTAGGCCCTCCCCTAAACCAGGGAGTCCCTGATCATCCTACTCACCAGGTGATGAGGGTGAATACCCTTCATTGCACACTTTTGGAAAATATGTCACTTGTACCCTTATTACTTCCCCCATATCTTTTAATCAAAGTAATAGTTAATGCGGGCTCTCTCATGCTCACCATGCAATTTGATTCCCATCCCATAATCCAGGCTTAGGCAGTGGTAGAGAGAAATAGGTAAATAATGCATCAAGGGAAGGATGGACTTGCCTTCGTCGAAGCTTTCCTGGCACAAGAGGTTTATCTCGGAGGGGTCGGGTTCTTGCCCTTCTTCCGGAGCTATAAGTTCCGGAGGATCGGATCCCTCTTCCGCTAATCAAACACAGATAATAACAATACATCAAACATAGTGACTTTTGTGTGCAAGTTCTTATACTTTATTATTTTTGTGCCCTATAATTTATTTAGACTATTTTTGGTGCATAAAATATTAGTATCTAGATATATATATGTGAAAATGGGAAAAAGAAATGGGAAAGGAAAAAGATAAAGGATTTCCCAGCTAGCCGGGCCGGGGGGATTTCGGCCCAGTTGGCGCGAGCGCGCGGGCGGGCGCGCTTTCGGCTCACTTGGCCCAACCGCGCGGGGCGACGGCGGGGGACAGCGCCGTGGCGTGGGGCCCACACGCCAGGGAGAGGGGGTGGCTGACGGTGTTGACGGCAACGGAGGGAGGGGAGGGAGCTCGACCGGGGTCCGGTCGGCGGTGAGCCCCGCGGCGGTTCTCCGCCGCTGGTCCGGTTCTACGGCGGGGAGGTGGTGGCGAAGCACGGGCGGGGGATGGGGGTCACGGGGGTGGGGCGAATTTTGCCTACGGGGACCTATGCGGCTAGTCCGCGGCACGGTGGCGGGTGCCCGCGGCGGTTATGCCGCCGGTGAGGTTGCCGACCACAATAGAGGGGGAGAGGTGGCGCCCTGTGACCGTGATAGTGTGGCAGAGCTTCTGGCATAGATCAATTGGACAGAGGATCGCTAGAGGGGGGGAAAGGGAGCTCACCGGAGCGATGAAGGGAGCACGGCAGCGTAAGCTCGAATGGCTTGGGGAAGAAGGCAGTGGAGGTGGCCGGAGCTGTGTGGTGAAGACGGGGCTCGGGCGAGTCCTTTTATAGGCCCTCGGGGAAGGGAGGAGATGGAGGAGACGGCGAGCACCGGCGAGCTCGCCATGATGGCGGGAATGGCGCTAACGCCGATTGCGATGGCTCGGGCAGGCGGGGGTGAGGGGATGGCTCGAGCACAGTGGCGGGGTTGTCGCGGAGGCTGGGCGAGCATTAATGGCGAGGCGACGAGGCGAGGGGGGGGCTCGGCGGCGGATGCGCCGGTGAGGGATGGGCGAGAGGGACGAAGCTGACAAGCGGGCCCTGGCTGCCAGCGAGAGGACGCGGCGCGAGAGGGAGGGGGACGGGGCGCTGACGGGCGGGGCCTGGGTGTCAGCGAGAGGGAGCCGCGCGCGGAGCTGGGCCGCCTGGGCCGGGGGGAGAGGAAGGGAGCGCGGGCGCGCGGGGCTGGTTGGGCCGGAATTCGGCCCAGCCGAGGGAGGGGGGAGTTTTCTTTTTCTTTTTCTAATTCTAATTCATTTCTTTTCCTTTTTCTATTTTTGTTTCTTTTTGTTTCTTTTTCCTTTGAGACCAAAATATTTTCTAAGTGATCTTGAGTGAGAAATATAGTCTATGTGAGGTGCTCTAATTATTTCAAGTGTATGCACAAGAGAAGGGGTTCTAAGGGTAGGGTTAAGGGAGAAAAGTAAAATAAGGGGGGGGATTTGGAGGTTAGGGTTTCAAACCTTAGATGGGATTTTGGGATGTTACAAACCTACCCCACTTAAAGGAATCTCGGCCTTGAGATTTAGACTGGATTTGAGAAAAGATAAGGTTATTCCCTCCTCAAGGAGTCATCACTCTCCCAGGTAGCTTCCTCTTCTCCTTCTCTTCTCCACTGAACTTTTCAGAGCTTCACCTCTGAGGTGCGGGTCTTTCTGACTGTGGAATCAAGAATCTCCACTGGCTTCTCATGGTACTGAAGGTCTTTCTGAATCTGCATTGTCTCTTCTTCGAGGTGACTTTCTGGTGCTTGCAGGCATTTGCGGAGCTGGGATACGTGAAACACATTGTGGATGTCGGACATGGATTCTGGTGATTCCAGACGGTATGCTGCGGGTCCTACCCTGCCAATAATGGGATAGGGACCTACGAAACGCGGGGCTAGCTTCCCTTTTACTTGGAACCTCCTGACACCACGCATTGGAGAAACCTTGAGGTAGACGAAGTCTCCTTCCTCAAATCGGAGTTCCCTCCGCCTGTTGTCTGCATAACTCTTCTGCCGACTCTGAGCTTCAAGTAACCTTCTGCGGATCAGTGCAACTTTCTCTTCCGCCTCTTTGACAAAGGCAGGTCCTTCTAGTGCTTTTTCCCCTATGTTGGACCACAAGAGAGGGGTCTGGCATTTCCGTCCATACAGTGCTTCGAATGGCGACATCTTGATGCTGGCCTGATAGCTATTATTGTATGAGAACTCTGCGTAGGGTAGACTGGATTCCCAACTTCTATCAAAAGCTAGCACACATGCTCTTAATAGATCTTCAAGGACTTTGTTGACTCTTTCTGTCTGCCCATCTGTCTGAGGGTGATAAGCGGTACTGAAATCTAGCTTGGTGCCCATAGCTTTCTGAAGGCTTGTCCAGAATTTGGATGTGAACTGGGTTCCCCTGTCTGACACTATCTTCCTTGGGATGCCATGGAGTCTGACTATCTCCTTGAGATAAATCCGGGCAAGGGTGGCTCCTCCAAAGGTAGTTTTCACTGGGATGAAATGGGCTACCTTGGTGAGGCGATCTATTATTACCCAGATGGAATCTTTCCCTTTTTGCGTCCGGGGCAGTCCGGTTACGAAGTCCATGCCTATTTCTTCCCACTTCCATTCGGGTATCGGGAGGGGTTGCAATAGGCCTGCAGGTTTTTGGTGTTCGGCCTTCGTTCGTTGGCAGATGTCACATCGGGCCACATACTGAGCTATTTCTTTCTTCATCCCTCTCCACCAGTATCTGGATTTGAGGTCTAGGTACATCTTGGTAGTTCCTGGGTGGATGGAGTAGGCCGAGTTGTGAGCTTCCTTGAGCAGGACTTCTCGGGCCTCCCCTTTTGGTACACATAGACGATTTTTGAACCAAAGGACTCCTTGTTCATCTGTCCTGAAGTCCGGGAGTTGTTCCTTGCGGGCTTTCTCCACAAGTCTTGCTGTCTCTGAGTCTAGACGTTGAGTTTTGCATATGAGGTCTTCTAGCATTGGTTTGACTTCTAGACTATCGCTGTTTCCCAGACATGTATTTAGTTGAGCTGATTCTTTCTTCCAATCCTCTAAAAAGTTGGTCCCCTTTATTCTGAATGGTTTTCGACTGAGGGCGTCTGCTACCACGTTGGCCTTCCCGGGGTGATAATGAATTTCTAGGTCATAATCCTTGATCAGCTCTAACCATCTTCGCTGACGGAGGTTGAGATCTGGTTGAGTGAATATATACTTCATGTGGCAGAACCACCCGAATTATTCCAGCTTAAGTGCCTAAGTCACGCCCCAGGGGTCGTAACACACTTAAATCGGAATAACCCGTCAGTCCCTCAGATCTAGTCTGATAGAGCCACTTAACCAGGATCAAATTCCACAATCCCACTCGAAGGTGAGTCACAGAAGAAATACAATAAAACAGGAAACCTAAAATTAAGTACTGAGTTATTACATAAATCGGAGTTTTTGGAGTAGCAAATAAAGTTCACAAAATAAAGTGCAGCGGATAATCGATGTCGCCGGTAATGAGAAAATGGGCAAGGCCTAGCCCACTACTCCTCATGCTCTTCTCCTGCCAGAGCAACATCCCACTCGACCGTCCAACCCGGTGGCAGGGTGGTAGGCCAAGTCACACCATCAACCAATTCCTGCATGGTACCTGCAAAAATCGTGCCACAAGCAAGGCTGAGTATACTAATACTCAGCTAGACTTAACCGGTGTGAGGAGTCTACTCCTCTACCTCTAGACTATGCAGCTGTTTGGCTGAGGGGTTTGGTTTGCCAAAAGCACTAGCTGTTTCTAAAATTAATTTTTAGTTTTTCAATTCTACCATCATTAACTTAGCTAGATTTGCTCCTTCTAAGCATACATGGTAACAATCAATTAGTTCAATCAACAAGTTATCTCATATAGTCCACATTTCACTTCTTACTCGATGCAGTACAAGGAATCAAGCAGTCTCATTAGCTGCGAGAAGCAGACGATTCGAATCGAGTTTTAAACCTTGCAAGGTAAACCTAAACACACGGCATGTCAGGGTACTCCGACCCCGCACATGACAACCGTCCCCATCGATTCCCCGTTCGCGTCCAGGCCTCACCGCCTTGGCATACAGTGCTCCACTGACCCCGGCTGCCGTCGTGCAGTGACCGCACTTGTACCCACCATAGCTAGCATGGGAGACCCAGTCTCAGGTCGCATGAGGGATAAAGTCCGCGCCCGGCTTCACTCAGGTACTAGGTTTACCGGTTACCATTTTTCCCGGCATGTGCTTAGTACGTTCAAAAGCTTGACTCAGGTATCCACACATTAATCCTTAATTCATTTTTCCCGTCTCATGGACAAGGCATCCTCCCTGGATCCAAATCCATAGACCAACATAGATCCCGTTATCAAGATGAATACAATCAATTTCTGACCTCGCGCGAGTGCTAGAAAAATCACTCGACTTCTACCGAGATCCTGATTAGCATGCAGCTACTCGACCTAGCATACTAGTATTCATCTCAAAAAGGAATCCTAAGTTCATGCAACTAGAGGTTTCAAGAAACTCCTACACTTAAGTGCACATTGCAATCCTACAAGCATTAAGTGTAGTAAAGTAGCATATAATAACATGGTTATGCATAAAACCGGGGCTTGCCTTCAATTGTTGGGGCTGCGGGGAGATCCTCAATAGCAGCCTCTGAAGCCTGCTCCTGGTCCTCTTCTTGGACAGGTCCTTGCTCGGGGATAAGCACGTACTCTCCGTCGGCAAGATTGCAATCTAATGAATGCAATGCATAAGATATATGCATGATATGATATGTGCTTTTAGAAATTACAACTTTAAAGGTGTATGATCTTTTGAGTTTAAACAAGTTAACTTTACTTATGTAAAACCCTTAGTAGTATGCTTGGTAAATCGGGTTATACTTAGCTAAGGTAAGGGGTAGGTTTATTTTTTTGGGGTTCCACTGAATTCCTTTTAAGTCTTAGGGATAAATGATAAGTTCTCAAGTTAGACTTATTGGGGTGAGGTTTATTTCTTCTTCTCTTTTCTTTTATTCTCTTTAATGTTTTGGAGTATGTTTGAACTACAAGTTGCTTTTATAAAATTCTAAAAATTCCACAAAAATTACAGTGGCTTGTTACTGGTGTATGTTTAGGGTGAGAAAGAACTCCTTGTTGGGTGGTACTGCATTTGAAGATCGAGTTTGACTTCTCTCCTTCCTTGACGAGGTTGATCTTGTCCTTTTCCAATCTTGCTCTTTGGTGTCTCCATTCGGGTTTGGGACAAGAGGCTAAGATAGATATGTTATGTAGGTCAAGTTGTTGGGTATGGCCGAGTTGATCTAGGTCACCAATTTAGGCTTAAGTGTATGGACTTATCCCTTGTACCAGCATTAAGTAACCCTCACTAGATTAGATAGGATCTAGATTAGATTAGATATGACTAGATTAGAATAGATAAGATTTAAGTAATTTGGATTAGGTCATTGTTGTTACTCTAGGATGAGATAAGCAAAGTGGTTAGGATAAGATAGAATCTTTTTAAGGTAAGATGGATCCATTAAGATAAGAGAATCTTCTAAGATAACATGGATCTATTAGGCTTGATATATTCTAGTGGTGGTATTCTTAATTTGTACAGTCATCTTATGATTTTTATTTATTTATATTTATGTCTATATGTATATGCAGATGTAATTGTGGATATTACTCCACAACTCATCACACTCAATCAAAGATCCAAATCAGACAAGTATCATAAGAACAAACATTCAAGTTCATAGATATCTATAAAAATAGTTTTTTTTTGTTCCTAAGATTAGGTCTCCTATTCCTAAAGGTCACTTTAGGCACAGGATTTCAAAGTGTGAAATCCACATTTGTCTTTAGAAGGAAAAGGTAAGGATAATCAGAGTAAAGCAGAAATAGATGAGAAAAGATTAAGAAAAGTTCAGAAAAGATCAGAGTAGCAAAGGTAAGTAAGTATTGGTTGTCCAGTTCTATCTAGGTCTCGTCCTACAGTCAACATTCCTCTGATACCACTTCTGTCACACCCGGATTTTAGGGGTCCAAAACCCGGGCGCGAACATAATCACCAGGTGTGCTGGGACCAAGTCTCACACATATGATGATTCATGGCACAGGATCGAATGTCACAACTTTACTATATAATAAGAGTTCTATACAAAATAAATAAAAATTACATTATAAGGAGACAACGGTCCAGCAACCCAAAGTTGACTGGGAGACGACGACCTAGACCTCTCACGAACTCGCCACAGCATCCTCCATGCGCCTCATCCTGCGGTACCTGTTCTTGACCTGTGGGGGGGTGTGAGACAGCAAGAGTGAGCTCACATACGTTCATCGCTCAACAAGTTGTGGGGAATAATGTGCATGAACTCGCCAAAGGTGGGAGCTCACGTGAAGTGTAAGGCTTACCAAAGAGGATGGTTAGAGCTGAGCATTGCTTTTAAAGTTGGTCAAAATTTTATTAGCAATTACTGAGTATAAGTAAATACCAGCCCAATTAAGTAGTAGAACAAAAGTAACAACATCACCTGCGATGCAATGCATATGACAAATTGAATTTAAGTTCCATAAATTAATCATGTGAGGGTCCGAGCCGCTCATGACCGTGAGCACGGCTAGTATACCAATTTTACACTCTGCAGAGGTGGCGCATCTTTACCCACAAGTCATGTTACCCATCTGCCAAGGGATCGCGACTTCCCATACACCTCTACCGAGGAGGCGAGGCAGGGTAACACTACGAGGCCTTTACAAAGTTCCACTAGCTTCAGAAAACCCGCTACAGTTTATAGGAAGCTCCAATGCAGGAATCCCTTGCAGGACCGCCATCGCAGCAAAATCCTCCTGAGGGCCTCCCTACACTGACCACTCCCCTACTGCCCTTGCCCCTTTCGGGTAAGGTAGTCCTCCACTAGCTTTCCTAATTAATCAGCCAAGGGCGTCCCATTATACCCTTGTGGTAGCACTGTTTTCCCGGGTGGTCGCTCCATGTTCCAATTAACATAATGATCTTATCATGAATGATAAATAACAACGGATAACAAAAGTATAATCATGAGTAATGTATCTTCATACCCAAAACCACATAAAGCACTAGCAAGTACTACCCAAAAAGTTCAGTGGTAAACAAGGTATAAAGATCGACAAACTAGGGTAACCTATTGGGTCCCATCAAAATTAACCTATGCAGATCATTATGATTAATTAGAACATGAGTGGGTAAAAAGAAGTGATCAAGGGCACAACTTGCCTGGGACTTGAGATTCCAGGTACCAACTTGCTCTTCAGATGACACGTGTCCTCACTGCTAAACGTAGCAATACAGACAAACATGGTATAGGCAAAATGAACATCACATCAAACATATAAACAAAATACACAGTAATAATCTACATATTAAAATAGAATCCTAGGAACAGGAATCATAATTTTTGGAGCTATAGATTTTAAGTTATGAATTTTCAAAGGTTTCATGTGTTTTAAATAGGATTAAGTGAGAAATAAATTTTATTACTGTTTTCATGACAAAACAGAGACACTAAGTGGTAGAGAATAAAATTATAAAATTTTAGAAAGTGGAATGGATTAATTTGGAGTTAAAATGGATTTTATATGAATTATATAAGTTCCTAGGATTATTTTTGTATTCAAAATCAATTTCTAAACTTGTTTATTTGATTTCTCTAAGCTCTAGACAGCGGGCCAAATAATAAAAAGCTCGGGGTCTAACCTGTAAAACTTTCCTAGACTCAGATTACTGTTGCCGAGGATGGCGGGTTTATTTGACAAAAGGACAGGGGCTCTTTAACAAAAAGTACCCGCGAAGGGGTATGGACTAACTCTAGCCGTGCGATCACGGATGGACGCGTGGGATTAGATTTAACCAATCCCGAACCAGTACGCTATAGGAGTCCTTGGATCAACAATCTACGGTCTAGATTTAATTATCGCGGATCCAACCCAGAGCCCTCCGATCTCGATCGAACGGCGTACCCGCATCCACGCAGAACCGATACGCTTGGAGAGATCCTAGCCGATCAAGCCGGATCCGATGGCCCCCGGCTGTCGCCCTCTTTCCCCAGGCACTAGCTCACGGCGAGCAGGCCACTGCACGGCGGTGGGTTCACCGGAGCCCTCGAATCCGGCCAATTCGAGCGCCAAACTCCAATTCGCCCGACCCTCGCGAGATTCGAGACATCCCGAACCCAATTCACCCCTCAATTTCAATCGCTACACAACGCAGACCCCCGGTCCACGGTGCTTCGCGATATAGGGCGGCCGACGGTGCTTCGGTGTGAAATTCCGGGGGCACACGCCGAGGTTTCCGCGCGGCGCTACTTCCACTGCCTTCTAACAACTCCAGAGAAGGGGGTCGGTGCTAACCTTGATGCTCCGGCTGTCGCAGAGGCCCGATCCCACGGCGCTGCGGAAGCGGTACATGACGGCGAGCAATTCCCAATGCGCCATCCAGGAATTCGCGGTAGGGGAAAGAAGCAAGGGTCTGGCGCCCCCCCCCATTGGTTCCGCTCACGGGTCGAGCCACCAGCATCGGCGAGGACGGTCATGGCGCAGATTGACATGGCGACGAAGCACACCCATCGAAGAGGGCGTGCGGCTATGGCCTGGGTCCCAGGGGGCTGTGGGGTCGGTTTTATACCCAGGCGGTGCCCGGAGTCCGAGCGGGTGCGAGCAGCAAGATCCGCGGAGGTGGTTGAGCTCGCGCCCACGGAGTCCGCGGCGGCGGACTCACGCACTGTGCGCGCGATGCGCGGGCTGTTGCGCGGAAGAAGGAGACCTGACGACGCGGGGCCCGCGCGTCAGCCAGTAAGAGCAGAGAGCACCGCTGGGTTCCGTGGCGCACTGGATGAGAGGCTGCCGACATGGGGCCCACACGTCAGTGTCGCGGTGGAAAAAGAAAAAAGGGGAGGGAATAGAGTGGGCCGCGCGAGGGCGTTGCTGCAGTTGGGCCGAAAGGGGAATCCGAGGCCCAGCCAGGGTTTTTATCTTTTTCTATTTTATTTTCTATTTTCTTTTCTGTTTTAAATTCCAAATCCAAGGATTTAATTCCAATTCAAGTCTTTATGGCACATTTATTTTCACCTTAAATGTTCAGTTTGAACATAGTTTGAATTTTATAAATCTTTGTTTTGTATTTTAGAGCATTTCTCTCTTTCAAGTCCAAATTTAAATGTAGGGCTAAATACCAATTTCCTAAATTGTACTTTTGAGTTAACTTCAAATTCTAGTCTCAATCATTTTATTTTTTATTTTCATTATCGCTATGAGTGAATGCACAAACATTTAAACTCCAGCATGATGCATAATTTGGTGGCATACATTCTTATTAATTATTTGTTTTCAAATGAAGTGTTCACATGTGATGATAAATGGAGAAATCACATATATAGGAAAGAAATTCTCCTTTTATTTCTTTTACAAAAATGGGTGTTACAGGCAGAAGGGGTGCTTTGAACTACAACTATTATTTAACAGTGGGTAATTTTCTAAAACTTATTTTTGCTGGCTTTTAGGTGTTATAACATGACTTGATACAAATTTCTAGTCATTAATACCTCTTAATAAATTTTCTATGGTTTTCTCAAGTTTCTAGCCAAATGGGTGCTTTCTACTACCACTATATTTGAAAAATATCAAACAACAAAGTTCTTATTTTTCATAGTTAGTATTTTGTGCAAGAGCAATCATTCTGAAGTTTGGCTTCTTTTTGCTTAAGGGAAGGGGTGGTTTGCATTATTTGAATTAAGTGGTCTTTCTCTTAAATCATTAGCAAAAGGTATGGGTTTACTTCTTTTTTATGGGTTTGCATTTTTCTCTGGTAGTTTATCTCATCATGGACTTAGCAAATTTTTGGTTGCCTATTATCACATTAATAGGGGTTGTTCATGATTTATTTGGAAAATGCCTTATTATCACTTTGCATTTATTTTCCTTACTTAAAAGTTGGGCTGAGGTGCTCTGTATTTTTGTAGTGGGGCTCTGGTGGTTATAAGTCCACTAGATTTTTATCAAGTATTTTGGTTATTGTTTTGCCTATTTAATAATTGATTTTCAGTCTATATAAGTCTAAACAAACCATTTTAATTAAAAACTGGTCCAAATTAATGGTCTCTGTATTTTTCCTAGGTCCTCTGTTGCATAAATAAACTAGGAAAAATAATCTTAATCACTGTTCATTAATTTCTAATGCATTTCTGATTTTTCCTAAGTTTTGGGCAAAATAGCTTTAAATGAATAAGCACATCATTTCTTCTAATGCTGGGGTTCCTACTATTTTTTAACAGTGTCTAAATGAGGTTTGAACATCTACAAATTTTCTTAAGTTCAGCATAGAAGAAAAACTATTTTTCCTTAATTAAACAAGGTTTGGTGGGTTTCTGTTTTTAATTTTAAACTCTAAAATTTAGAACAGAAGGCATAAGGTTTACCATTTTTAAATGACAATTCATAATATTTAGGATCTAGCAAAATTAGTTTGACAACTTTTTATTAAGAATTCATTAAGTTATGGATTTTCTAAGTTCCCTGGTCATTTTAAAAAGAATAACAGAATTGGTTTAATGGAAATCCACTTTGCACTGAGGTCCCTGGCGGGTTTTTAAGTTTTCCTCGTGAATCAGTCCTTAGGTTACTATTCACACGAGTCAGTGACATTACAGAAAACCCCTCGGGTTCTACCAATCCTAACCCGAGGTCCTTCTTCTACCTTAAACAGTAACCGCGACGGAGAAAAGGGCGGAGGGGCTTACCGGCGGCGAGATTGCTCCGGTGAAGTGGTCGAGGACGAAGGGGAGGTCGCTGGGATCACAACGGTGTGCGGAACGCCGTCGGAGATGGCCGGAGTCGGTCGGTCCACGCGCGCAGGCGGGGATGCTCGTCGGCGGCGAGGAGACCGGCCTGGTCACGGCGAGATAGTTCAATCAAATGGGTCAGGGAGGTCCACGGGATGCCAGAGAAGCTATGAGCGCAAGGAATTGGGCGGAGACTCACTGGATAGCTCGGTCCACGGGCGGCGGCGGAAGACCGAAGTCCGGTGAGGTCGATCTCGGGCCTCCGGTGAAGTCCGGCCGGGTCCGAGGGCTTGGCAAGCTTCACGGGCTACTGGAGGAGCTAGCCGAAGCACTGGCTGGGCTTGAGGGTGGCTGGAGTTGGCTGGCCACGGCGGCCGAAGCTCTGGCGGCAATGGCGGGCGGAAATAAGCTCGCCGGAGCTAAGGAAAGGTGGCTGGCCGGAGAGGATGAGTGCGGGGCGAAGAGAGGTGCGCCCGGGGAGGCTTTATAGGCGCGGGCGGGCACGGCCGAGGGCGTGGGCGCGCGGCGGACTTGACCGGACGCCGGGGTGAGCGCGCGCGCGGGTTGGGCGAGCTCTGGCGTGCCGACCAGGGTCGAACATGTGTGCCCGTGCATTCTGCCCAAGTTCTGGCGCGTGTGGTCGCTCATCCGAGCCTGCTCTCGCCTTGGTCAGTGCACAAAACCTCCTCTCCTCCCTACAAGCTACCATTCTTGTGTGGGGGTCATAGGATTTTGCCTACTGGTTGCAGAGATATGGAGCCAAGAAATCTGGTCTGTCTCCCTGCCCAAACCCGAGGCAAATCCAAGGTTTTGTCGTGTCTAGGGCTCGCGTCCCAATGCCATCTTCTGGCACACGACAGAGGGGTTAGTTAGACACAATTTTGTCAATGGGGCCATTAGGATTCGAGTTAGGGATCAAGGTGAACATCCCTGATCTTTGGCTCAAGGTCTGAATTTCAGAATTCTGAAATTCAGAAATCCCAATGAGTCCCCACATGAGAAGCTTGATTTGGGGTTTTATTTGAGTTATTTTGGCTAAGCTTTCTCAACATTTCTTGTTGCCCATTAAATATTCTTTAATTTTCATAATTGGCTCAATTCATAATTTTAAACTTTTCATTCCCTTTTCTTATTTTCTTGAATTTTGCTCATATGGCTCACTTAGGGTTTTTATTAGGGTTGCACATTCTTACCTTTTTAAAAGACTCAATTGTTTTGATCATGCTACTTTTAAGTATATACTTGGTGAATTCTTTATTTCTTAAGTTATTTTGAAGCTCATGCTTGCTTTGGCTCACATAAAATAATGGTTCTTGGTTTGGTATTTGAGAAAAACCCTGAGTGACACTGGGTTGTCACAGCCTTCCCCCCTTAAAGGAATCTCGTCCCGAGATTCGGGCCAGAGTCCTCCCGGGGTGAAGCGAAGGGTGAGACTGATAGGAAAAAGGGTGATGATTGTTATTATTAGGGCAAAACTGCTCTTCGAATGTCATTCTCTTTGCAACTTCAGAAGGAAGTCCTTTTAAGTTTTACTTTATAGTTACTTCATTCTGAATTAAGATCATATTTTTGAAGATTAGATTCGAAAGGCAGGAGGAGGGGTTGGGGGTGATTACGTACCAGCTTCCTTAGGTAAGTAATCAGGAAAGTTGGATCTCAGGAATTCCTCGGTTTCCCAAGTAGCTTCCTCCTCTGAGTGATTACTCCACTGGACCTTGAACATCTTGATCGATTTAGCCCGAGTTGATCTTTCCTTGCAATCCAGAATCTTGGAGGGGTACTCTTGGTACGATAGATCTGGCTCTATCTCCAATTCTGGCTCTGCTATGATCTCAGTCGGCAATCGAACACACTTCTTCAGCTGAGATACATGGAATACACTGTGAATGGCAGACATCTTTGAAGGTAACTTCAGCTTGTATGCCACGGGTCCACATGCTTCTATGATCTCATAAGGTCCAATGTAATGAGGGGCTAGCTTGCCTTTGATCCCAAACCTCTGCACTCCTCTGGTGGGTGATACCTTGAGGTATACAAAACTTCCCACCTCGAACTAGAGAGGTTTCCTTCTTCTATCATGATAGCTCTTTTGCCTGGCCTGAGCAGCTTCTAGATTCTTCCTGATTAGCTTGACCTTCCCTTCGGCTTCAGTCACCAAATCAGGTCCAAAAACTTCTCTTTCACCAGGTTGAGACCAATTGAGTGGTGTCCTGCACCTTCTTCCATAGAGAGCTTCAAAAGGTGCCATCTTTAGGCTGGATTGATAACTATTGTTATAAGCAAACTCTGCCAAGGAGAGGTGCTTATCCCAGTTCTTGCCACAATCGATCGCACAAGCTCTCAGCATATCTTCCAGAATCTGGTTTACCCTTTCCGTCTGACCATCAGTCTGTGGGTGGTAAGCTGAACTCCTGATTAGCTTGGTTCCCAAAGACTCTTGCAATTGTTCCCAAAATCTGGCAACAAATTGGGCTCCTCGGTCAGAAACAATGGTCCGCGGTAATCCGTGCAAACACACGATCCGGTCAATATACAATTCTGCATATTTTTGATCCTTATCAGTGGTGTGCACAGGAAGAAAATGTGCCACTTTCGTCAATCGGTCCACAATAACCCAAATCGAATCATGATGACGAGAGGTGTTGGGCAGACCCACAATGAAATCCAAGCTGATGTCGTCCCACTTCCACGAAGGTACGAACAGTGGTTGCAAAGCTCCAGCGGACTTCGAGTGGCTTGCCTTTATCCTCTGACAGGTGTCACACTCTGATACATACTGGGCTATCTCCCTCTTCATTCTGGTCCACCAGTACAAAAGCTTCAAATCATGGTACATCTTGGTGCTTCCCGGATGCATAGAGAATTTGGAGAGATGAGCCTCATCCAAAATTTTCCTCTTGAGATCCCGGTCCTTAGGAATCACCAATCTGCTTTTGAACCATAGCACACCTTTCTCATCCTGGCGGAAACAATTATACTTCTCAACCTTCTGATGGAGATTCTTTTTGATAATCTGCACTCCCTTGTCACTGAGCTGGGCCATGATAATCTGGTCTTGCAAAGCTGGCTCAACAGAAATGTGAGACAAAGAACCAGAAGGAATCACTTCAATTTGCATCTTGCTCAACTCATCACACAAGGTGTTAATGCGAGAATCCATCAGAATACAGTTGCACTGCATCTTCCAACTCAAGGCATCTGCTACCACATTAGCTTTCCCTGGGTGATAATGTACCTCCAGGTCATAATCCTTGATCAGCTCTAGCCATCTTCTCTGCCTCATGTTGAGATCAGCCTGAGTAAAAATGTACTTAAGGCTCTTATGATCAGTGAAGATATTGCAGTGGGTTCCCATTAGATAGTGCCTCCACATTTTCAATGCATGAACCACTGCTGCTAACTCGAGGTCATGAGTGGGATAATTTTGCTCATGAGGCCTGAGTGCTCTTGAGGCATAAGCAATGACTCGGTTGTCTTGCATCAAGACACAACCTAGCCCGGTGCCAGAGGCATCACAATATACATCAAAAGGCTTGCTGCTGTCGGGTTGCGCCAACACTGGTGCTGTGGTCAGATGCTGCCTTAATGCATGGAAGGCATCTTCGCACTTCTGACTCCACACAAATTTGACCTCTTTCTTCAGCAACTCAGTAATAGGCTTCGCAATTCGAGAGAAGTCCGGAATAAATCTTCGGTAATAACCAGCTAATCCCAGAAAACTCCGAATCTGGCGAACAGTTGTTGGTGGCCTCCAGTTCATCACCTCTTGCACTTTATCAGGATCAACAGCTATTCCATCCTGAGAGATAGGGTGACCCAAGAATTTGATTTCCTTTAGCCAAAAATCACACTTGGATAACTTGGCATAAAGGTGGTGCTCTCGCAGACATTGAAGCACTACATGCAAATGCCCGGCATGTTCTTCTTCGTTCTTTGAGTACACCAAAATATCATCGATGAAAACCACCATGAACTTGTCCAATTTCGGCATGAAAACAGAATTCGTCAGATACATGAAGTATGCTGGTGCATTTGACAGCCCGAATGACATCACCAAGAATTCATATAGCCCATATCTGGTTGAGAATGCCGTCTTCGGAATATCACTTGCTCGTATTTTGATCTGATGGTAGCCAGAGCGAAGGTCTATCTTGGAAAACACCTTGGCTCCGACCAACTGGTCAAAAAGAACATCAATACGAGGCAAAGGATACTTGTTCTTGATAGTTACCGCATTAAGAGGGCGGTAATCTATACACAGCCTCAAGCTTTCATCCTTCTTCTTCACAAACAGTGCTGGACATCCCCAAGGCGAAGTGCTTGGGCGAATAAAACCCTTATCCAGCAACTCTTGCAATTGCTTCTTCAATTCTGCCAACTCAGCGGGTGGCATTCGGTAGGGCCTCTTGGAAATCGGGGCCATTCCCGGTTGCAACTCAATGGCGAATTCAATATCCCGGTCCGGTGGCATTCCTGGCAATTCATCAGGGAAGACATCTGCATACTCACAGACCACTGGGATCTTCTTCAGAGGTAACTCTGTCATAGAGAAAGCACATGACTGAGAAGAACCCTGACTAGGCAGAATCAAAGTGAAATTCCCGCAGAAAGGAGAATTAACTTCCACGGTACGACTGGCTACATCAAGCACAACTTGGTGCAAGGTCATCCAATTTGCCCCTAGAATAATGTCCACATTTTCCAATCCCAACACAAGAAGAGTGGTTTTGACAATGTGGCTTCCCAGTTGAATAGGCACACTTTGGTTTAATTGATTAGTTGCAATTTTACCTCCAGGTGTGACTATCATGAATGACCCTTTTGAGTGAGAGAATGGCAGTTTGCAATTAGCACTGAACTTTTGGCTAATGAAACTATGAGATGCACCAGAATCAAACAGAATTAAAGCAGGTTGATTATAAACTGAAAAGATACCGGTCATGATAGGAGCTCCTTCTGGTACTTCCTCCAGAGCAGTGAAGTTGAGCTTCCCTTGCCTGACTTGCACCTTCTGCTTTCTTCCCTTGTCTTGATTTGGTGTTGGCATCTGCCTCTACTGGTTCCTGGGACAATTCTTGGCATAGTGGCCCACGTTGCCACAAGTGAAGCACTTGTTCCCATTGCCCTGGCAGAACTGCTGATGCTGCTGAGGCTGATTGTTCCTTGGGGCGGGAGCTAGATAGCGGTTGGGTGCCGGCTGCTGCTGCTGCTGAGGTGGCCTGATCACCCATCTGCCTGCCTGCTGCTAAAAACCCCTGCTCTGATTGTGAGAAACAATCCGGAACCTCTGAGCCTGAGCGGATGGTGCTGCCATTGGTGCCTTTCTCTTCTTCTCTGCCCAGTGAGCAACAATGCAATCCTCCTGAGAGATGACCATGTTGACCAACTCATTGAAGCTATCAGTCCGGACAGTGTTGAGTCGTTCCCGCAGCTTGGTATTGAGACCCCTGCGGAAGCGATCCCTCTTCTTTTCATCAGAATCAGCATGATACCCTGCATACTGGCATAAGTCGTTGAAGGCTTGCGCATACTGCAGTACCGTGCGGGTTCCTTGATTGAGGGCCAGAAATTCATTCAACTTCCGATCAAGAATGCCAGCTGGGATGTGGTGTCCTCTGAAGGCAGTCTTGAATTCCTCCCAAGATACCTCACGATCAGCGGGGAGCATAGCACGGAAGTGGTCCCACCAAGTCCGAGCAGGGCCGCAAAGCTGCTGTGCGGCGAAGCGAGCCTTGGTCTCATCAGGGCAGTCTCCTGTGAGGAGGGGAAACTTGGACTCGACGACGCGAAGCCACACGTCGGCGTCCAACGGATCCTCTGCCTTGGTGAACAAGGGCGGTTGCGTGCTCAGAAACTCCTGGTATGTTGCCATAGCCGGAGGTCGCTGATGCTGGCCTCCACCATGCTGCTGTTGGTGGGGCTGGCGCTGCAAGAGCTGTCGCAGAATCTCATTCTGCTGGGCCATCAGCTCCTGCACTGTGGGAGCTGGGGGAGGTGGCGGGGGAACTTGCTCGTTCTGCCCGCGACGCTGCCTAGCTGCCATCTGAAAACAGAGATTGTCGCCATTGTTATCCCAGCTCACAGTTTCGAACGACAAGATATCACCTCATATGGAAGGAAAATGCCATAATCATAATATTAGGTTCGAAATGAAGATAACATGGTGACAAAAATCCCACAGATTTCAAAAGTTTACAGGGTTACATCAATCAGGGGAAAGTACCCATAAGCCTAGTCCAAAATGATACTACTAAGCTCGCATAGGTTTCTATCCGCCTAAAAATGTCAAAGCGACTGCTTAACCCTGAGCGGTGGAAGCGACACTGGATACGGGTGAAGGAGGCATCGCGGAGGTAGTCCCATTAGCACCAGGGGCTGGTCCTAGCTCCTCGGGAGCCTCTTCTCCCTCGCTTCCTGCTTCATTGGCCTCCATCTCCAGGTGGTGCATGTCCAAGTGGTCATTTGCTTCCTCGAGTTCCCTCTGCACATCGTGAAGCTGGTTCTCCAAGACATCAATAGTGTTGTCTCGGATCTCCACTTGCTGCTCCAGGGTGGTAATACGCTGGCTCAGCCTTTCCACTTGCAGATCCTTCTCCACCAACTCTGTGGATAGGTCGACCACAAAATCTTCCCGACTGTCGAGAGTGAGCTTGGCAGCCTGAGCGGTGTTAGCAAGAAGTGTCATAGCATCGCTCTGAAGGGCCTGAAGGCGGTACAGCGCACTCATGCACTGAACAGTGACCCTCCCAACCAAGTCAGAATAAATTGCCCACACATCCTTCACATGGCTCACGCGGTTACACCACATGGGATCATCCTTCTTCTCAACAGGGAAGAGTCCCAAGGGGTGCATCACCATCTCCAGGGGATGGTAGCCACAGAAAGTCGTCAGAGTCTTCATGGCTGCTGCCTCAACGGTGTCGTCCGTCCTGAGTCCAATCGTCTCAGAGTCAAGAGAACGCCAACCCGGCTGAAGGGGATGAGCCTCCAAAGTCAGCCAGACCCGACAACGAGGTACCCGATGCTCCTCATACAACTGCACCGTGTACAAAGGGGGCGTAGGGTAACCGGCGGAGTTAAGCACTTCCCACAAGATGGAAGGAAAGCCATCGCGAGAAAGGAAGTCAGAACTGAAATGAGAGTCTCCTCCACTGGCGGGGGTGGGTGAATTCATCTGCGGAAGGGAATCAAAGATAAATATTATGGTGGAAGGAAAAAGAAAAAGAGAGCCCGGATGGTTTTAAAGAAACGAGGTTAGCTCAAATTTTTAATTCCTCTTGGTGTTTTATAATGCATGCATGCTGGAAGAAACGTTACCTCTCAAGAGAAAAATAGGGTGCCTTTTTAGGGCATCCTTAAAATATAAGTATTGGCCCACGGGGCCTAATTAATTAGCCACCTATTTCTCCCTCTATGCCTAAGGCCTTTCGTCCTAGGTCTAGCGGTCTAGTCCTGACGGTCCGTAGTAGTTTCTAGGCAAGTTTTAGATTTTGAAAATCGGTATTCATGGTTTATTGTCCTTCTCTGTGGTGGAATTTGCTCCGATACCAGCTGTGGCAGAACCACCCGAATTATTCCAGCTTAAGTGCCTAAGTCACGCCCCAGGGGTCGTAACACACTTAAATCGGAATAACCCGTCAGTCCCTCAGATTTAGTCTGATAGAGCCACTTAACCAGGATCAAATTCCACAATCCCACTCGAAGGTGAGTCACAGAAGAAATACAATAAAACAGGAAACCTCAAATTAAGTACTGAGTTATTACATAAATCGGAGTTTTTGGAGTAGCAAATAAAGTTCACAAAATAAAGTGCAGCGGATAATCGATGTCGCCGGTAATGAGGAAATGGGCAAGGCCTAGCCCACTACTCCTCATGCTCTTCTCCTGCCGGAGCAACATCCCACTCGACCGTCCAACCCGGTGGCAGGGTGGTAGGCCAAGTCACACCATCAACCAATTCCTGCATGGTACCTGCAAAAATCGTGCCACAAGCAAGGCTGAGTATACTAATACTCAGCTAGACTTAACCGGTGTGAGGAGTCTACTCCTCTACCTCTAGACTATGCAGCTGTTTGGCTGAGGGGTTTGGTTTGCCAAAAGCACTAGCTGTTTCTAAAATTAATTTTTAGTTTTTCAATTCTACCATCATTAACTTAGCTAGATTTGCTCCTTCTAAGCATACATGGTAACAATCAATTAGTTCAATCAACAAGTTATCTCATATAGTCCACATTTCACTTCTTACTCGATGCAGTACAAGGAATCAAGCAGTCTCATTAGCTGCGAGAAGCAGACGATTCGAATCGAGTTTTAAACCTTGCAAGGTAAACCTAAACACACGGCATGTCAGGGTACTCCGACCCCGCACATGACAACCGTCCCCATCGATTCCCCGTTCGCGTCCAGGCCTCACCGCCTTGGCATACAGTGCTCCACTGACCCCGGCTGCCGCCGTGCAGTGACCGCACTTGTACCCACCATAGCTAGCATGGGAGACCCAGTCTCAGGTCGCATGAGGGATAAAGTCCGCGCCCGGCTTCACTCAGGTACTAGGTTTACCGGTTACCATTTTTCCCGGCATGTGCTTAGTACGTTCAAAAGCTTGACTCAGGTATCCACACATTAATCCTTAATTCATTTTTCCCGTCTCATGGACAAGGCATCCTCCCTGGATCCAAATCCATAGACCAACATAGATCCCGTTATCAAGATGAATACAATCAATTCCTGACCTCGCGCGAGTGCTAGAAAAATCACTCGACTTCTACCGAGATCCTGATTAGCAAGCAGCTACTCGACCTAGCATACTAGTATTCATCTCAAAAAGGAATCCTAAGTTCATGCAACTAGAGGTTTCAAGCAACTCCTACACTTAAGTGCACATTGCAATCCTACAAGCATTAAGTGTAGTAAAGTAGCATATAATAACATGGTTATGCATAAAACCGGGGCTTGCCTTCAATTGCTGGGGCTGCGGGGAGATCCTCAATAGCAGCCTCTGAGCCTGCTCCTGGTCCTCTTCTTGGACAGGTCCTTGCTCGGGGATGAGCACGTACTCTCCGTCGGCAAGATTGCAATCTAATGAATGCAATGCGTAAGATATATGCATGATATGATATGTGCTTTTAGAAATTACAACTTTAAAGGTGTATGATCTTTTGAGTTTAAACAAGTTAACTTTACTTATGTAAAACCCTTAGTAGTATGCTTGGTAAATCGGGTTATACTTAGCTAAGGTAAGGGGTAGGTTTATTTTTTTGGGGTTCCACTGAATTCCTTTTAAGTCTTAGGGATAAATGATAAGTTCTCAAGTTAGACTTATTGGGGTGAGGTTTATTTCTTCTTCTCTTTTCTTTTATTCTCTTTAATGTTTTGGAGTATGTTTGAACTACAAGTTGCTTTTATAAAATTCTAAAAATTCCACAAAAATTACAGTGGCTTGTTACTGGTGTATGTTTCCCTGTCTCAAAATTTGGGGGTCAGCAAGTGAATGGTTTTCTCTGGACAAAATTATTAAACTCTAGGGCAGAAGGGGTGCTTTGAACTACAACTATTATTTAACAGTGGGTAATTCTCTAAAACTTATTTTTGCTGGCTTTTAGGTGTTATACATGACTTGATACAAATTTCTAGTCATTAATACCTCTTAATAAATTTTCTATGGTTTTCTCAAGTTTCTAGCCAAATGGGTGCTTTCTACTACCACTATATTTGAAAAATATCAAACAACAGAGTTCTTATTTTTCATAGTTAGTATTTTGTGCAAGAACAATCATTCTGAAGTTTGGCTTCTTTTTGCTTAAGGGAAGGGGTGGTTTGCATTATTTGAATTAAGTGGTCTTTCTCTTAAATCATTAGCAAAAGGTATGGGTTTACTTCTTTTTCATGGGTTTGCATTTTTCTCTGGTAGTTTATCTCATCATGGACTTAGCAAATTTTTGGTTGCCCATTATCACATTAATAGGGGTTGTTCATGATTTATTTGGAAAATGCCTTATTATCACTTTGCATTTATTTTCCTTACTTAAAAGTTGGGCTGAGGTGCTCTGTATTTTTGTAGTGGGGCTCTGGTGGTTATAAGTCCACTAGATTTTTATCAAGTATTTTGTTTATTGTTTTGCCTATTTAATAATTGATTTTCAGTCTATATAAGGCTAAACAAACCATTTTAATTAAAAACTGGTCCAAATTAATGGTCTCTGTATTTTTCCTAGGTCCTCTATTGCATAAATAAACTAGGAAAAATAATCTTAATCACTGTTCATTAATTTCTAATGCATTTATGATTTTTCCTAAGTTTTGGGCAAAATAGCTTTAAATGAATAAGCACATCATTTCTTCTAATGCTGGGGTTCCTACTATTTTTAAACAGTGTCTAAATGAGGTTTGAACATCTACAAATTTTCTTAAGTTCAGCATAGAAGAAAAACTATTTTTCCTTAATTAAACAAGGTTTGGTGGGTTTCTGTTTTTAATTTTAAACTCTAAAATTTAGAACAGAAGGCATAAGGTTTACCATTTTTAAATGACAGTTCATAATATTTAGGATCTAGCAAAATTAGTTTGACAACTTTTGATTAAGAATTCATTAAGTTATGGATTTTCTAAGTTCCGTGGTCATTTTAAAAAGAATAACAGAATTGGTTTAATGGAAATCCACTTTGCACTGGGGTCCCTGGCGGGTTTTTAAGTTTTCCTCGCGAATCAGTCCTTAGGTTACTATTCACACGAGTCACTGACATTACAGAAAACCCCTCGGGTTCTACCAATCCTAACCCGAGGTCCTTCTTCTACCTTAAACAGTAACCGCGGCGGAGAAAAGGGCGGAGGGGCTTACCGGCGGCGAGATTGCTCTGGTGAAGTGGTCGAGGACGAAGGGGAGGTCGCGGGGATCACAACGGTGTGCGGAACGCCGTCGGAGATGGCCGGAGTCGGTCGGTCCACGCGCGCAGGCGGGGATGCTCGTCGGCGGCGAGGAGACCGGCCTGGTCACAGCGAGATAGTTCAATCAAATGGGTCATGGAGGTCCACGGGATGCCAGAGAAGCTATGAGCGCAAGGAATTGGGCGGAGACTCACTGGATAGCTCGGTCCACGCGCGGCGGCGGAAGACCGAAGTCCGGTGAGGTCGATCTCGGGCCTCCGGTGAAGTCCGGCCGGGTCCGAGGGCTTGGCAAGCTTCACGGGCTACTGGCGGAGCTAGCCGAAGCACTGGCTGGGCTTGGGGGTGGTTGGAGTTGGCTGGCCACGGCGGCCGAAGCTCTGGCGGCAATGGCGGGCGGAAATAAGCTCGCCGGAGCTAAGGAAAGGTGGCTGGCCGGAGAGGGTGAGTGCGGGGCGAAGAGAGGTGCGCCCGGGGAGGCTTTATAGGCGCGGGCGGGCACGGCCGAGGGCGTGGGCGCGCGGCGGACTTGACCGGACGCCAGGGTGAGCGCGCGCGCGGGTTGGGCGAGCTCTGGCGTGCCGACTAGGGTCGAACACGTGTGCCCGTGCATTCTGCCCAAGTTCTGGCGCGTGTGGTCGCTCATCCGAGCCTGCTCTCGCCTTGGTCAGTGCACAAAACCTCCTCTCCTCCCTACAAGCTACCATTCTTGTGTGGGGGTCATAGGATTTTGCCTAATGGTTGCAGAGATATGGAGCCAGGAAATCTGGTCTGTCTCCCTGCCCAAACCCGAGGCAAATCCAAGGTTTTGTCGTGTCTAGGGCTCGCGTCCCAATGCCATCTTCTGGCACACGACAGAGGGGTTAGTTAGACACAATTTTGCCAATGGGGCCATTAGGATTCGAGTTAGGGATCAAGGTGAACATCCCTGATCTTTGGCTCAAGGTCTGAATTTCAGAATTCTGAAATTCAGAAATCCCAATGAGTCCCCACATGAGAAGCTTGATTTGGGGTTTTATTTGAGTTATTTTGGCTAAGCTTTCTCAACATTTCTTGTTGCCCATTAAATATTCTTTAATTTTCATAATTGGCTCAAGTCATAATTTTAAACTTTTCATTCCCTTTTCTTATTTTCTTGAATTTTGCTCATAGGGCTCACTTAGGGTTTTTATTAGGGTTGCACATTCTTACCTTTTTAAAAGACTCAATTGTTTTGATCATGCTACTTTTAAGTATATACTTGGTGAATTCTTTATTTCTTAAGTTATTTTGAAGCTCATGCTTGCTTTGGCTCACATAAAATAATGGTTCTTGGTTTGGTATTTGAGAAAAACCCTGAGTGACACTGGGTTGTCACACTTCAGACTCTTGTGATCGGTGAAAATGTGGCATTTGTTTCCGATTAGGTAATGCCTCCATATCTTCAAGACATGCACTATGGCTGCCAATTCCAAATCATGGGTGGGGTAATTCTGTTCGTGCGGCTTGAGTAGGCGCGATGCGTAAGCAATGACTTTCTCGTTTTGCATTAGCACACACCCTAAGCCTTGCCTCGAGGCATCACAGAAGACGACAAAATCTTGATGAATATCTGGTAGTGACAAAACGGGTGCTGTTGTGAGTTTCTCCTTTATGATCTGGAAACTTCCTTCACATTTTGGGGTCCATACAAACTTATGGTCTTTCTTGAGAAGTTCTGTCATCGGTCTTGCTATGCTGGAGAATCCTTTGATGAAGCGGCGGTAATACCCTGCCATTTCCAGAAAGCTTCGAACTTCACTGACGTTGGTCGGCTGCCTCCATTTTGATACTGCTTCCACCTTGTAAGGGTCCACTTCTATTCCTTCTGCGGTTAAGATATGCCCAAGGAAGGCTATCTTTTCCAACCAGAATTCACATTTACTGAGTTTGGCATAAAGTTGGTGTGCTTTGAGTTTTCCGAGGACGATCCGAAGGTGGTGCTTATGGTCTTCGCGGTTCCTGGAGTAGATAAAGATGTCGTCAATGAAGACTACGACAAACTTATCTAGCTCTTCCATAAACACTTTGTTCATGAGGTTCATGAAAAAGGCGGGTGCGTTGGTTAGTCCGAACGGCATCACTGTGAATTCATATTGCCCGTACCGGGTGACAAATGCAGTCTTCTGGATGTCTGCTTCCTTGATCCTCAATTGGTGGTAACCAGACCTTAGGTCTATCTTGGAGAAGTACTTGGCTCCTTGAAGCTGATCGAAGAGGTCGTCAATCCGAGGCAGTGGATACTTGTTCTTGATGGTGACTTCATTTAACGATCAGTAATCAATACACATTCTCATGCTTCCATCTTTCTTAGAGATGAACAGGACTGGTGCTCCCCAAGGGGATGAGCTGGGACGAATGTATCCCTTTTGCTGCAGATCTGCAATTTGTAGCTTCAGTTCTGCTAACTCGGTGGGAGCCATCCGGTATGGTCTCTTTGCGATGGGTGTCGTTCCAGGGATCAGATCTATGTAGAACTCCACTTCTCTTTCTGGTGGCATTCCTGGTAATTCTTCTGGAAACACATCCATGAATTCTTCTACCACTGATATACTTTCTGTTGCTAGATTGAACATCATTGGGTCACTGGCGGGTGGCTGTGCCTGACAAGAGACTGACTTTCCCTGCTGGTCGGTGAGGAGGACTGTCTTGACTGTGCAACTGATTATGCCTTTGTGTTTAGTTAGCCAATCCATCCCTAATATCACATCAATTCCTTTGGATGGCAAGACGGTTAAGTCTGCCAGGAATACTACCCCACTTAAAAGGATTCTGACTTGGGAGCATTTGTGCTAGCATAGAAGGTCTGACCCTGGGGTTCGGGTGACCAAGGGAATCTCTAGAGGAGTAGATGGAATGCCATGCTTTTCCACAAAACTAGTGGCTATGAAGGAGTGGGATGCTCCATAATCGAAAAGTACGGTAGCGGGAGTAAATTCAACAAGGAACTCACCGAGCACTACTCCCGGAGCTTGCTGAGCTTCCTGGGCATCGACGTGATTCACTCGTGCCCTTCCTTGGTATGGGGTCTTGTTCTGCTGGCTGACGGAGGAGGGTGCCTTGGGGGCGGGTGTCGAGGTATTCTTGGGGCCATTCACCGAGTTGGAGTAGGCGGGTCCTGGTGGCTTCAGCTGCGGACAGCTGTTCTTGAAGTGACTGGGATCACCGCAGTGCCAACATGCATTCGCCGGGGGTTGGTTGCTTGCCACCAAGGGGGAGTGGAAAGAGCTCTGACTCTGCTGGCTGAACCGTGACGGGGTGGATCCAGCTGGTTACTGAAGTTTGGCCCCTTGGGTGGAAGTCCGAATGATCGAGTCTTCTGGTGCCGGTCCTGCTGCTGTGCCCGGAGAACCTGGAACTTTCTTTTGAGGTGCCCTTTTTCTTCCTTCTTTGCCCTTTCAACTTGCATGGCTTTGTTGGAAAGGTGAGAGAAATTAAGGAAGTCTTGGCTAGCCAGAATTGTCTTGAGTTCTGGCCTAAGTCCCTTCAGGAAACGGGCCATCTTCTTGCCCTCGGTACTGACATCATCTGGCGCGTAGCGGGCTAACTCTGTGAACTTGTGCACATATTCGCTGATCGATCTTCCGTCTTGAGTCAGTTCTCGGAACTCGTCCTCCTTAAGCTATACAAGTCCTTGGGGCACGTGGTGCTCCCGGAATGCTGCTTCAAATTCTGCCCAGGTAGCATCTCTGATGGTGATGTTGAAGGTGTCCCACCAGGCTAAGGCCATCTCGGAAAGTTGGTGGGCAGCCAGTTGAACACGCTGATTTTCTGGGCAACCAATGGCTTCCAGCTTCCTTTTGATCGTGCGCATCCAATCGTCTGCATCGAGGGGGTTGCTTGATCCGGCGAACGTGGGAGGTTTGAGTCTCAGAAAATCCCCCATTCTGTCTTGCGGTCTCCCACCATTTGGCCGTTGATTTTCCAGACTTCGAGTGAGGACCTCGATGAGTCGGGTTTGATTGGCTAGACCTTGGGCTAGGTCTAAGGGTAGTGGTGGAGGTGCGGGGAGGTGGGTTTCACTTTCCTCTCTAACGGCTTCCCCTTCAGCTCTCAGGGGAAACCCTGCTCCAATCCCGGAGGCGGTAGGCGTGGTTTTATCCGAAGCCATCTGCCAGGGAAGAGAGTCACTATTATGCACATGCAAATTGTTTTCAACCAAGTTATTTTATTCATTACACCAGCACATTACAAGCATAAGACTACTACATGTGGAGCTACACGAGAGCGTTCCCGAGGTGCTACCGAACTCTTTCTCTAAGGTATCCCCAAATTCCTTGAGAAGATCATCAAGGCTTGCTAGGGATATATCCTCGACGTCGGACCAATCATCTATTCTGGGGGGAGGTGGGGCTGGAGTGGTCTTCTTCTTCTTCTTCTCTGTTTGGCATCCTTGGTTGGTGGTCTTCTTCTGGATTTTCTTCTTGGGAGCGAGCTTCCTTAGCTTCTTGTCATAGTCCATCTTTAAGGTTCGATAGGCCTCACGGGTGTTGCCTTCCTCACCTTCTGCTATGTCGAGACTCTCCTGGAGAGATGCCTTCTCTTGCTTAAGCGCTTTGACCTACTGCTCTAGGCTTTCCACTCGGGAGTTTAGGTGGGTGCAGTGGGAGGAGAACTCATCATAGTGGTTGTCTAGGGTGTGGAGGTATCCGGCCATGTAGACAATGGTGGGGTCATCTTCTGTGGGGTTTCCTCCTGACAGAGCCTGGAGTCTTTTCCTCCAGGTGGGGGTATTTTTGTTGCTGGGTGGAAAATATCGAAGGGGGTCTCAGAGATTTCCCGGTTGTAGTTTTGGCATATCTGTTTAAGGGCTTTCCGGGCAACACCCTGGCAAGTGTCTGGGAAGCGGTGCCCGATGAAGGTGATTTGGAAGGGAGGGTGGTTTGGGTAGTTTCGGCTTTCTCCCAGGTATACGGCCATAGAGCACTTTTCTATTCCATTTTCGCGGTACTCCTTCTAGACATATTCGGGCTTCTTGTGGATCCCCATGCGTAGCGCGCAACTCCGAAGAAGGTGAGGAAAGCCTTCCTCCTCTGAGCAATAGGATGTCCTAATAACCCAGGGGCCTTCCATCTGGTAGAAGAAAAGAGGGGTCTGTTAATATCGGGGAAAGGGGAAAGAGTGTTTCTTGGGGGGTAAGAGGTGTTTTCTTGTTAAGGCAACTTTTAAGGTCAGGGTTGCGGTCTATGGCCAGTCCTATAGGCTCTAATACCACCTGAAGCGTCCCGATCCTTTGGGACTCAAATGTGATACAATTACTAGTCCTAGGAGGCTAGTAACCACATTCATTACTTCAAATAGTTACAGAGTCTAAATAATGTTATTACAATACCGGGGGATACAAGCTCGAGAGTGAGCCGAAAAATATAAAGCGCAGTGGAAGATAAAATAGCCCAGGACACAGGCAGAAATGGGTGAAGACACAGCCCCATCAATCAAGCATAGCAGAAAAGAAGTCTTCAGCTGCTGAAAAACATAAATAAATCTAGGTGAATACACTAGGTATTCCGCAAGCCCACCCGGCTCCCGTAAAAAGAAAGTGACCTATATTGTACATGCTTTATATGGTGGAGTTGAAGTCACTCATACTTTTTCAGAGAAAGGCAGTACTCATTGTTGAAGGTTTTTCCCAAGACATTAGAAATAACACTTGCTTGACCACCACTGAGCTTCCCGCTCCCGTGGCACCACTTTCTTTCCAGAACATACACACACATTTCCCTGTTCCCGGTTGTAGTAGAAAACACTAATTGTCATACCATACCAGACTCGTCCATACCAGTGGACACGGACTATTCGAATAGGTTTAGACTCTGCGTAGAGGGGTACACTTTACCCACTAGTCCGGCTCTGCGATCTCATGGCCAATGAGATCCGAATCCGAAACTCTTTCCTTCCTTGCACGTCCTAACCTTAACGGTTATACCGAAAGGAGTCAGGCCACCGCCATGTCCAAACCGGACAAAACTTTCCCCCTCCTTATCCTCCCGGTGCTACCCCAGCCTTCATAACCCTGGGGTTGGACCGTACGAGTTCAGATCGAGTGGCTGCCCACATAGCCTCGAGTGGTTGTACTTTTTATGAGTACAGGTAATGAAGGATGACAAACCGGTCTTTATACGAGAGGACAATCCTTCTGCTCACGCCTAAACCAGCTGAGCCAACACCTTAGGCCCTCCCCTAAACCAGGGAGTCCCTGATCATCCTACTCACCAGGTGATGAGGGTGAATACCCTTCATTGCACACTTTTGGAAAATATGTCACTTGTACCCTTATTACTTGCCCCATATCTTTTAATCAAAGTAATAGTTAATGCGGGCTCTCTCATGCTCACCATGCAATTCGATTCTCATCCCATAATCCAGGCTTAGGCAGTGGTAGAGAGAAATAGGTAAATAATGCATCAAGGGAAGGATGGACTTGCCTTCGTCGAAGCTTTCCTGGCACAAGAGGTTTATCTCGGAGGGGTCGGGTTCTTGCCCTTCTTCCGCTAATCAAACACAGATAATAACAATACATCAAACATAGTGACTTTTGTGTGCAAGTTCTTATACTTTATTATTTTTGTGCCCTATAATTTATTTAGACTATTTTTGGTGCATAAAATATTAGTATCTAGATATATATGTGAAAATGGGAAAAAGAAATGGGAAAGGAAAAAGATAAAGGATTTCCCAGCTAGCCAGGCCGGGGGGATTTTAGTCCAGTTGGCGCGAGCGCGCGCGGGCTGGCGCGCTTTCGGCTCACTTGGCCCAGCCGCGTGGGGCGACGGTGGGGGACGGCGTCGTGGCGCGGGGCCCACATGCCAGGGAGAGGGGGTGGCTGACGGTGTTGACGGCAATGGAGGGAGGGGAGGGAGCTCGACCGGGGTCCGGTCGGCGGCGAGCCCCGCGGCGGTTCTCCGCCGCTGGTCCGGTTCTACGGCGGGGAGGTGTTGGCGAAGCACGAGCGGGGGATGGGGGTCACGGGGGTGGGGCGAATTTTTCCTGCGGGGACCTATGGCGGCCGGTCCGCGACACGATGGCGGGTGCCCACGGCGGTTATGCCGCCGGTGAGGTTGCCGGCCACAATAGAGGGGGGGAGGTGGCGCCCTGTGACCGTGAGAGTGTGGCGGAGCTTCTGGCATAGTTCAATTGGATAGAGGATCGCTAGAGGGGGGAAAGGGAGCTCACCGGAGCGATGAAGGGAGCACGGCGGCGCAAGCTCGAATGGCTCGGGGAAGAAGGCAGTGGAGGTGGCCGAAGCTGTGTGGTGAAGACGGGGCTCGGTCGGGTCCTTTTATAGGCGCTCGAGGAAGGGAGGGGGATGGAGGAGACGGCGAGCACCGGCGAGCTCGCAATGATGGCAAGAATGGCGCTAACGCCGATTGCGATGGCTCGGGCAGGCGGGGGTGAGGGGACGGCTCGAGCACAGTGGCGGGGTTGTCGCGGAGGCTGGGCGAGCATTAATGGCGAGGCGACCAGGCGAGGGGGGGCTCAGCGGCGGATGCGCCGGTGAGGGATGGGCGAGAGGGACGAAGCTGACAAGCGGGCCCTGGCTGCCAGCGAGAGGAAGCGACGCGAGAGGGAGGGGGACGGGGCGCTGACGGGCGGGGCCCGGGTGTTAGTGAGAGGGAGCCGCGCGCGGAGCTGGGCCGCCTGGGCCGGGGGGAGAGGAAGGGAGCGCGGGCGCGCGGGGCTGGTTGGGCCAGAATTCGGCCCTGCCGAGGGAGGGGGGGGAGTTTTCTTTTTCTTTTTCTAATTCTAATTCCTTTCTTTTCCTTTTTCTATTTTTGTTTCTTTTTCCTTTGAGACCAAAATATTTTCTAAGTGATCTTGAGTGAGAAATATAGTCTATGTGAGGTGCTCTAATTATTTCAAGTGTATGCACAAGAGAAGGGGTTCTAAGGGTAGGGTTAAGGGAGAAAAGTAAAATAAGGGGGGATTTGGAGGTTAGGGTTTCAAACCTTAGATGGGATTTTGGGATGTTACATTCATCATCCATTTTTTATACAATAACCTCTGTAGGAGTGAATAAGCATTGAAGGCCAAGATCACAGAGTTGACCCACTGATAATAAGTTGAAGCTCAAAGGTGCAACCAAGAGAATATTTGAAATTGATAGATCATTTGAAATTGCCACCTTGCCAAGTCCTTGCACTTTTCCCTTTGAATTGTCCCCAAATGTGATTTTATCTTGTCCATCAACATTCTCATCAAGTGAGGTGAACATCTGTGGGTTGCCTATCATATGTTGAGTGCATCCATTGTCAATAACCCAATGGCTCCCACCGATCTTGTAGTTCACCTACATCCACAGACAAATCAAGCTTGAGCTTTGAGGGCCCTATATTGCATAGGACCAGTGACTTTCTCAATCAAGGACTTTGCAACCCAAATTTGTCTAGGTCTACTCTTGCTTGGTGGACCTAGGAATGTAACTTTGACTTTTCCATTTGCTACTTTTCTTAGAACATAATGAGCATTGAAGGCAAATGGTCTTGAGTGCTTTGGCAAGGGAGTTGGTGGTTTGGCTTTGCAGTTGTGGGCAAAATGACCTTCTTTTCCACACTCAAAGCATTTGATAGGCTTATGAGTCTGCTTTGGCTTGTATTGAATTGTAGCTTTCTTTTGCACAAAGGAATTATATCCAATACCATTCTTGTTGTTTTTCATGACAGTGTTCATGAGAAATTCATTTTGGAGGTATTGGCCCTTGTTGAACTTTTGCACACTTGTTGCTAGATGTTCATTTTCACTCTTAAGTTTCTTGACCTCATTTTTAAGCCTTTCATTATCCACTGCCAACTCATTGTTGAAGTCATTGTTCTCAATGGCAACCTTTCCTCTAGTAGTTGCATCAGTCAAATATCTCTTCAATTTTTGGTTGTCTAATGTCAAGACTTCAACTTTTTCGGCTAGTTCATCATGAAGATTAGTTTGATCATCTTGGCTCAAATCATCACATGAGGTTGCTACATCAATCTTAACAACAGGGTTAATAGCCTCATGTGTATTGCAAGATAAAAGTTTATTTTCAACAAGAAGATTATCATGATCAAATTTAATCTTAGTATAGTCTTCCTTAATTTTTACTAGTCTATCTTTTAACTCCCTATTTGCTACATTTAACTTGTCACACTTATCCTTAGCATCTTTTAGGGAGGATGTAAGCTCATTTATAGTGGATGACATAGTTTTGTTTTCTTCTTTCATTTCATCACTAGCTTTCATAACTATGTCATATTTGGCATTTAAAAATTCATTTTCATCTTTTAACTTATCACATTTAGCTTTTGACTTCCTAATGATTTGAGTGTATTCCTTAAGCAAGTCAGCTAGTTCATCATAGGAAGGTGAAGCAAATTCATCATCACTATCACTATCATCAATAATATCATTATCATTTGTACCTTCCGTTCACCTCTAGCCATGAGGCATAGGTGAGAAGTAGATGATGGTGGTGGTGGTGGTGAAGAGAAGTCCCCAGCGATGGCGACAACTTTTTCTCATTTTCTTCTTCACTTGAAGAAGACCCACTTGATGACTCAATGTCAGTGAGTCAGTCACCAACAATGTATGCCTTTCCATTTTTCTTTTTGTGGAACCTCATGTGCTTCCCATCCTTCCTCTTGAAGAATCTCTTTTCCTTTTTCTCGTCATCACTGTCATCTTCTTTCTTGCCCCTGAACTTGTTCTTCTTGGGCTTGTTGCATTGATGAGCAAGATGACCAAGCTCTCAACAGTTATAGCAATCCATTTCAGAAATGGGCTTTCTTTTACTGGAAAGAATTTCTTCTTTCTTGAGTCAAACTTGATGCCTTCTCTATTGAGCTTCTTTAACATCTTGGTGGTCTTCCTCACCATCAAGGCAATGTTAGCATCAAGATCATCATCACTTAAGGATTCCTCCTCAATTTATACTTTAGCTTTTCCTTTCCTTTCTTGATTTGCTTTGAGAGCCAAATCCTTTCTCTTGGAAGATGACTCATCTTTGTCATTGATGTGCATGTACATCTCATGAGCATTGATCTTTCACAATATCTGTGTAGGAATGGCAACTAAAAGATCCATCTGATGCAGCATTATGACAATGTTTCCATATTTTTCAATTGGGAGGACAATGAGAATCTTCCTCACAACATCCGGTTGTGAAATTTGTGTAAGCCCCAAGCCATTTACTTCATCTACAAGAATATTGAGACGTGAGTACATAGCATTGGCATTTTCATTAGCAAGCATCTCAAAAGAATTTAACTTTCTCATAGCAATGTGATATCTCTCCTCACGCTCACTTCCAGTTCCTTCATGTAGAGCACATATGTCCATCCACAAATCATGAGCATTTCTATGGTTTCTAACTCTATTAAACACATCTTTGCAAAGGCCTCTAAAAAGAGTGTTTTTGGCCTCACCATTCCATTTCTCATAGTTAAACTCTTCTCCTACAAGATTTGTGGGATCTCTAGGTTCGGGGAAACCTTGTGTGGTGGCTTTGTAGACACCAATGTCTATAGCCTCTAAATAAGCTTCCATACAAATTTTCTAATATGGAAAATCATCACCATCAAAAACGGGAGGAGGTCCATCCCCACAGGACATCGTTACTCTAGCGGTTAAGCTAATCTAAGAGCAACAAGGTTCTGATACCAATTGAAAGGATCTCGATACCCAAGAGGGGGTGAATCGGGCTTTTCTAAAATTCAACAATAATTAAAACCTAAGCAAGAGCCCAACTTCACCCCACCAACTAGCAATAGGAGAATAATACTAGAAATACAACAATGCTAAGACAATACTTCAAATACTTGCTAAACAAATACACAATATAAAATGCTTGAATTAAGTGCGGAATGTAAAGCAAGGTTTAGAAGACTCCTCCAATTTTTCCCGAGGTATCAAAGAGTCGCCACTCTCCCCTAGTCCTTGTTGAAGCACCCGCGCAAGGGTATCGCTCCCCCTTGGTCCTCGCAAGAACCAAGTGCTCACTATGAGATGATCCTTTGCCACTCCGGCGCGGTGGATCTCTCACGACCGCTTACAATCTTGAGCCGGGCCACCAACAAGATCTCCAAGGTGATCACCGAGCTCCCAACGCCACCAAGCCCTCTAGGTGATGCCGATCACCAAGAGTAACAAGTCGTAGACTTTCACTTGACCAAGAGAAGCCTAATGCATGCAGTGTGTGCTCTAGGTGGCTCTCGCTAGCGCTAATGAGGTCCAAATGCGGGATTAAGATTCTCAAATCACCTCACTAGGCTTTGTGGTGCTTGCAATGCTCTATCAATGTGTAGGAGTAAATGTGGGCAGCAAGACAATCAATATGGTGGGTGGAGGGGGTATAAATAGCCCTCACCCACCAACTAGCTATTACCAAAATTCTACTGCGCATGGGCGCACCGGGCAGTCCAGTGCGCCACCGGTGCACCAACGACCATCTGCAACGGCTAGTTCTGACACCTAGCCATTGGGCAGATGGCACACCGGACAGTCCGGTGCGCACCGGACAGTCCGGTGTGCTGTCCGGTGGGCTGGCTATAATTCAATTCTGAACTCCGCGCTCTCGGGGTTCTGTGCAGGGAAGTATCTTCCCCGGGCCAGGCTGGCCCCACTTGACAGAGGACGCACCGGACAATCCGGTGCCCCAAAGCCAAAAACCCTAGGTTTAGTTTTCTGCTGATTTTCAAATCGGTTTTCGTTCTAACTCGTGAGTATGTTCTAGAGTGACACCTAGCACTATATGTGAGTGTGAATATGCACCAACACTACACTAGAACTTCTCTTGGTCAAACTACTCATCGACAACCCCTCTTTATAGTACGACTAAAACAAAATAAAAGACCTAACTATATAACGAGTGTCTGCAACTCCTTGACACTCAAAATACAAAGACCTTCACCTTTTGTTTCGTCGCTTTAGCCGTCGCTTCAAGTTCTTATCTCCGGGATTGTTTTCATCGTTGTTGTACATCTTTCTGTAATGCGACCTAGCTTACCATTTGTTTCTGCAAAACACATGTTAGTCATATATAATATTACGTTGTCATTAATCACTAAAACCAACCAGGTGCCTAGATGCTTTCAACGTGGCTCAAGGAGACACAGGATATGCATCGGCGCTTATTATATAGAATTGCTAGTGAACTTGGAACTTACTAGTTAGTTATTGATGGCAACTCGTGTGTAGATCTGCTAACTGTTTCTCTTGCTAATAGCTAGGCCTTCAACGGTCCACTGTCCATCCACTGAAATTGATGAGCCTTTAGCTGGTGCTCCACCCGGATCCACTTCCACACAGACAAAACATGTTGGCGTTTGAGGGCGGCTGGGGGAGGGGAGGGATGCAGCTCCGATTGGAATCAGCGCACAGAGGAGGGGATGGTGCTCTGGCCCGCCCCGACACAAGAGTGGCGTTGTCGTTTGAGAGGATGAGGGAGAGTATGCAGTTCCTAGAAGTGGGTCATGTCGACGGCATCTGATGGGATGGATTGGTGCTTCACTGTCACACCCGGGTTTCGGTGGCACCAAGACCCGGGCACGAACATAATCACCAGGTGTGCTGGGACCAAGTCTCACACATATGACGAACCATGGTACAGAAACGAATGTCACAACTTTACTATATAATAAGAGTTCTGTACAAAATAAATAAATAATTATATCTGTCGGTACCCTGAAATAGGGGTACCCCTTACTGCAGTATGAAGACACGGTGCCCACGCGGCTATCTCTAGTCGCGTAGTGAGCAGCACCCGACCTCACCACGTGGACGGCTCTGGGGCCACCACGTGGCTAGAGAAGACGATATACTCCAAGGTATCAACAGTGGGTCCAGACCCCCATGGGAAAGTGTCGGACCCCTGTATATGCAGACCGAACCTCCGGGTAAGGTCTAGGACATCCACGGGCGCGAGCCGGACCCCTAGGACGGTTTCCGGACCCCTCTGTGTGGGGTCCGGGCCGCTCACAACAGGGTCCCGGGATTCTGAGACAAAGAATACCTAGGCCTTAATCAAGGCCAGGCGGGGGTCCGGAGCCGACATGTGTCCGGACCATGCCATGTACGCTTCTACTCCCCGCTCAGGCGGAGACCCGATGCTACCACGTGGCCTACTGCCCATGACGTAAGCCAGCGGGCGGAGCCTGACTTAAGGCCTCTAGGCCTCGCGGCCTCTGCATTTATTGCAGATAAGGCATGCCGCCTGTCCATTCCACTAGCAGGTGATGTGCCGCCTCGGCATTTAATGTGCCATGTCCACTCCGCTGATAGGTGATGTGCCGCCTCAGCATTTAATGTGCTTTGTCCACTCCACTGACGGACGGCGACCAGGCCATCTTGCAGGCGGCGTGCTTGTCCATTCCGTTGGCAGGCAGTACGCCCGTGCTGTGGCATACACTATGCTCATCATCACTCGCGCATTACCAAGGAAGCAGCCGTGACATATCAATATTGTATGGGCTATGGACATTACGGTGCCTGGAGATTGCCCAGGCGTTGCTGGCATGAGATACTTCTATAGTGTATTCCCTCCATTTTGCCCCTGGGCCCACATGTTGGGGCTCAGTATCCTTGTACGTGCCCCCCTTGAGCTATAAAAGGGAGGGCACACGACGTTACAAGGCAGATTGACACAGATTGACTTAGACCCAACTCAGACTCTTAGACTCACAAGTTCATACAAGCTCTCAAGCTCAATACTACACACAGTGGAGTAGGGTATTACGCTCTGGGGGCCTGAACCACTCTAAACCCTTGTGTGTTCTTGTGTTCGTCCATCGTTTAGCAGACAGGCAAAACGCTTAGGCCCCTCCTTGTGACACCCCAGTGTCACCTAGGGTTTCTCTCAAAATGCCAAACCAAGAACCATCATTTTATGTGAACCAAAGTAAGCATGAGCATCAAAATTAACTTAGGAATAAAGAATTCACCAAGCATATGCTTAAAAGTATCATGATCAAACCAATTGAGTCTTTCAAAAGGAAATAATGTTGCAACCCTAATAAAAACCCTAAGTAAACCCCATGAGCAAAATTCAAGAAAATAAGGAAAAGGGTATGAAAAATTTAAAATTATGACTTGAGCCAATTGTAAAAATTAAAGTATATTTAATAAGCAACAAGAAAGGTTGAGAAAGCTTAGCCAAAATAACTCAAATAAATTCCCAAATCAGCCCTTGAACTATGAACCCTTGGAGAAATTCAGATTTCTGAATTTCTGAAATTCAGACCTCTTTCCAAAGATCAACTGCGTTCTCTGTTTTTCGAAACTCAAAGCTAGGAGATCCAAATATCAAAGTTGTGCCAAATCCCCTTGAACACGTCCTGGAAAAGTTTGAACTCAAACCAAATTCATTTGACACAGTTTTGGCGCAGTTTGACCTCGGGACCAAACATTCTGACACTGGCACCTTGGTGACGCTACAACTCCCTGTCCCTAGCCTAAAACCGCGCGACGTCCATACACAAAAGACAAAGCATGGTCAGGTGAACAAATCCTTCGCAGCGATCTTGCCCAAATTCGCGAAGATTTGCACCCAACCAGCGCTTGAACATGGGCAGAAGCAACGGGAACACGTGTTCGACCGTGGCTGACACCCCCGGTTCACGCCCGTTCGCGCACCGCGCCTTCCAGTGCACGCCCGCGCGCGCTCGCCGGTCCACGACCGCCCGTGCACCGCGCCGTGCATATAAAGCCTCCCCAGGCGCGCCTCACTTCACCCCGCGCTCATCTTCACCGGCCAGCCCCCTCTCCTTAGCTCCAGCGAGCTCAATTCCGCCCGCCATTGCCGCCAGAGCTTCGGCCATCGTGGCCAGCCCACTCCAGCCACCCCCGAGTCGAGCCAGTGCTTCGGCTAGCTCCGCCAGTAGCCCGTGAAGCTTTCCAAGCTCTCGGACCAGGCCGGACTTCACCGGAAGCCCGAGATCGACCTCACCGGACTTCGGTCTTTCGCCGCCGCGCGTGGACAGAGCTCACCGGTGAGTCTCCGACCAATTACTTGCACCCATATCTTCTCTAGCACCCCGTGAACCTCTCTGATCCGTCCAATTGATCTATCTCGCCGTGAGCAGACCGGACTCCTCATCGCCGACGAGCATCCCCGCCTAAGCGCGTGGACCGACCGACTCCGGCCATCTCCGACGGCGACCCGCACACCGTTGTGATTCTCGAGACCTCCCCTACGTCCTCGACCACTTCACCGGAGCAATCTCGTCGCCGGTAAGCCCCTCTGCCCTTTCTTCCGCCGCGGTTACTGTTTAAGTTAGAAGAAGGACCTCGGGTTAGGATTTGTAGAACCCGAGGGGTTTTCTGTAACGTCATTGACCCATGTGAATAGTAGCCTAAGGACTGATCCGCGAAGAAAACTTAAAAACCCGCCAGGGACCCCCGTGCAAAGTGGTTTTCCAATTAATCAATTCTGTTAATCTTTTTAAAATGACCAGAGAACTTAGAAAACCCATAACTTGATGATTTTTTAATAAAAAGTTGTCAAACTAATTTTGCTAGCTCCTGAATATTATGAACTATCATTTAAAAATGATAAACCCTATGCTTTCTGTTCTGAATTTTTGAGTTTAAAATTAAAACAAAAACCCACCAAACCTTGTTTAATTAAGGAAAATTAGTTTTTCTTCTGTGCTGAACTTAAGAAAATTTGTAGATGTTCAAACCTCATTTAGACACTGTTTAAAAATAGTAGGAACCCCAACATTGGAAAATATGATGTAGATATTCAATTAAAGCTATTTTGCTCAAAACTTAGGAAAAACCAGAAAGGCATTAGAAATTGGTGAACAGTGAGTAAAATTATTTTTTCTAGTTTGCTTAAGTAACAGAGAACCTAGGAAAAATACAGAGACTATTAGTTCAGATCAGTTTTAAAATAAAATATTTTATTTAGCCTTATTGGGACTGAAAATCAATTATTAGAGTTACAAAACTATAACCAAAATGAGTAATAAAAATCCAATGGACTTATAACTACCAGAGCCCCACTACAAAAATAAAGAACACCTCAGCCCAACTTTTTAAGTAAGGGAAATAAATATAAAAGGCTAATGAGGCATTTTCCAAATAAATCTTGAACAACCCCTAATGATGGGATAATGGGCAACCAAAAAATTGACTAAGTCCATGATGAGATAAACCACCAGAGAAAAATGCAAACTCATGAAAAAGAAGCAAACTCAGACCTATTGCTAGTATTTTATGAGAAAGGCCACTTAATTCAAATAATGCATACCACCCCTTCCCTTAAGAAAAAGATGCCAAACTTCAGAATGATTGCTCTTGCACAAAACAATAACTAAGAAAAATAAGAACTCTGTTATTTGATATTTTTCAATTATAGTGGTAGTAGAAAGCACCTATTTGGCTATAAACTTGAGAAAACCATAGAAAAATAATTAAAAGGTATTGATGACTAGAAATTTGTATCAAGTCATGTTATAACACCTAAAAGCCAGCAAAAATAAGTTTTGGAGAATTACCCACTGTTAATTAATAGTTGTAGTTCAAAGCATCCCTTCTGCCCTAGAATTTAATAATTTTGTCCAGAGAAAACCATTCACTTTCTGATCCCCAAATTTTGAGACAAAGAAACATACACGAGTACCAAGGCACTGTAATTTTTACAGAATTTTTAAAATTTTATAAAAGCAACTTGTAGTTCAAACCCACTCCAAAACATTAAAGAGAATAAAAAAAGGGAAGAAGAAATAAACCTCACCCAATAAGTCTAATTTGAGTACTTATCAATTCTCCCTAAGATTTAGAAAGAATTCAGTGGAACCCCAAAAATAAACCTACCACTTACCTTAGCTGAGTTTAACCCAATTTACCAAGTATACCACCCAAAGGTCTTACATAAGTGAAGATTAACCTTGTTTAACTCAAGTAGGTCACACACCTCCAAAGTTGTAATTTCTAAAAGCACCTATCATACCATGCATATATCTTACGCATTGCATTCACTAGATTGCAATCTTGCCGACGGAGAGTACGTGCTCATCCCCGAGCAAGGATCTGTCCAAGAGGAGGACCAGGAGCAGGCTTCAGAGGCTGCTATTGAGGATCTCCCCGCAGCCCCAGCAATTGAAGGCAAGCCCCGGTTTTATGCATAATCGTATTATTATATGCTACTTTACTACACTTAATGCTTGTAGGATTGTAATGTGCACTTAAGTGTAGGAGTTGCTTGAAACCTCTAGTTGCATGAACTTAGGATTCCTTTTAAGATGAATACTAGTATGCTAGGTCGAGTAGCTGCTTGCTAATCAGGATCTCGGTAGAAGTCGAGTGATTTTTCTAGCACTCGCGCGAGGTCAGGAATTGATTGTATTCATTCTTGATAACGGGATCTATGTTGGTCTATGGACTTGGATCCAGGGAGGATGCCTTGCCCATGAGACAGGAAAAAGGAATTAAGGATTAATGTGTGGATACCTGAGTCAAGCTTTTGAACGTACTAAGCACATGCCGGGAAAAATGGTAACCGGTAAACCTAGTACCTGAGTGAAGCCGGGCGCGGACTTTATCCCTCATGCGACCTGAGACTGGGTCTCCCATGCTAGCTATGGTGGGTACAAGTGCGGTCACTGCACGGCGGCAGCCGGGGTCAGTGGAGCATTGTATGCCAAGGCGGTGAGGCCTGGACGCGAACAGGGAATCGATGGGGGCGGTTGTCATGTGTGGGGTCGGAGTACCCTGACATGCCGTGTGTTTAGGTTTACCTTGCAAGGTTAAAACTCGATTTGAATTGTCTGCTTCTCGCAGCTAATGAGACTGCTTGACCCCTTGTACTACATCGAGTAAGAAGTGAAATGAGGTTACATGAGATAATTTGTTAATTGAACTAAAATGCTTGTCACCATGTATGCTTAGAAGGAGAAAATCTAGCTAAGCTAATGATGATAGAATCTGAAAAGCTAAAAATTGATTTTAGAAACGGCTAGTGCTTTTGGCAAACCAAACCCCTCAACCAAACAGCTGCATAGTCTAGAGGTAGAGGAGTAGACTCCTCACACCGGTTAAGTCTAGCTGAGTATTAGTATACTCAGCCTTGCTTGTGGCACAATTTTTGCAGGTACCATTCAGGAAATGGTTGATGGTGTGACTTGGCCTACCACCCTGCCACCGGGTTGGACGGTCGAGTGGGATGTTGCTCCGGTAGGAGAGGAACACGAGGAGTAGTGGGCTAGGCCTTGCCCAATTCCTCGATACCGACGACATCGATTATCCGCTGCACTTTATTTTGTGAACTTTATTTGCTACTCAAAAACTCCGATCTATGTAATAATCCAGCACTTAATTTGAGGTTTCCTGTTTTATTGTATTTCTTCTGTGACTCACCTTCTAGTGAGATTGTGGAATTTGATCCTGGTTAAGTGGCTCTATCAGACTAGATCTGAAGGACTGACGGGTTATTCCGATTTAAGTGTGTTACGGCCCCTGAGGCGTGACTTAGGCACTTAAGCTGGAATAATTCGGGTGGTTCTGCCACAGCTGGTATCGGAGCAAATTCCACCACAGAGAAGGACAATAAACCATGAATACCAATTTTCAAAACCTAAAACTTGCCTAGAAACTGCTATGGATCGTCAGGACTAGACGGCTAGACCTATGACGAAAGGCCTTGGGCATAGAGGGAGAAATAGGTGGCTAATTGATTAGGCCCCATGGGCCAGTACTTATATTTTTAAGGATGCCCTAAAAAGCACCCTATTTTCTTTTGAGAGGCAACGTTATTTCCAGCATGCATGCATTATAAAACACAAAGAGGAATTAAAATTTGGAGCTAACCCACTTTCTTTTAAACCGTCCGGGATCTCTTTTTCTTTTTCCTTCCACCATAATCTTTACCTTTGATTCCCTTCCGCAGATGAATTCACCCACCCCCGCCAGTGGAGGAGACTCTCGTTTCAGTTCTGACTTCCTTTCTCGCGATGGTTTTCCTTCCATCTTGTGGGAAGTGCTTAACTCCGCCGGTTACCCTACGCCCCCTTTGTACACGGTGCAGTTGTATGAGGAGCATCGGGTACCTCGTTGTCGGGTCTGGCTGACTTTGGAGGCTCATCCCCTTCAGCCGGGTTGGCGTTCTCTTGATTCTGAGACGATTGGACTCAGGACGGACGACACCGTTGAAGCAGCAGCCATGAATACTCTGACGACTTTCTGTGGCTACCATCCCCTGGAGATGGTGATGCACCCCTTGGGACTCTTCCCTGCTGAGAAGAAGGATGATCCCATGTGGTGTAACCGCGTGAACCATGTGAAGGATGTGTGGGCGATGTATCCTGACTTGGTTGGGAGGGTCACCGTTCAGTGCATGAGTGCGCTGTACCGCCTTCAGGCCCTTCAGAGCGATGCTATGGCACTCCTTGCTAACACCGCTCAAACTGCCAAGCTCACTCTTGACAGCCGAGAAGATTTTGTGGTCGATCTATCCACCGAGTTGGTAGAGAAGGATCTGCAGGTGGAGAGGCTGAGCCAGCGCATTGCCACCCTAGAGCAGCAGGTGGAGATCCGAGACAACACTATTGATGTCTTGGAGAACCAGCTTCACGATGTGCAGAGGGAACTCGAAGAAGCAAATGACCACTTGGACATGCACCACTTGGAGATGGAGGCCAATGAAGCCGGAAGCGAGGGAGAAGAGGCTCCCGAGGAGCTAGGACCAGCCCCTGGTGCCAATGGGACTACCTCCGCGATGCCTCCTTCACCCGTATCCAGTGTCGCTTCCACCGCTCAGGGTTAAGTAGTCACTTCGACACTATTAGGCAGATAGAAACCTATGCGAGCTTAGTAATGTCAAATTTTGAACTAGGCTTATGGGTACCTTCCCCTGATTGATGTAACCCTGTGAACTTTTGAAATCTGTGGGATATTGTCACCATGTTATCTTCATTTCGAACCTAATATTATGATTATGGCATTTTTCCTTCCATATGAGATGATATCTTGTCGTTCGAACTGTGAGTTGGGATAACAATGGCGACAATCTCTGTTTTCAGATGGCAGCTAGGCAGCGTCGCGGGCATAACGAGCAGGTTCCCCCGCCACCTCCTCCAGCTCCCACAGTGCAGGAGCTGATGGCCCAGCAGAATGAGATTCTGCGACAGCTCTTGCAGCGCCAGCCCCACCCTCATCAGCATGGTGGAGGCCAGCATCAGCGACCTCCGGCAATGGCAACTTACCAGGAGTTTCTGAGCACGCAGCCACCCTTGTTCACCAAGGCAGAGGATCCGTTGGACGCCGACGTATGGCTTCGCGTCGTCGAGTCCAAGTTTCCCCTCCTCACAGGAGACTGCCCTGATGAGGCCAAGGCTCGCTTCGCCGCACAGCAGCTTCGCGGCCCTGCTCGGACTTGGTGGGACCACTTTCGTGCTATGCTCCCCGCTGATCGTGAGGTATCTTGGGAGGAATTCAAGACTGCCTTCAGAGGGCACCACATCCCAGCTGGCATTCTTGATGGGAAGTTGAATGAATTTCTGGCCCTTAATCAAGGAACCCGCACGGTACTGCAGTATGTGCAAGCCTTCAACGACTTATGCCAGTATGCAGGGTATCATGTTGATTCTGATGAAAAGAAGAGAGATCGCTTCCGCAGGGGTCTCAATACCAAACTGCGGGAACGACTCAACACTGTCCGGGCTGATAACTTCAATGAGTTGGTCAATATGGCCATCTCCCAGGAGGATTGTATTGTTGCTCACCGGGCAGAGAAGAAGAGAAAGGCACCAATGGCAGCACCATCCGCTCAGGCTCAGAGGTTCCGGATTGTTTCTCACAATCAGAGCAGGGGTTTTCAGCAGCAGGCAGGCAGATGGGTGATCAGGCCACCTTAGCAGCAGCACTAGCCGGCACCCAACCGCTTTCCCGCTCCCGCCCCAAGGAACAATCAGCCTCTGCAGCAGCAGCAGTTCCGCCAAGGCAATGGGAACAAGTGTTTCACTTGTGGCAATGTGGGCCACTATGCCAAGAATTGTCCCAGGAACCAGTAGAGGCAGATGCCAGCACCAAATCAAGACAAGGGAAGAAAGCAGAAGGTGCAAGTCAGGCAAGGGAAGCTCAACTTCACTACTCTGGAGGAAGTACCTGAAGGAGCTCCTATCATGACCGGTATCTTTTCAGTTTATAATCAACCTGCTTTAATTTTGTTTGATTCTGGTGCATCTCATAGTTTCATTAGCCAAAAGTTCAGTGCTAAATGCAAACTGCCATTCTCTCACTCAAAAGGGTCATTCATGATAGTCACACCTGGGGGTAAAATTGCAACTAATCAATTAAACCAAAGTGTGCCTATTCAACTGGGAAGCCACATTATCAAAACCACTCTTCTTGTGTTGGGATTGGAGAATGTGGACATTATTCTAGGAGCAAATTGGATGACCTTGCACCAAGTTGTGCTTGATGTAGCCAGCCGTACCGTGGAAGTTAATTCTCCGTTCTGCGGGAACTTCACCTTAATTCTGCCTAGTCAAGGTTCTACTCAGTCATGTGCTTTCTCTATGACGGAGTTACCTCTGAAGAAGATCCCAGTGGTCTGCGATTATGCAGATGTCTTCCCTGATGAATTGCCAGGAATGCCACCAGACCGGGATATTGAATTCGCCATCGAGTTGCAACCGGGAACGGCCCCAATTTCCAAGAGGCCCTACCGAATGCCACCCGCTGAGTTGGCAGAGTTGAAGAAGCAATTGCAAGAGTTGCTGGATAAGGGATTTATTCGCCCAAGCACTTCGCCTTGGGGATGTCCAGCACTGTTTGTGAAGAAGAAGGATGAAAGCTTGAGGCTGTGTATAGATTACCGCCCTCTTAATGCGGTAACTATCAAGAACAAGTATCCTTTGCCTCGTATTGATGTTCTCTTTGACCAGTTGGTCGGGGCCAAGGTGCTTTCCAAGATAGACCTTCGCTCTGGCTACCATCAGATCAAGATACGAGCAAGTGATATTCCGAAGACGGCATTCTCAACCAGATATGGGCTATATTAATTCTTGGTGATGTCATTCGGGCTGACAAATGCACCAACATATTTCATGTATCTGATGAATTCTATTTTCATGTCGGAATTGGACAAGTCCATGGTGGTTTTCATCGATGACATTTTGGTGTACTCAAAGAACGAAGAAGAACATGTCGGGCATTTGCATGTAGTGCTTCAACGTCTGCGAGAGCACCACCTTTATGCCAAGTTATCCAAGTGTGATTTTTGGCTAAAGGAAATCAAATTCTTGGGTCACACTATCTCTCAGGCTGGAATAGTTGTTGATCCTGATAAAGTGCAAGAGGTGATGAACTGGAAGCCACCAACAACTGTTCGCCAGATTCGGAGTTTTCTGGGATTAGCTGGTTATTACTGAAGATTTATTCCGGACTTCTCTCGAATTGCGAAGCCTATAACTGAGTTGCTGAAGAAAGAAGTCAAATTTGTTTAGGGTCAGAAGTGCGAAGATGCCTTCCATGCATTAAGGCAGCATCTGACCACAGCACCAGTGTTGGCGCAACCCGACAGCAGCAAGCCTTTTGATGTATATTGCGATGCCTCTAGCACCGGGCTAGGTTGTGTCTTGATGCAAGACAACCGAGTCATTGCTTATGCCTCGAGAGCACTCAGGCCTCATGAGCAAAACTATCCCACTCATGACCTCGAGTTAGCAGCAGTGGTTCATGCATTAAAGATGTGGAGGCACTATCTAATGGGAACCCACTGCAACATCTTCACTGATCATAAGAGCCTTAAGTACATTTTTACTCAGGCTGATCTCAACATGAGGCAGAGAAGATGGCTAGAGCTGATCAAGGATTATGACCTGGAGGTACATTATCACCCAGGAAAAGCTAATGTGGTAGCAGATGCCTTGAGTCGGAAGTTGCAATGTAATTGTATTCTGATGGATTCTCGCATTAACACCTTGTGTGATGAGTTGAGCAAGATGCAAATTGAAGTGATTCCTTCTGGTTCTTTGTCTCACATTTCTGTTGAGCCAGCTTTGCAAGACCAGATTATCATGGCCCAGCTCAGTGACAAGGGAGTGCAGATTATCAAGAAGAATCTCCATCAGAAGGCTGAGAAGTATAATTGTTTCCGCCAAGATGAAAAGGGTGTGTTATGGTTCAAAAGCAGATTGGTAATTCCTAAAGATCAGGACCTCAAGAGGAAAATTTTGGATGAGGCTCATCTCTCCAAATTCTCTATGCATCCGGGAAGCACCAAGATGTACCATGATCTGAAGCCTTTGTACTGGTGGACCAGAATGAAGAGGGAGATAGCCCAGTATGTATCAGAATGTGACACCTGTCAGAGGATAAAGGCAAGCCACTTGAAGTCAGCTGGAGCTTTGCAACCCCTGTCCATACCTTCGTGGAAGTGGGATGACATCAGCATGGATTTCATTGTGGGTCTGCCCAACACCTCTCGTCATCATGATTCAATTTGGGTTATTGTGGACCGATTGACGAAAGTGGCACATTTTCTTCCTGTGCACACCACTGATAAGGCTCAAAAGTATGCAGAATTGTATATTGATCGGATCGTGTGTTTGCACGGATTACCTCGGACCATTGTTTCTGACCGAGGAGCCCAATTTGTTGCCAGATTTTGGGAACAATTGCAAGAGTCTTTGGGAACCAAGCTAATCAGGAGTTCAGCTTACCACCCACAGACTGATGGTCAGACGGAAAGGGTAAACCAAATCCTGGAGGATATGCTGAGAGCTTGTGCGATCGATTGTGGCAAGAACTGGGATAAGCACCTCTCATTGGCAGAGTTTGCTTATAAAAATAGTTATCAATCCAGCCTAAAGATGGCACTTTTTGAAGCTCTCTATGGAAGAAGGTGCAGGAGACCGCTCAATTGGTCTCAACCTGGGGAAAGAGAAGTTTTTGGACCTGACTTAGTGACTGAAGCCGAAAGGAAGGTCAAACTAATCAGGAAGAATCTAGAAGCTGCTCAGGCCAGGCAGAAGAGTTACCATGATAGAAGAAGGAAACCTCTCCAGTTCGAGGTGGGAAGTTTTGTATACCTCAAGGTATCACCCACCAAGGGAGTGCAGAGGTTTGGGATCAAAGGCAAGCTAGCCCCTCGTTACATTGGACCTTATGAGATCATAGAAGCATGTGGACCCGTGGCATATAAGCTGAAGTTACCTTCAAAGATGTCTGCCATTCACAGTGTATTCCATGTATCTCAGCTGAAGAAGTGTGTTCGATTGCCGACCGAGATCATAGCAGAGCCAGAATTGGAGATAGAGCCAGATCTATCGTACCAAGAGTACCCCTCCAAGATTCTGGATTGCAAAGAAAGATCAACTCGGGCTAAATCGATCAAGATGTACAAGGTCCAGTGGAGTAATCACTCAGAGGAGGAAGCTACTTGGGAAATCGAGGAATTCTTGAGATCCAACTTCCCCGATTGCCTACCTAAGGAAGCTGGTACGTAATCACACCCAACCCCTCCTCCTGCCCTTCGAATCTAATTTCCAAAAATATGATCTCAATTCAGAATGAAGTAACTATGAAGTAAAACTTAAAAAGGACTTCCTTCTGAAGTTGCAAAGAGAATGACATTCGAAGAGCAGTTTTACCTTAATAATAACAATAATCACCCAATTCCTATAAGTCTCACCCTTCGCTTCACCCTGGGAGGACTCTGGCCCGAATCTCGGGACGAGATTCCTTTAAGGGGGGAAGGCTGTGACACCCCAGTGTCACCTAGGGTTTCTCTCAAAATGCCAAACCAAGAACCATCATTTTATGTGAACCAAAGTAAGCATGAGCATCAAAATTAACTTAGGAATAAAGAATTCACCAAGCATATGCTTAAAAGTATCATGATCAAACCAATTGAGTCTTTCAAAAGGTAATAATGTTGCAACCCTAATAAAAACCCTAAGTAAACCCCATGAGCAAAATTCAAGAAAATAAGAAAAAGGGTATGAAAAATTTAAAATTATGACTTGAGCCAATTGTAAAAATTAAAGTATATTTAATAAGCAACAAGAAAGGTTGAGAAAGCTTAGCCAAAATAACTCAAATAAATTCCCAAATCAGCCCTTGAACTATGAACCCTTGGAGAAATTCAGATTTCTGAATTTCTGAAATTCAGACCTCTTTCCAAAGATCAACTACGTTCTCTGTTTTTCGAAACTCAAAGCTAGGAGATCCAAATATCAAAGTTGTGCCAAATCCCCTTGAACACGTCCTAGAAAAGTTTGAACTCAAACCAAATTCATTTGACACGGTTTTGGCGCAGTTTAACCTTGGGACCAGACATTCTGACACTGGCACCTTGGTGACGCTACAACTCCCTGTCCCTAGCCTAAAACCGCGCGACGTCCATACACAAAAGACAAAGCATGGTCAAGTGAACAAATCCTTCGCAACGATCTTGCCCAAATTCACGAAGATTTGCACCCAACCAGCGCTTGAACATGGGCAGAAGCAACGGGAACACGTGTTCGACCATGGTTGACACCCCCGGTTCACGCTCGTTCGCGCACCGCGCCTTCCAGTGCACGCCCGCGCGTGCTCGCCGGTCCACAACCGCCCGTGCACCGCGCCGTGCCTATAAAGCCTCCCCAGGCGCGCCTCACTTCACCCCGCGCTTATCTTCACCGGCCAACCCCCTCTCCTTAGCTCCGGCGAGCTCAATTCCGCCCGCCATTGCCGCCAGAGCTTCGGCCATCGTGGCCAGCCCACTCCAGCCACCCCCGAGTTGAGCCAGTGCTTCGGCTAGCTCCGCTAGTAGCCCGTGAAGCTTTCCAAGCTCTCGGACCAGGCCGGACTTCACCGGAAGCCCGAGATCGACCTCACCGGACTTCGGTCTTTCGCCGCCGCGCGTGGACAGAGCTCACCGGTGTGTCTCCGACCAATTCCTTGCACCCGTATCTTCTCTGGCACCCCGTGAACCTCTCTGACCCGTCCAATTGATCTATCTCGCCGTGAGTAGACCGGACTCCTCGCCGCCGACGAGCATCCCCGCCTGCGTGCGTGGACCGACCGACTCCGGCCATCTCCGACGGCGACCCGCACACCGTTGTGATCCCCGAGACCTCCCCTGCGTCCTCGACCACTTCACCGGAGCAATCTCGCCGCCGGTAAGCCCCTCCGCCCTTTCTTCCGCCGCGGTTACTGTTTAAGTTAGAAGAAGGATCTCGGGTTAGGATTTGTAGAACCCGAGGGGTTTTCTGTAACGTCAGTGACCCATGTGAATAGTAGCCTAAGGACTGATCCGCGAAGAAAACTTAAAAACCCGCCAGGGACCCCCGTGCAAAGTGGTTTTCCATTTAATCAATTCTGTTAATCTTTTTAAAATGACCAGAGAACTTAGAAAACCCATAACTTGATGAATTTTTAATAAAAAGTTGTCAAACTAATTTTGCTAGCTCCTGAATATTATGAACTATCATTTAAAAATGATAAACCCTATGCTTTCTGTTCTGAATTTTTGAGTTTAAAATTAAAAACAGAAACCCACCAAACCTTGTTTAATTAAGGAAAATTAGTTTTTCTTCTGTGCTGAACTTAAGAAAATTTGTAGATGTTCAAACCTCATTTAGACACTGTTTAAAAATAGTAGGAACCCCAACATTGGAAAATATGATGTAGATATTCAATTAAAGCTATTTTGCCTAAAACTTAGGAAAAACCAGAAAGGCATTAGAAATTGGTGAACAGTGAGTAAAATTATTTTTCCTAGTTTGCTTAAGTAACAGAGAACCTAGGAAAAATACAGAGACTATTAGTTCAGATCAGTTTTAAATTAAAATGTTTTATTTAGCCTTATTGGGACTGAAAATCAATTATTAGAGTTACAAAACTATAACCAAAATGAGTAATAAAAATCCAGTGGACTTATAACCACCAGAGCCCCACTACAAAAATAAAGAACACCTCAGCCCAACTTTTTAAGTAAGGGAAATAAATATAAAAGGCTAATGAGGCATTTTCCAAATAAATCTTGAACAACCCCTAATGATGGGATAATGGGCAACCAAAAAATTGACTAAGTTCATGATGAGATAAACCACCAGAGAAAATGCAAACCCATGAAAAAGAAGCAAACTCATACCTATTGCTAGTATTTTATGAGAAAGGCCACTTAATTCAAATAATGCATACCACCCCTTCCCTTAAGCAAAAAGATGCCAAACTTCAAAATGATTGCTCTTGCACAAAACAATAACTAAGAAAAATAAGAACTCTGTTATTTGATATTTTTCAATTATAGTGGTAGTAGAAAGCACCTATTTGGCTAGAAACTTGAGAAAACCATAGACAAATAATTAAAAGGTATTGATGACTAGAAATTTGTATCAAGTCATGTTATAACACCTAAAAGCCAGCAAAAATAAGTTTTGGAGAATTACCCACTGTTAAATAATAGTTGTAGTTCAAAGCACCCCTTCTGCCCTAGAATTTAATAATTTTGTCCAGAGAAACCCATTCACTTTCTGATCCCCAAATTTTGAGACGGAGAAACATACACCAGTACCAAGCCACTGTAATTTTTGCAGAATTTTTAGAATTTTATAAAAGCAACTTGTAGTTCAAACCACTCCAAAACATTAAAGAGAATAAAAAAAAGGATGAAGAAATAAACCTCACCCAATAAGTCTAACTTGAGTACTTATCAATTCTCCCTAAGATTTAGAAAGAATTCAGTGGAACCCCAAAAATAAACCTACCACTTACCTTAGTTGAGTTTAACCCAATTTACCAAGTATACCACCCAAAGGTCTTACATAAGTAAAGATTAACCTTGTTTAACTCAAGTAGGTCACACACCTCCAAAGTTGTAATTTCTAAAAGCACCTATCATACCATGCATATATATTATGCATTGCATTCACTAGATTGCAATCTTGCCGACGGAGAGTACGTGCTCATCCCCGAGCAAGGATCTGTCCAAGAGGAGGACCAGGAGCAGGCTTCAGAGGCTGCTATTGAGGATCTCCCCACAGCCCCAGCAATTGAAGGCAAGCCCCAGTTTTATGCATAACCGTATTATTATATGCTACTTTACTACACTTAATGCTTGTAGGATTGTAATGTGCACTTAAGTGTAGGAGTTGCTTGAAACCTCTAGTTGCATGAACTTAGGATTCCTTTTGAGATGAATACTAGTATGCTAGGTCGAGTAGCTGCTTGCTAATCAAGATCTCGGTAGAAGTCGAGTGATTTTTCTAGCACTCGCGCGAGGTCAGGAATTGATTGTATTCATTCTTGATAACGGGATCTATGTTGGTCTATGGACTTGGATCCAGGGAGGATGCCTTGCCCATGAGACAGGAAAAAGGAATTAAGGATTAATGTGTGGATACCTGAGTCAAGCTTTTGAACGTACTAAGCACATGCCGGGAAAAATGGTAACCGGTAAACCTAGTACCTGAGTGAAGCCGGGCGCGGACTTTATCCCTCATGCGACCTGAGACTGGGTCTCCCATGCTAGCTATGGTGGGTACAAGTGCAGTCACTGCACGGCGGCAGCCGGGTTCAGTGGAGCATTGTATGCCAAGGCGGTGAGGCCTGGACGCGAACGGGGAATCGATGGGAACGGTTGTCATGTGTGGGGTCGGAGTACCCTGACATGTCGTGTGTTTAGGTTTACCTTGCAAGGTTAAAACTCGATTCGAATCGTCTGCTTCTCGCAGCTAATGAGACTGCTTGACCCCTTGTACTGCATCGAGTAAGAAGTGAAATGAGGTTACATGAGATAATTTGTTGATTGAACTAAAATGCTTGTCACCATGTATGCTTAGAAGGAGCAAATCTAGCTAATCTAATGATGATAGAATCTGAAAAGCTAAAAATTGATTTTAGAAACGGCTAGTGCTTTTGGCAAACCAAACCCCTCAGCCAAACAGCTGCATAGTCTAGAGGTAGAGGAGTAGACTCCTCACACCGGTTAAGTCTAGCTGAGTATTAGTATACTCAGCCTTGCTTGTGGCACAATTTTTGCAGGTACCATTCAGGAAATGGTTGATGGTGTGACTTGGCCTACCACCCTGCCACCGGGTTGGACGGTCGAGTGGGATGTTGCTCCGGCAGGAGAGGAGCACGAGGAGTAGTGGGCTAGGCCTTGCCCAATTCCTCGATACCGACGACATCGATTATCCGCTGCACTTTATTTTGTGAACTTTATTTGCTACTCAAAAACTCCGATCTATGTAATAATCCAGCACTTAATTTGAGGTTTCCTGTTTTATTGTATTTCTTCTGTGACTCACCTTTGAGTGAGATTGTGGAATTTGATCCTGGTTAAGTGGCTCTATCAGACTAGATCTGAAGGACTGACGGGTTATTCCGATTTAAGTGTGTTACGGCCCCTGAGGCGTGACTTAGGCACTTAAGCTGGAATAATTCGGGTGGTTCTGCCACACTCCTCATCTTAGGATTTAGGGCGGCTACATTCTGCCACCCGGCCGGAGAATTTCCTCTCCGACATTTGGAGCGCTAGGTAGGGGGCTTGGCATTAGGTTTTTGCTTGTTTTTCTGCTCGACACCATGGTCCACATCATCGAGCACCATGATTTCATGCCCGAGGACTTCCCGGTGGAGGAAGAGGATGTGTCTTCCACACCACGGGCCACCAACTGCCCTGCGCCTGGTGCTGCTGTTGTACACTCTACGTGGCAGCACACTCCTGCGCAAACGTCCAGGGCGTCAAGGGCTGTGCCTGGGGCCTTGTCTGTAGCCAGGGAGTTGCTACGCCACCCTCCTAGCTCCACGGCCTCGCCGGGGGCCATGAAGCAGTGGCGTGATGATGTCGACTGTCTGCTCGACATGGCGCACCCTAGCTCAGCCAGGCCCAGGCCTCGGTCATCCCGGCGTCAACATGAGGCATCAGCATCAATGCGCTCCCCCTCAGTGAGGGCCGCACCGACTGAGGACCTGCGGCCGGAGCTCAACCGCAGGCGTGCGGGAGAGGACGCTCCAGTCTCTCTGGAGAGGTCAGATGACCTGCGGCCAGAACTCAACCGCAGGCGTGCAGGCGAGGATGCCCGCGTCTCTCTAGAGAGGGCGCGTGAGCGCCGGCTAAACATCGAGGGTCGCAACCTCGACTACGAATTCACTATGGTTGCACCGCAGACTCCAACGGGCGCCCGGATCCAGGCGGGTGTCCCGTTGGCCGGCATGGGCTGCGCCGCTCTAGCGGATCATCTCCGTGCGGCGACTTGGCCATCCAAGTTCCGGCCACACCTGTCAAAGAAGTACGACAGTACGTCAAATCCGTCGGAATTCTTGCAGGTGTACGTCACCGCCATTACGGCAACAGGTGGAGACACTGCTGTGATGGCGACATATTTCAATGTAGCCTTGTCTGGGCCAGCCTGGACCTGGCTCATGAATCTCACCCCAGGATCGATCTACTCCTGGGAAGAGCTCTGCGTGCGGCTCACAGCAAACTTCACCAGCGCTTATCAACAGCATGGCATGGAGGCTCACCTCCATGCAGTGAGGCAGGAACCCGGGGAAACTCTCCAGGCCTTCATCTCCCGCTTCACCAAGGTACGAGGGACTATACCCCATATCTCTGATGCTTCCATCATCACCGCTTTCTGCCAGGGGGTGCATGATGAAAAGATGCTGGAGAAGTTGGCCACGCACGACGTGGAAACTGTCTCCACGCTCTTCACTCTGGCTGACAAGTGTGCTAGAGCTGCCAAGGGTCGTGCATGGCACTCGGCACCACAGACCAGAGTTTCCCAGACAGGTGGCTCCGGTGTCGTCGCCCAGGAAGGCAAAAAGAAGAAGAAGAACCGTGGCCATGAGAGGTCGTGGGCTGCTGCTCCGGTTGTCGCAGCTGCGACTGGGGGCCGGAACGAGCGCAACAAGCACCCACGGCCACAAGGGGGCAACAGCGGCACATGCTATGTGCACCCCAACAGTCGCCACAGCGTCGCGAAGTGCCGCGAGATCATCAAGCTCGCGAAGCGCGTCAGCGAGCGGCGTGAGCAGTCCTCCAAGGATGGCTCCCCACCTCGTCGCCAGCCTGGCAATGAGAGGGTCAAAGATGGTGACGTGGCCGCGGGAGAGCGAGACCTCGGGTATCAGTCCCCCGAGCAGGTACTCAAGGACGTCTTCACTGGAGGCTCCGACTCCGGTGACGACGACGACTGCCGTAAGAAGCTGTACATAATGTACGGCGGGAGCTGGGAGCTCACCTCCCGCAGGAACGTCAAGTCCCTGCACCGCGAGGTCCTGTCGGTGACCCCAGGGGTCCTGAAGGCGGCCCCACACCAGCGGTGGCGGAGCACAACCATCTCCTTTGAGGCATTCGACTGCCTCGAGAACATGGCAGGGGCCGGCATACTGCCGCTCATCACTGCCCGTGTCATCGCCAACATGCGGCTGCACCATGTTCTGATTGACGGTGGGGCTAGCCTCAACGTCATCAGCCATGCTGCATTCAAGCAGCTGCAGATTCCAGGGTCCAACCTAGGTCCCTCTCACCCATTCTCCAGAGTGGGCCCACAGCCGGTGTATCCCCTTGGGAGCATCGCACTCCCGGTAACATTCGGGATCGAGGAAAACTTCCGCACGGAGAACGTCCAGTTCGACGTTGCGGAGGTTAACCTCCCATTCAACGTCATCATTGGCAGGCTGGCCCTGTACCGGTTCATGGCCATTGCCCATTATAGGTATTTGGTCCTCAAGATCCCATCTCCAGCCGGGGTCCTCACCGTGCGGGGCAACCACGCCGCCGCACTGGCGGCTATGGAGAAGTTGCACGCCTTGGCGGTAGAGACTGCGCGCTCGGACGACGGAGGGAAGAACCCCTCGACCTCCGGCACCAAGGCGCCTACCAAGGTGCCGAAGGTGCAGCCATCTGGAGCGAACGACGTCCCCGTCAAGGCCGTCTAGCTCAGCGAGGGTTCCTCCCATACCACTTGCATTGCGGGTGAGCTGGAGGAAAAATAGGAACTCGCGCTCGTCGCCTTCCTCTAGGTAAATGCCGACGTGTTCGCATGGGAGCCGTCGCAGATGCCTGGGATCCCCAGGGAGGTGATCGAGCACCATCTGAAGATCAACCCTGATGCTAGACCGGTGAGTCAGAAGCCTCGAAGACAGTCCGTTGAGCGGTAGGACTTCATCCGAAAGGAGGTCCGGAAGCTGCTAGACGCCGGCTTCATCGAAGAGGTTCATCACCCAGTGTGGCTGGCCAACCTAGTCATCGTCCCCAAGGCGAATGGGAAGCTTCGGATGTGCATCGACTACACCAGCCTTAATAAGGCTTGTCCCAAGGACCTGTATCCACTTCCACGTATAGATCAAATCGTGCACTCTACCTCCAGGTGCGACCTCTTGTCCTTCTTAGATGCTTACTCTGGTTTCCATCAAATCCAGATGTCTAGGGAAGATAGGAAGCATACTGCTTTTGTAACAGTGGATGAGCTTTACTGCTATGTCGTAATGCCTTACGGTCTGAAGAACGCCTTGCCAACATTTGTGCGGGTGATGAGTAAGACTTTCGGGGACCTGATCAGGGACAGAGTAGAGGTATACGTTGATGACATCATGGTCAAGACTAAGAGAGGGTCGACCCTAGTGGAATACTTAACCCTGGTCTTCGATAAGCTCCGGGCAACACGCACAAAGCTGAACCTGGACAAGTGCGTCTTTGGGGTCTCCGCAGAGAAGTTGCTGGGGTTCCAGGTTTCACACCGGGGCATTGAAGCAAACCCAGAGAAGATCAAGGCGATTGAGGCAATGAGGCCTTCGGCCCACATCAAAGACATCCAGAAGCTCACGGGGTCATTAGCCGCCCTTAGCCGCTTCATTTCGAGGCTGGCTGAGAGGGCGCTGCCCTTCTTCAAGCTGTTGCGGAAGTCCGGTCCATTCTCTTGGACCGAAGAGGCAGAGCAAGCCTTTCAAGAGTTGATGCAGCACCTGGTGTCCCTACCAATCCTGGTAGCTCCGAGAGCCTAGAGAGCCGTTGTATTTATACATCGCAGCAGCTGCAGAAGCAGTGAGCATGGTGCTGGTCGTCGAAAGGACGACACAAGAAGACCAGGTGGCGCTAGAAGGCTAGGAATCTGAGGGCTCGGTAGGAGTCCGGACCGTTCAGAAGTCGGTCTACTACGTCAACGAGGTCCTCCACGAGGCGAAGACCAGGTACCTTGAGATGCACAAACTTCTCTACGCTGTGCTTGTTGCGTCCAGGAAGTTGCGCCACTATTTCCAGGCACACAGGATCTTGGTGGTGACCTCCTTTCCGTTAAGGGCCATCCTCCACAGCTCTAACACCACAGACAACATCGCCAAGTGGGCCTCAGAGCTCACTGGGTTCCAGCTGGACTTCCAGCCTCGCCACGCCATCAAGAGCCAGGTCCTGGCTGACTTCATCGTGGAGTGGACGCCTCCCCCGAGCGCTCCTAGGGTTCCGGATCTTGATTCGGACCCCACACTTGCGGAGCCTAGGGGTCCGGTCTTCACCGAGCCCCACTGGACGCTCTTCTTCAACGGATCCGCCCATCAGCAAGTTGGCGGAGCTGGAGTGGTCCTCATCGACCCAAGTTGAGATCAAGTGAAGTACATGGTGCACCTTGAGTTCAATGCCACCAACAACATGGCAGAGTTCCAAGCACTGATCTTTGGCTTGTCGGCGGCCCTATCCCTAGGGATCCGCTAGATCCTGGTGAAGGGGGACTCTCAGCTGATCATCAAGCAAGTCCGTGGGGAGTGTAGCTGCAACGAGCCCAGGCTCATAGCGTACCTACATCACGTGAAGAAGCTGGAAAAGGACTTCACTGCCCTGGAACTGCAACACGTTCCTCGGGCTGACAACTCAACGGCAGATGACCTCTTTGTGAGGGCATCAACTTGGGCACCCGTGCCTGAGGGCGTCTTCAAAAGACGGCTGATGAGACCCACCGCCCAGCCGGCCGAACTGGGCGAAGGGGGCGAGACTAGCACCTCGAAGCTAGCGGTCCCGGTGGCGTCCCATCTATAGAACCCACCGAAGACTGTGTGTGCTATAGAAGATCCTGCCAGTCCCATAGCGCCACAGCCAATATCTCAGAGTGGTCCTAATGCATGGATCTCTGAGATCTAGGACTACCTGAAGGAAATTATCCTTCCTGAAGACCATGTGTCCGCAGCTCGCATAGTGCGGTTAGCTAAATGCTACCCGGTGGTGGAAGGGGATCTCTACCGCCGTGCCGCCAATGGTATTCTCATGCGGTGCATTAACCAGGAGGAGGGCCGTGAGTTGCTCACGGAGATCTATGGAGGAGAGTGCGGAAGTCATTCATCATCCCGCATGCTGGTAGGTAAGGCCTTCTAGCATGGCTTTTACTAGCCAACCGCTCTCCAGGATGCAGCTGAGATGGTAAAGTCTTGCAAGGCGTGCCAGTTCCATGCAAAGCAGATACACACACTAGCTCAGGCTCTGCAGATGATTCCACCCTCCTGGCCATTCGCCGTATGGGGGTGGATATCTTGGGACCATTCCCCAGGGCCGTCGGTGGGTACCGGTTCCTCTTTGTCGCCATCAACAAGTTAACGAAGTGGCCAGAGGCCACCCCTGTGGTCAATATCACCCAGGGTGCTACTGTCGCTTTCCTCAAGTCGATCGTCTGTAGATTTGGGGTCCCAAGCCGTATCATTATAGACAACGGGACCCAGTTTACAAGTTGGATCTTCCAGGAGTATTGCGAGGACATTGGCACCTAGCTCTGCTTTGCGTCCGTAGCCCATCCAAGGAGCAACGGCCAAGTGGAGAGGGCAAACACAGAGATCCTCAGGGGACTCAATACACGCACCTATGACTGCTTGAAAAAGCATGGTGCAAATTGGGTCAGTGAGCTTCTGTCTGTGCTATGGGGGAACCGGACCACACCCAGCCGAGCTACCGGGGAGACCCCGTTCTTCCTGGTCTACGGGACCGAAGCCTACCTTCCCCTGGAAATCCTTATGGGCTCCCCACAGGTCTAGGCTTTCGATGAGTCTATGCAGGAACAACTACGACATGAGGACGTGGACTTCATCGACGAGTGCAGATGGCGAGCGGCGATCCGAAATGCACGGTACAACCAAGCGCTCAGGCGCTACCACCAACGGTTCGTGCATAGTAGGGAGCTCAGCGTCGAGGACCTGGTCCTAAGGCGAGTACTGAACCGAGAAGGGCTCCACAAACTCTCCCCCAGCTGGGAAGGACCCTTCAAGGTGATGGAAATATGCCGACCCGGGTGTGTCCGCCTTGCTACAACTGAAGGAGAGCCTCTTCCCAATCCCTGGAAGATAGAGCATCTCCGTAAGTTTTTCCCATAAAAACAAGCCTGGGGATTCAGTTTCCTTCCTTTGTAACTAAGTTGCGCATATATGTACGCCAGCCCGGTGAGGTCCGCCCTCATAAACCCAGTCTGTTGGCCTACACTCATGAATATCAAGTTATAAAGAAAAGATTCACCCCCAGATTTGTTTTTGTGATGGTCTTATTTTGCTTCAATTTACGAGCATCATTTTTTATCTAACCCACCCATACAGTTCCCACCCTTGCTAATATAATGACATCCGAATTGAGTAGCCAGGCTTGCAGTTTGGGATCCCTCGGTAGGGGAGTCCAGCAGCCTGGGGGCTAGTTCTAGAGAACGGGTACTTGTCTCCTAGGGTGGTCCAGAGCTGTGTAGCCGTTTAGCTTGGTTCCGTACCCTAAGCCTGCACGCTCCACCACTCTGTGACGAGTACCCTAGTATTTGGAACTATAGTCCTGTGGGTCTAGCAACCTGGGGTCCGGTTCTAGAGAACGGACACATGTCCCCTGGGGTGGTCCGGAGCTGTGTAACCACTTAGCCTGGTCCCGTACCCTAAGCCTACACGCTCCACCACTCTACGACGGGTGCCCTAGTATTTGGAGCTATGATCCAGGGGGTCCGGACACACGGATTGGCTTCCCGGTCTAAATCCTGCAGGTCCTGTTGCATGAATCAAAGGATAGAAGATACCAGCTAGTGGGTCCTATGGGTGCACTACTAAAGCTTCCTAGCCAAGGCTATGTGCAGGTCTAGGTCCCAGTCGAGACTACCTCCTGGGGGCCAGGTCACCAATTCTTTCTTAAGTATACTAGCATCCAACCTCGACACGTCGAGCCTACATCCCAGGGGGGCCAAGTACTAGGGAAAAGATGGTAACGACGCACACAACAAAGACAAATAGCATACAGATAAGTTCTGTCACTGTTAGATTAATACTTCCCAAAAGTATCTTACAAAACCAGAAAATATTACAAGCCGCACCCCAGCAGAACCATTGCCCTATGTCTGCAGATCTAGCTACTAATCATCGACAGGATCCCGCTGGAAGCGCTCGGCCACCACCTCCACAGTATCTTGTACGCCCTCCCGGGCGGTGTCTTCGGTGTCGGCCTCCGAGATGTACTCCACAGTGGCTCTGGAAGCACGTCAGGATGTACTCGATCACCGCCCGGCAGAGCCTGCCACCCTCGGCCTCCGAGCGCCAAGGACCTGGTCGAGGCGTCGGAGGCGGTCGGCGGCGGAGTCCAGCACCGGGAGCACAGCGGAGATGGACGTCGGCAGCCGCGACACCAGGATGGGACTCATCCCTAGCGGCATCAGAGTCGTGCTCGCCTCGCCGGCCCATGCGGCGATGCGCTGGACCTCGATGCGATGCTCCGCCTAGAGATCTTCAAGTGTCTTCTGCATCGCCTCCACCGCTTGGGGGCCCGGTGCTGCCTGTGCCGCCTGCGCCACCTCGAACTGGCAGACTCGCTCCTCCAGTGCCCGCTCCTTCTCCTCTGCCTCGAGCTCATGATCGGCCAATAGCTTCTCCTGCCTTTCGAACATTTCCTCCCTGAAGGCGAGGTCCTTCTCTCACCAGGTGAGATCCGCCGCCCGCTTATCCAGGGAAGCATCCTTCTCCTTGAGGTTCTCCTCAGCTAGGGCAATGTTGCTGGCCCTGTCATCTAGCTCCCGCTGCAGCCTTTGCAAGCTCTCCACAGCCGCGGTCTACTGGACCCACTGCTCCTCCAGGAATTTGTTGAAGGCATTCAGTTTGGCCTGGAGCTCCGTGACGACCTCCTCCCTCTGGTCCAAGTGCTCCTCCTTCTTGGCCAGCCTCTTCTCCTTCTGGGCCACCTCCAGCTCCCGGGCGTACACCTTCTGGAGGTCCTTCTTGTAGTCCTTGTGGTCCCACTCAAGCTTGGACCGCTCGGAGGCGAATTGGCGGGACGCTGCCTTTGTGCGCTCCTCCAGCTGGGTACGCCAGTCGTTGAGGCGCTGGTGTTCGGCCTCAAGCGCCTCCCACTCCCGCAGGATCGCCGCCTCAGTCTCTTGGAGGGCCTGATGGGCGCGAGACAGCACCTGGGGGAGGGGAATCGGTGCCGCTTCTGGCTCGGCGCCGGACCGGAGCCGCCACCCAAAAATCACCTCAGTCTCCTCCGGAGTGGGCGACAGGTTGGAGCTGGACGCACCCCCCGCGTCGACCTCGATGGCGGGGGCGGGCGTAGCTGGGGCCTCCTCTGCCGCTGCCGACGGTGTACTCGACGGCATCGTCGTCGTTGAGGCTGTGGCAGCCGTCGGAGCAATGGGGACCCCATCCGCCGCTGCGGCACCGCTTGGTGTTGGCGCCGCTGCTACCGGACCCCCAGCTGGAGCCTAGGGGCCCGATGGCGCTGTCTCAGTGGCAGCAGCCGGGGGCGGAGGAGGCACGGCCTTGGGAGCACAGGGGGAGGAAGCACTGACAAGCAAAGGATGGGTTAAGACCCATCGGCATGATAATTAGACTAATCAAAAAGAAAGGGGCTCCACTCACTTGGGGCCCTGAACCTTCTAGCGACCCTGGAAGTTGGGCGACCGCTGCTTTTGCTGTTGCTGCTGTTGTTGTTGCTGCTGGTGGTGGTGCCCCTGGGGGAGATCATCACCAGGTGCTGTTGGCGGTGGCGGGACCGATGGCGGTGGTGGTTGTGGTGGCGGCGGACCCGATGGCGGCGGACTAATGCGCCTCTGCGTGCCCTGGGCCTGGGAGCCGGTCTCCTCGGCCCCACCAGCAGTCCTCTGAAGCTTCTGGGAGCTAGCCTTCTCGGCCCCAATGGGGGGGTCCAAACAAACGATCCATCGGCGCGGCGCGACCGGCGTTGCCTCTCTTCCTCCGACACCCCGGCGCTGACTGGGGCGGAGGAGCTGCTTGCAGCCCCTTTGCCCTTGTCCAAGGGGCGGGAGGCCATGGCAGAGGCACGGAAAGCTCTGGCGGGGGCGCTGGGAGCCACGCCGGCAGACTGGGAACCATGCCGGCATACTGGGGGCCTCCAGACAGGGGGTCGGCAGCGTGGCCAAGATCGCCGTCCTCAGCTCTGGATCGTCGCAGAGCGCAGGGATGCCCTGGGGGAGGATTAGGGACTCAGGAATGAAGGACTCACCGGTGATCCTCTTCACCAGGACTTCCAGCTTGTCCCAGGTCAGGTCAGTCCCTGGCTCGCGCTAGAACCGGCCGATGTCGTTCGAGCCGGTGAACCAGTAGCACAGACGTTCCCTCCTCTGCAGCGGCGCTTCAGGAAGTCGTCGACCACGTGCATCGACGTCAGGCCGCTCGCTGCCAAGCTCTTGATTTTGTCTAGTATGAGCTGGAACTCCGGTGCTAAGGACGGCTTGGCCCTCCATTGCTTCTGGTCGAGTCTTGGCCCGTCGCTCGGCAGGGCGAGGCGATTGTTAGCCTTGGTGCTGGCGATCACCTAGTCACCGCGCCAGTTCTCCCACCTTGCGCCACCAAGGGGGGATGTAGGCGCCGGCCGAATCTGACCTTGTCTAGAAGTAGTAGGCGCCGAGATGGTCCTTGGCCTTCCCAGACTTCATCAGCACGAAGAAATGGCGGAAGAGGGAGGTGCAGGGTGCCACCCCCATGAACATCTTGCAGAGGTGGGCGAAGATGGCCGCCTGGAGGATGGAGTGGGCTGTGAGGTGCTGAAGCTGGAGGCCGAGCTCCTCTAGCAGCAGCAGGAAGAAAGGCGAGTTCGGCAGCGCCAACCCGCAGGAGAGGTAGGAGACGAAGAGAACGAACTCCCTGGCGGCGAGATCGTCGAGGGGAGAGGCGCTGGCGCGGATCCTTCCGGCGAACGCCGGTGCCCCCCATCCGAGCAGGTTGCGTACCAGGTTGAGTGCCACCTCGGACTGAAAGCGCTCAAGATGAGCTAGCGAGGCCATGGCAACTACGGCGGCGGAAAGAAGAGGAACGCGAATGCAAAGGGCCGCGGAGAGCTCGAAGGCGAAAGGGCGCAACAGTTGGAGAGAATGCGAAAGTGTAACTACTGCACGTGGGGTGAATCCTTTTTCAAGGAAGACTCTCCCGCTCGTGCCCCGAGACGCCGCAGAAAATCTCGCCCGACGCGCACCAAAGCAACCCAGCCTATGACACAGGGACCCGGGCCCACAAGTCATACAGCTGGTGTGCGGGTCTCCAGGTGCTGAGAAGGCGAACCGCCACGCGAGGAGCGAACCGCCGCCCGCGTTAGTGCACCTCTTCATCTCCACCAAAAACAATGGCCCAGCCTATGACATGGGGGCCTAGGCCCACAAGTCATACTCCTTGGGCGCTGGTTCCTGAGTGCAGAAAGAGCGAACCGCCGCTCGCGCCAGTACTGCGCCTCCTCGGGGCCGCCGCAGAAGACAGAGAAGGTGAATTTTTAAACCAATGCAGCGGAATCGAGGCGTCTCGCGCATGGCCCGGCGAAACCGTCAGGTGTGGGGGCTGCGGGTCAGTCAGCCGCGGGGACAGACATGGCAGTTGGCATGACCAGAGGTGGATTGACGGTGATTACATCAGCAAACGCATGGAAGCGGCGCGCCAATCGCCAATCAAGCTTTAGCCCCACCTGCAGGCTCGTATCCTCCCCTGAGGTGGACCCGGGGGCCATTGTCAGTACCCTGAAACAGGGGTACCCCTTACTGCATTATGAAGACGCGGTGCCCACGCGGCTATCTCTAGTCGCATAGTGAGCAACACCCGACCTCACCACGTGGACTGCTCCGGGGCCACCACGTGGCCAGAGAAGACGATATACTCCAAGGTATCAACAGTGGGTCCGGACCCCCATGGGAAAGTGTCGGACCCCTATATATGCAGACCGGACCTCCGGGTAAGGTCTAGGACCTCCACGGGCGTGAGCCGGACCCCTAGGACGGTTTCCGAACCCCTATGTGTGGGGTCTAGGGCGCTCACAGCAGGTTCCCGGGATTCTGAGACAAAGAATACCCAGGCCTTAATCAAGGCCAGGCGGGGGTCCGGAGCCGACACGTGTCCGGACCATGCCGTGTACGCTTCTACTCCCCGCTCAGGTGGAGACCCGATGCTACCACGTGGCCTACTGCCCGTGACGTAAGTCAGCGGGCGGAGCCTGACGTAAGGCCTCTAGGCCGCATGGCCTCTGCATTTATTGTGGATAAGGTGCGCCGCCTGTCCATTCCACTGGCAGGTGATGTGCCGCCTCGGCATTTAATGTGCCCTATCCACTCCGCTGATAGGCGATGTGCCGCCCTAGCATTTAATGTGCCTTGTCCACTCCGTTGATGGACGGCGACCAGGCCATCTTGCAGGCGGCGTGCCTGTCCATTCCGTTGGCAGGCAGTACGCCCGTGCTGCGGCGTATACTATGCTCATCATCACTCGCGCGTTACCGAGGAAGCAGCCGCGACATATCAATATCGTATGGGCTACGGACATTACGGCGCCTGGAGATTGCCCAGGCGTTGTTGGCATGAGATACTTCTATAGTGTATTCCCTCCATTTTGCCCCTGGGCCCACATGTCGGGGCTCAGTATCCTTGTATGTGCCCCCTTGAGCTATAAAAGGGAGGGCACACGACGTTACAAGGCACATTGACATAGATTGACTTAGACCCAACTCAGACTCTCAGACTCACAAGTTCATACAAGCTCTCAAGCTCAATACTACACACAGTGGAGTAGGGTATTACGCTCCAGCGGCCTAAACCACTCTAAACCCTTGTGTGTTCTTGTGTTCGTCCATCGTTTAGCAGACAGGCAAAACGCTTAGGCCCCTCCTCATCTTAGGATTTAGGGCGGGTGCGTTCCGCCACCCGGCCGGAGAATTTCCTCTCTGACAATATCGTAAGAAGACAACGATCTAGCAACCCAAAGTTGAATGGGAGACGTCGGCCTAGACCTCTCACGAACTCGTCACAGCATCCTCCATGCGCCTCATCCTGTGGTACCTGTTTTTGACCTGTGGGGGTGAGATAACAAGGGTGAGCTCACACACGTTAATCGCTCAACAAGTTGTGGGGAATGATGTGCATGAACTCGCCAAAGGTGTGAGCCCATGTGAAGTGTAAGGCTTACCAAAGAGAATGGTTAAAGCTGAGCATTGCTTTTAAAGTTAGTCAAAATTTTATTGGCATTTACTAAGTATAAGTAGATACCAAACCAGAGTAATAATAGATCAAAATTCATAATAAACCTGCGATGCAATGCATATGACAAATTGAATTTAGTTCCATAAATTAATCATGCGAGAGTCCTGAGCTGCTCATGACTGCGAGCACGGCTATAGTATACCAGTTTTACACTCTGCAAAGGTTGTACCCTGTACCCACAAGTCGTGTATCCCATGTCGCCAGGGTTTGCAAGGCCACACTTCCGAGGTGAATGGCTAGGGATCCACTATGAGGCCTTTACAAAGTTCCACTAGCTTCAGAAAACCCGCTACAGTTTCTAAGAAGAGCAATGCATGAATCCCCCATTTGACCGCCATCGCAGCAAAATCAACTCGGGAACCTCCCTACACGTCTACTCCCCTACTGCCTTTGCCCCTATCGGGTAAGGTAGTCCTCCACTAGCTTTCCTAGTTAATCAGCCAAGGGCGTCCCATTCCACCCTTGCGGTGGCACGTGTTTCTCAAGTTAAGCTCCATGTTCCAATTAAAATAATGATCTTGTCGTGAATAATAAATAAAATAACAGTATAATTGAAACATGAACATAATGTAATATTAAACCCAAAACCATATAGAGCAATAGCAAAACTACCCAAGTAGTTCAGGGCTAAACAAGGTATAAAGATAACCAGACTAGGGTGACCTATTGGGTCCCATCAAAATTAAGCCTATGCATGAATAAATGATTATAAAGAACATTATTGGGTAAATAAAAGTGATCAAGGGCACAACTTGCCTGGGACTTGAGATTCCAGGCACCAACTTGCTCTTCAGGTGACTCGTGACCTCACTGCTTGTTGGGGGTCTGCTTCGTAGCCGAAGGTCCTGTAAGAAGAAACACCTTCGGAAGATCAGCATGGAATACAGGGAACTTCGGCATAACGTCATGTCTAAGACGAAGGGTTGCACCGACTTAAAGATGAAAAGACAAATTGACCCATGATAGTTTGTGCCATGAATGTAATCAATTGTAAAGGGTATAAATGTAATTTCACATAGTGAAAGCACCTAGAGGGGGGTGAATAGGTGATCCTGTAAATTGCAACAACTAATAGCCAACAAAACTTGGTTAAGTGTTAGTATGGCTAAGTAGCGAGCTCTTGCGAACACACAAGTAATCACAGAAAAGCAATCACAAGAGACACGTGAGTTATCCCGTGGTTCGACCAAGTATAACACTTGCCTACTTCCACATTGTGGCGTCCCAATGGACGAGGGTTGCACTCAACCCCTTTCAAGTGATCCAATGATCAACTTGAATACCATGGTGTTCTTCTTTCTTATCTCTTTTCCCGTTCGCGAGGAATATCCACAAGTTGGAGTCTCTCGCCCTTACAATAAAGATTACGGTAAAAGCACAAGAGTAAGGTTGGGAAGCAACACACACAAATCCGCAGCAATACACATGCACACAAGCAAAGACTTGAGCTCAAGAATGAAGCACAACGAGTTCACTACAAGAATGAGCTCAAATCACTAACACGGTTGATCAAGTGCGCGGAGACAGAGTGTGGAAGACTTAGAATGCTCAAAGTATGCTTGGGTTCCTCCTCCATGCGCCTAGGGGTCCCTTTTATAGCCCCAAGGCAGCTAGGAGCCGTTGGAGACATTATTGGAAGGCTAATCTTGCCTTCTGTCGGGTGGCGCACCCGACAGTCCGGTGTGCCACCGGACAGCCACTGTTCATGTCCGGTGCGCGATTCCCTTCCATTCCTAGCGCAGCCGACCGTTGCAACTTCGGGCTGGTTGGTGCACCGGACACTTTCCGGTGCACACTGGACAGTCCGGTGCGCCTGCCGACCGTTGGAGCGGGCCACGTGTCGCCCGCGGATTTGGTGGCCGACCGTTGCGCTGGCCGCCGTTGGCTCACCGGACAGTCCGGTGCACCACCGGACAGTCCGGTGAATTATAGCCGTACACCGCCGAAGTTTTCCCGAGAGAGGCCAGTTCGCCGGAGACCAGCCTGGCGCACCAAACACTGTCTGGTGCACCACCGGACAGTCCGGTGTGCCAGACTGTGCTGAGTCTTGGCTGCACACAGGCACTCTCTTCCAATCTTTTTCTTTTCCTGTTTCTAGAACTTAGGTAACTTCATTAGTACCAAAACAAATGTACTAAGTCTAGAAACATACCTTCTTGTTGATTTGCACTTCATTCATCATTTGGCATGTAATAACCCACTTAATATGTGTTGGACACTTAATCACCAAAATATACTAGAAATGGCCCAAGGGCACATTTCCCTTCCAATCTCCCCCTTTTTGGTGATTTATGCCAACACATCAAAGAGCAACAAATAGAAGTGCAACATCAATGCAATTGAGAACAAAAATAGTCTTTGATAAGATTTGACATATTTGGATCATTCTTTGCCACCACTTGGTTTGTTTTTGCAAATCAAATTCATTTTCCTATATCTAAGTCAAACGCACTTGTTTGGGCTCAAAGAGAGATAGTCCAAGAGTAAAAATGATTAAGAGCCAAAAACTCCCCCTTTTTCCCATAATCAAACATTCTCCCCACAAGAGACCAAATTTTGATAGTAAGTGTATTTTGACAAATCAAAAGTTCTACTCTACTTTTTTTAAACTTTTCACAAGTGGTAGCTGATCCATTTGCTTTGGCCTTATTTTCTCCCCTTTGGCATTAAGCACCAAAACGGGATCATTCTTGGCCCTTTAACCCCATTGCCTCACCAAAATTGTCAATTAAGAGCAAAAAGGCAATAAGAGCATAGATATGAACTTGGAGTTAATACCGGAGTGCAGTGGAAGTCTTTGCATGGTCCAAGTTCACATTTCCCTTTTAATTCACCTTTGAGGCTATATTAAGTAAACTCAACACAAATGTTAGTCTCAAAGGATCAAGTTGTAGCACTTCTCCCCCTAAATATGTGCATTACTCACACATGGACTTGTGAGGTCCGGGGATCCCTTGCACAACTTGAGCACCAGAAGTAAACAACAAATCTCATAAGTGCATAAAGTAACTTGATCAAAGGCATAAAACACATGTATGCTATAAATCAATCCAAGTTACGCGAATCTAAGACATTTAGCTCACTACGCAGCCTGCAAAAGGTTTTCTCATCTAAAGTCTTGGTAAAGATATCGGCTAGCTGGTTCTCGGTGCTAACATAGAACACTTCGATATCTCCCTTTTGCTGGTGGTCTCTCAAAAAGTGATGCCGGATGTCTATGTGCTTAGTGCAGCTGTGTTCAACAGGATTATCCGCCATGTGGATTGCACTCTCATTGTCACATAGGAGTGGGACTTTGCTCAGATTATAGCCAAAGTCCCGGAGGGTTTGCCTCATCTAAAGTAGTTACGCGCAACACTGTCCTGCGGCAACGTACTCGGCCTCAGCGGTGGATAGGGCAACAGAAGTTTGTTTCTTTGAACTCAAAGACACCAGGTACCTTCCTAGGAATTGGTACGTCCCTGGTGTACTCTTCCTATCAACCTTGCACCCGGCATAATCAGAGTCTGAATATCCAATCAAGTCAAAGGTAGACCCCTTTGGATACCAGACCCCGAAGCAAGGCGTAGCAACTAAATATCTAATAATTCTCTTAATGGCCACAAGGTGACACTCCCTTGGATCGGATTGAAATCTAGCACACATGCATACGCTAAGCATAATATCTGGTCTACTAGCACATAAATAAAGCAAAGAACCTATCATAGACTGGTATGCCTTTTGATCAACGGACTTACCTCCTTTGTTGAGGTCCACATGTTCGTCGATGCCCATTGGTGTCTTTCCGGGCTTGGCGTCCTTCATCCCGAACCGCTTGAGCAAGTCTTGCGTGTACTTCATTTGGGAGATGAAGGTGTCGTCCTTGAGTTGCTTCACTTGGAACCCAAGGAAGTAGTTCAACTCGCCCATCATCGACATCTCAAATTTCTATGTCATCACCCTGCTAAACTCCTCACAAGACTTTTGGTTAGTAGAACCAAATATTATGTCGTCGACATAAATTTGGCACACAAATAGGTCACCATCACAAGTCTTAGTGAAAAGAGTTGGATCAGCTTTCCCAACCTTGAAAGCATTAGCAATTAGAAAATCTCTAAGGCATTCGTACCATGCTCTTGGGGCTTGCTTAAGTCCATAGAGCGCCTTAGAGAGCTTACACACATGGTCGGGGTACCGTTCATCCTCAAAGCCAGGGGTTGCTCCACGTACACCTCCTCCTTAATTGGCCCGTTGAGGAAAGCGCTCTTCACATCCATTTGGAACAACCTGAAAGAGTGGTGAGAAGCATAGGCTAATAGAATGTGAATAGACTCTAGCTTAGCCACAGGAGCAAAAGTCTCCTCGAAATCCAAACCTGCGACTTGGGCATAACCTTTTGCCACAAGTCGAGCCTTGTTCCTTGTCACCACCTCGTGCTCGTCTTGCTTGTTGCGGAACACCCACTTGGTTCCCACAACATTTTGCTTGGGACGTGGCACCAGGCTCCAAACTTCATTCCTCTTGAAGTTGTTGAGCTCTTCCGGCATGGCCAACACCCAGTCCAGATCTTGCAAGGCCTCTTCTACCCTGAAAGGCTCAATAGAAGAGACAAACGAGTAATTCTCACAGAAGTTAGCTAGTCTTGAGCGAGTAGTTACTCCCTTGCTTATATCACCCAGAATCTGATCGACGAGATGATTCCTTTGAATCGTCGCTCGGATTTGAGTTGGAGGGGCCCGTGGTGCCTCTTCCTCCATAACTTGGTCATCTTGTGCTCCCCCTTGATCACACGCCTCTTCTTGATGAACCTGTTCATCTTCTTGAGTTGGGGGGTGCACCATCGTTGAGGAAGAAGGTTGATCTCGCTCTTGTTGTTCCTGTGGTCGCACATCTCCAATCGCCATGGTGTGAATTGCGTCCGTTGGAACATCATCTTCATCTACATCATCAAGATCAACTTGCTCTATTGGAGAGCCATTAGTTTCATCAAATACAACGTCGCTAGAGACTTCAACCAAACCCGATGATTTGTTGAAGACTCTATACGCCTTTGTATTTGAGTCATAACCTAGCAAAAACCCTTCTACAGCTTTGGGAGCAAATTTAGAATTTCTACCTTTCTTCACTAGAATATAACATTTACTCCCAAATACACGAAAGTACGAAACGTTGGGTTTGTTACCAGTTAGAAGTTCATACGAGGTCTTCTTGAGGAGGCGATGAAGGTAGACCTGGTTTATGGCATGGCAAGTTGTGTTCACAGCTTCCGACCAAAACTGCTCGGGCGTTTTGAATTCTCCAAGCATCATCCTCGCCATGTCTATAAGCGTCATGTTCTTCCTCTCTACCACACTATTTTGCTGTGGTGTGTAGGGAGTGGAGAACTCGTGCTTGATTCCTTCCTCCTCAAGGTACTCCTCCACTTTAAGTTCTTGAACTCGGACCCATTGTCGCTTCTTATCTTTTTCACCTTGAGCTCAAATTCATTTTGAGCTCTCCTTAGAAAGCGCTTTAGGGTCCCTTGGGTTTCTGATTTGTCCTGCAAAAAGAATACCCAAGTGAAGCGGGAAAAATCATCAACAATAACAAGACCATACTTACTTCCCCCGATGCTGAGATAGGCGACGGGTCCGAAGAGGTCCATATGAAGTAGCTCTAGAGGTCTTGACGTGGTCATCACATTCTTGCTGTGATGAGTACTTCCCACCTGTTTACCTGCTTGACAAGCTGCACAAGGTCTATCTTTTTCGAAAGATACATTGGTTAGACCTAACATATGTTCTCCCTTTAGAAGTTTATGAAGGTTCTTCATTCCAACATGTGCTAGACGGCGATGCCACAGCCAGCCCATGCTAGTCTTAGCAATTAAGCATGCATCTAGATCAGCCTCCTCCTTCGAAAAATCAACTAAATAGAGTTTGTCGTCTAGTACACCCTTAAAAGCTAATGAACCATCACTCCTTCTAAAGACAGACACATCTATATTGGTAAACAGACAATTATAACCCATATTACATAGTTGACTAACAAACAATAAGTTGTATCCGAGCGATTCAACTAAGAACACATTAGATATGGAATGCTCGGATGAAATAGCTATATTTCCTAGACCTTTAACCTTGCCTTGGTTCCCATCTCCAAAGATGATCGAATCTTGGGAATCTTTGCTCTTGACGTAGGAGGTGAACATCTTCTTCTCCCCCATCATGTGGTTTGTGCATCCGCTGTCGATAATCTAGCTTGAGCCCCCGGATGCATAAACCTGCAAGGCAAATTAGGCTTGGGTCTTAGGTACCCAACTCTTGTTGGGTCCTACAAGGTTAGTTACAACATCCTTTGGGACCCAAATGCAAGTCTTGTCTCCCTTGCATTTGGACCCCAACTTTATAGCAACCACTTTTTCATTTTTACATGAAAGTGCATACTTAGTGTTGCATGCATGAAAGACAGTGGTAGGTTTATTACACACTTTCCTAGGAGCATGAGACACAAAATTTCTCCTAGGCCTACCATTAAAATTAGAACAGGAAGCAATCATGTCATGTGAGTCAAAAGCATTATAACTCCTATCATAATGAGAATTTCTAGAAAATTTTCTACCATTGTACATGAAAGCATGATTCTTTTGACTACTACTAGCCATAGGGGCCTTCCCTTTCTCCTTGTTGGGAATGGGAGCCCTTTGGCTTGTTAAGTTCTTGGCTTCCTTTCGAAAGCCAAGTCCATCCTTAATTGAGGGATGTCTACCAACGGTGCAGGCATCCCTAGCAAATTTTAACTTATCAAAGTCATTTTTGCAAGTCTTAAGTTGGGCATTAAGACTTGCCACTTCATCATTTAATTTTGTAATAGAAGTAAGGTGCTCAACACATGCATCAACATCAAAATCCTTACACCTATTACAAATGACAACATGCTCTGCACAAGAACTAGATTTATTAACTACTTCTAGCTTAGCATTTAAATCATCATTAATACTCTTTAAGCTAGACATAGTTTCATGACAAGCAGATAATTCCGAAGAAAGCATTTCATTCCTTTTAACCTCTAAAGCAAGAGACTTTTGCACACTTACAAACTTATCATGTTCCTCATATAAAATATCCTCTTGCTTTTCTAAAAGTCTATTCTTCTCATTTAAAGTATCAATCAATTCATTGATTTTATCTACTTTAGTTCTATCTAAACCTTTGAATAGACTTGTGTAATCTACTTCATCATCACTAGAGTCATCATCACTTGAAGTAGTATACTTAGGGGTATCTCGAGTGCTTACCTTTTTCTCCTTTGCCATGAGGCAAGTATGACGCTCGTTGGGGAAGAGAGATGACTTGTTGAAGGCCGAGGCGGCGAGTCCTTCGTCGTCGGAGTCGGAAGAAGTGCAATCTGAACCTATTCTTTGCCAAGATGTGCCTCGTCTTTCGCCTTCTTGTAGGCCTTCTTCTTATCCCTCTTCCCGTGTCTTTCTTCTCCATGGTCATTTTCATTATCGGGACATTGTGCTATGAAATGACCAGTCTTACCGCATTTAAAACAGGAGTGCTTTCCCTTTGCTTTGCTCTTGTTAGGATACTCCTTGCGTCCTCTTAGCGCGGTCTTGAATCGCTTGATGATGAGAGCCATCTCATCTTCGTTTAGCTCGGCCGCCTCTACTTATGCCACCTTGCTTGGTAGCGCCTCCCTGCTACTTGTTGCTTTGAGAGCAACGGGTTGAGGCTCGTAGACGGGCATGGGGCCGTTTAATGAATCATCAACATATCTTGCCTCCTTGACCATCATGCGCCCGCTCACAAATTTTCCGAGTATCTCCACGGGCGTCATCTTTGTGTACCTAGGATTTTCATGGATGAGGTTCACAAGATGAGGGTCAATAACAGTAAATGTGGCGGAACCGCCTGAATTATTCCAGCTTAAGTGCCCAAGTCGCACCCTTAAGGGCAGCAACACACTTAAACAGGAATAACTCGTCAGTCCCTCAGATCTAGTTCGATAAAGCCACTTACCAGGATCGAATACCACTAGCTCACTTGAAGGTGAGACACAGAGAAATACAATAAAGTATAATACCACAAATTTAATAAGTATCAATAGTGATTACATTATCGGAGTTTCAGAAATAATAACCATAAATTTTAATGTAGCGGAAATAACTAACGGAGAAGAACCGAGTAACATGGCGAAGCCTGGCCACACTACTCCTCCTGGTCCTCTCCTACGGAAGCAATAACCCACTCGACCGTCTATCCCGGTGGCAGGGATGGAGGCCAAGTCACACCATCAACCAATCATCCTAAGGAGTACCTGCAAAAATTATGCCACAAGCAAGGCTGAGTATACTAATACTCAGCTAGACTTACCCGGTGTGAGGAGTCTACTCCTCTACCTCTAGACATGCAGTTGTTTGGCTGTGGGGTTTGGTTGCCAAAAGCACTAGCTAAGTCTAAAAATCAAGTTTTAGCTTTGTCAAGTTTAAGTGTGACTCTCTTAAGACTAGAGGTGTACTATCTACTCATTCATGGTATCAAGCAAATTTAGCAATCAACATCTTTTGTCAACTCATCACATTTCCACTTGTTACTCAATGCAGTACAATGGATCAAGCAGTCTCATTAGCTGCGAGAAGCAGACGATTCGAATCGAGTTTTTATCCTTGCAAGGTAAACCTAAACACACGACATGTAGGGGCACTCCGTCCCCACACACATCAACCGTCCCCATCGATTCCCTGGCAACAGATTAGGGCTCACCGCCTTGGCGTACAATGCCTCACTGACCCCGACTGCCGTCGTGCAGTGACCGCACTTGTACCCACCATAACCGGAATGGGAGACCACGTCTCAGGTCGCGTGAGGGGATATGTCTGCGGGCAGGTTCACTCAGGTACTAGGCTTACCGATTTACCATATTTCTCGGTATGTGTTTAGTACGTTCAAACGCTTGACACAGGTATCCGCACGTTAATCCTTATTCCAATTTTCCATCTCGTAGACAACCAATCCCCATGGATTGTTGTCCACAGACCAGCATCATTATGATATGAAAGTGGGTACAACCAATTCCTGACCTCGCGCGAGTGCTAGAAAAATCACTCGACTTCTACCGAGATCCCTAATTAGCAAAGCAGCTACTCGACCTAGCATACTAGTATCTATCTCAAAAGGAATCCTGAGTTCATGCAACTAGGGTTTCAGTCAACTCCTACACTTAAGTGCACAGTACAAGCCTACAAACATTAAGTGTAGTAAAATAGCATATATAAACGGTTATGCATAAAATCGGGGCTTGCCTTTAATTTAACACTTAGATAGTGTTTGGTGGGGTGGGTACTCGCTCGACGAGCATCCACTGGTTAAGTCCATTCTTTAGGTCGTCCACCAACTGCATCTTGTGGTTGACACCACATCACTTGCACGATCATCATCTCTCGGTCCTAAATGAGATGCAGTATGCATATGTATGAACATGATGAAATATATCACAAGATAATCCCAAAATAGACGGTAGCAAACTAATCATTAAATCGTAAGACACCGTAAACAACCACACACTAGCATTAGTTATCTACACGTCATCGGGCATACATAATCAATACCATTAGAAAGATGACAATTACTTTCTAGAATTAACCAGCGCAACACGGCATCACACGTGCAAGCATTTATCACATTCGCTCTAATTTTTTATTAGTTCCTTTATTATTATACTCGTTAAGTACACATCAATTTGCCATGGCTTCTATATAGATAAGCTTAGTTAAAAAGGAATAGTCACTTAATCGGGTTTTACAATTGTTCGCAATATTCTAATGCAAGCATACATCCAAGGGCACACAAGAAAGTGATAGCCTAATCACACTGTTTATTATACTAATCTATTGAGGTTGGTTATTTATTAATACTCAGATTAGTAGCACAATTATTAGAAATGGTAACATCTCATCAAATTTGTTTTTCGTCCATATAGTGACACTTGTTAAATTGACGTGGATCGAAGCTAATTTCTTACTAGACGTCAACCATTTAATTTACTACTGCACTAGTTACTTGTATATCTCTAATTATATAATCTACTAATATAGGGATCATGAGATAACACTATCAATCATACTCAAGCAAGACAAGAGAGTAGAGCAATCAACCACAATCAACAAGATTAGGACAGCAGCACAACATTTACTCGTTTCAGTCGTAACTCACAGGATATTCATCTAAAAATAGTGATCAAATACTTTCTGGAAAGTCTAAGAAGTTCTCTACAACTTTGGTATTGTCATCTTAAGGTGATTAGACACTTAACAAGGTTAAATAGTGATAAACGACAACTTTATTCAGATTTAGACAGATTCAGACTTGCGACTTCACAAATTCATAACTAGAGATTTAGCCATCCAACAAAGTGATCCTAGACTTTCTAGAAAGATAATTAAATTTTCTACAAATTATTTATAAACAACCCAGGTTGATTTAAAATGTATCAAGGTTAAAAGACACTAGGAAGGCATTGTTGTCCAGATTTGGACAGATTCGGTCTTCACACTTTAAACACCTATAACTTAATCTTCAGATCACAAAAAAGAGTGATCCAAGACTTTTTGGGAAGCTTAGAAAAAGTACTACATTACTTTTATAATCACCAAGAAGTGATTCAATATTTAACTAAATCAAACAACACAGTTTTTAAAATCTGTTCTGACAGTGGACAGAACACAACAACCAGTTTGCAAAATTCATAACTCTTAAACTGTCAGGCCTATGGTTATGAACTTTTAACACAAGCAAGATAAGAAAAACATATACAACTTTCTTATAACGACCATGAACTGATTGTAACATTAAATTAAGCAAACAATGCAGTTTCTGAAATCTGTACAAAAATTGGACAGATTCAGTTACTGAACTTGTGAACAGTATAACTTCTAAACCATTAATCCTTAGCTCATGAAATTTTAGTAAGAGCTAGATATACAAGTCAATTACAACTTTTATAGCACATATCTACAGAAAACACATTTTACTTTACTAGATTAACCGCACAACAAAAACTGTACGTGCAGGAATTTCAGTTTGCTAGCACAATAGCACTCAACTCAATCATCAATTAAAATCATGGAGAGACACTACCACCAATTTCTCAAGTTTAAATCATTATGACTTAGTTATAAAGTTTCAATTTATATTGAGATACTTAAGCATTTAAAAAAATGCACGCTTTTGTTTACTTCTAATTTTTCACAAGTTATTCTTATAATTATAAAACGTGTGTCATTTTAGCAACATATGAAACTATCTAATTTGGGGCTGGAATTTTTATGAGGCATAGGTAATAACAAATCATGACCAATGTATAAATTTCACATGCCCAGGTTTTATATTTTATTTAATATAAAAATAACAAATCGTTAATGCAATAAAGCTTGTGAGAGGAAGTTAATTCTAAAATTAATTATTTTCTGTGGATGCATGACCATATTAAGTTTCCTTAGGCTACTATATAATCATGCAAGGACAGTGAAATACCATTTTCCATTTTTACATTCATATATTATTTGTAAACCATTTAAAACTACTTAATGTGCATCAAACAAGTTAAATCACTAACTTAATCATACATGCACAACAATTCATGAAATTCTTACCAGTCACCAAACATCACACCAAGAGTCTAAGAGTCTACTGTAAAAATTTGAATCCATTTGGAGCAATAGATCTACAGATCCCAAAATAACAAGCAAATAAATCTTCTTTTCTCTATTTAACTTGTTTTAATTAACACGCCAAGAAAACAGTGAACAACATATAAGTTTTATATTTGTCCTTGATGGAGTATGGCAACATCTAACTAACAAAACAGGTTTCATCATTTTTGGATTTCTATAAATAAAATTATGGAGAGAAACAAGTTCGTTTATTTTCTAAACCAGTTTTAAATACGAATTTCTACAGAAAACTTTTTCAACTAAAACATGCCAACCTATAGATCCAATAGTTAGAGCATTTCATAAGGAAGCCAACAAAAGAAATTTCACGATTTTAGGAGCTATAAAACTCGAGATATGAATTTTAGAACACAACAAAGAAATCTGCAACTTTGACACAAAAATACTAGCTCTAGGCCCACACGTCATAGGAACATGAAGGTCTTCTTCTACCTTCAAACTGCATGTACGCAGGGCTGCCACCACCGCTTGGGGAGGACGGAGGTCGGCTCCGGCTGGGCCGGCAGAGGTTGGTCAGGCCTGGCTGCATCTCTGGCTCGCCCGCCGGTGCCTGTAGCAAGGCCGGCTGTGGCCTCAGGCCACGCGTGTCCGTGCTGGCGGTCGGCGCACAGGACGACCGGTGGAAGCTCAGCGCGGCCATGGATGGATGGTGGAGCTCGGTAGGTGGGCGTGGAGGTGAGGGAGGAGGCTGCTGCTGCGTTTTGGAACAGAGAGGAGGAGAAGTGGCGTGTGGGGGAAGGGAAGGAGAGGGGTGGGCTGCCATTTATTGAGCTGGAGCTCTAGACATGTCAGGTGGCAGTGGGCAGTGGCAGGTGGAAAACGTGGACATTGGGCGGCCATTTTTGGCGTTTTCTGCTTGTTTTCGGACCTTGGTCGCTGTAGAAGATTTCTTCCTTGATGTACACTCTACAAATCTTGTATAGAGATTGAGGCGATTCGGGCACTGGTTAGAGAGTTATAGACCCACGAAAATTGGTTTGTCAGTGGGTTAGAAATCAGTGGAAACTTGTGAAAACTGAATGTCAAAGCATGTCAAACGGAATCAGATGAATGCCATCTTTTAATATGTTGTGCCTCTATTAGTTATTAACAACTTTTATATTTTAGGAAACTTGAGTTGTTCAACAAAAATTTAGAAACGCGAGACGTCGACCCGAACGACACTGATTTCAGACTTAGAAGAATTCGAATCCTGAAATCAGATTTTTATTCTGTCTTGATGGCACTGTTTGAGGTACTTAGAGATTGAATCAAGGCTTGGTTTAAATATAATATTTGTTGTATAACACAGGTTCTACAACTTTTATTAAAGGTCAAACCTCATATCTTGAATATAAATAAAAGTTTCACTTTGGTCAAGATAGTATCATTATAAAGCTCTCAATTATATTTTTAAGGCAATCAGACTATTTTCTTGACATTTTCTTGGCATGGACCCTCAATAACTTTTGTTGTAAAGTTTATATGGAGTGTTTTGGAAAGGTGGGCATAACATGGTTGAATGTCTAAATTTGCTTTTACTTAATCAGCAGTTTCAAGCAAGCGTATGATTTATAATTTCATATAAATATTTGGTTCAAACTTTGAGAAATCTTTAGAATACACTTGATAGATAGAGATGAATGATGACATAATTATAACAAGCTGAATTGCATAAGAAATAATTAGAGGTTGATACTGTCGGTGTTTTGGGTCCGACCGCACACCCGGGCTTGCCCCTCAAGGTGTTTTTAGGAGTAGGACGGTGTCGCCGACTGTAGCAAAATGGTTCGTGCCAGATGCACGAGGAACAATAGACAATGTTTACAGGTTCGGGCCGCTTGGAGATGCGTAACACTCTACGTCCTGGTGAGTATGCTTGGTGAATGAGGTTACAAGGGAGCTCTCTGAATTGAGAACGCAGAGAGTTGAGGTGGGTGGCTGAGTAATAGGTCGATCGTTCTGAAGGGGTGCCCCCTAGGCTTTATATACTCAACCGTGGGGTAATACACGTGGATATGATAACAATGTGTAGCTAAAAGATAGTGAACTGTTTGAGTTTATCTCCCTGTAGTTCTGAGACCTATCCCCGCATGGCTCCGTTGCATGGGGGCTCCAGCGCGGGAAAGTCGGATCTCTGTTGTGGTCGCTCGCTCGACGTTGTGGGCCGTCCGGGCTGGCATCAATCCGGCCTCATGTCGATCTGCTTTGCTGATTGTCCCTCCCCAGGCCTACGAAAGAATGACCTTACGATTTATTGGGCCCTTGGACCTTTCGTGAGGTCTTTTACTCTTTTAGTGGACCCGGGGGATATCTGTCCCCCACAAGCCCCCGATCTTTGGGTTAATTTAGAGGTAATCAGCCCAAAGATCTCAGGTCCAGCTTGCAGGCGATTTGAAGAAAACGACTTCTTACTGTCTCTTCCTGCTTTGATCACTCGTAAACCGAAGCTTCGTTTTGTGCTTGTGCCTTAGAGGTCGGCATTTTGTTTTGTAGGACCCTGAACTTCATTGGGTGCACCAGAGGTGCACCCAATGGGTGTAGCCCCCGAGCTTCGAGTAGATTTTAGAAAATAATCTACTCGAAGGTCTTCACCAGAAATTATTTCCATTTTTACTCCTTCGTTTTGGTTGAGGGCCAGCCTTGTCTTTAATCTTGTCCCATGCCTTAGAAGTCGGCACTATCTTGGCTTGGAATGATGATCCATGGGGTGCACCGAAGGTGCACCCAATGGGTGTAGCCCCCGACCTTCAAGTGGATTTTTGAGGATAATCCATTCGAAGGTCTTCCTTTTGTGTCTTTTTGCTGAAGATTATCCTTTCTGCTTGTAAAAATCGGCATGATGCCATCCGCATTATGCTTTGGAGGTCAGCATTATGTCATCAATATTATGCTTCAGAGGTCAGCATGTATTTTGTCTTTTGCAGCCGAGTTCGCAATCCATCCATATCTTGCTAGGTGGTGTAATTTATTTGCTCTGCGACTGATTGGACATTTGATGGACGTTCTCTGTCTAGTCTTCAAGTCGCTTCTGTCGGCCATATTTTGTACTTCACTGGCTATATTTGGCTTTCCTCTGATCCTTACTGATATCTCATTTTTGTCTTGAGGTATTCACTGCATGCCCTGCACAGATGTGACCGTTTTGAAAAATATACTGATAATTCCTGGGCGTCCCCCCCCAATGGGTGTGGGCAAGGGACGGCTTGGTACGCTGAGTGTTTTAGCCGGCTGCTTCTGAGTAGTAATGTGATGTGACGGCGGGTGTAATCATATCCTCTGCGCTGTTGACTGGAGTCCCAATGGGTGTTGTGTTGCGTGAAACGGCGTCAGCCGCCTGACGTGTCTTCAGACGGGTTGAAGTGCTTATTGAATGCTTTGCGACTGTTCAGTGACCGCGGTTGGAGGTGAGCGGTTGCCTTCTCCTTCTATAAATAATGTCGTTGTCTCTCCGGCTTTTTCACATCTCTCGCTGTTCTCTGTTGCTTGCTTTTCTTCTCTCCCTTTCGCTTCCACCATGGGCAAGAACAACAAGCGCAAGTGTGAGCCAACTCCTCCATCGGAGGATTTTGGTGACTCGTAGTACTCAGAGGAGGAGTTCTCCTCTGAGTCTGAGGGGTCTCCGGCTCCCATCCCCCTGCGTGAGTCGTCTGACGACTCAGACGACTCCCAGGGGCTTGCGGCGGAGGTCTGGACGTACATCCGGGCCGTCGAGCGCTCTGGGCTCGAGGGCTCGGATGAGTCGGAGTACTCCTCGGATGAGGAGGACTCGGACGGTGGCGGCGAGGACGAGGACAGCGACGACGACGACGACGACGAAGGCGGTGGCGGCGGTGACGGTGACGGCAGCGGCAGGGGCGGCAGCAGCGGCAGCAAGGATGGTGACGGCAGCGACAGCAGGGGCGGCAGCGGCGGTGGCGGCAACAGCAGGGACAGCAATAGGGGCGGCAGCGGCGGCGGCGGCAACAGGGCCAGTGGCTAGATGCCACTGGTCCTTTAGATGTTAGTATAGTATAGTTAGAATAATGTAGTAGTATTTAGTAGTGTATAGTAGTATAGTGTAGTGTAGTAGTAGTAGCAGTAATGTAATGTTATGTAGCAGTAGTAATAGGGAAGTATCAACTCATAATGAGTTGATTTGTAAGTATGATATCTTCCCTTTTTAATGAGGAAATGAAGTTAGCTTCTCTGTGATGATTGTTCTTCGATATTCATAACTCAAAGTTCTTGAATCATTTATCTTCCCGCCTTTTCGTGAAGTTGATTCCCTTGGAATAGTAAGTGAATAACTCGGGCATCATATCGATGCTTTTAAAGGTAGCTGCCGAGCGACTTGAAGACGATGTCAGCGTTTTAGAGGTAATGCCGAGCGACTTGAAGATGACGTTAGCGTTTTAGAAGTAACGCCGAGTGACTTGAAGATAACGTCAGTGTTTTAGAGGTAACGCCGAGCGACTTGAAGACGACGTCAGCGTTTTAGAAGTAACGGCGAGTGACTTGAAGACAACGGCAGCGTTTTAGAGGTAACGCCGAGCGACTTGAAGACGACGTCAGCGTTTTAGAGGTAGCGCCGAGTGACCTGAGGGCGACGTCAGCGTTTTAGAGGTAACGCCGAGCGACTTGAAGACGACGTCAGCGTTTTTAGAAGTAACGCCGAGTGACCTGAGGGCGACGTCAGCGTTTTAGAGGTAACGCTGAGCGACTTGAAGACGACGTCAGCGTTTTAGAGGTAACGCCGAGCGATAGCGGGCTGCGTGGGCCACTTTGAGGATAATAGCCGAGTGATGATGTGGCGCACCGGTGTTCTGGAAATAACTGCCGGGTGATCACGTGGCACGCCGGTGTTTTGGAAATAACCGCCGGGTGCTGACTGGGCGCTTTTTGAAACGGTATCTGGCTCGGGAATATCCCATAAGTGCTGCGCTTTTAGCCGCCTCTGCTTTCTGTGCCCTAGTTCTTGCTTTCTTGCTTCCGAATCCTCTCTGCAATTCGCCTCCCACTCTGCTTGCCGGTAGAATCGAGATGGCGCCCAAGATGAAGGCCTCGAGTTCGTCTGCCGTGGTGATTCCTCCAATCGACCCCAACAGCCAGTTGCCTTTCGCGGGTAACCACATGTCCGTCATCTCTGAGCCTGAGCTTCTCCACCTCGTGTCCATTGGGGTTCTTCCTCCGCGGGAACTCTGTTCTTGGCGGATTTGCCATGGGGTTACTGTCCCAACTGAGGATACCCATGAGTCCGTGATTTATGCTCCTTTCCTTCTCCACGGCCTCGGTCTTCCCATTTCTCCCTTTTCCGCGGCCTCCTTGATTTTTACCATCTTAACTTGACCCATCTGAATCCCAATTCTATCCTGCAAATCTCCATTTTCGTTCATTTATGTGAAGCCTTTCTTGGCGTGCTGCCACATTTCGGGTTGTGGAAGTACTTGTATCACTGTCGCCCTGGGATGGCCGGTGGACAACATCAGTTGGTTGGGGGTGCTAGCTTGGAGATACGCCGCGGGAGGAAGACTGAGTATCTCGAAATCCCTCTCAAAGACAGTATCAAGGGATGGCGCTTGGAGTGGTTCATAGTTGAGAATTATGGAAACTCTCTCCCCCCTCGGTCGGGAAGACAGCCGGATGTTCGCACCCCAAGCTGGACCGAGTCCCCCACAGATCAGGAGGTAGCTGAGGCAGGTGCTTTGCTGGCTGAAGTTGGATTGCTGAAGGAGAGGGGTCTGACTGCTGAAGCTGTGGTTGCTGATTTTGTCTTCAAGAATATTCAGCCGTTGAAAGACAGGGCATACCCAGCTTATCTGTATCGAGGCCTAGCCGACTCAACTCGGGTTACTAACAGAAGAATTCCCTCTATGGACTTGGTGAATCGACTTGAGATGATCCTTAGAGGCAAAGTGTCAAATGTTGGTGCTCCAGTAGCATTCTCAGCCTGGAACTTGCACTACACGACGGTTCACTTACAGCGACCTACGGTCGGTTGCTAAAACGGCCTTCAGCGACCTACGGTTGGTCGCTAAAAACTTTTAGCGACCCATAAGTATGGTCGCTGTAAGTGCCGTCGCTAAAGGCTTTAGCGACCGACATCTTTTTAGCGACCGACCGACCGTTGCTAATATTGAATATTTAGCGACCAACCGTGGGTTGTTGTACTATAGATTTAGCAATCAATCGTGAGTCGTTATACTATATATTTAGCAACCAACAGAAAGTTGCCCCTAGTTATAGTCATTAATAATGATAATATACCATTAATTAGCATTCAACAACTGTTATATATACAAAAGCATCACAAATCACCAATTTTTATACACAATCACATAGATATACAAATTTAATTAGTATTGCACAATGATAGATCCACATCACATAAACCATCAACAAGCACCACAACAAAATCATTCACAACCTACACATGTTATTATGTTTTGCACATATTCGTAAACACTTTACAAAATCATTCACAAAAGTACCAACGCTTCAAGTGATTCGCAAAAGCCTTCACAAAAGCACTCAAACTTCTTGTATCCTCTTGTTTTAAGGCACAAGCTTGTAGGGGTTGTGATGTCACCACTTACTTGATGCTAACAAGACATTTCCTTCACCAAAGCCATCTTCAACACATCGCCCATAAAAAAGATCAATTCTGCATATGAAAGCAATCATGTCAGCAATGCATTCCAAATCATACAGTTTGAAATGTTACAGAATCACCCTTTCATTGACAAGTGTGATCAATCTGAAATCTAAGAATCCAACTGGAATCGCAAAACAAATTACACCAATCTAACAAAGAAATAAATAACACAGCAGCTTACAGACAAGATAATATTGGCATAATGGCGATCAAGTTAATCAAACTGATTTTGCAAAACATAGCAACCTATAACTAGGAAAACACACACATCACTTTTCAGTCAAGATGCATTAGCACAATGAGAAACATGTACACGAGCATATAGTAACTCGAAGCTCATAAGTGAGCAACCAGTGTCGCAAGAACCGTTAACCTTTGATTTCTGCCATGTTTCGAGACACACAATCACAAAAAAATGACGAAGACCTAAGATTTAAGATATGATAATTTTCATTTCAAATTAGACCACTAACATCTTGATTATTTTGCGATGTTCAATCGTGATAAACACCCTAAACTATGTTCTCAAGGACACAATTTTATATCTAGTATAACTGCAGTAAGCTGATATAACAAAAAGGTTATATTACTTGCCTCAAGAATATCCTTAAATGTTGCCTCATCTAATGACACAAAGTCCGTGCAAGCAGTTGTGCAATAATCAAAATGCGTAGCAAAATTCCTCTTGCATACTTCTTCAAGCAGTTTACAAGATGGGATTGATGAAACTGCCTGTAAGACTGAACATACAGTGTCCTGCAATAAACTTTCAGGGGTCAGTCTACACTGAACCAGCTAAAAGTTCACCCAAATTTTCAGAAGACATATCCCTTAAATTTGGAAAAAACTAGAAGCTAGTCCCGCCACATGGATCTGCACATGCATCACACCCAATCCATTTACAAATAAAATTGCAGCTGAAGAAAGACACAGTCCATCACAATATATTCATTTTGAACAAGCCACCAATTCATGGACAGTGAAGTTTTATTCTTATTGGCAATCCTCACTAATAAATATAGAAAGTAGTCTAGTACTAGTGCCACTTATCAGCCTGAGACAAACTTGGCGATAATTTTTAATTAAGAACAATAAGAAGTCTAGCACACTAGCTAGAAAACAGACACTGCAATTCAGTTCATTTCACTCAACAAAACTGAAATTGACGACAAACTGAAATTTATTCTTCACTTACATGAATGTTGATCAACGAATCATATGGGCAGTCTTTTGTTTGTGCTAAATCAATTTGTTAAATGTGATGTAGTATATTATTCCTACGAAATATAATTTAAACTTCTTTTGTTTAGCCCAAAATACAATGTTTAGAGAATCCGTTCAGCTCATCAACCAATGATTAGCCAGGTTTATTTATCATTGTCCTGGATGCAAAAAATATATGAAAATAAAAAGAACTACTACTACTAGTAGTAGATGTCAATCAGCAAGATGTTTTGAAGACAATTCAGTCACATAGATGGAGCTGACGAACTGGTTAGGAATTCTCACAAGACTTTTGTCAGATACGAGACTTTTATCTTTAGCGAGTGAAATAATTGTTGGAATATTTAAACAAATACAGTGCTATTGCATACCACTTGACGGATTGACGAACGGAGCAGGGAGGTCGTCGCTGCCTCCAAAGAAGGAGGATGCAGTTGATCGTTTTCTGCATTACCCGCGATGTGGAGCTGCGTCACGGTGTCTTCGTAGCACAGGACGGTGGCCGAGCCCGCCGGGCCCATGGCGCCGCAGCCGACGCTGCAGAAGTCGGTGCAGAGCGAGGAAAGAGGATAGAGTGGGTGGCAGCTGAGGGAGAGGAAGAAGGAGGCGGGGGCTACAGGGAGGAGCCAAGGCGCGTGCTAGGGTTAGCTGTTGGGCCTCTAGTGAGCCAATTAAGATAGGGTTTGTGTTTTTTTTTCTTTTTTTTCGAATTTCCTTTTTACTGTAACAAAAATATATATACTCTCTAAAAATTATAATAAATCCCAAAAATAATAGTTTATAAATAAAATACATAATTTTCAAATAGATTCTATTTAAATCAAATGTGTGTCACAATAAACAATAAAAATGAGATTTTTGTAAATAATTATATACAAAATGATTAACCTTAAAAATTGAGTCAAACAGATTCAAGGTTCAAAACCTTAAAAATCCTTTTTTACAATTCGTTTTCTCTTCCATAATTCTTTTTATCTTTTCTACAATTCTTTTTTTTACTATAATTTAGCGATCAATGTTTAATTGTTTTAATTAATTTTTAGTCACTAACATCTACAAGTACGTTCAGGCTATAAGATTTGATAGTGATCCTTGCTCTATAGCGACCCACCGCTAATCCCCAAAGACATCTATAGCGACCAACCATAAGTTGTTAAATTTCTAGACTTTTAGCGACCAACCGACCGTTGCTACAAAAGGATTTAGCGACTGACCGTCGGTCCCTAACCTTTAGCAACCAACAGTTGGTACCTAATAAGGGTCGCTAAAGATCAACCGTCGTGTAGTGTTGCCTCCTCCCAAAGCCTTCACTCTTTTTGTGTCGAATCCTCCTGTCACTGATGGTAGTTTGGGCCTTAGAGTGCGGCCTTCTGCTGAAGAAGTTAGTGCCTTGGTTGCCTCGCTCGGGGAGATTCCTGATGATGAACGGCAGATCCATTTTGAGGTGCCCCTGAACCCTAGTGATGCAGAGATAAGCGCTATGCTTGATTTGCTGGCTGAGGACTCTTCTGATGCTGCTCCTGCTGGGGCATTGGTAGTGGTGCCCCTCCCAGAGGCTGATACAACTTTGGATACTCAGAAGCCTGCCAGTACTCGTCCGAGGCGCCCTTGCCGAGCCAGTCAACCTGATCCTTCTGCTGATGAGCAGAAAAAGAAAAAGAGACGCCTCCGGCGAGTATCCAGTTTGGATCGGGACGTTGGTACCTCGGTTCCTGCTGCTGAAGAAGTGCCTGTGACTGAATTTACTGACGCTGACCCCAATGGGTGTACCCAATCTGTTGCTGATCCCAATGGGGGTGCTGCCTGTGTTGCTAATGTGGACGACGAGGAGGAAGAAGATGAAGTTCCTTTGACTCGGAAAAACAGTCGGCAGTTCATCGCTAGTGGTGAAAGTAGTGGAGTTCCTTCTCCTGCTTTGTCTGCTCTCATTGGTCTGCAAGAACTGTCCCTGGCCAATTTTGATCAGACTCTTGAGGATATGGTTCCAGAAGATTTGTTATCGGAGCCAGCAAGTGATGGTGTGATGGAGGTTTGTGCTGATGTGCTTGATGCTGGGTTGAGGTCATCCCGTGCCTCGTCGACCTTAGAGCGTGATCTCGAGGGTCGGGAGACTGACTTGGATCGTCCTGGTCCTATGGAAGTAACTGAGGGCCCATCAGCCTTAGAGGTGGCTACCGTAGAGAACTTGGACCCCAAGGATGGTGTTGACACGTGCCCAGCCCCCGAGAATGTTGTCGGGGATGACTTGGTTCGGGTGGGAAGTGCAAGCCACTGCCCAGCCCCCGAGGGTGCTGCCGGGGATGATCCGGCTCAAGTGGGCAGTGCAAACTATGACCCAGCCCCCGAGGATGTCCGAGCGGGGTCTCCCTCTTGTACTTCCATGGACGTTCATGCGGGATCGCCTCCACACTCCGGTTGTATGGTGGTAGCCCAAGCCTTGGACCAGGGAGTCGCTTTAGAGGGTAGCGTCCCCACTGACCGAGTGTTGGGCTCTGTTGATGGCACCTAGCTGATTCCTGCTGGTTCGTTGCAAGCTGCTTCGGGTGGTGGCCTTACGCCCGGTTATCAATTGATCTCTCCTGATTTGGGGATCCCTTCGTTCTTTTCCAACCTCCAGGTACTGTGATGTATTTTAGCTTGGTTTTTACACTGCATGAACTGCTGTCATTACACTCATCTGTTCTCCTCATCAGGCTTTGGTGGATGGGATGGCTAGCCAGCTGAGGTTACAGGGTGCTTCTGTCCCAGAAGTAGCTTCGTCTCTTGCATGTTGGAATCCAATGTCACTTCAACATCGTGTCTCTGAATTGGAGGCGACCAATGCCGGTTAGTGCTTTTTGCTTCTCTTTTGTCTTCTCTATTAAACTGCTTTACATTCTGACCCCCTTTGTTTGGTTGTCTCTTGCTAGGTATGACTCGGCAGATTTCCACTCTTGAAGAAAAACATTCTCGAGATCAGGCTGAAATGGTCCAGCGGTGCTCTGACTTTGAAGGGAAGTATTCTCAAAGTCAGACTGAACTAGCTCAGGTCTCTGCTGCCTTAGATGACGCCAATGCACTGAGTTCTTCTCTTCATGCTCAGCTTAATTCTGAAAAGGTGACTTATGAAACCGTGCTTTGCCTTGTCGTGATCCTATTACTTGCTTGATGCTTGAGGGAGTTGACTTCTGCTTGCAGGAAGAAAAATGTATCCTTGCTGCTTCTCGCGACAGTCTTGACAGATTGTATCGTGATTCTAGCAACTCGCTGACTATCCTGGAGAGGAGTCATCGCTTCACCATGGAAGAGTTAGACAACCAACGTTGTAAGCTGCAGGAATCCACGGATGAGGTGACCCGGCTCAAGCAGTTGATATCAGCAAAGGACGCTACCATCAAAGAACTCCGAGCTTCCAAGAAATCCATCGCCCAGGAGTTAGAAACTGTCCGGCTGGCTGCCAAGGTTGCTGAAGAAACTTCTGTTACCCTCAGGGCCCAGCGCGACAGAGCCATGGACAAGGCTATTCGGGCGGGGCGAATCTTGATGAGGAGACCCGGCGTGGTTGTTCCCGAAGATATAAGGGCTGACGTGAATGCTGCCCCTGATTCCTCGAGTCGTCCTTCCTCATCGATTGCTCCTGAGAAAAATATCACAAAATAGAGAAACATTTTGCGTGTTTTAAGCGCGCGGTTAGCATGGTCAGACATTTGTTAGAGGACGTCATTTTAGTACTTGGACGATATTGTTATTCTCATGTTGTTTCAGAATTCATCAACTCATAAATTTGCAGTAGTAAAATGATGTGCGATGGTTTTGAAATTTGTCTGCAGGATATAGAAGTCATCCTTATATGAGTAATTGTAATCACGTCAGATCGCCTCAAGTCGCTGCTGACTTAAGTCGATTGCTTCTGTTAATAGGGCGTAGTGGTCACCCTGGATTGCGTAGGCGTGAGCATGTTGCACCGGCTTAAGTTGCTACTGACTTTAGTCGATTGCTCCGTTAGCAGGGCATAGTGGTCACCCCGAGTTAAGTAAGCATGAGCATGTAGCACCGCCTTAAGTCGTTGTCAACTTAAGCCGATTGCTCCGTTAGCAGGGCATAGTGGTCACCCCGAGTTAAGTAAGCGTGAGCATGTTGCACCGCCTTAAGTCGTTGCCGACTTAAGCCGATTGCTCCGTTAGCAGGGCATAGTGGTCACCCCGAGTTAAGTAAGCGTGAGCATGTTGCACCGCCTTAAGTCGTTGCCGACTTAAGTCGATTGCTCCGTTAGCAGGGCATAGTGGTCACCCCGAGTTAAGTAAGAATGCAAGTCAATCGTGAACAAACTGAGTATCTTTGAAGCCCTTTTTTATTGATGACATATTTCCATTTTACAGAGTACATCGTCGTCCCGATAGCTTTTGAAATACAGCTAGGGATAAAACTTCCTGAGGTGTTCTATGTTCCAGGAGTTCCCGACTTCTGTGCCGTCCATCTGAGTGAGACGATATGATCCTGGCCGAGTGGCTTCTGCTACTATGAAGGGTCCTTCCCATAAGGGCGATAACTTGTGTCGTCCCTCCCCCGTTAGATTTCGGCGGAGGACGAGATCTCCTACTGAGAAGGATCGCTGTCGCACAACCTTGTCGTGATAGCGCCTTAGAGTCTGCTGGTACCGTGCTGATTGGATTACTGCATTCAGCCGTTCTTCCTCGAGTATATCAATGTCCTCCAGTCTGGTGGCTTCGACTTCTGCTATGTTTTCGAAGATCAACCTTGGCGCCCCGAACTTGAGATCGGCGGGTAACACTGCCTCCGACCCATAGACCATGAAGAAAGGAGTGTTTCCATGCAGAGCTCGGCTAGGTTGGGTTCTTAGGCTCCAAACGACATAGGGCAATTCCCTTATCCACTTTCCTGCGAATTTTTCATTCTTATCGAAGACCTTTTTCCTGAGTGCCTCCAGTATCATCCCGTTGGCTCGCTCAACCTGCCCGTTGGCTCTTGGGTGTGCTACAGAAGCATACTTGATCTGAATGCTTTTTTGCTCACAGAAGTCGAAAAACTCTGAACTTGTGAAGTTGGATCCTAGGTCAGTTATGATGCTGTTTGGTATCCCGAATCTGAATATTATGTCTTGTATGAATTCCACGGCCTTAGCTGAGGTTAAAGAAGCAATGGGCTTGAACTCTATCCATTTAGTGAATTTGTCGATTGCTACCAATACATGAGTGTATCCTCCTTGAGCTTTCTTGAAAGGTCCAATCATATCCAGTCCCCAGCATGCGAAAGGCCAAGTTACTGGTATGGTCTGCAGTTGCTGTGCTGGTAGATGTTGTTGTTTTGACAAGTATTGGCAAGCTTCGCACCTCTGAACTAACTCGGCTGCATCACTCTTCGCTGTTGGCCAATAGAATCCTGACCTGAAGACCTTCCCGACTAGTGTTCTGGATGCTGCATGTATTCCACATTGCCCAGCATGGACCTCCTCCAGAAGTCGCTTCCCAGTAGATGGGAGAATGCACTTCATGAGGACGTCTGATGCACCCCTTCTGTACAATGTCTCCCCAATGAGTGTGTAGTGAGCCGACTGTCTGGCAATGCGCTCGGTTGAATTCTTGTCATCTGGTTCCTCTTCATTCTTTATATACCTGATGATTGGCCTTCTCCAGTCATCAGAGTTTGACTCGGGTTGATCTATAATATTACACTCTTCTGCTACCATTGAGATGCTCGGCTGTAGTATTTCTTGCACAAAGACTCCAGGTGGGACCTGAGTTCGATTGGATCCTAGCTTGGACAACACATCGGCTGCTGTGTTCCGATCTCTTTCGACATGATGAAATTCCAGACCCTCAAATTTATCTTCCAGCTTTCGGACGGCAGTACAGTATTTTCCCATTGAATCGCTTGAACAATCCCACTCTTTGTTTATCTGGCTAATGACTACCAGAGAGTCTCCGTACACCATCAATCTCTTGATGCCCAATGATATGGCGATGTTCAATCCATGGATCAGAGCTTCATACTCGGCTGCATTGTTGGAGGCAAGAAACAGCAACTGGAGGGCATATTTGAGGTGCTCGCCTCCAGGTGCGGTGAAGAGAATTCCTGCTCCTGCTCCCTGCAGCTTCAGCGAGCCATCAAAATACATTCGCCACACTTCTGCAGTCTCTGGGTTATCTGGTACTTGCTGTTCAGTCCACTCTGATACGAAATCAACCAGTGCTTCAGTTTTGATGGCAGTACGAGGTCGGAACTCGATGTCATGAGATCCCAGCTCACAAGCCCACTTGGCTATTCGGCCAATGGCTTCCTTGTTGTTAAGAATATCCCCTATCGGAAAACCAGTGACTACTATGACTTTGTGGTCATCAAAGTAGTGACGTAGCTTGCGGGCAGTTAGAAGTACTGCATATAATAGCTTCTGAACTTGAGGATACTTTTTCTTTGAGGGGCCCAGAACTTCACTGATGAAGTAAACAGGATGTTGCACTGGGTAGGCATGTCCTTCTTCTGCTCGCTCGACTACCAACGCGGTGCTTACCACGTGAGTCGTGCAAGAGATATACAGTAGCAGATCTTCAGCTGGTTGAGTTGACGTAGCTCATCTTGGTGGCTTTAGTACTGGTGGTGTTGTCAAGAATTTCATCAGTGCATCTAGAGCTTCATGTGCCTCTGAAGTCCACTGAAACTTATCCACCTTCTTGAGTAGCTTGTAAAATGGTAAACCTTTTTCCCCCAGCCTGGATATAAATCTGCTCAGAGCTGCCATACATCCAGTAAGTCGTTGAACCTTCTTTTGTGATCGAGGTGCTTCCATCTTCATGATAGCTTCAATCTTATCCGGGTTAGCCTCAATTCCCCGGTGGCTGACAATAAACCCGAGTAACTTTCCTGTTGGTACCCCGAAAACACATTTTTCGGGATTAAGCTTCCATCTATACCGTCTCAGACTTTTGAAAACCAGTTGTAAGTCTTCGATGAAGTTTTCCGAGTTCTCTGTTTTGATTACCACATCATCTACGTAGGCCTCCACACGCTTGCCCCAGTGATCGGCTAAGCATGTTTGAATGGCTCTCTGATAAGTCGCTCCAGCGTTTTTGAGGCCGAACGGCATGGAGGTATAACAGAAAGCACCAAACGGAGTAATGAACGCTGTTTTTTCTTCGTCTTCCTTTGCCAAGCTAATCTGGTGGTATCCGGAATAGCAATCCAGGAAGGACAGCACAGAACATCCAGCGGTGGAGTCCACCACCTGATCTATCCTCGGGAGCCCGAAGGGATCCTTCGGACAGTGTTTGTTGAGATCAGTATAGTCGACGCACATGCGCCAATCCACTTTATTCTTTTTGAGTACAAGAACAGGGTTGGCTAACCACTCAGGGTGTAATACTTCTCTAATAAATCCAGCTGTGACCAAGCGAGCTAACTCGGCGCGAATGGCCTCTCTCTTGTAAGGCGTGAAACGTCGTAGTTTTTGCCGGATCGGCCTCGCCTGGGGATAGACTTTCAGTTTGTGCTCGGCCAGTTCTCTTGGGACTCTCGGCATATCCGCAGGTTGCCACGCGAATACGTCTCGGTTATCTTGCAGAAACTGGACGAGCGCGCTTTCCTATTTGTCGTCCAGGCTGGAGCTGATGATGGCAGTCTTGCGTTCATCAGCGAACCCCAGGTTGATCCTTTTAGTTTCTTCAGTCGGCCGCATACAGGTCGCGGCCTGAGCTTCGTTTGCCGGTACTGCGAGGTCCTCCTCAGGCTTAGAGTTCGCCTGTGTTGAAGAAATCGTCGACGGCTTGGTGGCGAGGGCTGCTTGGATGGCCACTCGGAAACACTCTGCGGCACCTTGGAAGTCGGCGCGCACAGTTATGATTCCTTGCGGTCCTGGCATCTTCAGTATCATGTACGTGTAATGCGGAATGGCCATGAATTTGGCCAATCCCGGCCTCCCGATGATGGCGTTGTACCTGCAGTCGAAGTTCGCCACTTCGAACCTCAGGAACTCGGTTCTGTAGTTCTCCGGAGTTCCGAAGGTGACAGGCATGTAGATGTGGCCCAGCGGGTATTCCCCTTCAGTCGGCACGATGCCGAAGAAGGGAGTGTCCGACTCGTGGAGCTCTTTGAGGTGAACTCCCAAGCCTTGGAGCGTTCGGGGGAAGGTGACGTTGATGCTGCTCCCCCCGTCCACTAGCACCTTCTTCACCCGGCTCTCTCGGATCACCGGATCGACGAGGAGCGGGTATTTGCCTGGATGGTCGAAGTTAAGCCATTGATCCTCTCGAGTGAAAATGATCGGGTGCTCCGACCACCGGTATGGGGCGGGAGGACCGGTGGTCGCCACCAGTATCTGGCGGTCGTTGAGCTTTTGTTGTCTTTTGTTCTCCTGTGACCCGTGTCCGCCGAAGATGACGTTGACCTCCCTATCAACGCGCGGGAAAGCTCCTCCTCCTCCCTCCTCCTGCTGATGGGGTTGTCGTGGTTCATCTGGTCCTCCCCTCGGTGGAGGAGGAGGTAGAGGTTGGAAGGGTCGGCCGTGCCCGACGGAGTGCTTGAAGTCCCGGCAGTTCCGAAGAGTGTGGCGCATGTCCTTGTGGTACGGGCACTGGGCGTCGAGGATGTCGTCCAGCGTGCGCTCGCCTCCACGAGGTCCTCCTCGGGCGCGAGAGGCTGGTGGCCCGGCGGCGTGTACTTCTTCGCGGGGCCTCTTCTCCCAGCGTTTGTCGGGTTGCTGGTTCGCGTCGCGTCGTGGCGCCGCCGGTGCGGGCTTCGCTCCTCCGATGAGGTCCTGGGCCCGCTCGTCGGCGGTGATGTAGAGGTCGGCTTCCCGGAACAGCTCCTCGAAGGTAGTCGGCGCCTTCTGTAATATGGCTCGGACAAAAGCTGAGTCATTGGATCCTCTGTAGAAGTCCTCGAACACGGCCGCCTCCATGACCTCGGGATACGATTTCTCATGGTCTGGAACCTTTTGAGGTACGACTGGAGAGTTTCGTCTCCCCGGTGCTTGATGGATTTGAGGTCCCACGGTTGCGCCAGTTTGTCAGAGAGGGACTGGAAATTGGCGGTGAAGCGCCGACTGAAGTCGCCCCAGTCGTCGATGCAGTGTCGGGGTAGATGTCGTAGCCATTGCAGCGCGTCTTGCCCAAGGACAATGGGAAAGTACGCGGTCATCACGTCTTTGGACGCCCCGGCAGCTCGAGCAGCGGTGGTGTAGACGGCTAGCCAACCCCCTGGATCCTGCTTAGTTTCATATTTGTCGACATTGGATACCTTGAAGTTGGGAGGCCATTGGATGGCCCTAAGGCGCGGAGTAAGAGCAGACACTTCGCATGTGTCCTCCTGTCGTCGGGGATGATGTCTGTCCCGGGGAGGGGAGTAGTTGTTGTGGTTCCTCGACCGTCCCCGGGTAGTTCCACCAGTTGAGGCTGTTGCCGACTCAGTTCTGGTGGCCTGGCTCCGAGCTGGGATGCCATGATCCCTGTCGTACTCCTCCCGGCGGCGGATCTCGTTCTCATGTCGTCGTTCACGCGAAGCATTGATGGAGCTTCGCGCGTCTCGGCGACTGTTGATGGTGTGTCGTAGATCGTTCAGTGGGTGAGCAAGCGGTAGAAGATGGTTGGCTGCCTGGGTGAACAATCGTCGGTAGCCCTCGGCGTCGGGAGTCCGAGGGAGTCCATCAGTTATTCGAGCTAGTACTCCTCCAACTTCGCTCGGCGTGTTCATGGCTCGAGCGAAGTCGGGATTCAGGTTGCGCCCGAAGAATGGATTCTCCCGGCGTTGCCTTGCTTCTTGCTCGGCTTGTTCCTGAGCCCGGCGGCGATCGCGTCGTCGGGAGTTCCTTCGTTCTCTGAAGATGCGTTCCTCCGGAGTTTCTCCTATCTCCGAGACCTCGTCCCGCGAGACAGGTTGCTCCGGATCCCGTTCTCCGGCCGCGTGATGTCGTCGAACATTCCTGCGTCGGTTTCTCCGTCGGCGGGATTCTCGTTGAGGTGGTTCTTCTCCGGGTACGGTCGGCTCATCGTCGGAGACGGTAGGTGACTCCACTCTCCCGATGAAGAGGACGTCGGGATAGAATGGTGCTGCTGTCGTGGCGACCTTCTTTCCGTTCTCCTTTGAGGGCGGAGGAACGGAAAGAACAACTTGCTTCCCCTTGGTCTCCTTCTTCCTCGCGATCTGTGTCCATTCTTTTGTCGGGGAAGTAGACAGTGGAGTTCTCCGGGTCAGCGGGCCCTCGGCCCCTGACTTTCCGGGGACAATCTTTTTCCGGAGAGCTGGAGGTTGCGCTTCTCCGACATTTTCGGAGTTTGTTGGAGGAGACTTCTTTTCTGGTGGGTCCACAATGCGGTGTAGAGTTCCCTCTTCATATGCTACGGACGAGATTGTTCCGAAGCAGAATACGGATCCGGGACGGAGGGTGATCTTGCTGTGGAAGGTGACGGCCATTGAGCTAGCTTGGGTCGTCGACACACCCCCTACCTGGCGCGCCAGCTGTCGGTGTTTTGGGTCCGACCGCACACCCGGGGTCGCCCTCAAGGTGTTTTTAGGAGTAGGACGGTGTCGCCGACTGTAGCAAAATGGTTCGTGCCAGATGCACGAGGAAAAATAGACAATGTTTACAGGTTTGGGCCGCTTGGAGATGTGTAACACCCTACGTCCTGGTGAGTATGCTTGGTGAATGAGGTTACAAGGGAGCTCTCTGAATTGAGAACGCAGAGAGTTGAGGTGGGTGGCTGAGTAATAGGTCGATCGTTCTGAAGGGGTGCCCCCTAGGCCTTATATACTCGACCGTGGGGTAATACACGTGGATATGATAACAATGTGTAGCTAAAAGATAGTGAACTGTTTGAGTTTATCTCCCTGTAGTTCTGTCGACCTATCCCCGCATGGCTCCGTTGCATGGGGGCTCCAGCACGGGAAAGTCGGATCTCTGTTGTGGTCGCTCGCTCGACGTTGTGGGCCGTCCGGGCTGGATTCAATCCGGCCTCATGTCGATCTGCTTTGCTGATTGTCCCTCCCCAGGCCCACGAAAGAATGACCTTACGATTTATTGGGCCCTTGGGCCTTTCGTGAGGTCTTTTACTCTTTTAGTGGACCCGGGGGATATCTGTCCCCCACAGATACTACAGAGATTCCGCTGGAGAATGCGGATTCGGATTAAGTAATTGGACGTAGACCGACTATCGAGAAAGCGGATTCGGACACTAATTGGATAACATAACAACTATCAAGACTCCGAATAAATGAGTCTGGACAGGAGTTGCGAGACGAGATTGACTTTCGAATTTGTGTTTGCTCCGAGAAACAAAAAGTTTTAACAGGCTCCAAATTCGGCCTTCTGTGAGACTGAATAACTCTGAATTCGATGAAATGTGTACGAATAGTATGGATAATCAGAGACATATGCGAGCGAGAAATAGAGATTTTCACTGAGCATCCGAGATTAGGATAAATCTCCCGACATAACCCGAAATTGACACCTGGGGTGTCACAGCCTTCCCCCCTTAAAAGAATCTCGTCCCGAGATTCGGATGAGGATCTTTAAGGGTGGAGAAGCATGTAACTCCCAAGCTGAAGATAGATGCAAATTCATGAGATGGGATCTGGCAAGATACTGAAGATAGATTTGGACAAAATATCGCGACATATTGAGACAAAATGCAGCGATCACTCTGAGAGAATGTTCACAAAAGACAGCACATTGGCATAGTCTCGCGATGGATCACAACTATTAACCACGATACCAGCGCATGCCGAGCAGCTCAACCATGTGTGCACCATAGTAGGCTCTCGGTTTCGTCGCGGCACCATCGGTCGTTTAGTCATAATACCATTACCAAACACAACCAATGAGAAAATCACATAGCACAGATAGATGGAGCCCATGAGAGTATGGCTCAGAAAATGTGACTAAAGTTGAAGCAAAGATTGTTGGCAAAAGAGCATCACATGGGAATGTTTATTTAACTCAGAGAACTATTTTATGATCAACATGGAGATTATCAGATCAGATATTAGCACGAGATTTGATATGAGGATGAACCGACCATGAGATCAAAATAGATTGTTGAACTTTTAGAGACATGAGAGAACCAAGGACAACAGCGAAATCCATTAATCCACATGGATATGCCATTTAAAGATAAGGTTGGCAAAAACGACGTCATGATGCCTAGAGAAAGAGCATCTGAAAGACTAGAAATGAGAGATTAGATTGAGCGACATCCGATACTTGAGAATGGGTTATAGCGGATAACCAGATAATAGGGCGGTGTCGGTGTTTTGGGTCCGACCGCACACCCGGGGTTGCCCCTCAAGGTGTTTTTAGGAGTAGGACGGTGTCGCCGACTGTAGCAAAATGGTTCGTGCCAGATGCACGAGGAACAATAGACAATGTTTACAGATTCGGGCCGCTTGGAGATGCGTAACACCCTACGTCCTGGTGAGTATGCTTGGTGAATGAGGTTACAAGGGAGCTCTCTGAATTGAGAACGCAGAGAGTTGAGGTGGGTGGCTGAGTAATAGGTCGATCGTTCTGAAGGGGTGCCCCCTAGGCCTTATATACTCGACCGTGGGGTAATACACGTGGATATGATAACAGTGTGTAGCTAAAAGATAGTGAACTGTTTGAGTTTATCTCCATGTAGTTCTGCCGACCTATCCCCGCATGGCTCCGTTGCATGGGGGCTCCAGCGCGGGAAAGTCGGATCTCTGTTGTGGTCGCTCGCTCGACGTTGTGGGTCGTCCGGGCTGGCATCAATCCGGCCTCATGTCGATCTGCTTTGCTGATTGTCCCTCCCCAGGCCCACGAAAGAATGACCTTACGATTTATTGGATCCTTGGACCTTTCGTGAGGTCTTTTACTCTTTTAGTGGACCCGGGGGATATCTGTCCCCCACAAGCCCCCGATCTTTGGGTTAATTTAGAGGTAATCAGCCCAAAGATCTCAGGTCCAGCTTGCAGGCGATTTGAAGAAAACAACTTCTTACTGTCTCTTCCTGCTTTGATCACTCGTAAACCGAAGCTTCGTTTCGTGCTTGTGCCTTAGAGGTCGGCATTTTGTTTTGTAGGACCCTGAACTTCATTGGGTGCACCGGAGGTGCACCCAATGGGTGTAGCCCTCGAGCTTCGAGTAGATTTTAGAAAATAATCTACTCGAAGGTCTTCACCAGAAATTATTTCCATTTTTACTCCTTCGTTTTGGTTGAGGGCCAGCCTTATCTTTAATCTTGTCCCATGCCTTAGAAGTCGGCACTATCTTGGCTTGGAATGATGATCCATGGGGTGCACCGAAGGTGCACCCAATGGGTGTAGCCCCCGACCTTCAAGTGGATTTTTGAGGATAATCCATTCGAAGGTCTTCCTTTTGTGTCTTTTTGCTGAAGATTATCCTTTCTGCTTGTAAAAATCGGCATGATGCCATCCGCATTATGCTTTGGAGGTCAGCATTATGTCATCAATATTATGCTTCAGAGGTCAGCATGTATTTTGTCTTTTGCAGCCGAGTTCGCAATCTATCCATATCTTGCTAGGTGGTGTAATTTATTTGCTCTGCGACTGATTGGACATTTGATGGACGTTCTCTGTCTAGTCTTCACGTCGCTTCTGTCGGCCATATTTTGTACTTCACTGGCTATATTTGGCTTTCCTCTGATCCTTACTGATATCTCATTTTTGTCTTGAGGTATTCACTGCATGCCCTGCACAGATGTGACCGTTTTGAAAAATATACTGATAATTCTTGGGCGTCCCCCCAATGGGTGTGGGCAAGGGACGGCTTGGTACGCTGAGTGTTTTAGCCGGCTGCTTCTGAGTAGTAATGTGATGTGACGGCGGGTGTAATCATATCCTTCGCGCTGTTGACTGGAGTCCCAATGGGTGTTGTGTTGCGTGAAACGGCGTCAGCCGCCTGACGTGTCTTCAGACGGGTTGAAGTGCTTATTGAATGCTTTGCGACTGTTCAGTGACCGCGGTTGGAGGTGAGCGGTTGCCTTCTCCTTCTATAAATAATGTCGTTGTCTCTCCGGCCTTTTCACATCTCTCGCTGTTCTCTGTTGCTTGCTTTTCTTCTCTCCCTTTCGCTTCCACCATGGGCAAGAACAACAAGCGCAAGCGTGAGCCAACTCCTCCATTAGAGGATTTTGGTGACTCGGAGTACTCAGAGGAGGAGTTCTCCTCTGAGTCTGAGGGGTCTCCGGCTCCCATCCCCCTGCGTGAGTCGTCTGACGACTCAGACGACTCCCAGGGGCTTGCGGTGGAGGTCTGGACGTACATCCGGGCCGTCGAGCGCTCCGGGCTCGACGGCTCGGATGAGTCGGAGTACTCCTCGGATGAGGAGGACTCGGACGGTGGCGACGAGGACGAGGACGGCGACGACGACGACGACGACGACGACGACGAAGGCGGTGCGGCGGTGACGGTGACGGCAGGGGCGGCAGCAGCGGCAGCAAGGATGGTGACGGCGGCGACAGCAGGGGCTGCAGCGGCAGCAGCAAGGACAGCAACAGGGGCGGCAGCGGCGGCAGCAGCAACAGGGCCAGTGGCTAGATGCCACTGGTCCTTTAGATGTTAGTATAGTATAGTTAGAATAATGTAGTAGTATTTAGTAGTGTATAGTAGTATAGTGTAGTGTAGTAGTAGTAGCAGTAATGTAATGTTATGTAGCAGTAGTAATAGGGAAGTATCAACTCATAATGAGTTGATTTGTAAGTATGATATCTTCCCTTTTTAATGAGGAAATGAAGTTAGCTTCTCTGTGATGATTGTTCTTCGATATTCATAACTCAAAGTTCTTGAATCATTTATCTTCCCGCCTTTTTCGTGAAGTTGATTCCCTTGGAATAGTAAGTGAATAACTCGAGTATCATATCGATGCTTTTAGAGGTAGCTGCCGAGCGACTTGAAGACGACGTCAGCGTTTTAGAGGTAATGCCAAGCGACTTGAAGACGACGTCAGCGTTTTAGAAGTAACGTCGAGTGACTTGAAGACAACGGCAGCGTTTTAGAGGTAACACCGAGCGACTTGAAGACGACGTCAGTGTTTTAGAGGTAGCGTCGAGTGACCTGCGGGCGACATCAGCGTTTTAGAGGTAACGCCGAGCGACTTGAAGACGACGTCAGCGTTTTTAGAAGTAACGCCGAGTGACCTGAGGGCGACGTCAGCGTTTTAGAGGTAACGCTGAGCGACTTGAAGACGACGTCAGCGTTTTAGAGGTAACGCCGAGCGATAGCGGGCTGCGTGGGCCACTTTGAGGATAATAGCCGAGTGATGATGTGGCGCACCGGTGTTCTGGAAATAACTGCCGGGTGATCACGTGGCACGCCGGTGTTTTGGAAATAACCGCCGGGTGCTGACTGGGCGCTTTTTGAAACGGTATCTGGCTCGGGAATATCCCATAAGTGCTGCGCTTTTAGCCGCCTCTGCTTTCCGTGCCCTAGTTCTTGCTTTTTTGCTTCCAAATCCTCTCTGCAATTCGCCTCCCACTCTGCTTGCCGGTAGAATCGAGATGGCGCCCAAGAGGAAGGCCTCGAGTTCGTCTGCCGTGGTGATTCCTCCAATCGACCCCAACAGCCAGTTGCCTTTCGCGGGTAACCACATGTTTGTCATCTCTGAGCCCGAGCTTCTCCACCTCATGTCCATTGGGGTTCTTCCTCCGCGGGAACTCTGTTCTTGGCAGATTTGCCATGGGGTTACTGTCCCAACTGAGGATACCCATAAGTCCGTGATTTATGCTCCTTTCCTTCTCCGCGGCCTCGGTCTTCCCATTTCTCCCTTTTTCCGCGGCCTCCTTGATTTCTACTATCTTAACTTGACCCATCTGAATCCCAATTCTATCCTGCAAATCTCCATTTTCGTTCATTTATGTGAAGCCTTTCTTGGCGTGCTGCCACATTTCGGGTTGTGGAAGTACTTGTATCACTGTCGCCCTGGGATGGCCGGTGGACAACATCAGTTGGTTGGGGGTGCTAGCTTGGAGATGCGCCGCGGGAGGAAGACTGAGTATCTCGAAATCCCTCTCAAAGACAGTATCAAGGGATGGCGCTTGGAGTGGTTCATAGTTGAGAATTATGGAAACTCTCTCCCCCCTCGGTCGGGAAGACAGCCGGATGTTCGCACCCCAAGCTGGACCGAGTCCCCCACAGATCAGGAGGTAGCTGAGGTAGGTGCTTTGCTGGCTGAAGTTGGATTGCTGAAGGAGAGGGGTCTGACTGCTGAAGCTGTGGTTGCTGATTTTGTCTTCAAGAATATTCAGCCGTTGAAAGACAGGGCATACCCAGCTTATCTGTATCGAGGCCTAGCCGACTCAACTCGGGTTACTAACAGAATAATTCCCTCTATGGACTTGGTGAACCGACTTGAGATGATCCTTAGAGGCAAAGTGTCAAATGTTGGTGCTCCAGTAGCATTCTCAGCCTGGAACTTGCCTCCTCCCAAAGCCTTCACTCTTTTTGTGTCGAATCCTCCTGTCACTGATGGTAGTTTGGGCCTTAGAGTGCGGCCTTCTGCTGAAGAAGTTAGTGCCTTGGTTGCCTCGCTCGGGGAGATTCCTGATGATGAACGACAGGTCCATTTTGAGGTGCCCCTGAACCCTAGTGATGCAGAGATAAGCGCTATGCTTGATTTGCTGGCTAAGGACTCTTCTGATGCTGCTCCTTCTGGGGCATTGGTAGTGGTGCCCCTCCTAGAGGCTGATACAACTTTGGATACTCAGAAGCCTGCCAGTACTCGCCCGAGGCGCCCTTGCCGAGCCAGTCAACCTGATCCTTCTGTTGATGAGCAGAAAAAGAAAAAGAGACGCCTCCGGCGAGTATCCAGTTTGGATCGGGACGTTGGTACCTCGGTTCCTGTTGCTGAAGAAGTGCATGTGACTGAATTTACTGACGCTGACCCCAATGGGTGTACCCAATCTGTTGCTGATCCCAATGTGGCTGCTCCATCTGTTGCTGATCCCAATGGGGGTGCTGCCTGTGTTGCTAATGTGGACGACGAGGAGGAAGAAGATGAAGTTCCTTTGACTCGGAAAAACAGTCGGCAGTTCATCGCTAGCGGTGAAAGTAGTGGAGTTCCTTCTCCTGCTTTGTCTGCTCTCATTGGTCTGCAAGAACTGTCCCTGGCCAATTTTGATCAGACTCTTGAGGATATGGTTCCAGAAGATTTGTTATCGGAGCCAGCAGGTGATGGTGTGATGGAGGTTTGTGCTGATGTGCTTGATGCTGGGTTGAGGTCATCCCGTGCCTCGTCGACCTTAGAGCGCGATCTCGAGGGTCGGGAGACTGACTTGGATCGTCCTGGTCCTATGGAAGTAACTGAGGGCCCATCAGCCTTAGAGGTGGCTACCGCAGAGAACTTGGACACCAAGGATGGTGTTGACACGTGCCCAGCCCCCGAGAATGTTGTCGGGGATGACTTGGTTCGGGTGGGAAGTGCAAGCCACTGCCCAGCCCCCGAGGGTGCTGCCGGGGATGATCCGGCTCAAGTGGGCAGTGCAAACTATGACCCAGCCCCCAAGGATGTCCGAGCGGGGTCTCCCTCTTGTACTTCCATGGACGTTCATGCGGGATCACCTCCACACTCCGGCTGTATGGTGGTAGCCCAAGCCTTGGACCAGGGAGTCGCTTTAGAGGGTAGCATCCCCGCTGACCGAGTGTTGGGCTCTGTTGATGGCACCGAGCTGATTCCTGCTGGTTCGTTGCAAGCTGCTTCGGGTGGTGGCCTTACGCCCGGTTATCAATTGATCTCTCCTGATTTGGGGATCCCTTCGTTCTTTTCCAACCTCCAGGTACTGTGATGTATTTTAGCTTGGTTTTTACACTACATGAACTGTTGTCATTACACTCATCTGTTCTCCTCATCAGGCTTTGGTGGATGGGATGGCTAGCCAGCTGAGGTTATAGGGTGCTTCTGTCCCAGAAGTAGCTTCGTCTCTTGCATGTTGGAATCCAATGTCACTTCAACATCGTGTCTCTGAATTGGAGGCGACCAATGCTGGTTAGTGCTTTTTGCTTCTCTTTTGTCTTCTCTATTAAACTGCTTTACATTCTGACCCCCTTTGTTTGGTTGTCTCTTGCTAGGTATGACTCGGCAGATTTCCACTCTTGAAGAAAAACATTCTCGAGATCAGGCTGAAATGGTCCAGCGGTGCTCTGACTTTGAAGGGAAGTATTCTCAAAGTCAGACTGAACTAGCTCAGGTCTCTGCTGCCTTAGATGACGCCAATGCACTGAGTTCTTCTCTTCATGCTCAGCTTAATTCTGAAAAGGTGACTTATGAAACTGTGCTTTGCCTTGTCGTGATCCTATTACTTGCTTGATGCTTGAGGGAGTTGACTTCTGCTTGCAGGAAGAAAAACGTATCCTTGCTGCTTCTCACGACAGTCTTGACAGATTGTATCGTGATTCTAGCAACTCGCTGACTATCCTGGAGAGGAGTCATCGCTTCACCATGGAAGAGTTAGACAACCAACGCTGTAAGCTGCAGGAATCCACGGATGAGGTGACCCGGCTCAAGCAGTTGATATCAGCGAAGGACGCTACCATCAAAGAACTCCGAGCTTCCAAGAAATCCATCGCCCAGGAGTTAGAAACTGCCCAGCTGGCTGCCAAGGTTGCTGAAGAAACTTCCGTTACCCTCAGGGCCCAGCGCGACAGAGCCATGGACAAGGCTATTCGGGCGGGGCAAATCTTGATGAGGAGACCCGGCGTGGTTGTTCCCGAAGATATAAGGGCTGACGTGAATGTTGTCCTTGATTCCTCGAGTCGTCCTTCCTCATCGATTGCTCCTGAGAAAAATATCACAAAATAGAGAAACATTTTGCGTGTTTTGAGTGCGCGTTAGCATGGTCAGACATTTGTTAGAGGACGTCATTTCAGTACTTGGACGATATTGTTATTCTCATGTTGTTTCAGAATTCATCAGTTCATAAATTTGCAGTAGTAAAATGATGCGCGATGGTTTTGAAATTTGTCTGCAGGATATAGAAGTCATCCTTATATGAGTAATTGTAATCACGTCAGATCGCCTCAAGTCGCTGCTGACTTAAGTCGATTGCTTCTGTTAATAGGGCGTAGTGGTCACCCTGGATTGCGTAGGCGTGAGCATGTTGCACCGGCTTAAGTTGCTACTGACTTTAGCCGATTGCTCCATTAGCAGGGCATAGTGGTCACCCCGAGTTAAGTAAGCGTGAGCATGTAGCACCGCCTTAAGTCGTTGCCGACTTAAGCCGATTGCTCCGTTAGCAGGGCATAGTGGTCACCCCGAGTTAAGTAAGCGTGAGCATGTTGCACAGCCTTAAGTCGTTGCCGACTTAAGCCGATTGCTCCGTTAGCAGGGCATAGTGGTCACCCCGAGTTAAGTAAGCGTGAGCATGTTGCACCGCCTTAAGTCGTTGCCGACTTAAGCTGATTGCTCCGTTAGCAGGGCATAGTGGTCACCCCGAGTTAAGTAAGCGTGAGCATGTTGCACCGCCTTAAGTCGTTGCAGACTTAAGCCGATTGCTCCGTTAGCAGGGCATAGTGGTCACCCCGAGTTAAGTAAGAATGCAAGTCAATCGTGAACAAACTGAGTATCTTTGAAGCCCTTTTTTTAATGATGACATATTTCCATTTTACAGAGTACATCGTCGTCCCGATAGCTTTTGAAATGCAGCTAGGGATAAAACTTCCTGAGGTGTTCTATGTTCCAGGAGTTCCTGACTTCTGTGTCGTCCATCTGAGTGAGACGATATGATCCTGGCCGAGTGGCTTCTGCTACTATGAAGGGTCCTTCCCATAAGGGCGATAACTTGTGCCGTCCCTCCCCCGTTAGAATTCGGCGGAGGACGAGATCTCCTACTAAGAAGGATCGCTGTCGCACGGCCTTGTCGTAATAGCGCCTTAGAGTCTGCTGGTACCATGTTGATTGGATTACTGCATTCAGCCGTTCTTCCTCGAGTATATCAATGTCCTCCAGTCTGGTGGCTTCGACTTCTGCTATGTTTTTGAAGATCAACCTTGGCGCCCCGAACTTGAGATCGGCGGGTAACACTGCCTCCGACCCATAGACCATGAAGAAAGGAGTGTTTCCATGCAGAGCTCGGCTAGGTTGGGTTCTTAGGCTCCAAACGACATAGGGAAATTCCCTTATCCACTTTCCTGCGAATTTTTCATTCTTATCGAAGACCTTTTTCCTGAGTGCCTCTAGTATCATCCCGTTGGCTCGCTCAACCTGCCCGTTGGCTCTTGGGTGTGCTACAGAAGCATACTTGATCTGAATGCGTTTTTGCTCGCAGAAGTCGAAAAACTCTGAACTTGTGAAGTTGGATCCTAGGTCAGTTATGATGCTGTTTGGTATCCCGAATCTGAATATTATGTCTTGTATGAATTCCACGGCCTTAGCTGAGGTTAAAGAAGCAATGGGCTTGAACTCTATCCATTTAGTGAATTTGTCGATTGCTACCAATACATGAATGTATCCTCCTTGAGCTTTCTTGAAAGGTCCAATCATATCCAGTCCCCAGCATGCGAAAGGCCAAGTTACTGGTATGGTCTGCAGTTGCTGTGCTGGTAGATGTTGTTGTTTTGACAAGTATTGGCAAGCTTCGCACCTCTGAACTAACTCGGCTGCATCACTCTTCGTTGTTGGCCAATAGAATCCTGATCTGAAGACCTTCCCGACTATTGTTCTGGATGCTGCATGTATTCCACATTGCCCAGCATGGACCTCCTCCAGAAGTCGCTTCCCAGTAGATGGGAGAATGCACTTCATGAGGACGCCTGATGCACCCCTTCTGTACAATGTCTCCCCAATGAGTGTGTAGTGAGCCGACTGTCTGGCAATGCGCTCGGCTGAATTCTTGTCATCTGGTTCCTCTTCATTCTTTATATACCTGATGATTGGCCTTCTCCAGTCATCAGAGTTTGACTCGGGTTGATCTATAATATTACACTCTTCTGCTACCATTGAGATGCTCGGCTGTAGTATTTCTTGCACAAAGACTCCAGGTGGGACCTGAGTTTGACTGGATCCTAGCTTGGACAACACATCGGCTGCTGTGTTCCGATCTCTTTCGACATGATGAAATTCCAGACCCTCAAATTTATCTTCCAGCTTTCGGACGGCAGTGCAGTATTTTCCCATTGAATCGCTTGAACAATCCCACTCTTTGTTTATCTGGCTAATGACTACCAGAGAGTCTCCGTACACCATCAATCTCTTGATGCCCAATGATATGGTGATGTTCAATACATGGATCAGAGCTTCATACTCGGCTGCATTGTTGGAGGCCGGAAACAGCAACTGGAGGGCATATTTGAGGTGCTCGCCTCCAGGTGCGGTGAAGAGAATTCCTGCTCCTGCTCCCTGCAGCTTCAGCGAGCCATCAAAATACATTCGCCACACTTCTGCACTCTCTGGGTTATCTGGTACTTGATGTTCAGTCCACTCTGATACGAAATCAACCAGTGCTTGAGTTTTGATGGCAGTACGAGGTCGAAACTCGATGTCATGAGATCCCAGCTCACAAGCCCACTTGGCTATTCGGCCAATGGCTTCCTTGTTGTGAAGAATATCCCCTATCGGAAAACCAGTGACTACTATGACTTTGTGGTCATCAAAGTAGTGATGTAGCTTGCGGGCAGTTAGAAGTACTGCATATAATAGCTTCTGAACTTGAGGATACTTTTTCTTTGAGGGGCCCAGAACTTCACTGATGAAGTAAACATGATGTTGCACTGGGTAGGCATGTCCTTCTTCTGCTCGCTCGACTACCAACGCGGTGCTTACCACGTGAGTCGTGCAAGAGATATACAGTAGCAGATCTTCAGCTGGTTGAGTTGACGTAGCTCGTCTTGGTGGCTTTAGTACTGGTGGTGTTGTCAAGAATTTCCTCAGTGCATCTAGAGCTTCCTGTGCCTCTGAAGTCCACTGAAACTTATCCACCTTCTTGAGTAGCTTGTAAAATGGTAAACCTTTTTCCCCCAGCCTGGATATAAATCTGCTCAGAGCTGCCATACATCCAGTAAGTCGCTGAACCTTCTTTTGTGATCGAGGTGCTTCCATCTTCATGGTAGCTTCAATCTTATCCGGGTTAGCCTCAATTCCCCGGTGGCTGACAATAAACCCGAGTAACTTTCCTGCTGGTACCCCGAAAACACATTTTTCGGGATTAAGCTTCCATCTATACCGTCTCAGACTGTTGAAAACCAGCTGTAAGTCTTCGATGAAGTTTTCCGAGTTCTCTGTTTTGATTACCACATCATCTACGTAGGCCTCCACACGCTTGCCCCAGTGATCGGCTAAGCATGTTTGAATGGCTCTCTGATAAGTCGCTCCAGCGTTTTTGAGGCCGAACGACATGGAGGTATAACAGAAAGCACCAAACGGAGTAATGAACGCTGTTTTTTCTTCGTCTTCCTTTGCCAAGCTAATCTGGTGGTATCCGGAATAGCAATCCAGGAAAGACAGCACAGAACATCCAGCGGTGGAGTCCACCACCTGATCTATCCTCGGGAACCCGAAGGGATCCTTCGACCAGTGTTTGTTGAGATCAGTATAGTCGACGCACATGCGCCAATCCACTTTATTCTTTTTGAGTACAAGAACAGGGTTGGCTAACCACTCAGGGTGTAATACTTCTCTAATAAATCCAACCGTGACCAAGCGAGCTAACTCGGCGCGAATGGCCTCTCTCTTGTCATGCGTGAAACGTCGTAGTTTTTTGCTGGATCGGCCTCGCCTGGGGATAGACTTTCAGTTTGTGCTCGGCCAGTTCTCTTGGGACTCCCCGCATATCTGCAGGTTGCCACGCGAATACGTCTCGGTTATCTTGCAGAAACTGGACGAGCGCGCTTTCCTATTTTTCGTCCAGGCTGGAGCTGATGATGGCAGTCTTGCGTTCATCAGCGAACCCCAGGTTGATCCTTTTAGTTTCTTCAGTCGGCCGCATACAGGTCGCGGCCTGAGCTTCGTTTGCCGGTACTGCGAGGTCCTCCTCAGGCTTAGAGTTCGCCTGTGTTGAAGAAATCGTCGACGGCTTGGTGGTGAGGGCTGCTTGGATGGCCACTCGGAAACACTCTGCGGCGCCTTGGAAGTCGGCGCGCACAGTTATGATTCCTTGCGGTCCTGGCATCTTCAGTATCATGTACGTGTAATGCGGAATGGCCATGAATTTGGCCAATCCCGACCTCCCGATGATGGCGTTGTACCCGCAGTCGAAGTTTGCCACTTCGAACCTCAGGAACTCGGTTTTGTAGTTCTCCAGAGTTCCGAAGGTGACAGGCATGTAGATGTGGCCCAGCGGGTATTCCCCTTCAGTCGGCACGATGCCGAAGAAGGGAGTGTCCGACTCATGGAGCTCTTTGAGGTGAACTCCCAAGCCTTGGAGCGTTCGGGGGAAGGTGACGTTGATGCTGCTCCCCCCGTCCACTAGCATCTTCTTCACCCGGCTCTCTCGGATCACCGGATCGACGAGGAGCGGGTATTTGCCTGGATGGTCGAAGTTAAGCCATTGATCCTCCCGAGTGAAAATGATCGGGTGCTCCGACCACCGGTATGGGGCGGGAGGACCGGTGGTCGCCACCAGTATCTGGCGGTCGTTGAGCTTTTGTTGTCTTTTGTTCTCCTGTGACCCGTGTCCGCCGAAGATGACGTTGACCTCCCTGTCAACGCGCGGGAAAGCTCCTCCTCCTCCCTCCTCCTGCGGATGGGGTTGTCGTGGTTCATCTGGTCCTCCCCTCGGCGGAGGAGGAGGTAGAGGTTGGAAGGGTCGGCCGTGCCCGACGGAGTGCTTGAAGTCCCGGCAGTTCCGAAGAGTGTGGTGCATGTCCTTGTGGTACGGGCACTGGGCGTCGAGGATGTCGTCCAACGTGCGCTCGCCTCCGCGAGGTCCTCCTCGGGCGCGAGAGGCTGGTGGCCCGGCGGCGTGTACTTCTTCGCGGGGCCTCTTCTCCCAGCGTTTGTCGGGTTGCTGGTTCGCGTCGCGTCGTGGCGCCACCGGTGCGGGCTTCGCTCCTCCGATGAGGTCCTGGGCCCGCTCGTCGGCGGTGATGTAGAGGTCGGCTTCCCGGAACAGCTCCTTGGAGGTAGTCGGCGCCTTCTGTAATATGGCTCGGACGAAAGCCGAGTCATTGGATCCTCTGTAGAAGTCCTCGAACACGGCCGCCTCCATGACCTCCGGGATACGATTTCTCATGGTCTGGAACCTTTTGAGGTACGACTGGAGAGTTTCGTCTCCCCGGCGCTTGATGGATTTGAGGTCCCACGGTTGCGCCAGTTTGTCAGAGAGGGACTGGAAATTGGCGGTGAAGCGCCGATTGAAGTCGCCCCAGTCGTCGATGCAGTGTCGAGGTAGATGTCGCAGCCATTGCAGCGCGTCTTGCCCAAGGACAATGGGTAAGTACGCGGTCATCACGTCTTCGGACGCCCCGGCAGCTCGAGCAGCGGTGGTGTAGACGGCTAGCCAACCCCCTGGATCCTGCTTAGGTTCATATTTGTCGACATTGGATACCTTGAAGTTGGGAGGCCATTGGATGGCCCTAAGGCGCGGAGTAAGAGCAGACACTCCGCATGTGTCCTCCTGTCGTCGGGGATGATGTCTGTCCCGGGGAGGGGAGTAGTTGTTGTGGTTCCTCGACCGTCCCCGGGTAGTTCCGCCAGTTGAGGCTGTTGCCGACTTAGTTCTGGTGGCCTGGCTCCTAGCTGGGATGCCATGATCCCTGTCGTACTCCTCCCGGCGGCGGATCTCGTTCTCATGTCGTCGTTCACGCGAAGCATTGATGGAGCTTCGCGCGTCTCGGCGACTGTTGATGGCGTGTCGTAGATCGTTCGGCGGGTGAGCAAGCGGTAGAAGATGGTTGGCTGTCTGGGTGAACAATCGTCGGTAGCCCTCGGCGTCGGGAGTCCGAGGGAGTCCATCAGCTATCCGAGCTAGTACTCCTCCAACTTCGCTCGGCGTGTTCATGGCTCGAGCGAAGTCGGGATTCAGGTTGCGCCCGAAGAATGGATTCTCTCGGCGTTGCCTTGCTTCTTGCTCGGCTTGTTCCTGAGCCCGGCGGCGATCGCGTCGTCGAGAGTTCCTTCGTTCTCTGAAGATGTGTTCCTCCGGAGTTTCTCCTATCTCCGAGACCTCGTCCCGCGAGACAGGTTGCTCCGAATCCCGTTCTCCGGCCGCGTGATGTCATCGAACGTTCCTGCGCCGGTTTCTCCGTCGGCGGGATTCTCGTTGAGGTGGTTCTTCTCCGGGTGCGGTCGGCTCGTCGTCGGAGACGGTAGGCGACTCCACTCTCCCGATGAAGAGGACGTCGGGATAGAATGGTGTTGCTGTCGTGGCGACCTTCTTTCCGTTCTCCTTTGAGGGCGGAGGAACGGAAACAACAACTTGCTTCCCCTTGGTCTCCTTCTTCCTCGCGATCTGTGTCCATTCTTTTGTCGGGGAAGTAGACAGTGGAGTTCTCCGGGTCAGCGGGCCCTCGGCCCCTGACTTTCCGGGGACAATCTTTTTCCGGAGAGCTGGAGGTTGCGCTTCTCCGACATTTTCGGAGTTTGTTGGAGGAGACTTCTTTTCCGACGGGTCCGCAATGCGGTGTAGAGTTCCCTCTTCATCTGCTACGGACGAGATTGTTCCGAAGCAGAATACGGATCCGGGACGGAGGGTGATCTTGTTGTGGAAGGTGACGGCCATTGAGCTAGCTTGGGTCGTCGACACACCCCCTACCTGGCGCGCCAGCTGTCGGTGTTTTGGGTCCGACCGCACACCCGGGGTTGCCTCTCAAGGTGTTTTTAGGAGTAGGACGGTGTCGCCGACTATAGCAAAATGGTTCGTGCCAGATGCACGAGGAACAATAGACAATGTTTACAGGTTCGGGCCGCTTGGAGATGCGTAACACCCTACGTCCTGGTGAGTATGCTTGGTGAATGAGGTTACAAGGGAGCTCTCTGAATTGAGAACGCAGAGAGTTGAGGTGGGTGGCTGAGTAATAGGTCGATCGTTTTGAAGGGGTGCCCCCTAGGCCTTATATACTCGACCGTGGGGTAATACACGTGGATATGATAACAATGTGTAGCTAAAAGATAGTGAACTGTTTGAGTTTATCTCCCTGTAGTTCTGCCGACCTATCCCCGCATGGCTCCGTTGCATGGGGGCTCCAGCGCGGGAAAGTCGGATCTCTGTTGTGGTCGCTCGCTCGACGTTGTGGGCCGTCCGGGCTAGCATCAATCCGGCCTCATGTCGATCTGCTTTGCTGATTGTCCCTCCCCAGGCCCACGAAAGAGTGACCTTACGATTTATTGGGCCCTTGGGCCTTTCGTGAGGTCTTTTACTCTTTTAGTGGACCCGGGGGATATCTGTCCCCCACAGGCAGAATCATAGGGGATCCCGAGATTCGGATGATAAAGCCAACATGATTCACAAGAAAGAGGATTACCAGATCCAGGCAAAAGGAGAGGTAGGCAAACAGGATCAGCTAGGATGATTAACAGAAATGCTATGACGTTTTAGGAGCAAGGATTTATGGAAAGAAACATGGGCTTGATAGGGTTTGCGCAACTAGACACCAACACCAAATATTTTTTTTGACACAAATGCACAAGGAGACTTGGGTTGGTCTAGCGGTCAAGCTGTGGGGGTCTATAAGCTGTGCAGGTGTAACTTCAAGGATAAAACACTCAAGGGCTAGGAAATGCCAACACAAGCATGATTTTTTTTGTTTTTAAAGAGGTTTCACTTGCTAAGCTCAAGGTTGTTTGGGCGGGGGTCTTTTCATGAGCGAAACAAACAACATTTTATATATATTTTTAAAAAAGGTTTGAACAACTAAAACATTTCCTAGATAGCAAGACAAGAGAAGCACATAACACAACCTAGCAAGACTTACTAATTAGACAAGAGGTAAGACATTTCTTATAGTTCATAAAATAGCAATACAACACATTATTCAAAATTTCTTATTATCAGAATAAAGGTGAGAGAAGCATGTTGGTGCACAAGAGACAATGATGCAATAATCATGATGCATGCTCATTCTAGGCGTCTTCTCAGACCTAACTAATTTTTAGGATGCTTCTATAGCATCCTAATAGTACCAATAGTAGCCTTTCTGGCTTATATAAATAGCCACCTAGCTACCCATCTATTTCCTAAAGCTTCACGTCCTAGGTCTATCCTTATTGTCCTGACATCTATCCAACATTGGTTTCTAGCAAGTTTTACTTTTAGAAAAGGTTGATAATCATGACTTATTGACTTCTCTGTGATGGTATTCGCTCCGATACCAGCTATGGCGGAACCGCCTGAATTATTCCAGCTTAAGTGCCCAAGTCGCACCCTTAAGGGCAGCAACACACTTAAACAGGAATAACCCGTCAGTCCCTCGGATCTAGTCCGATAAAGCCACTTACCAGGATCGAATACCACTAGCTCACTCGAAGGTGAGACACAGAGAAATACAATAAAGCATAATACCACAAATTTAATAAGTATCAATAGTGATTACATTATCGGAGTTTCAGAAATAATAACCATAAATTTTAATGCAGCAGAAATAACTAACGGAGAAGAACCGAGTAACATGGCGAAGCCTGGCCACACTACTCCTCCTGGTCCTCTCCTGCGGAAGCAATAACCCACTCGACCATCTATCCCGGTGGCAGGGATGGAGGCCAAGTCACACCATCAACCAATCATCCTAAGGAGTACCTGCAAAAATTATGCCACAAGCAAGGCTGAGTATACTAATACTCAGCTAGACTTACCCAGTGTGAGGAGTCTACTCCTCTACCTCTAGACATGCAGTTGTTTGGCTGTGGGGTTTGGTTGCCAAAAGCACTAGCTGAGTCTAAAAATCAAGTTTTAGCTTTGTCAAGTTTAAGTGTGACTCTCTTAAGACTAGAGGTGTACTATCTACTCATTCATGGTATCAAGCAAATTTAGCAATCAACATCTTTTGTCAACTCATCACATTTCCACTTGTTACTCAATGCAGTACAATGGATCAAGCAGTCTCATTAGCTGCGAGAAGCAGACGATTCGAATCGAGTTTTTATCCTTGCAAGGTAAACCTAAACACACGACATGTAGGGGCACTCCGTCACCACACACATCAATCGTCCCCATCGATTCCCTGGCAACAGATCAGGGCTCACCGCCTTGGCGTACAATGCCTCACTGACCCCGACTGCCGTCGTGCAGTGACCGCACTTGTACCCACCATAACCGGAATGGGAGACCACGTCTTAGGTCGCGTGAGGGGATATGTCTGCGGGCAGGTTCACTCAGGTACTAGGCTTACCGATTTACCATATTTCTCGGTATGTGTTTAGTACCTTCAAACGCTTGACACAGGTATCCGCACGTTAATCCTTATTCCAATTTTCCATCTCGTAGACAACCAATCCCCATGGATTGTTGTCCACATACCAGCATCATTATGATATGAAAGTGGGTACAACCAATTCCTAACCTCGCGCGAGTGCTAGAAAAATCACTCGACTTCTACCGAGATCCCTAATTAGCAAAGCAGCTACTCGACCTAGCATACTAGTATCCATCTCAAAAGGAATCCTGAGTTCATGCAACTAGGGTTTCAGTCAACTCCTACACTTAAGTGCACAGTACAAGCCTACAAACATTAAGTGTAGTAAAATAGCATATATAAACGGTTATGCATAAAACCGGGGCTTGCCTTTAATTTAACACTTAGATAGTGTTTGGTGGGGTGGGTACTCGCTCGACGAGCATCTACTGGTTAAGTCCATTCTTTAGGTCGTCCACCAACTGCATCTTGTGGTTGACACCACATCACTTGCACGATCATCATCTCTCGGTCCTAAATGAGATGCAGTATGCATATGTATGAACATGATGAAATATATCACAAGATAATCCCAAAATAGACGGTAGCGAACTAATCATTAAATCGTAAGATACCGTAAACAACCACACACTAGCATTAGTTATCTACATGTCATCGGGCATACATAATCAATACCATTAGAAAGATGACAATTACTTTCTAGAATTAACCAGTGCAACACGGTATCACACGTGCAAGCATTTATCACATTCGCTCTAATTTTTCATTAGTTCCTTTATTATTATACTCGTTAAGTACACATCAATTTGCCATGACTTCTATATAGATAAGCTTAGTTAAAAAGGAATAGTCACTTAATCGGGTTTTATAATTGTTCGCAATATTCTAATGCAAGCATATATCCAAGGGCACACAAGAAAGTGATAGCCTAATCACACTGTTTATTATACTAATCTATTGAGGTTGGTTATTTATTAATACTCAGATTAGTAGCACAATTATTAGAAATGGTAACATCTCATCAAATTTGTTTTTCGTCCATATAGTGACACTTGTTAAATTGACGTGGATCGAAGCTAATTTCTTACTAGACGTCAACCATTTAATTTACTACTGCACTAGTTACTTGTATATCTCTAATTATATAATCTACTAATATAGGGATCATGAGATAACACTATCAATCATACTCAAGCAAGACAAGAGAGTAAAGCAATCAACCACAATCAACAAGATTAGGACAGCAGCACAATATTTACTCGTTTCAGTCGTAACTCACAGGATATTCATCTAAAAATAGTGATCAAATACTTTCTGGAAAGTCTAAGAAGTTCTCTACAACTTTGGTATTGTCATCTTAAGGTGATTAGACACTTAACAAGGTTAAATAGTGATAAATGACAACTTTATTCAGATTTAGACAGATTCAGACTTGCGACTTCACAAATTCATAACTAGAGATTTAGCCATCCAACAAAGTGATCCTAGACTTTATAGAAAGATAATTAAATTTTCTACAAATTATTTATAAACAACCTAGGTTGATTTAAAATGTATCAAGGTTAAAAGACACTAGGAAGGCATTGTTGTCCAGATTTGGACAGATTCGGTCTTCACACTTTAAACACCTATAACTTAATCTTCAGATCACCAAAAAGAGTGATCCAAGACTTTTTGGGAAGCTTAGAAAAAGTACTACATTACTTTTATAATCACCAAGAAGTGATTCAATATTTAACTAAATCAAACAACACAGTTTTTAAAATCTGTTCTGACAGTGGACAGAACACAACAACCAGTTTGCAAAATTCATAACTCTTAAACTGTCAGACCTATGGTTATGAAATTTTAACACAAGCAAGATAAGAAAAACATATACAACTTTCTTATAACGACCATGAACTGATTGTAACATTAAATTAATCAAACAATGCAGTTTCTGAAATCTGTACAAAAATTGGACAGATTCAGTTACTGAACTTGTGAACAGTATAACTTCTAAACCATTAATCCTTAGCTCATGAAACTTTAGTAAGAGCTAGATATACAAGTCAATTACAACTTTTATAGCACATATCTACAGAAAACACATTTTACCTTACTAGATTAACCGCACAACAAAAACTGTACATGCAGGAATTTCAGTTTGCTAGCACAATAGCACTCAACTCAATCATCAATTAAAATCATGGAGAGACACTACCACCAATTTCTCAAGTTTAAATCATTATGACTTAGTTATAAAGTTTCAATTTATATTGAGATACTTAAGCATTTAAAAAAATGCACGCTTTTGTTTACTTCTAATTTTTCACTAGTTATTCTTATAATTATAAAACGTGTGTCATTTTAGCAACATATGAAACTATCTAATTTGGGGCTGGAATTTTTATGAGGCATAGGTAATAACAAATCATGACCAATATATAAATTTCACATGCCCAGGTTTTATATTTTATTTAATATAAAAATAACAAATTGTTAATGCAATAAAGCTTGTGAGAGGAAGTTAATTCTAAAATTAATTATTTTCTGTGGATGCATGACCATATTAAGTTTCCTTAGGCTACTATATAATCATTCAAGGATAGTGAAATACCATTTTCCATTTTTACATTCATATATTATTTATAAACCATTTAAAACTACTTAATGTGCATCAAACAAGTTAAATCACTAACTTAATCATACATGCACAACAATTCATGAAATTTGTACCAGTCACCAAACATCACACCAAGAGTCTACTGTAAAAATTTGAATCCATTTGGAGCACTAGAGCTACATATCCCAAAATAACAAGCAAATAAATCTTTTCTCTATTTAACTTGTTTTAATTAACACACCAAGAAAACAGTGAACAACATATAAGTTTTATATTTGTTCTTGATGGAGTATGACAACATCTAACTAACAAAACAGGTTTCATCATTTTTGGATTTCTATAAATAAAATTATGGAGAGAAGCAAGTTCGTTTATTTTCTAAACCAGTTTTAAATACGAATTTCTACAGAAAACTTTTTCAACTAAAACATGTCAACCTATAGATCCAATGGTTAGAGCATTTCATAAGGAAGCCAACAAAAGAAATTTCACGATTTTAGGAGCTATAAAACTCGAGATATGAATTTTAGAACACAACACAGAAATCTACAACTTTGACACAAAAATACTAGCTCTAGGCCCACACGTCATAGGAACATGAAGGTCTTCTTCTACCTTCAAACTGCATGTACGCAGGGCTGCCACCACCGCTTGGGGAGGACGGAGGTCGGCTCCGGCTGGGCCGGCAGAGGTTGGCCAGGCCTGGCTGCGTCCCTGGCTCGCCCGCCGGTGCCTGTAGCAAGGCCGGCTGTGGCCTCAGGCCACGCGTGTCCGTGCTGATGGTCGACGCACAGGACGACCGGTGGAAGCTCAGCGCGGCCATGGATGGATGGTGGAGCTCGGTAGGTGGGTGTGGAGGTGAGGGAGGAGGCTGCTGCTGCGTTTTGGAACAGAGAGGAGGAGAAGTGGCGTGTGGGGGAAGGGAAGGAGAGGGGTGGGCTGCCATTTATTGAGCTGGAGCTCTAGACATGTCATGTGGCAGTGGGCAGTGGCAGGTGGGAAAACGTGGACATTGGGCGGCCATTTTTGGCGTTTTCTGCTTGTTTTCGGACCTTGGTCGCTGTAGACGATTTCTTCCTTGATGTACACTCTACAAATCTTGTATAGAGCTTGAGGCGATTCGGGCACTGGTTAGAGAGTTATAGACCCACGAAAATTGGTTTGTCAGTGGGTTAGAAATCAGTGGAAACTTGTGAAAACTGAATGTCAAAGCATGTCAAACGGAATCGGATGAATGTCATCTTTTAATATGTTGTGCCTCTATTAGTTATTAACAACTTTTATATTTTAGGAAACTTGAGTTGTTCAACAAAAATTTAGGAACGCGAGACGTCGACCCGAACGACGCTGATTTCAGACTTAGAAGAATTCGAATCCTGAAATCAGATTTTTATTCTGTCTTGATGGCACTGTTTGAGGTACTTAGAGATTGAATCAAGGCTTGGTTTAAATATAATATTTGTTGTATAACACAGGTTCTACAACTTTTATTAAAGGTCAAACCTCATATCTTGAATATAAATAAAAGTTTCACTTTGGTCAAGATAGTATCATTATAAAGCTCTCAATTATATTTTTAAGGCAATCAGACTATTTTCTTGACATTTTCTTGGCCTGGACCCTCAATAACTTTTGTTGTAAAGTTTATATGGAGTGTTTTGGAAAGGTGGGCATAACTTGGTTGAATGTCTAAATTTGCTTTTACTTAATCAGCAGTTTCAAGCAAGCGTATGATTTATAATTTCATATAAATATTTGGTTCAAACTTTGAGAAATCTTTAGAATACACTTGATAGATAGAGATGAATGATGACATAATTATAACAAGCTGAATTGCATAAGAAATAATTAGAGGTTGATACTACAAAGATTCCGCTGGAGAATGCGGATTCGGATTAAGTAATTGGACGTAGACCGACTATCGAGAAAGCGGATTCGGACACTGATTGGATAACATAACAACTATCGAGACTCCGAATAAATGAGTCTGGACGGGAGTTGCGAGACGAGATTGACTTTCGAATTTGTGTTTGCTCCGAGAAACAAAAAGTTTTAACAGGCTCCAAATTCGGCCTTCTGTGAGACTGAATAACTCCGAATTCGATGAAATGTGTACGAATAGTATGGATAATCAGAGACATATGCGAGCGAGAAATAGAGATTTTCACTGAGCATCCGAGATTAGGATAAATCTCCCGACATAACCCGAAATTGACACCTGGGGTGTCACAGTAAAAGACCTGAGCATAAGTTGGACGACGTCGTGGTCCGTCCATCTCGTGCTTCCATAGCTCCTGATCTTGTTAACCAGGGTCTTGAGCCTGTTGTACGTTTGTGTTGGCTCTTCTCCCCTGATCATGGCAAACCTTCCTAGCTCGCCTTCCACCAACTCCATTTTGGTGATCATGGTGGCGTCGTTCCCCTCATGTGAAATCTTGAGGGTGTCCCATATTTGCTTGGCGTTGTCCAAGCCGCTCACCTTGTTGTATTCATCCCTGCACAATGATGCTAACAAAACAGTGGTAGCTTGTGCATTCTTATGAATTTGTTCGTTAATGAATACAGGGTAATCCGTACTATCAAATTGCATTCCATTCTCAACTACCTCCCAAATACTAGGATGGAGAGAGAAAAGGTGACTACGCATTTTGTGACTCCAAAAAGTGTAGTCCTCTCCATCAAAGTGTGGAGGTTTACCAAGAGGAATAGAAAGCAAATGGGCATTGGAATTATACGGAATACGAGAATAATCAAATGAAAAATTTGAGTTAACCGGTTTCTTTTTCTCGTCGTAGTCGTCGTCTCTTGGGGAAGAAGAAGACTCGTCGCTGTCGTAGTAGACGATCTTCTTGATGCGCCTCTTCTTCTCGTCCTTCTTCTTATGACTCGAGCCAAGAGTCAGTGGGCTTGTCGTCCCTCGGCTCGTTGAAGATGGACTCCTTCTCCTTATCGTTGACCACCATCCCCTTTCCCTTAGGATCCATCTCTTCGGGCGATTAGTCCCTTTAGTGAAGAGAACGGCTCTGATACCAATTGAAAGCACCTAGAGGGGGGGTGAATAGGTGATCCTGTAAAATTCAACAACTAATAGCCAATAAAACTTGGTTAAGTGTTAGTATGGCTAAGTAGCGAGCTCTTGCGAACACACAAGTAATCACAGAAAAGCAATCACAAGAGACACGCGAGTTATCCCATGGTTCGGCCAAGTATAACACTTGCCTACTTCCACGTTGTGGCGTCCTAATGGACGAGGGTTGCACTCAACCCCTTTCAAGTGATCCAATGATCAACTTGAATACCATAGTGTTCTTCTTTCTTATCTCTTTTCCCGTTCGCGAGGAATCTCCACAAGTTGGAGTCTCTCGCCCTTGCAATAAAGATCACGGTGAAAGCACAAGAGTAAGGTTGGGAAGCAACACACATAAATCCGCAGCAATACACACGCACACAAGCCAAGACTTGAGCTCAAGAATGAAGCACAACGAGTTCACTACAAGAACGAGCTCAAATCACTAACACGGTCGATCAAGTGCATGGAGACGGAGTGTGGAAGACTTAGAATTCTCAAAGTATGCTTGGGTTCCTCCTCCATGCACCTAGGGGTCCCTTTTATAGCCCCAAGGCAGCAAGGAGCCGTTGGAGACATTCTTGGAAGGCTAATCTTGCCTTTTGTCGGGTGGCGCACCGGACAACCACTGTTCATGTTCGGTGCGCGATTCCCTTCCATTCCTGGCGCAGCCGACCGTTGCAACTTCGGGCTGGTTGGCGCACCGGACACTGTCCGGTGCACACCGGACAGTTCGGTGCCCCCTGCCGACCGTTAGAGCGGGCCACGCGTCGCCCACGGATTTGGCGGCTGACCGTTGCGCTGGCGGCCATTGGCTCACCGGACAATCCGGTGAATTATAGCCGTACACCGCCGAAGTTTTCTCGAGAGAGGCCAGTTCGCCGGAGACCAGCCTGGCGCACCGAACACTGTCCGGTGCACCACCGGATAGTCCGGTGTGCGAGACTGTGCTGAGTCTTGGCTGCACACAGGCACTCTCTTCCAATCTTTTTCTTTTCCTGTTTCTAGCACTTAGGTAACTTCATTAGTACCCAAAACAAATGTACTAAGTCTAGAAACATACCTTCTTTTTGATTTGCACTTCATTCATCATTTGGCATGTAATAACCCACTTAATATGTGTTGGACACTTAATCACCAAAATATACTAGAAATGGCCCAAGGGCACATTTCCCTTTCACATAGGCTACGCCCTGTGCCTATAAATAGATGAACAGTACCCCCGTACTGTTCACGCTGATTTGTTCTCGCTTGTGTTGTACGCTTGTACTATCTCCTCCTGTCAAGCCAAAGGTACAAATGTGTCTCTATATTATTTCTGTTTATTTATGATATATAATAAAAGATGAGTTAATAATGTTATATAATCATTCATGTTGTTCTCTATGTTTTACATGCTTCTTCTTTCATTAATATACACTGCAATCATGAAGGTATGTCCTTCATGACCTTCGTCTAATGATCATTATGTCCTGAGGGGAATAATGCTTCGAAGGACGAAGGGCCTTAACCTTTAACATTTTGTGTTGCCTTGTTCTTAATTCATAGCATTTGAGAACAAGTCCCCAACATTGGTGCCCACCTCCGGTGAACTCACTTCCACTCTAGAGCTGATGGCTTCGTTCAGCAACCAAGCCGAAGCATCTTCGGCTACGAAGTTGGTGCTTCCGATAACAGGCGGCTCAGGTTCAGAGTCGGCTAACAAGAAGCAGAAGAAGGAAGCACAGAGAAGGGTGCAGCATGTTGGGGTGCAGGGACCCTTCATCAAGTCAAAATGGTCTCACATCCCAATCACCTTCTCCCAGGAGGACCTTCAGCTCAAAGATTACCCTCATAATGATGCTATGGTCATATCTTGTGTCATTAAGGGATTTCTGGTCCACAATGTTCTAGTTGATACAGGCAGTGCAGCGGATATCATATTTGCTAAGGCCTTCAGACAGATGCAAGAGCCAGAAGATAAGATTCATGATGCTACACATCCCTTATGTGGCTTCGGAGGAAGGCAAATTGTAGCACTTGGCAAAATCACAATGCCAGTAACCTTCGGCTTTGTTCACAATACAAGGACTGAGCAGGTTGTGTTTGACATTGTTGACATAGAGTACCCCTACAATGCAATCATTGGTCGTGGGACACTTAATGCTTTCGTAGCAATACTTCATCCAGCATATCTATACATGAAGATACCTTCGGAACAACGACCCATTGCTGTTCATGGCAGTCAAGAAGCTGCCAGGAAGGTCAAAGGAAACTAGACAGATTCAAAGGCAATCCATAACATAGATGGAGCCGAAGAATGTGAGCAGTATCGATACAAAAGAGAGAAGGCTGCTTCGGCGGACCAGCCGAAGCCTATGCTTTTATGTGAAGATATAGCAGAACAAAAGGTACTGCTGGGGTCTCAGATATCTGAAGAGCAAGAAAAGAATTTGCTAAGATTTCTATTCAACAACAAAGATGTCTTTGCTTGGTCAGCCAATGATCTTTGCGGTGTTAACAGAGATGTCATTGAGCATTCACTCAATGTGGATCCATCCTTCAAGCCAAGAAAGCAAAGGCTTCGGAAAATGTCTGATGACAAAGCTGAAGGTGCTCGAAATGAAGTGAAGAGGCTTCTTAGTGCTGGAGTTATCAGAGAAGTCAAATACCCAGAGTGGCTAGCCAATACTGTTATGGTGAAGAAGGCCAATGGTAAATGGAGAATGTGCATTGATTTTACAGATCTTAACAAAGCTTGTCCAAAAGATGAGTTCCCATTGCCAAGGATAGATTCTCTAGTAGATGCAGCAGCTTCGTCAGAGCTCATGAGTCTACTAGATTGTTACTCAGGCTACCATCAAATCTGAATGAAGAAGGAAGATGAGCCGAAAACTAGCTTCATAACCCCTAGTGGCACATATTGCTATCTTCGGATGCCTGAGGGGCTCAAAAATGCTGGAGGAAGCTTCAGCAGAATGACAGCCAGAGTCCTTCACTCTCAAATAGGCAGGAATGTGTTGACTTATGTTGATGATATCATAGTTAAAAGCACGAAGCAAGAAAATCACATTGCTGATCTGCAAGAGACATTTGCCAACTTCAGGCAAGCTGGTTTGAAGTTGAATCCAGAAAATTGTGTTTTTGGGGTAAATAAGGGCAAGTTCCTTAGCTGTCTAGTATCAACAAAGGGAATTGAAGCTAACCCAAGCAAAATTGAAGCTATCCTTCGTATGGAACCGCCAAGCACAAAGAAAGGAGCTCAACGATTGGCAGGTAGATTAACATCATTGAATAGATTTATATCCAGATCAGCAGAAAGAAATCTGCCCTTCTTTGAAATACTAAAGTCAGCCGAAGTCTTCCAATGGGGTCCGGCTCAGCAAAAGGCCTTCGAAGAGCTGAAGCAATATTTGATTGATTTAACAACGCTAACTCCACCTTCGCCAGGGGCTCCATTACTTTTGTATGTTGCAGCCTCACATTCTGCAGTAAGTGCGGCACTTGTACAGGAGAAGCTAGATGGCCAAGTCAAAAAGCATGCTCTAGTGTACTTCGTCTCCGAAGTTTTAAGTCCGTCAAAGAAAAATTATACAGAATTGGAAAAGGTGCTATATGTTGTGTTAATGGCCTCCAGAAAGCTTCGGCATTATTTTCAAGCATATCACATAATTGTTCCTTCGTCACAGCCTCTGAGGATATTATGAGGAATAGAGAAGCTACTAGAAGGATTGGGAAATGGGCTGCAGAACTTAATGAATTCACCATTGATTATGTGCATAGATCCTCAATCCAGTCCCAAGCGTTAGCAGACTTCATCGCTGATTGGACGCCAGGGGCTCACGAAGAAGAAGTAAACAAAGATGTCGAAGCTTGGATAGTGTTCTGCGATGGTTCTTGGGGAACTTTCGGTGCAGGAGCGGCTGCGGTCCTAGTGGCACCTTCAAAAGTCAAAACATGGTATGCAGCCAAGCTTGATTTCAGTTGCACAAATAATATTGCTGAGTACGAAGCACTTCTGTTGGGGCTTCGGAAGTTAAGGGCAATGGGAATAAGAAGGGTCATCCTAAAAACTGATTCTCAAGTTATTTCTGGCCATGTAGACAAAAGTAGCAAGGCAAGAGATCCGAAGCTTGAAAGATATCTGGATACAGTTCTAAGGTTGGAGGCTTCTTTCGAAGGTTTTTCTGTTAAGAATATCCCAAGAGGTGAAAATGAGCACGCAGATTTACTAGCCAAATCGGTGGCCCAGGGGCTCCCTCTACCTTCGGAAGTATTTTTTGAAACAATAAAGGCACCTTCGGTTGAACTCATGGAGAGAGCAGTGCTTACTATTTCTCCAGTACATAGTGAAGATTGAAGGACTGAAATTATATCTTTCCTCCAAGGTAATTGTCTTTCAGATGACGAAGCTTATAATAAGAGAATGGAGGCAAGAACAAGACCATATGTGATAATAGAAGGGGAGTTATAGAAACATGGAGTCTGCTCTCCACTTCTCAAGTGTTTATCCAGAACCGAAGGTATAGAGCTGATGAAGGAAGTACATGCAGGTTTGTGTGGATCTCACATTGGGTCTAGGCCTTTCCTGGGGAAGGTCTTTAGACAAGGATTTTATTGACCGAAGGCAGCTTCGGATGCAGCACATCTGGTTCAAAAGTGCGAAAATTGTCAAAAATGTGCAAGAGACCAGAAACAACCTTCGTCGCTAACCCAGTTAATATAGCCAACCTGGCCATTGCAAAGATGGGGCCTAGATTTGTTAGGTCCACTTCCACCAGCACAAGGCAATTTAAGATATGTTGTGGTGGCTGTAGAATATTTCTCCAAGTGGATTGAAGTGAAGCCTTTGGCCACAATAACTTCGGTCATAGTCCAGAAATTTTTCTGGCAAAACATTGTTTGTCGCTTCGGCGTGCCGAAGGCTATAACTGTGGACAACGGAACACAATTTGATGCCGAAGCTTTCAAGGAATTCTGTGATCAAATTGGCACGAAGATTCATTTTGCGTCAGTCAGATATCCAGAGTCAAATGGACTAGTCGAAAGAGCAAATGGTATTATAATGACAGGAATGATGAAGCTAATCTTCAATTAGCCCAGAGGAAAGTGGCCAGATGATTTGATTAAAGTGGTGTGGAGCCACAATACGACCGAATCAAGATCAACAGGTTTTACGCCATTCAAGTTATTATTTGGTGATGAAGCTATAACCCCAGAAGAAGCTAAAGCGGGGTCAATAAGAACAACAGCTTCAGCAGAAGACGAAGCTGATTATCACATGGCAAAAGACACTATAGAAGGGACCAGACTACAGGCTGTGGGAAATATCAATAAATATCAAGCCGAAACAATAAAATGGCGCGACAGGAAAGTCCGGCTGAAAAATATCAAGCCAGGGCATATGGTGCTTCGGAGAGTGGCTAATCCGGACCCAGCAGGCAAACTACAACTGAAGTGGGAAGGACCTTTTCTGGTGGTATCTTCATCAAGGCCCGGTTCTTACAGGTTGAAGGATATGGACGGCAACGATATTCCTAGATCTTGGAATGCGGATGAGCTTCGACGATATTATGTGTAATCTGATGTAATCTTTTTCATTTTTTCCTATGGCACCCTTTTCCTTTACAAAGGGGGAGAAAGGTTTTTAATGGGACCATAGTTTGTAATTTTTCCTTTCTTATTCAGCTCCATGAGAGCAAAATCCTCCAAAAGAATGTAAAATGTAACATCTGAGCGGGCACCATCGAGTGCAGAGAAAAAAAACCAGGGAGAAGCTCAAAAGTTGTCCCTAAGGGGATGCAGAGCACGACGAAGCTACAAAAAGTCGTTCCTAAGGGAGCGCAGCGTAAGTTTTCTGCTCAAAAGTCGTTCCTAAGGGAATGCAGAGCCAAATACCGCCGAAATATAAGGTGAAGAAGTTCAAAAGTCGTTCCTAAGGGAATGCATAACTTACACCGAAAAGTCAACGGTGATACCACCGAAATAGAAGGCGAAGAAGTTCAAAAGACGTTCCTAAGGGGATGCAGAACTTACACCGAAAAATAAGCGGTGCAGCCGAAAAATAAACGGCAAAGAGATTTCAGCTATTTCTAAGGGAATGAAGAGTTTTGATGTGGCTTCGTAAGCGTGTGTCTGGATATTCATTTGCACAATACATCACATCATTCATTGCATTCATACACATTCATTTAGACATTCGTAGGATCATCATCATCATAGCACAAAAGTATAGACAATTGCTTCGGTTCTAATTGGCAAGACTTCGGCAAAAGAAAAAAATAAGCAGATTTATGCTTCGTTGTGTACGAAAAGAAGGGAAGGTGTTTTTCGCCTTCGGCTCAAAAAATGCAAGTTTTGTCCACATCAAAGCAGTTCATACATGGACAGAAAGGTAAAAATATATTACAAGGTATGGACAAATTTACAGAGCAGTGTCTGGTTCCTAAATTACAATATTTTTTACAAGGATAATTCAAGAATTTCTCTAAAAAGTTTTTTCATAGTAGTGTCTTCAGCTTCGTCACTTCATCACCATCCGCCAAAAGCTTTGGTTCATTGCTCTTCGGCTTCGTCGTCCTGTACATAACAAAGCGTTATAAGGTAAACTTAATTTTCAAGAAGAAGGTAAGCACCAGGTATGAGTTTGTTACCGGCTTAAGGTGACTTCGAGCCTCATCATCAGCTAAGCTTTGTCCACCCTTCGCTCAGATTTGTGTTATAAATTTATTTCCTATGCTTCGGGCTAGGCTAGGGATATCATTTAAGTCTGCTGGGATAAGCTGAAGTTAGGTCTATTGATGATTTTCCATGCGTGCAACCAGTTTTCATGAAGGCAACAGTTGTGCCCCGAGAAGCTAGCAGGGCACAGAAATCATCGTGCCCAGCCATAACTTTGTCAAGAGCATCAACTTTTCCCTCAATGTGTTCGAAAGTCCATGGCAGGTCTTCAACTGAAGGTTTAAACTTCTCAGAGCTGGCCCCAACTGAGTTGAAGACCTACTTCAGCCGCTGCACACATCGGTTGCCGAAGTCTAGGCATATATCTTGAAGCTCTTTCAATGATTTCTGTAAATTTGAACTTTTTTCAACTTCAGCCTCAAACTTCGCATCCAATTTCTGCTTTTCTTGTTTGAAGTTTTATGTCTTTGTGAGGAGTTCATTATTCAATCTGGCAATTTTAGCTTGGGCTTCTGCCAGTAAGCCTTCCATCGATTGAAGTTCAAAATCCTTCTTCTCAAGAGCAGCTTCGCGATCTTTTATTTTGCTCTCTAAGCCTTCAATTATAACCTCATGATTTTTATCTTCAAGGTCCTGTTGCATTCTTAAGGCTTTACTCAATAGCATGCTCTACGCAAAAACAACCTTCGTCAAAAAACACCTTCGTCGTTAAAACAATGAAAAGCCAAAGTAAAGTTTTTACCTTGAAATTAGAATAGAATAAACTACCGACGATATGTTGTCGTCGGTAGCGGCTGATGTCGGCCTCAAGCTTCAGGAAACCAATACTCTTCGACAGAGTACTGATAACCTTCGCTCCAGTTCGGTCTATGAGGCATCCTAAGCTTTCGTCGTCAACACCGCCGAAGAGCAATGCTCCTGGTTGATAGCCGCAAGATATTGCATAATTTCTCAGCTCTTACTTCTCAGCCTTAGACAGCTTTTGACCAATTATGTTTTGAAAATTAAAATCCTTTTCCTCCGAAGTGTCTTCGGCAATCTCCTTCTCTTTCCCGGGCACTGTGGCCAGGGTCTCCTCGGCGGCTGTAGCAGCTTCTTCCGCAGCCATGTTCAAAAGCATCTTATCAATATCAGAAAAAGTGCCCTCCAGATTTGTATCCTTGGCCGACTCAGCTTCGACAGTTGCAGCTTCGGTAGCTGCAGCGTCTTCGGCAGCTGGTGTTTTTGACGCCGAGGCCGGCGGTGGTGTTTCTTCAATGGCTTCAATAAACAGTAATAATTCTCCGCCTTTTTGGCCCAGCAGACTTCTTCGCTGCCGAGGGCTCCCCCTTCCTCTGTAAAAGCTTCGTCAGATGTGGCCCCATTGGACTTAGCGTGATAGGCAAGGATTCAGTCATTACCTTTAGAATTTCTTCCACGTCGGCAACTGAAGGTGTTGAAGGAGTCTCTTCTTCTATTTCAGTTGTTTTTGGCTTTGGAGCCACAACTTCCATCTTCTTCAGAGCAGCTACCTTCGGCTCAGGGCTCGATTTTTTCCTCTTCAGAATTTATTCATCTTCTTTTACCATTCTGGCAGCTTGTCTGCTCAGAACACTAACAACCCTTTTCCTTTTTTGCCCTTCAGCACCCTAGTTCAATCGCTCGTAATCAGGGTATTCGAAGTTCAGGGCATCCATCACCCGATTCAACCTTCGCTTCGGTCGGGTGCCGAAGGCTCCAGTCATCAACTGATCTTCTTTTTTAGTGTAATTCCCCAAAATTTCATTGCACATGGTCTCTATCATTTCTAACCATTCTTGACATGGCCCTTTGAATTGTTTCTCAAATTTAAATTTATAAGGTAGCTGCACAAGTTCATTTTTCTCCTTTGTCCCCTTTAGCTTCGGCATGTTCCATTCACTTAGCGTCGGGAACACCTTATAGGCCAAATATTCTTGGACCAGATCCCTGGTCCCGATCTGCTCGGCCACCACCCTGAATTCTGATACAGCTTCTCGGCATGGTGACCCTGGCACCATGCGGCACAGCGGCCTGGTCAACCCGTAGCTCAAACTCAGCGGGCTCAGCACCAATGTCTTCAGCTTCTCCCTATTCTTCTCATTGGCTTTAACATAAAACCACTCATTTTCCAACCAGTTGTCCATTTGGTGCGATAGCTAACCACCGGGGTCTTCATATCTTTGCGGTAGGCGAAGTTGTAGCAGCCAAAATTCTCATGGAGACCATCTTCTCTGGCCTTCGTCTGATAGTGAAGCTCGTGCACTCGGCAGAAGACTTCAGCATTCGGGTCTATTCCCTGGCTTCGGAGAGCCCAGATAAAGACGATGAGCCTAACGATAGCGTTAGGAGTCAGCTGATGAAGATAGATCTCGAAGTTCTCCAAAACTTCTCCAATCATTTCGTTCAAAGGAAACCTCAATCCTGCTCTAAAGAAGCTCCTGAAAACTACCACCTCATCTTTTTCCGGTGTCGGAGTGGTTTCTTCTCCGCCAAAATGAATCATCTTCTTCTCAGCTTCTCCGAAGTAGCCTAGCTTTATCATCATAGACATATCAACCTCAGAAACGGTGGATTTTCCAAAGTCCAAGTGACTCGGTTTGGATGGCATCAGAGTGCTGTAATCTTCTTCTTCTTCATCAACATCATCTTCCTCGATGTCAGCCTGTTCAGCTTCGGCAGCAGGTGCACCTTCGTCAGTAACCCCCTCTGTCACAACCATTCATGATTGTCTCATCACTTCAGAGATCGGGCAGTCTCTTTGAATAACAATTTCAAAATATATCATACATCACATACAAATAAGTGAATAACAATTTGATTGCATTACACATTTAATTCACATAATCAAATAGTCAAAAATTTGAATTCATAATGTTTGGTATTCGGTTGTTTTGGTATTTCGGTTCGGTATACGGTGAAAACCGTTTACGATACCGAATACCGAAATTCTCAGATGTAAAAACCGAAACCGAACCGAACTACCAAAAAAACCGAAATTTCGGTTCAGTTCGGTACGGCTCGGTTTAGGTAAAAAAATGCCCACCCCTATACTTTAACCTCAAACCTAACACATCCTAACTTAACCCTAATTAATCCAACATTTGATACTCATAATTTATTTTAATGACATGAACTTGTTAGGGAATGAGTCCGTGAGTTGCTAACAGAACTAAACTTTAATCCAAAGAGCCGAGTTATGATATGAGACTGTCCGCAACCGTTCCCCCTAAATTTTCCCCCCTAAATGTTACTATGCAGCCACGTCAGCAAGATTCCATCCCCTATATTCACTCGTCCCGCAATCGTTCCCCCTATAGTTTCCCCTATATATCCCTCTACTCATTAAAAAAACATTTCCATATAACTAACTTAACCAACTTCAATTTTGATTTTATTTAATTATTTTGCACACCTCCGACATGTTGCGCATGTATTAAAAAAATATAATTATTAATAATAATTAGTTTAAATTACATTTCACATAAAATATATAACAAAATATTATTTTACAATACATTCGAAATTGCATAATTTCGTGAAAACGTATTATCCGTCATCAGATCTGTAATACATTTTCCTGCGAAGCAAATTCCACTTGTCGTGCGCGGCAAGCCGCACTTGTCTTGCAACGAAAGCCACGTTTGGCTTTCGTGGGAAGCCACTAGCTTCCCCCTGAAGCCGCATTCCTGTCCCCTATATATATGGAATCCATCTCTTCACAAATGCACCAACAAAGTTGAGTAGATCAACAATTTAACCATTTCACGATATGTCTCACAGGCATAGCGATCAAGACTCTGATTCGAGTGATAGTGAGGACGAAACACTTATGCTTGTCAATCTTCTTGTCCTCAACATAGAGGCCAGACGCCACCTCCGACGACGGTCCCGTTTGCCTCGCCGCGTTATTCACAGGGGTCATTTTCGTGGAGAAAATCTTATCCATCATCACTACTTCGCCGAGAACCCAGTGTATCCACCCCACGTCTTTCGTAGAAAGTACCCACTACTTGTTATTCGAATACGGTTTGATATTTGAAATTTCTTTACAAATATTCTTTATTCAAAACTTGGGTTCCGTATGAGTAGGCCTCTCTTCCTCAGAATCTTGCAAGGTCTTCAACAACAGGATTCGTACTTTACACAACGGGTTGACGCAACTGGTATGCCTGGTCTAGGTCCCCTACAAAAAGTATGTGCGGCAATGCGGGTACTTGCATATGGGTTACCTTCTGATGCTGTAGACGAGTACATTCAAATTGGGGAGTCCACAGCTAGGGAATGCCTTCAGCATTTTTGTCGAGGTATCATTGCATACTTCAGTGGGTGGTATCTACGAACTCCTAATGAAGCTGACATAACACGCATCATGCACCATAGCGAATCTAGGGGTTTCCCAGGGATGTTGGGTTCTATAGATTGCATGCATTGGGAGTGGCAGAACTGTCCTACCGCATGGCGTGGTCAGTTTTGTGGCAGAAATGGTCGAGCGTCCATGATTCTAGAAGCTGTGGCAACGTATGACCTTTGGATTTGGCATGCTTTCTTTGGCATGCCAGGGACAAACAACGACGTGAATGTGCTCCACCGATCACCAGTATTCGACCCCATGACATCTGGTCGAATGCCACCTGTCCATTATACAATTAATGGTAATGCATATAACTTCGGATATTACCTAGCTGATGGTATTTACCCCAATTGGCCAACTTTCGTAAAAGCTATAAGGCACCCATATGAGCAAAAGAAAGTCTATTTCACACAAATGCAGGAAAGTTGTCGAAAGGATATTGAGCGTGCATTTGGAGTTCTTCAAGCAAGGGGGCGGTGCTGCGAGGTCCAGTGTATGGTTGGGATCGTAATCGTTTAACTGAAATAATAACAGCTTGCATCATCATGCACAACATGATTGTTGAAGACGAAGGGTCGTTTGCTGCTAATATTGATTTTGGAGATAACACTTCAACCATTCAAACACCACAACTAATTGCAGAAGGAAGGGCAGAATGGGTCATTAACCACTTCGATCTTCGTCGCCAAGAAAGATCGTGCTCCCTCCAAAATGATCTTGTCGAGCATTTGTGGGCTCGGCGTGGAAGCATGTAAACTTCATAATTCGTTGCTAAGTTTTTTCAACTTCATTCTACTATGTGTAATTTCCATTGTCATGTCCTACGTATCGGTTATGAAATAAAGTATATGATCATTGCAAACCTGTACTTGTTCTTTGAACACAAAAACATTCATATGTAGTCTTGAGCCATGTAAAAGTAAAAGTGCAAACGATTTGTACACATCACAAGCGGTTCCAAGCAGAACACGCAGCAATTAGTTCCGAACCTCGAAAACGTTCACGATCAAATATATGAAACTTTAAGCATACATGTTCACAGCACAGTCAAATAATTATTGTCTATTACAACACGATACAACAAACGGCACAACACAACTGTCCTTCACAACTTATGGTTCGAACAAAAATATAATGGTCTGCCAAACAAATGTAACGTAATGACATAAGCAAATAATAGAAACCGGTTTGGTGAACAAGCTGAAGTTACGAGTAACCGAATATATCTTTCACTCATAACCAAATATGAATTCTTGCAACTTCTTTTTTTGTTGTTTCATCATAATCCAAACTTCGGGTTCGACATCTTCTTCATTTGTTGCCTCCAGCCTTTGTAATCTTTTTTCAGCACAATCTAGTTCTTGAAGTTTCAATTCCCTTTTTCGTATGATGACCTTTTCTGCTTCCAATTCCAACCTCTTTTTCTCCATTTCCCTGTCTTCTTCTGAGCACTTCTCTTTCTTTTCACCCTTTTCTATGGACCTCTGAATTTGTTTTTCAGTTATCTCTTGCAAACGGCTAAGGTACTCTGGAGATGACGATGATGCAGATTTGTTTCTCTCTGATTTACTGAAATCACGACCACGCGGCCGTTTTCCTGTCAACCCTGCAGATGCACTATCATTTTCACTTGCGGGAGCATACGGAGTACCTGTTGAGCCAATTGGATTTGCATTCAATCCGCGGAATGATTGTCCACTACAAATGCTCTCCCATTTGGGTTCTCCCTTTAGTTGGTGCCAGCAATGCATGTACTGGAAAGGTTTGTTCTCCTCGTGTGCAAATAATGTTGCCGCCTTCGATGTCTGTACAAATTATGGTTTCATTTTACAAATGTGTGAACATGTATACAATCATTTGTACATGATTTAAAGTCTGTAAAATTTGGGTTACCTTGTCGTCATCAGTTAACCCACTTTGTTTCTCTCTTAGAACTCTTGCGTAGTAGCCAGCGAACTTACTAACATCTGCTCTAATCTTGTCCCATCTGCTGCTAAGCGCTCTGTTGACTCTACAAGGAAACTTGCCCCTCTGTTCGTTGTATCTTTTTTCAATTCTAGCCCAAAGGCCCTCCCTATGTTGGCCAGTGTGCACAACAGGGTCACTGCTTATTTGCAACTAGGTTGTGCAAAGGAGAAGATCTTCAGGGCCAGTAAAGTTTTGTTCCTTAGACTTCTTGGGTTTATGTATAGGAGGTGCATTCTTTTCAGGACTATTGATGTCATGAACACTGTGTTCTGCATCTGAGTCCAAATTCACAGGTAAGGAAGGTATAGTATTGGAACCCTACAATGGTGTGCTGGTATTTGAAGGTGGAATGGAATCAGGAAATGGATTTACTTCAGGTGACCCAAGAGGATTCCTGACAAAGTTCAAGTAATGATTCCAGTACATAGCTGATTGTGAGGCGGGAATCATGGTAGATTGGGAAGAAGTATTTCCTCTATGCATGGGTGCCCACATTGTTGTCGGACCTTGAGCAGGGTTTGGAAAATTGAGGTTTCCCATAAAGTTACAATCCATACCACTCTGCTGCATGTAACCCGTTGGCCACAAAGGGGGTGGAGGAGGAAACTGCTGGCCAATTGATGAATTTGACATGGGCTGTGAAGAAGTGGCATTGTTTGATGGGTCCATTCTAGTAAGTGTGGAGATGGAACAAATTTAGTTAGATGCTAATAACTTATGAAAATGTACATAAGCATTTGAACAAATGAAGTACATAACAAGCATTTAACTGAGCAACAGTTATAATAAAAGGTTCCCATTCACGGTTACAGTACTAAACCAAGCACATAACAAATAGTACTGAACATAGTTCACTCACTACATAATTCCTTACATCAAACTAAGTACTTGTTGGGACAGGGTACTGCTTGGACTTAGACATACATGACATATGGTTGTTCAAAAGGATGTCATGTAGCTTTCACTGCGAACATAAACCTAAAACATATTCCAGTAGCTATTACGGGTAGACCTATCTGAATCACTGAAATATCATTCGTCACTGACGTCGGGGCAGTAGAACTCCTCTTCCTCAACAGAAGGATCAGTAACTGTTGGAGGGGGTGACGGAGAGGGAGGATCAACACTGATGTCATCCCACTCGTACTTAGCTATTTCTGGAAAGGCTTGGACTTTTGCCTCTAAGGCATCCTGCTGAAGCAACTCTAGTTTTTATTTCATGGCAAACAATGTCCTAGCTAGGATCTCTTCATCATGCATGTGGTCTAATGCATGATCAACTAAACCCCCCAGGGATTTTGTGGCATCCTCGGTACAGTCGACAAGGACTTTCATCAAAGCCTTCATCTTATCTTCTTGGGAGGATGCCATTATCAAATGGGCTGCAAACATTTAATTTATGAAGTAACATGTGCAAACCCTTAAAAAGCATATGCATTGTTGTAATGACAAAAGTTCCCACATAATATTGCCTACAAAATTTGTATGCACCACCAAGGATTCATAAAAAAAGGAAAAACATTACAAACTTGTAGGAAATATAAGGGAAGTATAAAAGAGAGATTCCAAAGTACTGTACAAGCCCTTGCAAAGATATATAAGAATGATGAACAAATGTAACAGCCAAATTGTATCTTAAGCCATATAAAAAACATGTACATGTCCAAAAAATAGGGAGGAAGTAAAGTGAAGATTACATATGACATGTACACTTCGAATCATAAACCAAACAGACAGATGAAAACTTTCAAGTTGTACATATGAGTTATATAATTGTTGGCAGGTACATGTGAATGAACGAAAGCAAGAACATTTTATACACAATTCAAGGTAAGGGAAGTGTATGGCACAGAAATAGAAAGGAAACTAGTACGTGCAGATAGAAATGATAGAACTAATGTCATGACAGAAAGACAAGTTCAAGTCTTGAACATTACATAATGAGCCAGATAATCATAGTCAAACACAAGTTGTGCCAGACACATGATCTGGCACATAATCGAAGTCATAAGTAATTTAACATGTCATGAAATTTAGTGAGTGTACTCATGAACATACGTGTACTCCATGCAAGCACAAAGAATTGTGACAAAATAAGTGATTCAGTGTAATGGCTTATATTGGTGCATACTCATATAGTACGAAAGGGTAACATTCCACATAAATGCCAGAAATACATTGTCTTCAGTTTAAAAACATCAAGAACAGTCCAATGAACAACACTGGGGAAATAGAATTGCTGCCATGGCTAATGTTAGGCTTACTGTTGTTCGTGTATTTCCATCACGTGGAACAGACAAAGTTTGGTACACCAGGCGCCTAAATCGGAGGATGAACAACGTAACAAGTTCATACCTCGAACGACAAGTGTGGATCTGCTAAACTCCTATGGGCTTGGCAACAAAAACTACGAATTTTGAACAAAACCAGTGCGAATGTACATATATCCTGAATGAAGTTTTCATTTGACGGGGTACAAGATGGTATACCTCTAGTAGGGTTGGATCTCGGCCGCAAGACGGCGAATCCAAGCAAAATACGAGTGGTGTTGTAAATCAATCGTCAAATAACTAATGATTTCGCGTGGTTGATGAAAGGAAATACCTTAAGAAGGGGAGATGTAGTGCCCAGCACGCCGAATCGTAGCGTGTCCGTGTGGATCTGATGGCGCCGTCGATTGTCGGAGATTGAAGCAAACCAATCGGTCGCGACGTTCGTCGCTGGAAGCGGATTGGAGTCCTCTTCGGTCGCGAACGGCTGTGCGTGGTGACCAACTCGACCTCCTCTTCTGCGCAACCGAGGGGGGCCGGGGCCGACTCCACCGGGCGATGGTAGATCCGCTGTCGCGTCGCCGCGCAAAATCGTCCGTCCGCGGAGGGGTCGAGGCGAAGCGAGGTGGAACGCGAAGTTTCCGTAGTCTGGCGCGGCCGACAGCGTCCGCGCGAAGGAGGCGAGGGGGCGGCTACAGTAGTCCCCTGCATCTGGCGTGAGAGAAGAGTGTCGCGAGGGAGGGGAGAGGGTAGCGCTCGCCGCTGCGGGAGAAAGGGGGAGACTGCAGCCCCTATCCGATGAACAGTAATAGCGTAGGGGAGGGGAAGGGTGATGCGTTGCAGTCAGTCTGAGGCGGTCGTCTTCGTCAGAGCAGGGGAACCGGCTCTGACAATAGGCCCCACCCTCACGGCCTAACCTTTCTCTTTCTCTCTCTACCTCCTCGCGCGCCCTCGTCAGACCAGCCACGCGCTCAACTCCACGGGCCTTGAGCTAGGGTTTTCTTCGCCGCTACCTCCCTACGAGGCGGGCGTGCAGCCATGGCGCTGGTGCAGGCGGGCATGGGCCTTACCCGGGTCGTTATCCTCGTCGGCGCCGGCGTTGCCGGCTCCGTCGTCCTCCGCAACGGCCGCCTCGCCGAGATCCTCGGCGAGCTCCAGGTGCGTCGCGTATCCTGACCGCGGACTGCGCTCTTGCGCCTTAACGGCGGTATGTGATCCCAAGGGTCCTTATCCAGTGAGGGACCGTGGAGATTCAGAATTCCAGATGCTTTGTTTCTGATGATTCATGACGTCTCTTTGCAGGAGATACTCGACAAGGGGAAGAAGGTGAAGGATGGAGGAGGGGGAGACGGGGAAACCGATCTCAACGAGGCTCTTACCTCGCAGGTGCGTGTGATGTCCTTGCACTGCTCTCCACGTGAGTAGTTTGCTGTGTGAATACTACTTACTACTGCCTAAGAATAATTCAGTTCAGGTTCAGGATGGACATTGTGTAATGTCCCCGTATTTCCATTTGTTACACTGGATTCTATCAACACTCAGTTTTAAAAGTAGAATACATCATGCATGCGGATTGGTGTATGTGATTTAATTCTATGCCCATGCTGATTGTTTTGCTGTTGATACTGTGTTGCAATGGTCCAATGGCAAATTGGCAATTCTATCCTTAGAAGTCTCTTTTCTTTTTCTTTTTTAAAAAATGTGCAAAAATATCAGGGGAGAACAACTATGCGAGATAAAAAAACTGGTTACACACCTCGATATGCTGAGATTGTTTTCTGTTATTCTAGTGGTCGCTCCTCCTTTGGTGCAGTGTCCATTGCAAATTGGCAAGTTGAGGCTTTTGATCATGTATATAATGTTTCCCAAGTTTTTTGGGCTCATTAATTTATTGTGCAATATCAATAGGGGCCTCACAGTTCTATGTCAATCTATCACTGCACTTATGCACTTCTCTTCTAATACTGTTCTTTTCAATTACATGCTTGTCTCAACCAAATATCATGACCATAGAAACAAATTCTTATATCTGTACTTGTCGATGGTCCCGAAAGTGTACAGTGCTACAATAATCTTTGGATTGTTGCCTCCACATTTTCTTCATTAAGTGAATTATCTCTTTTGCACTTCTTTTGAATGTAGAACAAGGTTTAAAATAGCGGCCTATAGCCTTTTGGAGGACCTAAAGCTACGATATTTCACTTTTAGATGCTATTATAGCTACAACCGTTATAGCCCGATTTAGCTCTTCTAAATGTCATAGCTTTAGCGCTAAATAGCCACACTATTTCTATTTTTCAGATTCCAGGCCATCCCACCAGTTCTGCCACCCAAATCCATCTCTTCACCACCATCCGATGTAGCCTCATCAATCTCTGCTATGGCGGAACCCAACACATCCGACCTAGTCACCATCATCCAATCCCTTGCAGCAACGGTGGAATCCCTCAAGCTTTCGGTCGCCGAACTCCAGCAGGACCGCCGAACCGAGTCCTCTGCCCTGGACGGGAAGGGACAACACACCGACGATCATCACCAGGATCGACCCCCCGCGGTTCCAGAAGTTGGACTTCCTAAAATATTATGGCAAAACTGATCCATTGGTGTTCCTTAATTGACGTGAGTCCTACTTCCATCAATAGCGCATCATCGACGAGGAATGCGTGTGGATGGCCTCCTACAATCTCGACGACATCGCCCAACTGTAATTTATCCAAATACAGCAAGATGAGGGCGCTCCATCATGGCGCCGCTTCTCCGAACACCTGTACCTGCACTTTGGACCCCTCTGCGTACAAACCCGCTCCGCGAGCTTACTGCATGCCGCCAAACGGGCTCGGTGGTGGACTACCAGGACCGCTTTTAAGCCCTCTTGCCACGCGCGAGCCATCTCACGAAGACGCAACATGTCCAACTCTCCACTGCAGGCCTCCAACCGCCGCTCAGCCTCGATGTCGAGATCCACAATCCCCAATCCTTGTTCGTCGCCATGAGCCTCGCCAGGAAGATGGAACTCCGGGAACAAATCACAGCGCAAACCACGCCGCAATGGGCCACGGGCCGTGGTATCCTGCCGACGTCGCGGGCCACCTAGGCGCCACCGACGGCGACGACGGTTCCCCCGAACACCACCATCACCATTGAAGGTCGGCCGGTCAAGAAGCTCTCTCATGCGGAGATGGAGGAACGCCGTCGGCTCGGCCTTTGCTACAACTGCAACGATAAGTTCAGCCATGGACACAATAAAGTCTGGGGTCTAAAGTCCTAGTATATATAAGATCAGTCTTAAGTAACTAAACTGTTTGATTTATATGATCTCAAATATCTAAGCATTGCCCTGCCCCATGGGGAAAAGAAACAACTGTTGAGGACTTGAGAGAAATGGATTATTTGCTTGATATTGGTGAAGCGTTTTCAAGCCTTGGTGTTGACACAATCATATAGCCATGCGGTACTGTTCACAAGCCTCAGCGTAGAGCATAGTGCATGACAGGCCTTGACATGATGTGGCTATCATCCACTAGATAAAGATGTGTATGATACTGATTAATGAGGTTGAACAACTCCTTATAATTATATGAGGTTTCAGTATTCTACATGTGCTATTCAGTTGATATTATATATCTAACTGTAAATATACTCCTTGAACAACTACAATTGTCATATACTCCAATTACATTATTTATTTATTTATTTATTTTGTCACTTTATCTTTAATCATCATCTCCATTCAGTTTTCTCATGTCAAATGAAAACTGCAATCCTTATAGGTGCGTCGCCTTGCCATGGAGGTCCGGCAACTTGGTAATTCACGTTCAATAACTGTTCTCAATGGAGGTTCTGCACAATCAGGTTTGTCTTGCTTGAAATTGGAAATATGGTGGTGATACTGACAATGCCAGAGTATTAATATTTTGACTGAGAATAGATCGATACTATTAGCCGATTGTTATTTTGGTTTCAGCATATTAGCGTATTAGCCTATATGCTTGGCGAAGGATAGGCCTGATGCCGTCTCACTGAGTCACTAGGTCACGGGTTAGAAGCAACCTCTCCGCATTTACGGGGGCAAGGTTTGCCTCGTTTTATCCTTTCCCCAGACCTCACTCATGTGGGAGCCTCCGACATTGGGTCTGTCCTTTTAGCCTATATGCTTAGTGATGCACCATGTGCTCAATAACATTGATTTAATCTCATTTCAGGAGTATCAGGCCTGATAGTACCTGCAGCAACTGTAGGAGCACTGGGTTACGGTTATATGTGGTGGAAGGTATGTTTCTCCCTTTTATCGCTGCTTCTATGTATTCTTGGTTGTTCGTAATTTCTTTGACATTTTAACTGCTGACATTGTAGGATCTGTCTGCTTTCTCCTACATTCTAATCATTTTGTCGTGATAAATTTAATCTATTCATCTTACAAAGAACGTGGTTCTTACTATTCTGAAAAGACATATATGATTTACTGAATTTCCATGTTTTATATATAAGGTATTAGGTTGTACTTGTTATTCTTGAGTTGGTCTTCTGTTGCCCAATATCCAGAAGTGCATAAAATTTCTGAATAACAATTCATTTTTACTGTTCATGGCCAGGGGATCTCGTTCTCAGATCTAATGTATGTCACCAAGCGCAACATGGCAAATGCTGTTTCAAGCATGACTAAACATTTGGAGCAAGTGCAAAGTTCTCTTGCTGTAAGTACTTATTCTTTCCTAATTTATCACAGGAACTACACCTTCAACTGCATAATGTGTCTACTATGACTTCTAGGTAGTGTTTGGTTGGGAGACATGGTAGGATGGGACGGTCTTGTCTCATTTTTTAGAGACGGGACGATCCTGTCTGTTTGGTTGGGAGAGAGCAAGATGACCCCGTTTTTTGTTTTGTTTGAGGACATAAAAATGGAATCAGCTAAATGACATATGGGCTCCACATGCTAGTCTCTTATTTTCCCTCCTTCCTCTGCTTTCTTTCCTATGCATGCATCTACGAGAAGCACCACTATCCCACACTGAGCTCACGGTCGAGGGTCGACATTCAAAACAGGGTGTGGAGCTGTCCCATTCAGCGGCAAAGCTAGGGCAGAGCTCGCCCACACGCTGACGGAGCTAGCCCATGCTCTGGCAGAGCTGGACCACGTGGCTTTGGCGCCACCGTCGGAGCTTGGCCATGCTTGGACCTCACCCCTCCTCTTCCTCTCCTGCATGCACCTTATCTTCCCCGCGAGCGAGCTCGTTCCACCTCGGACGACCTTGTCTAAGAATTTTCTGAGGGCGGGGTGAACCCGCATCTGGAAAGAATATTCCCTAGTGGATCATCTGTTGGGTCCTGACAGGCGGACCCAGACGCTCAGTGACATGTGTGGAGAACAATGCACAACAAAATGTTAGGTAGGGAGTTGTAGCGTCTATGTGTGTCCTGTCTGCTACAGGACGGGGGTATTTATAGGGCAACCTGGGGGTAGGTGGTCCAAAGTACATTCGTACCCCCGGTTACCAACTACATTCCTAGAATATTTCGTGCAACGGGATAATTACAACACTGCGACACCTTTTGGACACATGCACACACAATCCTACCCTCTAGTTACACTGACAAATGGGCCCTCTGGGAGCCCCACAGTGGGCCGGTGACCCGGATGGGTCTTCTTCCCTAGAGCCTTCGTTGTCTCATAGCCTTCGCGTCTTGGTACCCCTCGCTCTAGGGGGGCATAGCTTTTGCAGAGGGCCCCTTGGAGATTCGTGTCTGGCGAAGTCCTTGACCTCAATGTTTGGCCCGAGCCTAGGCTCTCGCCTGGGCACCAGTCTTCGCCACGGTCGGTATTAGTTGCTTGACCGAAGGCTCCATCGAAGTTGCGCCTGACGAAGGCTCTGATTGTCCCTGTCCCTGCGCTCAAGTATGGTTAGTCAAGACGAGGGGCAAACTTGCGCGGTGCTGATTGAGGTCTGGTTCGACCTCTGCCCCAACATCATTCCATCTCATTGTCTCTGAACCAAATACTGTGCGAAGGTGGGATATCCCACTTGGGTTGGTCTCGTCCTCAGAACCAAACACTAACCTAGTTTGACATTCTCTAAAACGATACTTCTCAAGGTTTAAAAGTGATAGCGTGGAATATTGTGTGTTGTATTGTACTGAGTAGCATGATTACAATATATATACCTCTACCAGATTGTGCTCCACCTGATTTATAGAAACAATGATCAGGGAGATCTCACACTAAATAGGAAACAACCATATAGGAAAGAATCACCCATTAGCGCCTAATCAGGGGCAATCAGCCAACGCCTGATAGGGAAGGGTATCACCTAATTAGGGGCAATCAATCAACACCTAATAGGGAAGGAAACCTCCTAAACATGGAAGGAAATAAGCTGTCTAACCCCCCCGGCAGTCGAAACGTCGATGGCGCAAACGTTAAGACAGGAGCGGAACTCGGAGAAGACAAGTGGGCAGCCCCTTGGTGAAGATATTCGCACACTGAGACGTCGTTGGGACATGAAGAACACGAACATCACCAATGGCAGCGCACTCGCGGACGAAGTGGAGATCAATCTCGATATGCTTCGTGCGCTGATTGACACAATAGACTAAGGAGCTCTTGGTCAAGTAGACAACACTGTCATTGTCAGAATAAACTAAGGAGCTCTTGGTCAAGGGACTGTGAAGCTCCTATAGTAACTGACGCAGCCAGGAAGCTTCAGCGACACCGTTAGCAACCACCCTGTATTTAGCCTCTGCACTGGAGCTAGACATCGTAGGCTGCTGCTTGGAGGACCAGGAGACGAGGTTATCTCCAAGGAAAACAGCGTACCCTGAAGTAGACCTGCGAGTATTCGGGCATCCGGCTCAATCAGCATCTGTGTAGACGAGTAGAGCAGAGGTCATGGATGGGCGAAGGAGGAGACCATGACTAAGTGTCCCACGAAGGTAGCGCAGGATATGCTTGACTGCCGAGAGGTGAATATCCCGAGGATCATGCATATGAAGACACACTTGCTGAACAACATAGGAGATGTCAGGCTGGGTGAAAGTCAAGTATTGCAGAGCACCAACCAGGCTGTGATACTGAGTGGGGTCGCTGATAGTGGTACCGGTCATGGCAGAGACCTTAGCATGAGTGTCGACAATACTGCACGGCTTGCAATCGGACATACCAGCACGCTCAAGAATATCGTGAGCATACTGCTGCTGTGAAACGAAGAGGCCCTCTGAATGTTGCTGAAGAGCCACACCTAAGAAATGATGGAGGATACCAAGATCCTTCATGGAGAATGCCTTTTGAAGAGCACCTAATCAGGGAGATCTCACACTAAATAGGAAACAACCATATAGGAAAGAATTACCCATTAGCACCTAATCAGGGGCAATCAACCAACGCCTGATAGGGAAGGGTATCACCTAATTAGGGGCAATCAGTCAACACCTAATAGGGAAGGAAACCTCCTAAACATGGATGGAAATAGGTTGTCTAACAAAAAGGCGTCGCCTAGGCGTTCAGATGCCAAAATATTATGGACGTCGGCGTGGCCTTGACCCAGAAGCTTAGGGCGTCCGCCTTGGCGCACTAGGCGTCGCCTTCCTGGCGGATGCCTTATGCCCTAAAAATCTGGGCGCGGGGTGGCTCCTCTTTGGCGTGTATTGCCTTTGATGTGCGGGAAGGGTAAGGAAGGGAGGAAGAGAAAAGGGAGAGATTAGGGAAGAGAAGAGACAGAGGCACCTTCCTTCCTCTTCATGCAATTCCCTGGCGACACGACATTGAGGACCGATGGACGGCACGGGCGCGACATTGATGTTGGTGCTGACACAATATCGGATGGCCCAGCGTTGGCATGGCATTGGGCGGCTAGCGCGGGCGCGATACCAGGCGACCGGCGTGGGCGCAACACCAGGTGGTCGGTGTGGGCATGTCACCAGGTGGCCATCGTGGGCGCAGCCCCGAGCCTTTGAGGTTCTCCTCTTTTACTCCCCTCTCCTCCCATGCTTCCTCTCCCCACAATCTCCCGTCCTTCCTCTTCTCTCCCTGCTTCCTGTACTGGATGCTGATACTCCCTTGCTTGAGTCTCCCCTGCTTATATGGCGTCGCCTAGGCGATCACCTAATTCGCCTAGGCGTCCAAGCGGTGGCTGAGCGCCTAGTTCCGCCTTACCGCCTTTAAAACCATAATACTACTATGGTAGAATTTTAAGTTTAGCAACTTATGTTCTTTATGAACTTAATTGGCCAGTATTTATATCTCTTGCACTCTTATGCTTAGTTGATCTAACTGATTAGGTTATTATTAATAACAAAAGATAAGCTGTTGAAGAAAACAGGTGAAAGTATTTTATTTAGGCCCCGTTCGGTTATACAGGAACAAGAGTAGGAACTATTCCAGGTTACCAATTGTTCTATAAATTATACAGTTATTGCAGCTGGATTTTTTCCTGGAGCAGAATCCTGAATAACCGAACGGACCCTTAAGTATTTGTTGGAAGTGCGACCCCGTTTTTTTGGAAACCAGAGTAAGAATTGTGTAAAGTTTGCCTTGGCTAGTCTTTTTTTCTTCTTTGGCCATTTGCACCAGAAATCTGTTAATGATTTCTGTTATCTTTTAGTAGTTTGTTAACAACCTATGTGCTCTTAAAATATTTAAACCTTGCTCTTGTTTATACAGGCTGCTAAAAGGCATTTGACACAGCGCATTGAAAAGTTGGACGATAAATTGGATCAGCAAAAGGCTCTATCTGGACAAATAAGAAATGATGTACCTTTTTTCTTAATATGACAGTCATATGGGTCTGCATATAGCATCAGCATGCTTTTACATCTTGAAAGTTCATGAGTTCAATAGTTTTAATCTGTACTAGCATAGCATGTACATGAATGCAATAATCAGTATACATATATATAGTCCATTTGAGACAGTTCTGTTTACCTCTAGACTCTAGTTGTATAACACTGAACCGACCTATTGGCATCATTTAAAAAGTGCATGGAGAGTGCATTGTTCCTATGGTTTTGAAATATCCACTTACCTATTCAGGTTACTGATGCACGTCTGAAGCTTGAGAATATTGGTTCAGAAATTAAGAACATCAAAGAATTAGTTTGGGGTCTGGTAAGTGTATACTTAATTTGCAGCTCACTGTATATAATTGTTGTCGCTAAGTTATTTACACAATTCTCTTAAATACTCCTGCAGGATGGGAAAATTGATTCAATGGAAGCTAAACAGGTAGCATTCACTTGTATCCTATGTTATTTTAGATGTTCATTTTGGTTTTCTTAAATGAAGTCGAGTTAACATAATGCCATTCTAAAAAAAACTTAATGTGAGGGTAGGCAGATTGATACTGCAGTTTAGCATGTGTATTAATATTACTTTATGTGTATTACATGAAAACATGTGTTTGAGAGTAGGCAGATTGATGCTAATGTTTAGCTTGTCTAAATATATTACTATAAGTATATTACATGCACATGGTTCTTGCTTTTCTATTGGGAACTTTCCAAAAGGTCCATCATGCATGCTTTTCGTAAGTCATAACACTGGGTCTGGTGTACATAGCACACCAGCTGCATCCTCATCCAGTTAATATATGGTTCCTTAGGGATCTTTCTTATTTTGGCTGAAGTACTTGTTATTAACAGGACTTCTCATGTGCTGGTGTGATGTACCTCTGCCAATTCATAGAGCAAAATGGTGGAAAGCTTCCGGATCGCCTGGTTTGAGCATTTCCACTTATGGCCTGTGTAGTCCTATACTTTTTGCACATTTGCACTCAGTTAATATTTTGAGATGTTTTCTGGGCAGTAGTCATGTAGCTAGGTAGTATTTCCTTTCTATGTCTATGGCACGATTATTAAGGTGTTGCTTCAGCATCAGAGAGATACAAGGTTGCTACATGCCGAGTTGGTCATGTCCCACACTGTCACGTGTCTCACTCCACGAGCGCAGTCGGCATAGGAGATGCTGGCTGTGCTGTCACCCTGACGACCACTTCCTTGCCTCCTTCGGCCCTTCCATCTGCCCCACGGATGTGCTGTTGGTCTCCTGGCACCGCTCCCGGCTTCTCGAATTGGCTGCGGCTTCTCGAATTGGCTGCGGACACGTGGGGGAGATGCTGGTTGGGATGCCTCCATCTCTTGATGTTTCTGCGCTGCCACCACTTTCATCAGTCTAAACTGTGACTTGGCTGCGCCGCCGCAGATGCCAGCTAGAGTTTTACCATGCAATCAGCATGCCACGTGCGAGATGGGAGTTGTTAGAAACTGTATCCTGGCTGTCGCCTGGCAGATATGCCGGCCGCCCTATATGGAAGTATTGTCTGATATAGATAGAGAGGATTAGGGGAGGATCTCAATCACTATGATTGAGGATCTCAATCACTATGATTGAGGATCTGATTGTACTCTAGATCTTTCCTTAGGTGTAGAAGGCTTCCTTTTACCTCTCACCTTCCTCCCCTATATATACCTGTACATGTGCTGTCTATCTTCATCAATATAAAAACACACGCTTCCAACTCTCTCACAGGAGTGTCTGTTTGGTGATATTCCTGGGCCAGCTCCTCGGCCTACAAGCAAAGATGAATGGACAGAGAGCTAGAGAGGACTATGGCCAAATTAGATTGGGCCAGAAGAACTTAGATGAGTACTGAGGATATTTTCCTCACGCCTTTGGTCTGGCCTTGTTGGATCATCGCAACGACTGCGCGTATCGTGTTTCTCCTTGGAGGCATTGTTGTTGGAGAGCCTTATTGGGACCCAAGTGTTGCTTGGAGCCTTGGATAGTGGATGGACTTAAAAATTAAGTTGTGTGGTGTAGTTCACTGTGACATGATAGCTTTTGTCATGTTTTTTCCTTTTTCTCTTGGCTGTGTACACCCAGTGGTGGAGTACTCGTTATGGCGTAGCGTGGCGTGCGCCATACCTAAACTTTTAAAATCGTTATGCTTATAACAACTGAGGGATTGTGGTGTGGTGTTAAGGATTTTGGCCTCGAATGTGCGGGTCTTGTGTTCGACTCGTGGAGCCTTCAGCATTGCCTCCTTTTTTCTACCTATATTCAGCCATACCTAACTTTTTTTGTGTCCTCCGTCACTGTGTACACCCTAGTTGTGTAGAGTCCGGAAGTTATCTCAGTGTCTTGTATCGCCCTGATGTAATTCACTAAGGTCAGTAAAAGCTTTCTTTTCCAAAAAAACTCAGGTTTTTTCCTCACGCCTAGCCTTTCTGTTTCTTTTTTCTTTGTCATCTATTGCTCTAAGCTTCTCTTTTGTGGTCTCATAAACTTGGTAAGCCATTGACTCGCCACACCCCTTGGTCGCTCAAGCATAGGGCGGTAGTCAATTATCACGTCCACCTTCTTTAATAACCATGATCTATGGCACTGCAAATTTGTATGTTGACAGTTGATTTAACTTTATTTTTTTAAACTGCACAGGAAGGCTCCAAAGTGACTACAAAGCGTTTTGGAGGTCAAAAGTTCTTGCAGGTAAGTTAAAACCTATTTATGAAGCAGAAGCCTTTTAGATTGATTTGCACTCCTTCCTATAAAGTAGTAAATCTACTATCATATATTGGTGGTGTTGAAAATGCTTGCTTCAAATATCTTTGGAACCTCCATCTTATATTTAGTTATCTCGCACTGATGAAAGTTTACAACAAAGATGTCATTTAACTAGCTTGCAAGTTGTTGCAATGGGTGCTAAATTACATTTCAGGGATTGCAACTGGCAATAGAATCAGGGAATTGTGGCAAGGACACCATTGATATGCTGTTGAAAGATGCTGATTCCTCTGATAAAATAAACAGGTTTGAAGATCCTTTTGTTGTGCATGCATTCTCTCTTTTACCCTTGATTGGGTATATATCAGACTAACTATTCCGGTACGCTCATTTCCAGGACGTCCCCCAAATCAGGCAGTTAGTCATTCTTTGGTCGATACTAGGTGTGGAACATATATATCTATCGAGATTCGTTGCTCAATCGGAATATTGTAAAGGGTTTTCATTACAAGTAAACATATAAAGAGCTGCAGCCTTTTGCTTGCAGGAAGTGTTTTCTGTTTAATTTGTAAACTTGCGCAAAATGTTAGTAGTTGCTGCCAAAGAACCTAGGCCATGCTTTAATTTTGTGGCTTCTCTTTGTGATATCTATATATATATTAAACGGTATAATAAGCGGCTGGTCCAAACTTATCAGATATGCTATCCATGTCGCTTAAATTATATTATACGTTAGATCGTTTAGGATTTTCAACTGGGTTGTCTATTTGAAAGCTACCTCCCCATGAATCTACGAAGCCCTCAAACTCGAACCTTTTTGAATCCATGGAGGCTGCCCGTAGACCTTATAGAGCATGCGTGTCACATCCGATTTTAAAAGCAAAACTGAATACATATTATATGTGTGGTAGGATTTATTTTTAAACATATATTAACGTCACAAATGTAATATATAAAAAAATAATGTATGAAAGTGTAAATAAAGATTATAATAACATAATACATTTTGAATAGACTTAATGTCTTAATCTTTATTCATCAAAGTACAACGGAACATGATGATTCTTCCACAGGAAGATGACCGAAGGAATCATTAGACTAGCATCCATCAAATTCATCATTATAATCTTCATATGTAAACTTCTGATCAAAATTAAGTAACTGTTGATCTCACTTATGGTGGGGGCTCAGCAAGTGGGGTGAAATGCAAGGTTAGCAAGGTAAGGCTAAAGTTTAATGCGGTTAGCATTTTAGTTGTTCAACCTTTTATTATCAACACCTGATTGCTAGGTAGAAGTATGTACCAAACCGAATTAAGCATAATTTATAATTAGGGATGAAAGCGGTAATCCGAACTATTAGAACAAATTTAATATTTTAAAATAGATATGCATAAAAATTTAATGTTGATCTTTTCTTATGTTATCAAGCACATTAGTACACATATGAATAAAATATTACACAAATTATTTTATGTATTATTTGCTTCCTACAACACAAAATGTTGAAAAAATTACCGAATTTATTTCTGAATCCATACCGAAGTTTATATCTATTATTTGAGAAAATATAGGATGAATTTGAGGTTTACCTTTTATGAATCTTTACAAGCTGGATGTTAAAAACAAGAATACAAATTTGTATTGTAGATTATATATCCTATTTATTCGCAATCAAAGAAAAACGACAAAAAAACTGATTACCGAATAAATACCGTTTCCGACCGTTTTCATCCCTATTTATAATCAACATAAACTCAACCACTTGAGCAAATACCATCAACATGAAGCTCAACCTCTTGAGTCAACCACTTAAGCATACCGCTTAAACAAAAACCGATTATGATTTGTTTTCATCTTCAAGTTCAATTATCATGTGAGGGTCCATGACACTCTTACCCGTGAGCATGGCTGATATATCAGTTTTACACTCTGTAGAGGTGATACAATTTTACTCACAAGCCATGTATCCCCTCTAGCTTGGGTTGGTCAAACCCGTAAACCCTTCCAAGGTGAATGGCTAGGGATCCACTATGAGGCTTTCATAGAATACACTTAATACAAAACAATCTACTAAGGTTTCTAGGCCGGTGTGGAGGTCCTCTGGGTGAGGTACCTTAGCCAAGAATGCCACCCCCTGTTAACGTGAGTTGCCACCACTGTCGCCCCCCTCTTGCCCATATTTTAGGAAAGGTTGCCAAGCACTAAGCATATAAAGCTAATTACCAAAGCCATAGCCACGATAGCACTCGTGGTTGCACTGTTTTTCTAAGTAGTCACTCCATGTTTCAACTAATACATATGGTCTTGTTATATTAACATCACAACAATAACATAGCTTGAAACATTAATATCATTAAAGAGTGACAACATAAAGTTAAAGTTATAGCAATAGCATAACTACTTGATTAAATCATAATCCCAGGTTAAACAAGGAATAAGGTTGGAAAGGTTAGGTGTATCTGAATAGAGAACCTATAAAATTATGCACAACATAATTATAAATCTTAGTTATCATGAGTTCATTAGGATCAAATAGAGTATGTTGGGGGAAAAGACCACTTGCCTTGCTGATAGAAAACCTGAGGTTCTTTTACGAAATAGATCTTGATTCTCAACTACTGGATCAATCTCTAAACATCACACAAACAAACAAGAATAAACAAACACCACTCAATAATACAATATTCACCATAGACAAAGCTAAAAAACATAATGAAAAGAATATTTTGGTTTTCAAAAACATCACTAGCAAAGGGTATAATAAAAGGTATTCTTTTTGAGAAGGTCCGATCTATACTTTATAAAACAAGACATAAGCTTTAAAATATATTAATTAAAATATGCAAATATTAGGTTCACTATTTAATCTTTTATAAGAGCCATATGTGGTATGTCTAATATTAAGGGTTTATAAGATGATAAAACACATTATAACATTATTGAACCTTTTTAACGTTTTAGAAAAGATATATGTTATATATCTAAGGTTAATGAGTTATGAAACACATTATTAATTTATGAAGCATTACTAAACATATAATAAAACATTTATTGATGAAAAATTATTATACCGGTCTAGATACATTTTATGCGGAAAGATAACTAAACAAATAATTATCTTTATTTTTTGAAGAAAACACATGGCCTATATTATTATTAAGAAAGCTATATTCAAAGTTAATATATGAAGCAACATTTTAGTTATAAAAAGAACTTAAACACTAATTACTTTACTTTATCATTTAGAAAAAAACTAAGTGATACATATAACATGGACTAAGTGTGATGGAATGATTAATCAAGCCTATATAACTAGTTATGCACAAATTGAGATACTGAAAGGGAAATGTGACCTTGGGCCATTTCTATAATGTTTTGGTGATTAAGTGTCCAACACATAGTGAGTGAGATATTATGTGCCAAACAAGCAAAAGATGCAAATTATGTAACAAGGTACGTTTCTAGACTTAGTACATTGTTTTGAGTACTAACATATATTGTCTAAGTGCAAGAAACAGAGAAAAGAAGAGAAGAAAAGAAATGCAAAAGACTTGGCTTGGTACAACCAAAGTCCAGCTCGGCTTGGCACACCGGAATGTCCGGTGGTGCACCGGACAGTGTCCGGTGCGCCAGGCCAGCCTCCAGTGAACAGGCCACTCTCGGGAAAGGTTGGCGATGTACGGCTATAATTCACCGGACTGTCCGGTGGTGCACCGTACTGTCCGGTGAGCCAACGGCCACCAGCGCAATGGTCGGCCGCGCAATCCGCGGGCGACGCGTGGCCTGCGCCAACGGTCGGCAGGGAGCACCAGACTATCCGGTGTGCACCGGACAGTGTCCGGTGCGCCAATTGCCACGAATCTGCAACGGTCATCTGCGCCAGAATAGGAAGGAGATCGCACACCGGACATGAACAGTGGCTGTCCGATGGTGCACCGGACTGTCCGGTACGCCACCCGACAGAAGGCAAGGATAGCCTTCCTTGTTGGCCTCCAACGGCTCCTAGCTGCCTTGGGGCTATAAAAGGGACCCCTAGGCGCATGGAGGAGTCACCCAAGCATTCACTAAGCATTCTAAGACTCCCACACTCCGTCTCCGCGCACTTGATCGATCGTGTTAGTGATTTGAGCTCCGTTCTAGTGTGAACTCTTTGTGCTTCATCTTGAGCTCAAGTCTTGGCTTGTGTGCGTGTGTGTGCTGCGGATTTGTGTGTGTTGCTCCCAACCTTACTCTTGTGTTTTCATTGTGATCTTTGTTGTAAGGGCGAGAGACTCCAACTTATGGAGATTCCTTGCTGAAAGGGAATTAGGCTTACACCTATTTCCTAATTGATTTTGGTGGTTGAATTGCACAACACAAATAATTGGACTAACTAGTTTGCTCTAGATTATATGTTCTACAGGTGCCAAAGGTTCATCTACAACTATACTAAATCGACTGTCCGGAATACCGTAGATTATTCCGGACAGGAGAAGCTTTTTGGAAAAACAGGCCAAGCGCGGACCGTCCGGGCCCTTGCGGCGGACCGTCCGCAACACCAGGATGACACTCGGACAGAACCAATGCAAAAATCCAAGTCTGCACTACGGACCGTCCGGAGGAAAAGCAAGGACCGTCTGAGACCTCACGCGGACCGTCCGGCCTCAGGCGCGGACCGTCCGGTAGGTAAGGAACCGAAAACCCGAAGGTGACGGGTTCGAAAAAATGAATTATAGCGTCTGCGCGGACCGTCCGGGGTGCACGACCGGACCGTCCGCGACTGGCTTTATCTGACATCTGACGACGCATTAAATGCAATATAGCCGTTGATATAGCCGTTACTGCTGACCGTTGCGTTTTCAGCCGTTGATCTACAGGCGCGGACCGTCCGGACCAGGCGGGTGGACCGTCCGCGGTCGGCAGAATGGAGCAACGGCTAGGAAGTGGTTGGTGGCTATAAATACAACCCCAACCACCTCCATTCAAGATACCCAAGCATTTCAACCTTCAACATTCAATGCAAGAGCTAGCAATCCATTCCAAGACACATTCAAAGCCTCCATCTCTCCAAGTTTCACAATTGAGAAAAGAGATCATTAGTGATTAGTGACTTGAGAGAGAAAGTGATCCGTGTGTTATTTGTCGCTCTTGTCGCTTGGCTTTTATAATCGTGCTTTCTTTCAATCTTTCTTGCGATCAACTCAATTGTAACCGAGGCAAGAGACACCAATTGTGTGGTGGTCCTTGCGGGGAAGTTTGTTCCCGTTTGATTGAGAAGAGAAAGCTCACTCGGTCCGAGGGACCGTTTGAGAGAAAGACCCGGCCTTTGTGGCCTCCTCAACGGGGAGTAGGTTTGCGAGAACTGAACCTCGGTAAAACAAATCCGTGTGTCACACCTCTTATTTACTTGCGATTTGTTTTCCACCCTCTCTCGCGGACTCGATCATATTTCTAACACTAACTCGGCTTGTAGTTGTGATTAATTTTGTAAATTTCAGTCTCGCCCTATTCACCCCCTCTAGGCGACTATCAATTGGTATCAGAGCCCGGTGCTTCATTAGAGCCTAACCGCTCGAAGTGATGTCGGGAGATCACGCCAAGAAGGAGATGGAGACCGGCGAAAAACCCACTACAAGCCACGGGAGCACTTCATCGGAAGAGTCCCGCACCAAGAGGAAGGAGAAGAAAGACTCCTCCAAAGGGAAGGAGAAGAAGAAGGACTCCTCCAAAGGGAAGGAGAAGAAATCTTCTTCACACAAAGAAAAGAAGGAGAAGTCTTCCTCCCACAAGCCGCATCAGAGTGAGGACAAGAAAAAGAGGATGACGAAGGTGGTCTACTACGAGACCGATTCTTCATCGGCATCCACCTCTGGCTCCGACGCGGCGTCCGTCACTTCTAAGCGCCAAGAGCGTAAGAAGTATAGTAAGATTCCCCTACGCTACCCTCGCATTTCCAAACATACACCTTTACTTTCCGTCCCATTAGGCAAACCACCAACTTTTGATGGTGAAGATTACGCTAGGTGGAGTGATTTAATGCGATTTCATCTAACCTCACTCCACAAAAGTATATGGGATGTTGTTGAGTTTGGTGCACAGGTACCATTCGTAGGGGATGAAGACTATGATGTGGATGAAGTAGCCCAAATCGAGCACTTCAACTCCCAAGCCACAACCATACTCCTTGCCTCTCTAAGTAGAGAAGAATATAACAAGGTGCAAGGGTTGAAGAATGCAAAGGAGATTTGGGATCTACTCAAGACCGCGCACGAGGGTGATGAACTCACCAAGATCACCAAGAGGGAAACGATCTAGGGGGAGCTCGGTCGCTTCCGTCTTCGCCAAGGGGAGGAGCCACAAGATATGTACAACCGGCTCAAAACCTTGGTGAACCAAGTGCACAACCTCGGGAGCAAGAAATGGGATGACCACGAGGTGGTTAAGGTTATTCTTAGATCACTCATCTTCCTTAACCCCACTCAAGTTCAATTAATTCGTGGTAATCCTAGATATACACTAATGACCCCCGAGGAAGTTATCGGGAATTTTGTGAGCTTTGAATGTATGATCAAGGGCTCAAAGAAGATCAACGAGCTTGATGATCCCTCCACGTCCGAAGCACAACCGGTGGCTTTCAAGGCGACGGAGGAGAAAAAGGAAGAGTCTACACCAAGTAGACAACCAATCGACGCTTCAAAGCTCGACAACGAGGAGATGGCTTTAATCATCAAAAGCTTTCGCCAAATCCTCAAGCAACGGAAGGGGAAGGATTACAAATCCCGTTCCAAGAAGGTTTGCTACAAGTGTGGTAAGCCCGGTCACTTTATTGCTAAATGTCCATTATCAAGTGACAGTGACAGGGATAACGACAAGAAGGGCAAGAGGAGAGAAAAGAAGAGGTACCACAAGAAGAAGGGCGGCGATGCCCACGTGTGCCGCGAGTGGGACTCCGACGAGAGCTCCACCGACTCCTCCGACGACGAGGACGCCGCCAACATCGCCGTCACCAAGGGACTCCTCTTCCCAAACGTCGGCCACAAGTGCCTCATGGCAAAGGACGGCAAAAGGAAGAAGGTTAAATCTAAATCCTCCACTAGATATGAGTCCTCTAGTGATGATAATGCTAATGATGAGGAAGATAATTTGCGTACCCTTTTTGCCAACCTTAACATGGAACAAAAAGAAAAATTAAATGAATTAATTAGTGCTATCCATGAAAAGGATGACCTTTTGGATTCCCAAGAGGACTTCCTAATTAAGGAAAATAAGAAACATGTTAAGGTTAAAAATGCTTATGCTCTAGAAATTGAGAAATGTGAAAAATTATCTGGTGAGCTAAGCACTTGCCATGAGACAATAGACAACCTTAGAAATGAAAATGCTAATTTGTTAGCTAAGGTTGATTCTCATGTTTGTAATGTTTCAATCACCAATTCTAGAAATAATGATGATGATTTACTTGCTAGGATTGAAGAATTGAACATTTCTCTTGCTAGCCTTAGGATTAAAAATGAAAAATTGCTTGCTAAGGCTAAAGATTTTGATGTTTGCAATGCTACTATTTCCGACCTTAGAACAAAGAATGACATGTTACATGCTAAGGTTGTAGAATTAAAATCGTGCAAACCATCTACATCTATTGTTGAGCATGTATCTATTTGTACTAGATGTAGAGATATTGATGTTAATGCTATTCATGATCACATGACTTTAATTAAACAACAAAATGATCATATAGCAAAACTAGATGCTAAAATTGCCGAGCATAACTTAGAAAATGAAAATTTTAAATTTGCTAGAAGTATGCTCTATAGTGGGAGACGCCCTGGCATCAAGGATGGCATTGGCTTCCAAAGGGGAGACAATGTTAAACTTAATGCCCCTCCTAAAAGATTGTCTAACTTTGTTAAGGGCAAGGCTCCCATGCCTCAGGATAACGAGGGTTACATTTTATACCCTGCCGATTATCCCAAGGACAAAATTAGGAGAATTCATTCTAGGAAGTCTCACTCTGGTTCTAACCATGCTTTTATGTATAAGGGTGAGACATCTAGCTCTAGGCAACCAACCCGTGCTAAGTTGCCTAAGAAGAAACCTCCTAGTGCATCAAATGAACATAGCATTTCATTTAAGACTTTTGATGCATCTTATGTTTTGACTAACAAATCCGGCAAAGTAGTTGCCAAGTTTGTTGGGGGCAAACACAAGGGCTCCAAAACTTGTGTTTGGGTACCCAAAGTTCTTGTTTCTAATGCCAAAGGACCCAAAACCGTTTGGGTACCTAAAGTCAAGAACTAAAATTGTTTTGTAGGTTTATGCATCCGGGGGCTCAAGTTGGATACTCGACAGTGGGTGCACAAACCATATGACAGGGGAGAAGAAGATGTTCTCCTCTTACGAGAAAAACCAAGATCCCCAACGAGCTATCACATTCGGGGATGGAAATCAAGGTTTGGTCAAAGGTCTTGGTAAAATAGCTATATCTCCTGACCATTCTATTTCCAATGTTTTTCTTGTAGATTCATTAGATTACAATTTGCTTTCTGTATCTCAATTATGCAAAATGGGCTACAACTGTCTTTTCACTGATGTAGGTGTCACTGTCTTTAGGAGAAGTGATGATTCAATAGCATTTAAAGGAGTGTTAGAGGGTCAGCTATACTTGGTAGATTTTGATAGAGCTGAACTCGACACTTGCTTAATTGCTAAGACTAACATGGGCTGGCTCTGGCATCGTCGACTAGCACATGTTGGGATGAAGAATCTTCACAAACTTCTAAAGGGAGAACACATTTTAGGACTAACAAATGTTCATTTTGAGAAAGACAGGGTTTGTAGCGCATGCCAAGCAGGAAAGCAAGTTGGTGCCCATCATCCACACAAGAACATCATGACGACCGACAGGCCGCTTGAGCTACTCCACATGGATCTATTCGGCCCGATTGCTTACATAAGCATCGTCGGGAGTAAGTATTGTCTTGTAATAGTGGATGATTATTCTCGCTTCACTTGGGTATTCTTTTTACAGGAAAAATCTCAAACCCAAGAGACCTTAAAGGGATTCTTGAGACGAGCTCAAAATGAGTTCGGCTTAAGGATCAAGAAGATTAGAAGCGACAACGGAACGGAGTTCAAGAACTCTCAAATTGAAGGCTTTCTTGAGGAGGAGGGCATCAAGCATGAGTTCTCTTCTCCCTACACTCCACAACAAAATGGTGTAGTGGAGAGGAAGAATAGAACTCTATTGGACATGGCAAGAACCATGCTTGATGAGTACAAGACTTCGGATCGGTTTTGGGCCGAGGCGGTCAACACCGCTTGCTACGCCATCAATCAGTTGTATCTACACCGAATTCTCAAGAAGACATCCTATGAACTCCTAACCGGTAAAAAGCCCAACATTTCATATTTTAGAGTCTTTGGTAGCAAATGCTTTATTCTTGTTAAAAGAGGTAGAAAATCTAAATTTGCTCCTAAGACTGTAGAAGGCTTTTTACTAGGATATGATTCAAACACAAGGGCATATAGAGTCTTTAACAAGTCCACTGGACAAGTTGAAGTTTCTTGTGATATTGTGTTTGATGAGACTAACGGCTCTCAAGTAGAGCAAGTTGATCTTGATGAGATAGGTGAGAGCACCTAGAGGGGGGGGTGAATAGGTGATCCTGTAAAACTTAAACTTATAGCCACAAAACTTTGATTAAGCGTTAGCACAGTTTATGCCAAGTGGCTAGAGAGGAGTCAAAACACAATAACCACAAGAAATCAATCACAGAGATGACACGGTGGTTATCCCGTGGTTCGGCCAAGTACAAAACTTGCCTACTCCACGTTGTGGCGTCCCAACGGACGAGAGTTGCACTCAACTCCTCTCAAGTGATCCAATGATCAACTTGAATACCACGGTGTTCTTGTTTTTCTTTTCTCAATCCCGTTTGCGAGGAATCTCCACAGCTTGGAGCCTCTCGCCCTTACAAAAGATGTTCATAGAGAATCACGGAGCAAGGGACGGATTAGCAACTCACACACGACACAAAGATCATAGCGAATACGCACACACAAGACCCAGACTTGAGCTCAAGAGACTAGCACACTAGAACGGAGCTCAAATCACTAGAATGTCGAACAAGTGCGCAAGATTGATGTGTGAGTGATCAAGAGTGCTCAAGGAATGCTTGGTGTCCTCCTCCATGCGCCTAGGGGGCCCTTTTATAGCCCCAAGGCTGCTAGGAGCCGTTGAAAACAAATCTGGAAGGCCATCCTTGCCTTCTGTAGTCGGGCGCACCGGACAGTCCGGTGCACACCGGACACTGTCCGGTGCCCGATTTCTTTCCTTAAACAGCCCAGTCGACCGTTGCCGACCGTGGCAGATCTGGCGCACCGGACATGTCCGGTGCACACCGGACAGTCCGGTGCACCCTCCCGACCGTTGGCCAGACCACGTGTCCCGCGCAGATCGCGCGGCCGACCGTTGGCTCGGCCGGCCGTTGGTTCACCGGACAGTCCGGTGCACGCCGGACAGTCCGGTGAATTATAGCCGTACGCTGTCGGCAAATTCCCGAGAGCGGCTTCTTCGCCCGAGGCATCCTGGCGCACCGGACACTGTCCGGTGCACCACCGGACAGTCCGGTGCCCCAGACCGAAACAGCCTTTTGGCTGTACACAGCCAACTCTTCTCTGACTCGTTTTCTCCTGTTTCTAACACTTAGACAAATACATTAGTACACAAAACCAATGTACTAAAGCTTAGAAACATACCTTTACTTGTGATTTGCACTTTGTTCATCCATGGGCATAGATTCACATTTAAGCACTTGTATTGGCACTCAATCACCAAAATACTTAGAAATGGCCCACAGGCACATTTCCCTTTCAATCTCCCCCTTTTTGGTGATTTATGCCAACACAACATAAAGCAACTAGAACAAATGCAAAATCACTTCAAATAAAACAAATTCGAGTTTTATTCAATTTTGGCATATATGGATCATCCTTTGCCACCACTTGGTTTGTTTTTGCAAATTAACCTCAAATCTCTATCTCTAAGTCAAGCACACATGTTGAAGCACAAAGAGAGTCATTCCAAAAGAGATTGATCAAAGATTTCAAAAACTCACCCTATTTCCCATAATCAACACTTCTCCCCACAAGAAGCCAACTTTTGACAAAATAGACAATGCAAGAGTTTTGACAAAACAAAAAGCTCTATTTTACTATTTTCAAATCACTCAAGTGGTAGCTGATCCATTTATTGCTTTGGCCTTTATTTTCTCCCCCTTTGGCATCAAGCACCAAAACGGGATCAATCTTGGCCCTAGAACCCTATTGCCTCACCTAAATCTTCAATTAAGAGCAAATGGCAATAAAAGTTCATGAGATGAACTTGGAATAAGTTACCCTCTCATCGGAGTGCAGTGGAAGTCTTTCATGGTCCAAGTCCACCTTTTCCCTTTCAATTCTCCTTCGAGACTAAATCAAGCAAACTCAAGCATATGGTTAGTCTCAAAGGGTCAAGTTGTAACACAACTCCCCCTAAACATGTGCATCACTTTGCAACGGACTTGTGAGGTCCAGGGAGTGTTTGTACAACTTGAGCACCACAGTAAGCAACAAAATGCAGAATGAACATGATCAAAGGCATAAACACATGTATGCTACAATTCAATCCAAGTTCCGCGAATCTAAGACATTGAGCTCACTACGCAGCCTGCAAAAGGTCTTCTCATCTAGAGGCTTGGTAAAGATATCAGCTAGCTGGTTCTCGGTGCTAACATGAAACACTTCGATATCTCCCTTTTGCTGGTGGTCTCTCAAAAAGTGATGCCGGATGTCTATGTGCTTTGTGCGGCTGTGCTCAACAGGATTTTCCGCCATGCGGATAGCACTCTCATTATCACATAGGAGTGGGACTCTGCTCAGATTGTAGCCAAAGTCCCTGAGGGTTTGCCTCATCCAAAGTAGTTGCGCGCAACACTGTCCTGCGGCAACGTACTCGGCCTCAGCGGTGGATAGGGCAACAGAAGTTTGTTTCTTAGAGTTCCATGACACCAGGGACCTTCCTAAGAATTGACACGTCCCCGATGTACTCTTCCTATCGACCTTACATCCAGCATAGTCGGAATCTGAATATCCAATTAAGTCAAAGGTAGACCCCTTTGGATACCAGAGCCCGAAGCAAGGGGTAGCAACTAAATATCTAAGGATTCGCTTCACCGCCACTAAGTGACACTCCTTAGGATCGGATTGAAATCTAGCACACATGCATACGCTAAGCATAATATCCGGTCTACTAGCACATAAGTAAAGTAATGACCCTATCATTGACCGGTATGCCTTTTGATCAACGGACTTAACTCCTTTGTTGAGGTCGGTGTGTCCGTCGGTTCCCATCGGAGTCTTTGCGGGCTTGGCGTCCTTCATCCCAAACCGCTTTAGCAGATCTTGCGTGTACTTCGTTTGGGAGATGAAGGTGCCGTCCTTGAGTTGCTTCACTTGGAACCCAAGGAAGTAGTTCAACTCGCCCATCATTGACATCTCGAATTTCCGCGTCATCACCCTGCTAAACTCTTCACAAGACCTTTTATTAGTAGAACCAAATATTATGTCATCAACATAAATTTGGCACACAAACAAATCACCATCACATGTCTTAGTGAAAAGAGTTGGATCGGCTTTCCCAACCTCGAAAGCATTAGCAATTAAGAAATCTCTAAGGCATTCATACCATGCTCTTGGGGCTTGCTTAAGTCCATAGAGTGCCTTATAGAGCTTACACACGTGGTCGGGATACCGTTCATCCTCGAAGCCAGGGGGTTGCTCCACGTACACCTCCTCCTTGATTGGCCCGTTGAGGAAAGCGCTCTTCACATCCATTTGGTACAACCTGAAAGAATGGTGAGCGGCATATGCTAGCAAGATACGAATTGATTCTAGCCTAGCCACAGGAGCAAAAGTCTCCTCGAAATCCAAACCTGCGACTTGGGCATAACCTTTTGCCACAAGTCGAGCCTTGTTTCTCGTCACCACCCCGTGCTCGTCCTGTTTGTTGCGGAACACCCACTTGGTTCCCACAACATTTTGCTTCGGACGAGGCACCAATGTTCAAACTTCATTCCTCTTGAAGTTGTTGAGCTCCTCCTGCATGGCCAACACCCAGTCCGGATCTAGCAAGGCCTCCTCTACCCTGAAAGGCTCAATAGAAGAGACAAAGGAGTAGTGTTCACAAAAATTAACTAATCGAGACCGAGTAGTTACTCCCTTGCTAATGTCACCCAGAATTTGGTCGACGGGATGATCCCTTTGAATCATCGCTCGAACTTGGGTTGGAGGTGCCGGTTGCGCTTCTTCCTCTATCACATAATCATCTTGTGCTCCCCCTTGATCACACGCCTCCTGTTGATGAACCTGTTCATCGTTTTGAGTTGGGGGATGCACCATTGTTGAGGAAGAAGGTTGATCTTGCTCCAAGTGTTCCTGTGGTCGCACATCACCAATCGCCATGGTGCGCATAGCGGCCGTTGGAACATCTTCTTCATCTACAACATCAAGATCAACAACTTGCTCTCTTGGAGAGCCATTAGTCTCATAAAATACAACGTCGCTAGAGACTTCAACCAAACCCGATGATTTGTTGAAGACTCTATACGCCTTTGTATTTGAGTCATAACCTAATAAAAACCCTTCTACAGCTTTGGGAGCAAACTTAGAATTTCTACCCTTCTTCACTAGAATGTAGCACTTGCTCCCAAATACACGAAAGTAAGATACATTGGGTTTGTTACCGGTTAGTAGCTCATACGACGTCTTCTTGAGGAGGCGATGAAGGTAGACCCTGTTGATGGCGTGGCAAGCCGTATTCACGGCTTCCGTCCAAAAGCACTCGGGGGTCTTGAACTCTCCTAGCATTGTCCTCGCCATGTCGATTAGCGTCCTGTTCTTCCTCTCTACCACACCATTTTGCTGTGGTGTGTAAGGAGCGGAGAACTCGTGCTTGATCCCTTCCTCTTCAAGGAACTCCTCCACTTGAAGGTTCTTGAACTCGGACCCGTTGTCGCTCCTTATCTTTTTCACTTTGAGCTCAAACTCATTTTGAGCTCTCCTGAGGAAGCGCTTGAGGGTCCCTTGGGTTTCAGACTTATCCTGCAAAAAGAACACCCAAGTGAAGCGGGAAAAGTCATCAACAATAACTAGACCATACTTACTTCCTCCTATACTTAGATAGGCGACGGGTCCGAAGAGGTCCATATGCAGCAGCTCCAGAGGTCTTGAAGTGGTCATCACATTCTTGCTGTGATGTGCTCCTCCCACTTGTTTACCTGCTTGACAAGCTGCACAAGGTCTATCTTTTTCGAATTGAACGTTAGTCAAACCTATCACGTGTTCTCCCTTTAGAAGCTTGTGAAGGTTCTTCATCCCCACATGTGCTAAGCGGCGATGCCACAGCCAGCCCATGCTAGTCTTAGCTATTAAGCATGCATCTAGACCGGCCTCTTCTTTTGCAAAGTCAACTAAATAAAGTTTGCCGTCTAATACACCCTTAAAAGCTAGTGAACCATCACTTCTTCTAAAGACAGACACATCTACATTTGTAAATAGACAGTTATATCCCATATTGCATAATTGACTAACCGATAGCAAATTATATCCAAGTGACTCTACTAAAAACACATTAGAGATAGAGTGCTCATTAGAAATTGCAATTTTACCTAACCCTTTTACCTTGCCTTGATTCCCATCACCGAATATAATTGAATCTTGGGAATCCTTATTCTTGACGTAGGAGGTGAACATCTTCTTCTCCCCCGTCATATGGTTTGTGCATCCGCTATCAATAATCCAGCTTGAACCCCCGGATGCATAAACCTGCAAGGCAAATTTAGGCTTGGGACTTAGGTACCCAACTCTTGTTGGGTCCTATAAGGTTAGTCACAATTTCCTTAGGGACCTAAATGCAAGTTTTATCACCCTTGCATTTTGCCCCTAACTTCCTAGCAATTACCTTTCTATCCTTTCTACAAATTGCAAAGGAAGCATTCAAAGCATGATATATTGTAGAAGGCTCATTAACTTTCCTAGGAGTATTAACAACATTTCTCCTAGGCATATTATGAACAACATCCCTTCTACCAACATTTCTATTATGCACATATGAAGAACTAGAAGCAAACATAGCATGAGAAAAATCATCGTACGCATTATAACTCCTATAAGCATTTCTAGTTTGTCTCCTATCATGATACAAAAAGGCATGGTTCTTTTTAGCACTAGTAGCCATAGGGGCCTTCCCTTTCTCCTTAGCGGGAATGGGAGCCTTATGGCTTGTTAAGTTCTTGGCTTCCCTCTTGAAGCCAAGTCCATCCTTAATTGAGGGGTGTCTACCGACCGTGTAGGCATCCCTTGCAAATTTTAGTTTATCAAATTCATTCTTGCTAGTCTTAAGTTGGGCATTAAGACTAGCCAATTCCTCAGTTAATTTGGAAATTGAAACTAAATGATCACTACAAGCATCAACATCGAAATCTTTACACCTAGTGCAAATCTCAACATGTTCTACACAAGAATTAGATTTACTAGCTTCTTCTAGTTTAGCATTTAAGTCATCATTAACACTCTTTAAAGTAGCAATGGTTTAATGACAATAAGATAGTTCACTAGAAAGCACTTCATTTCTTTTAACTTCTAAAGCATAAGATTTTTGAGCTTCTACAAATTTATCATGCTCTTCATACAATAAATCCTCTTGTTTCTCTAAGAGTTTATCCTTCTCATTTAATGCATCAATGAGTTCATTTATCTTATCTATCTTAGATCTATCTAAGCCCTTGAACAAACTAGAGTAATCTATTTCATCATCACTAGACTCATCATCACTGGAAGAATCATAAGTGACATTGTTTTGATTACTTACCTTCTTCTCCCTTGCCATAAGGCATGTGTGACGCTCGTTGGGGAAGAGGGATGACTTGTTGAAGGCAGTGGCGGCGAGTCCTTCATTGTCGGAGTCGGAGGAGGAGCAATCCGAATCCCACTCTTTTCCGATATGTGCCTCGCCCTTGGCCTTCTTGTAATGTTTCTTCTTTTCCCTCTTGCTCCCGTGTTCCTGGTCACTATCATTGTCGGGACAGTTAGCAATAAAATGACCAAGCTTACCGCATTTGAAGCATGATCGCTTTCCCTTGGTCTTAGTCTTGCTTGGCTGTCCCTTGCGACCCTTTAGTGCCGTCTTGAATCTTTTGATGATGAGGGCCATCTCTTCATCATTAAGACCGGCCGCCTCAATTTGCGCCACCTTGCTGGGTAACGCCTCCTTGCTCCTTGTTGCCTTGAGAGCAATGGGTTGAGGCTCATGGATTGGGCCATTCAACGCGTCGTCCACGTACCTCGCCTCCTTGATCATCATTCGCCCGCTTACAAATTTTCCAAGAATTTCTTCGGGCGACATCTTGATGTACCTAGGATTTTCACGAATATTGTTTACCAAGTGAGGATCAAGAACGGTAAATGACCTTAGCATTAGGCGGACGACGTCGTGATCCGTCCATCACGTGCTTCCGTAGCTCCTTATTTTGTTGATAAGGATCTTGAGCCGGTTGTATGTTTGCGTCGACTCCTCGCCCCTTATCATCGCGAATCGTCCGAGCTCGCCCTCCACCAACTCCATCTTGGTGAGTAAGGTGACGTCATTCCCCTCATGAGAGATCTTGAGGGTGTCCCAAATCTGCTTGGCATTGTCCAAGCCGCTCACCTTGTGATACTCGTCCCTGCACAAAGAGGCTAGCAACACAGTAGTAGCTTGTGCATTTTTATGGATCTGTTCATTAATAAACGAAGGGCTATCCGAGCTATCAAATTTCATTCCACTTTCCACAATCTCCCAAATGCTTGGATGGAGAGAAAATAGGTGAGTACGCATTTTGTGACTCCAAAATCCGTAGTCCTCTCCATCAAAGTGAGGAGGCTTGCCAAGTGGAATGGGGAGCAAATGAGCATTTGAGCTATGCGGAATGCGCGAATAATCAAAAGAAAAGTTTGAGTTAACCGTCTTTTGTTTGTCATAGTCGTTGTCGTCGTTGTCCTTTTGGGAAGAGGAAGATTCGTCGCTGTCGTCGTAGTAGACGATCTCCTTGATGCGCCTTGTCTTCTTCTTCTTCCCTTCCTTCCGTCTATGGCCCGAGCCGGAGTCGGTAGGCTTGTCATCTTTGGGCTCGTTGACGAAAGACTCCTTCTCCTTATCGTTGATCACGATTCCCTTCCCCTTAGGATCCATCTCTTCGGGCGGTTAGTCCCTTTCTTGAAGAGAACGGCTCTGATACCAATTGAGAGCACCTAGAGGGGGGGGGGTGAATAGGTGATCCTGTAAAACTTAAACTTATAGCCACAAAACTTTGATTAAGCGTTAGCACAGTTTATGCCAAGTGGCTAGAGAGGAGTCAAAACACAATAACCACAAGAAATCAATCACAGAGATGACACGGTGGTTATCCCGTGGTTCGGCCAAGTACAAAACTTGCCTACTCCACGTTGTGGCGTCCCAACGGACGAGAGTTGCACTCAACTCCTCTCAAGTGATCCAATGATCAACTTGAATACCACGGTGTTCTTGTTTTTCTTTTCTCAATCCCGTTTGCGAGGAATCTCCACAGCTTGGAGCCTCTCGCCCTTACAAAAGATGTTCACAGAGAATCACGGAGCAAGGGACGGATTAGCAACTCACACACGACACAAAGATCACAGTGAATACGCACACACAAGACCCAGACTTGAGCTCAAGAGACTAGCACACTAGAACGGAGCTTAAATCACTAGAATGTCGAACAAGTGCGCAAGATTGATGTGTGAGTGATCAAGAGTGCTCAAGGAATGCTTGGTGTCCTCCTCCATGCGCCTAGGGGGCCCTTTTATAGCCCCAAGGCATCTAGGAGCCGTTGAAAACAAATCTGGAAGGCCATCCTTGCCTTCTGTAGTCGGGCGCACCGGACAGTCCGGTGCACACCGGACACTGTCCGGTGCCCGATTTCTTTCCTTAAACAGCCCAGTCGACCGTTGCCGACCGTGGCAGATCTGGCGCACCGGACATGTCCGGTGCACCCTCCCGACCGTTGGCCAGACCACGTGTCCCGCGCAGATCGCGCGGCCGACCGTTGGCTCGGCCGGCCGTTGGTTCACCGGACAGTCCGGTGCACGCCGGACAGTCCGGTGAATTATAGCCGTACGCCGTCGGCAAATTCCCGAGAGCGGCTTCTTCGCCCGAGGCATCCTGGCGCACCGGACACTGTCCGGTGCACCACCGGACAGTCCGGTGCCCCAGACCGAAACAGCCTTTTGGCTGTACACAGCCAACTCTTCTCTGACTCGTTTTCTCCTGTTTCTAACACTTAGACAAATACATTAGTACACAAAACCAATGTACTAAAGCTTAGAAACATACCTTTACTTGTGATTTGCACTTTGTTCATCCATGGGCATAGATTCACATTTAAGCACTTGTATTGGCACTCAATCACCAAAATACTTAGAAATGGCCCAGAGGCACATTTCCCTTTCAATAGGTATTGAAGAGGCTCCGTGCATCGCGCTAAGGAACATGTCCATTGGGGATGTGTGTCCTAAGGAATTCGAAGAGCCTCCAAATGCACAAGATCAACCATCCTCCTCCATGCAAGCATCTCCACCGACTCAAAATGAGGATGAGGCTCAAGTTGATGAAGTAGATGATCAAGCAAATGAGCCACCTCAAGATGACGGCAATAATCAAGGGGGAGATGCAAATGATCAAGACAAGGAGGATGAAGAACAAAGGCCGCCACACCCAAGAGTCCACCAAGCAATCCAACGAGATCACCCCGTCGACACCATCCTCGGCGACATTCATAAGGGGGTAACTACTAGATCTCGTGTTGCACATTTTTGTGAGCATTACTCTTTTGTTTCCTCTATTGAGCCACACAGGGTAGAGGAAGCACTCCAAGATTCGGATTGGGTGGTGGCTATGCAAGAGGAACTCAACAACTTCACTAGGAATGAGGTATGGCATTTAGTTCCACGTCCTAATCAAAATGTTGTAGGAACCAAATGGGTCTTCCGCAACAAGCAAGATGAGCATGGTGTGGTGACAAGGAACAAAGCTCGACTTGTGGCCAAGGGATACTCCCAAGTCGAAGGTTTGGATTTCGGTGAAACCTATGCACCCGTAGCTAGGCTTGAGTTAATTCGCATATTATTGGCCTATGCTACTTACCATGGCTTTAAGCTTTATCAAATGGACGTGAAAAGTGCCTTCCTCAATGGACCAATCAAGGAAGAGGTCTATGTTGAGCAACCTCCCGGCTTTGAAGATAGTGAGTACCCTAACCATGTCTATAAACTCTCTAAGGCGCTTTATGGGCTCAAGCAAGCCCCAAGAGCATGGTATGAATGCCTTAGAGATTTCCGTATCGCTAATGGCTTCAAAGTCGGAAAGGCCGATCCTACTTTATTCACTAAAACTCTTGAAAATGACTTGTTCGTATGCCAAATTTATGTTGATGATATTATATTTGGGTCTACTAACGAGTCTACATGTGAAGAATTTAGTAGGATCATGACACAAAAGTTCGAGATGTCTATGATGGGGGAGTTGAAGTACTTCTTGGGATTTCAAGTGAAGCAACTCCAAGAAGGCACCTTCATTAGTCAAACGAAGTATACTCAAGACATTCTAAACAAGTTTGGGATGAAGGATGCCAAGCCCATCAAGACACCCATGGGAACTAATGGGCATCTCGACCTCGACACGGGAGGTAAGTCCGTGGATCAAAAGGTATACCGGTCGATGATAGGCTCTTTACTCTATTTATGTGCATCTCGACCGGATATTATGCTTTCCGTATGCATGTGTGCAAGATTCCAAGCCGACCCTAAGGAAGCTCACCTTACGGCCGTGAAACGAATCTTGAGATATTTGGCTTATACTCCTAAGTTTGGGCTTTGGTATCCTAGGGGATCCACTTTTGATTTAATTGGTTATTCGGATGCCGATTGGGCGGGGTGTAAAATCAATAGGAAGAGCACATCGGGGACTTGCCAGTTCTTGGGAAGATCCTTGGTGTCTTGGGCTTCAAAGAAGCAAAATTCGGTCGCTCTTTCCACCGCCGAAGCAGAGTACATTGCCGCAGGCCATTGTTGTGCGCAATTGCTTTGGATGAGGCAAACCCTGTGGGACTACAGCTACAAATTAACCAAAGTTCCTTTGCTATGTGATAATGAGAGTGCAATCAAGATGGCGAATAATCCCGTCGAGCATAGCCGCACTAAACACATAGCCATTCGGTATCATTTTCTTAGGGATCACCAACAAAAGGGAGATATCGAGATTTCTTACATTAACACTAAAGATCAATTAGCCGATATCTTTACCAAGCCTCTTGATGAACAATCTTTTAACAAACTTAGGCATGAACTCAATATTCTTGATTCGCGCAATTTCTTTTGCTAGATTGCACACATAGCTCATTTATATACCTTTGATCATGTCTCTTTCATATGCTATGACTAATGTGTTTTTCAAGTCTATTTCAAACCAAGTCATAGGTGTATTGAAAGGGAATTGGAGTCTTCGGCGAAGACAAAGGCTTCCACTCTGTAACTCATCCTTCGCCGTCACTCCGAGCCACTCTCCATCTTTGGGGGAGAGAGCAAAAGGACTTCGTCTTTGGTACAATCTTAACTCATTTATTTATGACCAAAGGGGAAGAAAGTACTTCTAGGGCTCTAATGATTCCGTTTTTGGCGATTCATGCCAAAGGGGGAGAGAATATGAGCCCAAAGCAAAAGGACCGCACCACCATCTAATTTTAAAATTTGGAGATTTTCAATTGGTAAATTACAAATTGGTATCTTATTGTGTTCAAAAGGGGGAGAAAGTAGTATTTCAAAAATGATATATCAAAACCCTCTTGAACTCTAAGAGGAGGATCTCATTTAGGGGGAGTTGTGTTTGGTCAAAGGAAAAGCATTTGAAACAGGGGGAGAAAATTTCAAATCTTGAAAATGCTTTACAAAATCTTACTCATTTACCTTTGACTATTTGCAAAAGAACTTTGAAAAGGATTTACAAAACAGTTTGCAAAAACAAAACATGTGGTGCAAGCGTGGTCCAAAATGTTAAAAACGAAGAAACGATCCATGCATATCTTGTAAGTATTTACATTGGCTCATTTCCAAGCAACCTTTGCACTTACAATTAGGCAAACTAGTTCAATTATGCACTTCTATATTTGCTTTGGTTTGTGTTGGCATCAATCACCAAAAAGGGGGAGATTGAAAGGGAATTAGGCTTACACCTATTTCCTAATTGATTTTGGTGGTTGAATTGCACAACACAAATAATTGGACTAACTAGTTTGCTCTAGATTATATGTTCTACAGGTGCCAAAGGTTCATCTACAACTATACTAAATCGACTGTCCGGAATACCGTAGATTATTCCGGACAGGAGAAGCTTTTTGGAAAAACAGGCCAAGCGTGGACCGTCCGGGCCCTTGCGGCGGACCGTCCGCAACACCAGGATGACACTCGGACAGAACCAATGCAAAAATCCAAGTCTGCACTACGAACCATCCGGAGGAAAAGCAAGGACCGTCTGAGACCTCACGCGGACCGTCCGGCCTCAGGCGCGGACCGTCCGGTAGGTAAGGAACCGAAAACCCGAAGGTGACGGGTTCGGAAAAATGAATTATAGCGTCTGCGCGGACCGTCCGGGGTGCACGACCGGACCGTCCGCGACTGGCTTTATCTGACATCTGACGACGCATTAAATGCAATATAGCCGTTGATATAGCCGTTACTGCTGACCGTTGCGTTTTCAGCCGTTGATCTACAGGCGCGGACCGTCCGGACCAGGCGGGCGGACCGTCCGCGGTCGGCAGAATGGAGCAACGGCTAGGAAGTGGTTGGTGGCTATAAATACAACCCCAACCACCTCCATTCAAGATACCCCAAGCATTCCAACCTTCAACATTCAATACAAGAGCTAGCAATCCATTCCAAGACACATTCAAAGCCTCCATCTCTCCAAGTTTCACAATTGAGAAAAGAGATCATTAGTGATTAGTGACTTGAGAGAGAAAGTGATCCGTGTGTTATTTGTCGCTCTTGTCGCTTAGCTTTTATAATCGTGCTTTCTTTCAATCTTTCTTGCGATCAACTCAATTGTAACCGAGGCAAGAGACACCAATTGTGTGGTGGTCCTTGCGGGGAAGTTTGTTCCCGTTTGATTGAGAAGAGAAAGCTCACTCGGTCCGAGGGACCGTTTGAGAGAGGGAAAGGGTTGAAAAAGACCCGGCCTTTGTGGCCTCCTCAACGGGGAGTAGGTTTGCGAGAACCGAACCTCGGTAAAACAAATCCGTGTGTCACACCTCTTATTTACTTGCGATTTGTTTTCCACCCTCTCTCGTGGACTCGATCATATTTCTAACACTAACTCGGCTTGTAGTTGTGATTAATTTTGTAAATTTCAGTCTCGCCCTATTCACCCCCCCTCTAGGCGACTATCACTTGCAAACGGGAAAAACAGAAAAGCAAGAAAAGCCGTGGTATTCAAGTTGATCATTGGATCACTTGAAAGGGGTTGAGTGCAACCCTCGTCCATTGGGACGCCACAACGTGGAAGTAGGCAAGTGTTACTTGGCCGAACCACGGGATAAAATCGCGTGTCTCTTGTGATTGTGTTCTCTTTGATTGTCTGTGTTCACAAGAGCTCGTTTCAAGCCACTTAACCGTTCTAACCTTCATAACCAAGTTTTTGTGGCTATTAGTGTTGAATTTTACAGGATCACCTATTCACCCCACCTCTAGGTGCTCTCAATTGGTATCTGAGCCGTTCTCTTCATTTAAGGGACTAATCGCCCGAAGAGATGGATCCTAAGGGAAAGGGGATGGTGGTCAACGACAAGGAGAAGGAGTCCCTCTTCAATGAGCCAAGGGACGACAAGCCCACTGACTCAGGATCGAGTCACAAGAAGAGGGACGGGAAGAAGAAGAGGCAGATCAAGAAGATCATTTACTACGACAGTGACGCCTCCTCTTCTTCACCAAGAGACGACGACGACGATGACTCGTCTAAAAAGAAACTGGTTAATCAAAACTATTCTTTTGATTATTCTCGTATTCCGTTCAATTCCAATGCTCATTTGCTTTCAATTCCACTCGGTAAACCTCCACACTTTGATGGAGAAGACTACTCTTTTTGGAGTCACAAAATGTGTAGTCACTTGTTTTGTCTCCATCCTAGTATTTGGGAGATAGTGGAAAATGGAATGCATTTCGACAGTACTGATAACCCTATGTTTATTAATGAGCAAATTCATAAGAATGCACAAGCTACTACTGTTTTGCTAGCATCCTTGTGCAGGGATGAATACAACAAGGTGAGCGGCTTGGACAACGCTAAGCAAATCTGGGATACCCTCAAGATATCACATGAGGGAAACGACGCCACCATGATCACCAAAATGGAGTTGGTGGAAGGCGAGTTGGGAAGGTTCGTGATGATCAGGGGAGAGGAGCCAACACAAACATACAACAGGCTCAAGACCCTGGTCAACAAGATTAGGAGCTATGGAAGCACAAGATGGACGAACCACGACATCGTCCGACTTATGCTAAGGCCATTCACGGTAATTGACCCCCATCTTGTTAACCTTATTCGTGAGAATCCCAGGTACACCAAGATGACGCCCGAGGAGATTCTTAGGAAGTTTGTGAGCGAGCGCATGATGGTGAAGGAGGCTCGATATGTGGACGACGCTCTAAACGGTCCACTCCCCGTCCACGAACCTCAAACCGTGGCCCTCAAAGCAACCAACAGTAGGGAGACGCTACCAAGCAAGGTGGCACGAGTGGAGGCCGCTGGCCTCAACGAAGATGAGATGGCGCTTATCATCAAGCGCTTCAAGACCGCACTAAAAGGATGCAAGGAGTACCCCAACAAGAATAAGACAAGGGGAAAAGCGCTCCTGCTTCAAATGCGGTAAGACTGGTCATTTTATTGCTCAATGTCCCGATAATGAAAATGACCAGGGGGAAGAAAGACATGGGAAGAAGGAGAAGAAGAAAAGCTATAGGAAGGCGAAAGGCGAGGCTCACCTTGGCAAAGAATGAGATTCAGACTGCTCTTCATCCGACTCTGACGATGAAGGATTGGCAGCCTCGGCCTTCAACAAATCTTCGCTCTTCCCAAACGAACGCCACACCTGCCTCATGGCCAAGGAAAAGAAGGTGAGTGTTCGAGATTCCCCAAAGTAATCTACTTCTAGTGATGAGGATTCTAGTGATGATGAAGTAGATTACACTAGCTTGTTCAAAGGATTAGATAGAGCTAAAGTAGAAAAGATTAATGAGTTGATTGATGCTTTAAATGAAAAAGATAGACTGCTAGAGAGGCAAGATGACATTTTGTATGAGGAACATGACAAATTTGTTAGTGCTCAAAAGTCTCTTGCCTTAGAACTTAAGAGAAATGAAGTGCTGTCTTCTGAGATATCTGCTTGCCATGAAACTGTATCTAGTTTAAAGAGTTTAAATGATGATTTAAATGCTAAGCTAGAGGAAGCAAATAAATCTAGTTCATGTGTAGAGCATGTTAGTATTTGTGATAGATGTAAAGATTTTGATGTTGATGCTTGTAATGAACACCTTATGTCTATTACTAAATTAAATGATGTGGTGGCAAGTCTTAATGCTCAACTTAAGACTTGCAAGGTTGATTTTGATAAGCTAAAATTTGCTAGAGATGCCTACACTATTGGTAGACACCCCTCTATTAAGGATGGACTTGGTTTTCAAAAGGAAACCAAGAACTTAACAAGCCAAAAGACTCCCGTTCTCAACAAGGAGAAAGGGAAGGCCCCTATGGCTAATAGTGCTCAAAGGAATCATGCTTTCATTTATAGTGATAGAAAATTTTCTAGAAATGCTCATAGGAGTTATGATCATGATGTCTTTAATTCACATGCTATGTTTGCTTCTAGCTCTACTTTTGTGCATGGTAGAAGTAAACCTAGGAGAAATCATGTTGTGCATCATGTGCCTAGGAAAGTATGTAATGAACCTTCTACAATTTACCATGCTTGCAATACTTCTTTTGCAATTTGTTGTAAGAATGAAAAAGTAGTCGCTAGGAAATTGGGATCCAAATGCAAGGGAGATAAGACTTGTATTTGGGTTCCAAAGGCTATTGTAACTAACCTTGTAGGACCCAACAAGAGTTGGGTACCTAAAACCCAAGCGTAAATTGTCTTGCAGGTTTATGCATCCGGGGACTCAAGCTGGATTATCGATAGCGGATGCACAAACCACACGACGTGGGAGAAGAAGATGTTCATCTCCTACGTCAAGAACAAGGATTCCCAAGATACGATCATCTTTGGAGATGGGAACCAAGGCAAGGTCAAAGGCTTGGGCAAGATAGCCATCACCAACGAGCACTCTGTTTCAAACGTATTTCTAGTAGAGTCGCTTGGTTACAACCTCCTGTCTGTAAGTCAATTGTGCCACATGGGCTACAATTGTTTGTTTACAAATGTTGATGTTTCTGTCTTTAGAAGGAGTGATGGTTCATTAGCATTTAAGGGTGTATTAGACGACAAACTCTACTTAGTTGATTTTTTGAAAGAGGAAGCCGATTTAGATGCATGCTTAATTGCTAAGACTAGTATGGGCTGGCTGTGGCATCGCCGTCTAGCACATGTTGGAATGAAGAACCTTCAGAAACTTCTAAAGGGAAAACATATGTTAGGACTAACCAATGTCTGCTTCGAGAAAGACAGACCTTGTGCAGCTTGTCAGGCAGGGAAACAGGTGGGAAGCACTCATCACAGCAAGAATGTGATGACAACATCAAGACCAATGGAGCTTCTTCACATGGACCTCTTCGGACCCGTCGCCTACCTTAGCATCGGGGGAAGTAAGTATGGTCTTGTAATTGTAGATGACTTTTCCCGCTTCACTTGGGTGTTCTTTTTGCAGGATAAATCAGAAACCTAAGAGACCCTAAAGGGCTTTCTAAGGAGGGCTCAAAATGAATTTGAGCTCAAGGTGAAAAAGATAAGGAGCGACAACGGGTCCGAGTTCAAGAACTTACAAGTTGAGGAGTATCTTGAAGAGGAAGGTGTCAAGCATGAATTCTCCGCTCCCTACACACCACAGCAAAATGGTGTGGTAGAGAGGAAGAACAGGACGCTTATCGACATGGCGAGGACGATGCTTGGAGAGTTCAAGACGCCCGAGCGGTTTTGGTCGGAAGCTGTGAACACAGCTTGCCATGCCATAAACCGGCTCTATCTACATCGTCTCCTCAAGAAGACCTCCTACGAACTTCTTACCGGTAACAAACCCAATGTTTCTTACTTTCGTGTATTTGGGAGCAAATGCTACATTTTGGTGAAGAAAGGTAGACATTCCAAATTTGCTCCCAAAGCTGTAGAAGGGTTTTTACTAGGGTATGACTCAAATACAAAGGCGTATAGAGTCTTCAACAAATCATCAAGTTTGGTTGAAGTTTCTAGCGACGTTGTATTTGATGAGACTAATGGCTCTCCAAGAGAGCAAGTTGATCTTGATAATATAGATGAAGATGACGTTCCGACGACCGCAATACACACCATGGCGATTGGAGATGTGAGACCACAGGAACAACAAGAGCGAGATCAACCTTCTTCCTCAATGATGGTGCATCCCCCAACTCAAGATGATGGACAGGCTCATCAAGAAGAGGCGTGTGATCAAGGGGGAGCACAAGAAGAACAAGCTATGGAGGAAGAAGCACCACCGGCCACTCCAACTCAAGTCCGAGCGACGATTCAAAGAAATCACCCTGCCGATCAGATTCTGGGAGACATAAGCAAGGGAGTAACTACTCGCTCAAGATTAGCTAATTTTTGTGAGCATTACTCATTTGTCTCTTCTATTGAGCCTTTCAGGGTAGAAGAGGCCTTGCAAGATCCGGACTTGGTGTTGGCCATGTAGGAAGAGCTCAACAACTTCAAGAGGAATGAAGTTTGGAGCCTGGTGCCACGTCCAAAGCAAAACGTTGTGGGAACCAAGTGGGTGTTCCGCAACAAGCAAGACGAGCACGGAGTGGTGACAAGAAACAAGGCTCGACTTGTGGAAAAAGGTTATGCCCAAGTCACAGGTTATGCCCAAGCAAGACGAGCTAGGCTAGAGTCTATTAGAATGTTATTAGCCTATGCCGCTCACCACTCTTTCAGGTTGTTTCAAATGGATGTGAAAAGCACTTTCCTCAATGGGCCAATCAAGGAGGAGGTGTACGTGGAACAACCCCCCTGGTTTTGAGGATGACAGGTACCCTGACCATGTGTGTAAGCTCTCTAAGGCGCTCTATGGACTTAAGCAAGCCCCAAGAGCATGGTATGAATGCCTTAGAGATTTCTTAATTGCTAATTCTTTCAAGGTTGGGAAAGCCGATCCCACTCTTTTCACTAAGACTTGTAATGGTGACCTTTTTGTGTGCCAAATTTATGTCGATGACATAATATTTGGTTCTACTAATCAAAAGTCTTGTGAGGAGTTTAGCAGGGTGATGACTCAAAAGTTTGAGATGTCAATGATGGGCGAGTTGAATTACTTCCTTGGGTTCCAAGTGAAGCAACTCAAGGACGACACCTTCATCTCCCAAACGAAGTACACCCAAGATTTTCTCAAGCGGTTTGGGATGAAGGACGCCAAGCCCGCGAAGCCACCTATGGGAACCGACGGACATGTCGACCTCAACAAAGGAGGTAAGTCCGTTGATCAAAAGGCATACCGGTCTATGATAGAGTCTTTACTTTATTTATGTGCTAGTAGACCGGATATTATGCTCAGCGTATGCATGTGTGCTATATTTCAATCCGATCCAAGAGAATGTCACCTTGTGGCCGTTTAGCGGATTCTTAGATATTTAGTTTCTACGCCTTGCTTCGGGATCTGGTATCCAAAGGGGTCTACCTTTGACTTAATTGGATATTCAGACTCCGATTATGCTGGATGCAAGGTTGATAGGAAGAGTACATCAGGGACGTGCCAATTCCTATGAAGGTCCCTGGTGTCTTGGAGTTCAAAAAAACAAACCTCCGTTGCCCTATCCACCGCTGAGGCCGAGTATGTTGCTGCAGGACAGTGTTGCACGCAACTACTTTGGATGAGGCAAACCCTCCGGGACTTTGGCTACAATCTGAGAAAAGTCCCACTCCTATGTGACAATGAGAGTGCAATCCGCATGGCGGATAATCCTGTTGAACACAGCCGCACTAAGCACATAGACATCCGGCATCACTTTCTGAGAGACCACCAGCAAAAGGGAGATATTGAGGTTTTCCATATTAGCACCGAGAACCAGCTAGCCGATATCTTTACCAAGCCTTTAGATGAGAAAACCTTTTGCAGGCTGCGTAGTGAACTAAATGTCTTAGATTCGCGTAACTTGGATTGATCTATAGCATACATGTGTTTTATGCCTTTAATCATGTTACTTATACATTTATGCATTTTGTTGCCTATTTATGGTGCTCAAGTTGTGCAAGGGATCCCCGGACCTCACAAGTCCATGTGTGAATGATGCACATATTTAGGGGGAGAAGTGCTACAACTTGACCCTTTGAGACTAACCTTTGTGTTTGAGTATATTTAATAAAGTCTCAAAGGTGAATTGAAAGGGAAAGGTGAACTTGGACCATGCAAAGACTTCCACTGCACTCCGGTATTAGTGTACTCACCTCCAAGTTCATTCTTACGATCTTATTGCCTTTTTGCTCTTAATTGACATTTTGGTGAGGCAATGGGGTTAAAGGGCCAAAAATGATCTCGTTTTGGTGCTTAATGCCAAAGGGGGAGAAATTAAGGCCAAAGCAAATGGATCAGCTACCACTTGAGTATTTTGAAAATAGTAGGGTTAGAATTTTTGATTTGTCCAAAATACTCTTATTGCAAAAATTTGGTCTCTTGTGGGGGAGAATTTATGATTATGGGAAAAAGGGGGAGTTTTTGACACTTGATCAATTTTTTCCAATGGAATATGTCTCTTTGTGCCTAAACAAGTGTGTTTGACTTAGAGATAGGAAAATGAATTTGATTTGCAAAAACAAACCAAGTGGTGGCAAAGATTGATCCAAATATGCCAAATTAGAGTCAAAAACAATTTGGTCTTCAATTCGAATCGATGTTGCATGTTTTGCATTGCTTTTTGATGTGTTGGCATAAATCACCAAAAAGGGGGAGATTGAAAGGGAAATGTGCCCTTGGGCCATTTCTATAATGTTTTGGTGATTAAGTGTCCAACACATAGTGAGTGAGATATTATGTGCCAAACAAGCAAAAGATGCAAATCATGTAACAAGGTACGTTTCTAGACTTAGTACATTGTTTTGAGTACTAACATATATTGTCTAAGTGCTAGAAACACAGAAAAGAAGAGAAGAAGAAAAATGCAAAAGACTTGGCTTGGTACAGCTAAAGTCCAGCTCGGCTTGGCACACGGACTGTCCGGTGCGCCAGACCAGCCTCCGGTGAATATGCCACTCTCGGGAAAGGTTGACGAAGTACGGCTATAATTCACCGGACTGTCCGGTGAGCCAACGACCGCCAGCGCAACGGTCGGCCGCGCAATCCGCGGGCGACACGTGGCCTGTGCCACGGTCGGCAAAGAGCACCGGACTGTCCGGTGTGCACCGGACAGTGTCCGGTGCGCCAACTGCCACGAATCTGCAATGGTCGTCTGCGCCAGAATAGGAAGGAGATCGCGCACCGGACATGAACAGTGGCTGTCCGGTGGTGCACCGGACTGTCCGGTATGCCACCCGACAGAAGGCAAGGATAGCCTTCCTTGTTGGCCTCCAACGGCTCCTAGCTGTCTTGGGGCTATAAAAGGGACCCCTAGGCGCATGGAGGAGTCACCCAAGCATTCACTAAGCATTCTAAGACTCCCACACTCTTTCTCCGCGCACTTGATCGATCGTGTTAGTGATTTGAGCTCCGTTCTAGTGTGAACTCTTTGTGCTTCATCTTGAGGTCAAGTCTTGGCTTGTGTGCGTGTGTGTGCTGCGGATTTGTGTGTGTTGCTCCCAACCTTACTCTTGTGTTTTCATTGTGATCTTTGTTGTAAGGGCGAGAGACTCCAACTTGTGGAGATTCCTCGCAAACGGGAAAAAGAGAAAAGCAAGAAAAGCGTGGTATTCAAGTTGATCATTGGATCACTTGAAAGGGGTTGAGTGCAACCCTCGTCCATTGGGACGCCACAACGTGGAAGTAGGCAAGTGTTACTTGGCCGAACCACGAGATAAATCACGTGTCTCTTGTGATTGTGTTCTCTTTGATTGTTTGTGTTCACAAGAGCTCGTTTCAAGCCACTTAACCGTTCTAACCTTCATAACCAAGTTTTTGTGGCTATTAGTGTTGAAATTTATAGGATCACCTATTCACCCCTCTCTAGGTGCTCTCAGATACAAGCTTAATTATAATCTATGAGAAAGGCTAATTAATTAATTATCTTTACTTTCAAATTAGGAATAAATGATCTAGTTCATCCCTAAAGAAATTATGTTTCAACAATATATAAACTATCATTTTCTTTATCATTATAAAAATATGAGCATTCAATTATGCCATTCTAACATTATTAGAAAATCCTTTTTTTCTTAGTGGGAATAAAAAATATTTATGCATAAAACATATAACTCTTTGATTATAAATCTGAATCACACTTTATGAGCAAAGATAATCATATAATTATTTATCTAATGTTTTTATTTATGAAAAGATGGTCTACAATACTTTTTAAATTTCATATTTTTAAATCTATGTATAAATTGATTATAAAAACATAAATCAAATTAATTTACTAAATCATATGAACCGTTTAAAAACACTATTTAAAATTGTTTAACATATAATTATAAAACTAATAAAACCATTTTTATTTCATTTGGATTACAATTATGCAGTTAAAGAAAATACAAATGTCACAGCGACTAATGATATTAACCATAGACATTGAGGTATAGCTTGCAAAATTAGAAGTCTTCTTCTTTCTCACGCTTACAACAACAGAAGAATAGCAAGGTCGGCACAGGAGAATGGGTAGGAGCTAGGTTCCACAGCTACGACACTGGCAGCGAGGTTCGGGTCGGACCTCCGACGACAACGACGTACGCAATAAGACACGAGCAGCAGGGTGTTCCGGTGAGCTCCGATGATGTCGCGACTATGCTGTGTTCGGTGCAGGGACACACGGTTCCACGACGAGTGGCGCACTAAGTAGAGCAGAGGGTCCTTGACTGCGGGGGCTTCGTGCGGGAGGTAGGCCGACAGTTGAATGGTGTCGGGCACATACAGTCGAAGGCGTGACGGCAAATTCCGGCAGACAGCAGCGTGGTGCTCTGCAAACAGCAAACAGACGTGGCGGGGCGAGCTGAGCACGCAACAAACAAAGGCACGGCTCGGCATGGAGGAGGACAACTTGCCACAGGGGAGGAGGAAGGAGCAAGGAACTCGACGTAGTGGTAAAGACGACGACGAGCTGCAGAGGACGGCGGCGAGGCTGACCAGAGGGGACTGAATCAGGCACGGTGGTGGAAAATGGCGGCCGACGGTGCGACGCTGCGAGCAGAGGGCGACAACGCAGGCACAACGCGACAGCGTGTGGGCAAAGGGTTGGATGTGGAGGAGGAGCGGTTCCATTTATAGGCGATGGGAGGGAGTTAGGAGGTGGCCATTGACGGCCAAGACGAAGCGACGACGGCGCTCAGCATCCTGCAGTGATGGAAGTGGGCGCGCCAGTTATGGAGGAGCGGGGAGGGAAGAGAAACGGGTAGCGGCGACACGTCTACGGTAGGGGAGGCGACCAGGCGCGCCAACAAATCGGCACGGAGGAGGAGCGGAGTCGACCCGACGGTGATGGACGAGCGTCAAGAGACGTCGACGTGATTCTGCGTGTAGAGAAACAAGGCAGGGGATGAGAGGCGAATAGTGCCCGATGAGGCCTATTGTCATAGGAAGAACACCCCTAGCAAATTTTACCTTTTCTACATAATTTTTGCAATTCTTAAGTTGAACATTTAATTGAGAAATCTCATCATTTAATTTTGCAATAGTATAAGCATGATTACTACAAACATTAAAATCATGATCTTTGCACTTGCACAAATTGAAACATGCTCAATTGAAGAACTTGCAACATTTACTTTTTCTATTCTGATATTCAAATCATCATTTAAACTCTTGAGGCTAGTAATAGAGGAATGGCAAGAAGATAATTCAAAAGCAAGCATTTCATTCTTCTTTATTTCTAAAGCAAGATATTTTTCTACTTCTACTACTTTATCATGTTCCTCATAAAGTAGATCCTCTTGTTTTTCTAGCAATCTATCTTTTTCATTAAGAGCATCAATTATTTCATTAATTTTATCTACCTTCGATCTATCTAAGCCCTTAAAGAGATTGTTATAGTCTACATAATCATCATCACATTCCTCATCACTAGAAGAAGTATACTTAGGGGTATCACGATGAAGCGTCCCAATCCTCTAGGACTCAAATGTGATACAATTACTAGTCCCAGGAGGCTAGTAAACACATTTATACATCAGATGATTCCAGATCTGCTTAAACGAGACAAACCTATAAAGATGGCGATCAACTTTAAGAGTTGGTCCACAACTCGGGACATATCATCAGAGTGGGGCTGAAGCAGCCCGATATACGCAGCGAAGCAAATCAGCGGTCCAACAGCCACATGCAAGGTTGGGAACAGGCGTAACTCTTACCCGATCTCCTTTTTCTGAAAAACAACAAATAAGCAAGGGTGAGTACAAACATACTCAGCAGCCCACCTTCACCCGCGGAATGGGGAAATCAGATATAATGCATGGAATATGTGGAGCTCAGGATATTTTGCAGAAACAACAATATTTTATGCAGGGTTGTTTTGAAAAACATTTTATATTTTTGCCAAGCGCATCCTCTCCAAAAAGGAGCAGGAAGTTTTTCAATATTAGAACAAAATCCCCTGGACTAAACCATCCAGGTATCTCAGCAGTTTCCCACTGGTTTTCATTTCCAAAAACAGCTACTGGACTTCCCGTCCACCATAGCTCACGGCTCAACCGCCGAACCTTTTAAAAACCACTTTTCTCAAACACACCCTTTTTTTGGAAAACAAAACATTAATTGCCATACCATACCAGACTCGTCCATTCCTGTGGACACAGACTATTCGAATAGGTTTTCAAACTCTGCGCAGAGGTGTACACTTTACCCACTAGTCCGGCTCTGCGATCTCATAGCTAGTGAGACTCGAATCCAAATCTCTTTCTTTCCTCGCACGTCCTAACCTTAACGGTTATACCAGAAGGAGTTAGGCCACCGCCATGTCCAAACCGGAGAAAACATTCCCCCTCCTTATCCTCCCGGTGCTCCCCAGCCTTCATAACCCTGGGGTTGGACCGTACGAGTTCAGATTGAGTGACTGCCCACACAGTCTCGAGTGGTTGTACTTATCATGAGTACAGGTAGTGAAAGATGACAAACCGGTCCTTATACGAGGGGACAATCCTTCTGCTCACGCCTAAACCAGCTGAGCCATCACCTTAGGCCCTCCCCTAAACCAAGGAGTCCCTGATCATCCCTACTCAAAGGTGATAAGGGTGAAAACCCTTCATCATACACATTTTGAAAAGCATTTTCTTTTGAAAAACTCACACCTTTTCTCAAATCATTTGTAACAAATATATTAAGGATTGATTGCGGCAAGCGGCTTGGGTGGCCATAATAACTTGTCTCAAAATCATATCACGCATAAAATAACAGACTGAGGGTTGTGGTTGAACAATCATAGGTAATTTATGCATCAAAGGGATCCAGTGAGCTTGCCGTGCTTATTCGGCAAAGGGGGAAGGGGAGCTCGCGGAACTGGCTTCTGGCTCCACCGCCTAGCGTAGACTTGCGGATCTGGCCTCCACGAGATGGCACAAACGCTCCGATAACTATGCAACATGAACAAGCAAACATACAAACCAACAAGTATATCAACAAATATTTAGTATAGTGGTCAGAATAGCGATATATGGATGGGTAGAGTCTTGAGTAGAATCTGTGTCATGTGGTGTTGTGATATTACTGGTGGTGGAGCGGAGGTGCTTACCAGGAGGGTGGACTGGAGGCGAAGCGACACTATGCGTGTAACCGGTAGAGCGGAGTAACTGAGTGGGTGGAGTGTTTGCCTTGGCTGAGGGTGTTGAGCGTGTGTGGAGAGGGAGAGGGTAGCTAGGTGTATTTATAGCTGAGTGTAGGTGGTGTAGCACAGTGAAGTTCACTGTTGGTGAGAATAGTGACGAATGAATCGGCTGACTTAGTATGAACATGAGAGTTATAGACAGAATATGGGACAAGAGTATTTTGGGAGTTTTCTGGAATATGGACCATGCTTAAGGGATGACATGGTTGGATAGGGAATAGTTTGATAAGAATTTAGAAACGAGAATTATTGGAATCTGAGTTTGGGAGCCTGGTTCGAAGGAATCTCAAAGTTAAGCTTGCTCAACTTGGAGAAACCTGGGATGGGTGACCAGATGGGAAGTTCCCACTGGAAGGGAAATCACAGTCATCGGAGTTCGTATGACTGGAATATGGGTCTGGCTGGTCTTAGGTGGACTGGACAGCATGATGTATGAGTAGTTGAAATTTGGGGTGATCGGCTAATCGATGAATAGTAACGATGAATAGTGACGCCGAAAAAGTTACTATAGATATCATCGATGAGTAGTAACGATGATGAATAGTAACAATAAATAGTAACAATGGTGAATAGTGTCGGTGAATAGTAACGATGAATAGTCGTATGAACGAACGATGAACGATGAATAGGAACGATGAACGAACGAACGAACGATCGAATGATCGGACGAACGAACGATCGGAATTTTGGCAGCATAACGGCAGGACAAAGATTATCTGGAAGAACGATGAATAGGGACTATGAACGAACGATGAACGATGAATAGGAACTATGAACGAACGATGAACGATCGAATGATCGAACGAACGAACGATCGGAATTTCGGCAGCATAACGGCAGGAAAATGATTATTTGGATGAACGAACGGACGAACGATCGAATGATCGGACGAACGAACGATCGAATGATCGGACGAACGAACGATCGGAATTTCGGTAGCATAACGACAGGACAAAGATTATCTGGAAGAACGATGAATAGGGACTATGAACGAACGATGAACGATGAATAGGAACTATGAACGAACGATGAACGATCGATGAACGATCGAATGATCGAACGAACGATCGATCGGAATTTTGGCAGCATAACGGTAGGAAAAAGATTATTTGGACGAACGAAGGGACGAACGATCGAACGATCGGACGAACGGACGAACAAACCATGAACGATTGGACGAACGATCGAACGATCGGACGAACGAACGAACAAACTAAGAACAGGGGACGAACGATCAAAGAACGATCCTTGTGCTAGTGTGTGCTTGTGTGGAACATGGAGTGGGTGTGTGTGTGTCGGGGGGGGGGAAGAGAGTTGCCATGAAATGGCTTGGGGTGGGATGAGAGGAGGCCCTTGCCCCTCTATTTATAGCCATGGTGGGGGGATTAGGGGGAGGGATGAGAGGATTAGTGGGAGGATGATAGGATTAGTGGGAGATTAGCATGGATTTGTCTTATATGAGTGTAATTAGCTTGTAGAGCTCACCGTATGACACCGGAGGCATACATATACGTATGAGCATGAGGAAAGTTATGAAGAAAATATTTGTGGGGACTTGAAAAATGATTCTGAAGGTATTTCTCATGAGGAAAATATATGGAGATATATCGGTGGAATATTTGGGCAGTATTTCTGGAAAGAATCAGAGGGGATCACTTGGGAAATATTTGGACAATATTTATGGGAAGAATTTGAGGGGGATCACAGGAGAAACATTTGTAGGATATTTTGAGGAGGATTTTGGCGATAATATAGACCACTATATTTTATTTGTTGATATCAACTGGCAAACAAACATTTTGAAATGAAATTTGAAATTCATTTTGAATTTAGAGGGAGTTTGAGAAAATTTCAGGATTTGAATTTTTGGGATGCTACAAATCTACCCCACTTAAAATGAATCTCGTCCTCGAGATTCGGCTTAGAAGGGTTATGGGTATAGCTTTACTTCAGCTACATATCTTCACTTTGCAACTCTTCGAGGAGATGGAACTTCAACAAAATCTAGCCTTTGCGGAGCATCCGGTTGCTGATTGCAAACGCTGATTCTGGCTACTCAAAGATCATCTTCACGCTTCTGGCTTTCGCTTGGCAGCTAGCTTATTGAAGAAGCATCGATGCCAACACACAAACCTTTCTCTTGCGAACTCCCACATGGATTCCTTCCTTGATTGGTCTTCTGGTGCTTCATCAACAAAACTTGGGTGACCACTTCTCATCCAGAAACTTATATGCTTTGATGATCTGGTCCTCCACAAGCTTGCTATAGGCCTTCTTCTTTTTCTCCATAGCAGGAACCTTACTGGAATACTACCCCACTTAAAAAGAATGAGGGTAGAACTCTTGAATCTTGGGGATTTGAACTCCTTGAAGTACCTCATAACAAGGGTGTTGCGGGGCCTTCTTCTGCTGTTGCTGCTTGAGCAGGCTGCAGAGAGATGACTGACACAGGGTTGATTTTGGGAGAACCTTCTTCTCATCTTCTCTTCGCTATCTTCTTTTCACTGACCCTTTCTTTCTCTTTGCTCTTCCCACTGGAGGATTCTATCAAAGAGTATTACCATCATACAGAGGAGGAAACCGAAGACTATGAACCATGTACAACAATCTTCAACCCAAGAATCACCAAGCATTGTGATCTTAGGGGCGAGGGAGTGGAAAATGGAGTTGCTTGCGATTTGGCAGAGGGGATTTATCTGGAGTGTGCTTTGCTTTGAGCGAGATGGGAGTTGAGGGAGCTGGTGAGGGGTTTTATAGGCGAGCAGGGGTGCTCGGGGGGGGGGGGGGTGTGGAGTGGTAGTGATGGAGCAGGTGACACAAGGCAGCAGGTGCGACAAGGGGAAGGGGGGGCTGTTGCCGGCGACGATGGCGGTAGTGGGTGCGCTGCAAAGGGGGGTGGGCGGCGGTAGTGCGCTGCAAAGGGGGCATGGGCGGCGGTGGTAGTGCGCATGGAGGCGGGCACGCGTGCGAGGGGCACGAGTGAGTCGTGGGGTCAATGACCCTGATGTTTGTGGTCTCTGGTTCCAAGAATCTTTGCCTCTCTGTATGGTAATAACTCCTTTTGTCCACTTTTCCTGTTTACTTTGACTCACGGGCAATGCTTTGATTCTCACGGTCGGTCCTTTTCACTGAGCGGCTGGACTGGTTTCTTCTGTAGCTTGTTCCAGGCTTCAAGGGTAAGCTTCCCGGTATCTTCTTAGGTAAGGTACTTTTCTCTTGAGATGGGTTAAGATGAGAATGGAAGCATAAGGTGAGAATTAGCTCTAATTTGTGATCTATGTTTTTAGAGAAAACCTTTCTTAAAAAGAAAGAAAACACACAAGCTCAGCAATGATAAGCACAAACAAATCAAATGTTTTGAATAAGGGAAGAATAGAGTTTTTCTAAAGCACGAACTACTCAGATTCGGGGGCTAAGCATAACGACTATTGCTTGGCTCCTGAATTGAGAACTATGCTAAATGCAACTTATGAGCACTAACGTTAAAGCATCACATATGCACTCAAAAGGGGAGAAAACATCAAGCGAAATTCGTTTTGAAATGCCCTAGGGGGCCACACAATTTGAGTTTTTCAAAACACGCGACTACACGGTTACCTCTCATACATGCAGGGCTCTACCAAAGTGAAGAAAAACTTCACTACCCAATGCACGCAGAGGACTGGGTATAACTAACTCAGATCTGGCAGATTCTCTTCTGGCAAGGCTGGTGCACAACTTCAATCTGAGATATCTCCTGGATGGATCAAGAGGGAGCTGATGTTGATGACTTCTTCCGGCGGCGACTGAGATGGCAAGACGGGGTCGAACTCTTCTTCAAGCTGGACTGGCTCTTGTAGCTCCTCAGAGGGCGACAGTGCTGGTGGGGTGCTTGCAGTTTCTTTGATTTCACGGGACGATGCTGGAATATTCTTCATGGTGAGAGGCTCAAACAACTCCGGCGGGGGATCTTGGGAGGACTCGGGGTGCTCTTGCTTATTCGTAGCCTGAGGGAAGACTGGAATTCCTTCCAAGACTATGACTCCTTCCGGGAGTTCCCAAGACTTCTCTCCTCTGATAGAGACCGGGTGACCTTCAAGAATCTAGGGATCTTCAGCTCTCTTGGGTTGAACTGGGTTGGATGAAGCGGGCTCTTGGATCCGCAGGGCTCTATGTTGGTTATGGGTTACCAAGTAGGCCTCCATCAACTTCTGGACATGCTCATCCTTGGCTTGCTTCAGGGCTTCAACAGCAATGACTTCACAACTTTCCAAGGCAGTTGCACGGGCTTGAGCTGTGGTGAGATCCACATGGAGCTTACGATTGCGCTTCTTGTGACAACCCAGTGTCACTCAGGGTTTTTCTCAAATACCAAACCAAGAACCATTATTTTATGTGAGCCAAAGCAAGCATGAGCTTCAAAATAACTTAAGAAATAAAGAATTCACCAAGTATATACTTAAAAGTAGCATGATCAAAACAATTGAGTCTTTTAAAAAGGTAAGAATGTGCAACCCTAATAAAAACCCTAAGTGAGCCCTATGAGCAAAATTCAAGAAAATAAGAAAAGGGAATGAAAAGTTTAAAATTATGACTTGAGCCAATTATGAAAATTAAAGAATATTTAATGGGCAACAAGAAATGTTGAGAAATCTTAGCCAAAATAAATCAAATAAAACCCCAAATCAAGCTTCTCATGTGGGGACTCATTGGGATTTCTGAATTTCAGAATTCTGAAATTCAGACCTTGAGCCAAAGATCAGGGATGTTCACCTTGATCCCTAACTCGAATCCTAATGGCCCCATTGACAAAATTGTGTCTAACTAACCCCTCTGTCGTGTGCCAGAAGATGGCATTGGGATGCGAGCCCTAGACACGACAAAACCTTGGATTTGCCTCGGGTTTGGGCAGGGAGACAGACCAGATTTCCTGGCTCCATATCTCTGCAACCAGTAGGCAAAATCCTATGACCCCCACACAAGAATGGTAGCTTGTAGGGAGGAGAAGAGGTTTTGTGCACTGACCAAGGCGAGAGCAGGCTCGGATGAGCGACCACACGCGCCAGAACTTGGGCAGAATGCACGGGCACACGTGTTCGACCCTGGTCGGCACGCCAGAGCTCGCCCAACCCGCGCGCGCGCTCACCCCGGCGTCCGGTCAAGTCCGCCGCGCGCCCACGCCCTCGGCCGTGCCCGCCCGTGCCTATAAAGCCTCCCCGGGCGCACCTCTCTTCGCCCCGCACTCACCCTCACCGGCCAGCCACTTTCCCTTAGCTCCGACGAGCTTAATTCCGCCCGCCATTGCCGCCAGAGCCTCGGCCGCCGTGGCCAGCCAACTCCAGCCACCCTCAAGCCCAGCCAGTGCTTCGGCTAGCTCCGCCAGTAGCCCGTGAAGCTTGCCAAGCCCTCGGACCCGGCCGGACTTCACCAAAGGCCCGAGATCGACCTCACTGGACTTCGGTCTTCCGCCGCCGCGCGTGGACCGAGCTATCCAGTGAGTCTCCGCCCAATTCCTTTCGCTCATATCTTCTCTGGCATCCCGTGGATCTCCCTGACCTATTTGATTGAACTATCTTGCCGTGACCAGGCCGGTCTCCTCGCCGCCGACGAGCATCCCCGCCTGCGCGCGTGGACCGACCGACTCCGGCCATCTCCGACGGCGTTCCGCACACCGTTGTGATCCCCGCGACCTCCCCTTCGTCCTCGACCACTTCACCGGAGTAATCTCGCCGCCGGTAAGCCCCTACGCCCTTTTCTCCGCCGCGGTTACTATTTAAGGTAGAAGAAGGACCTCGGGTTAGGATTGGTAGAACCCGAGGGGTTTTCTGTAATGTCAGTGACTCGTGTGAATAGTAACCTAAGGACCGATTCGCGAGGAAAACTTAAAAACCCGCCAGGGACCCCAGTGCAAAGTGGATTTCCATTAAACCAATTCTGTTATTCTTTTTAAAATGACCAGGGAACTTAGAAAATCCATAACTTAAGGAATTCTTAATCAAAAGTTGTCAAACTAATTTTGCTAGATCCTAAATATTATGAACTGTCATTTAAAAATGGTAAACCTTATGTTTTCTGTTCTAAATTTTAGAGTTTAAAATTAAAAACAGAAACCCACCAAACCTTGTTTAATTAAGGAAAAATAGTTTTTCTTCTGTGCTGAACTTACGAAAATTTGTAGATGTTCAAACCTTATTTAGACACTGTTTAAAAATAGTAGGAACCCCAGCATTAGAAGAAATGATGTGCTTATTCATTTAAAGCTATTTTGCCCAAAACTTAGGAAAAATCAGAAATGCATTAGAAATTAATGATCAGTGATTAAGATTATTTTTCCTAGTTTATTTATGCAACAGAGGACCTAGGAAAAATACAGAGACCATTAATTTGGACCAGTTTTTAATTAAAACGGTTTGTTTAGCCTTATATAGACTGAAAATCAATTATTAAATAGGCAAAACAATAACCAAAATACTTGATAAAAATCTAGTGGACTTATAACCACCAGAACCCCACTACAAAAATACAGAGCACCTCAGCCCAACTTTTAAGTAAGGAAAATAAATGCAAAGTGATAATAAGGCATTTTTCAAATAAATCATGAACAACCCCTATTAATGTGATAATGGGCAACCAAAAATTTGCTAAGTCCATGATGAGATAAACTACCAGAGAAAAATGCAAACCCATGAAAAAGAAGTAAACCCATACCTTTTGCTAATGATTTAAGAGAAAGACCACTTAATTCAAATAATGCAAACCACCCCTTCCCTTAAGCAAAAAGAAGCCAAACTTCAGAATGATTGCTCTTGCACAAAATACTAACTATGAAAAATAAGAACTCTGTTGTTTGATATTTTTCAAATATAGTGGTAGTAGAAAGCACCCATTTGGCTAGAAACTTGAGAAAACCATAGAAAATTTATTAAGAGGTATTAATGACTAGAAATTTGTATCAAGTCATGTTATAACACCTAAAAGCCAGCAAAAATAAGTTTTAGAGAATTACCCACTTTTCAAATAATAGTTGTAGTTCAAAGCACCCCTTCTGCCCTAGAGTTTAATAATTTTGTCCAGAGAAAACCATTCACTTGCTGACCCCCAAATTTTGAGACAGGGAAACATACACCAGTAACAAGCCACTGTAATTTTTGTGGAATTTTTAGAATTTTATAAAAGCAACTTGTAGTTCAAACATACTCCAAAACATCAAAGAGAATAAAAGAAAAGAGAAGAAGAAATAAACCTCACCCCAATAAGTCTAACTTGAGAACTTATCATTTATCCCTAAGACTTAAAAGGAATTCAGTGGAACCCCAAAAAAATAAACCTACCCCTTACCTTAGCTAAGTATAACCCAATTTACCAAGCATACTACTAAGGGTTTTACATAAGTAAAGTTAACTTGTTTAAACTCAAAAGATCATACACCTTTAAAGTTGTAATTTCTAAAAGCTCATATCATATCATGCATATATCTTACGCATTGCATTCATTAGATTGCAATCTTGCCGACGGAGAGTACGTGCTCATCCCCGAGCAAGGACCTGTCCAAGAAGAGGACCAGGAGCAGGCTTCAGAGGCTGCTATTGAGGATCTCCCCGCAGCCCCAGCAATTGAAGGCAAGCCCCGGTTTTATGCATAACCATGTTATTATATGCTACTTTACTACACTTAATGCTTGTAGGATTGCAATGTGCACTTAAGTGTAGGAGTTGCTTGAAACCTCTAGTTGCATGAACTTAGGATTCCTTTTTGAGATGAATACTAGTATGCTAGGTCGAGTAGCTGCTTGCTAATCAGGATCTCGGTAGAAGTCGAGTGATTTTTCTAGCACTCGCGCGAGGTCAGGAATTGATTGTATTCATCTTGATAACGGGATCTATGTTGGTCTATGGATTTGGATCCAGGGAGGATGCCTTGTCCATGAGACGGGAAAAACGAATTAAGGATTAATGTGTGGATACCTGAGTCAAGCTTTTGAACGTACTAAGCACATGCCGGGAAAAATGGTAACCGGTAAACCTAGTACCTGAGTGAAGCCGGCGCGGACTTTATCTCTCATGCGACCTGAGACTGGGTCTCCCATGCTAGCTATGGTGGGTACAAGTGCGGTCACTGCACGACGGCAGCCGGGGTCAGTGGAGCACTGTATGCCAAGGCGGTGAGGCGTGGACGCGAACGGGGAATCGATGGGGACGGTTGTCATGTGCGGGGTCGGAGTACCCTGACATGCCGTGTGTTTAGGTTTACCTTGCAAGGTTTAAAACTCGATTCGAATCGTCTGCTTCTCGCAGCTAATGGGACTGCTTGATTCCTTGTACTGCATCGAGTAAGAAGTGAAATGTGGACTATATGAGATAACTTGTTGATTGAACTAATTGATTGTTACCATGTATGCTTAGAAGGAGCAAATCTAGCTAAGTTAATGATGGTAGAATTGAAAAACTAAAAATTAATTTTAGAAACAGCTAGTGCTTTTGGCAAACCAAACCCCTCAGCCAAACAGCTGCATAGTCTAGAGGTAGAGGAGTAGACTCCTCACACCGGTTAAGTCTAGCTGAGTATTAGTATACTCAGCCTTGCTTGTGGCACGATTTTTGCAGGTACCATGCAGGAATTGGTTGATGGTGTGACTTGGCCTACCACCCTGCCACCGGGTTGGACGGTCGAGTGGGATGTTGCTCCGGCAGGAGAAGAGCATGAGGAGTAGTGGGCTAGGCCTTGCCCATTTCCTCATTACCGGCGACATCGATTATCCGCTGCACTTTATTTTGTGAACTTTATTTGCTACTCCAAAAACTCCGATTTATGTAATAACTCAGTACTTAATTTGAGGTTTCCTGTTTTATTGTATTTCTTCTGTGACTCACCTTCGAGTGGGATTGTGGAATTTGATCCTGGTAAGTGGCTCTATCAGACTAGATCTGAGGGACTGACGGGTTATTTTGATTTAAGTGTGTTACGACCCCTGGGGCGTGACTTAGGCACTTAAGCTGGAATAATTCGGGTGGTTCTGCCACAGCTGGTATCGGAGCAAATTCCACCACAGAGAAGGACAATAAACCATGAATACCGATTTTCAAAATCTAAAACTTGCCTAGAAACTACTACGGACCGTCAGGACTAGACCGCTAGACCTAGGACGAAAGGCCTTAGGCATAGAGGGAGAAATAGGTGGCTAATTAATTAGGCCCCGTGGGCCAATACTTATATTTTAAGGATGCCCTAAAAAGGCACCCTATTTTTCTCTTGAGAGGTAACGTTTCTTCCAGCATGCATGCATTATAAAACACCAAGAGGAATTAAAAATTTGAGCTAACCTCGTTTCTTTAAAACCATCCGGGCTCTCTTTTTCTTTTTCCTTCCACCATAATCTTTATCTTTGATTCCCTTCCGCAGATGAATTCACCCACCCCCGCCAGTGGAGGAGACTCTCGTTTCAGTTCTGACTTCCTTTCTCGCGATGGCTTTCCCTCCATCTTGTGGGAAGTGCTTAACTCCGCCGGTTACCCTACGCCCCCTTTGTACACGGTGCAGTTGTATGAGGAGCATCGGGTACCTCGTTGTCGGGTCTGGCTGACTTTGGAGGCTCATCCCCTTCAGCCGGGTTGGCGTTCTCTTGACACTGAGACGATTGGACTCAGGACGGACGACACCGTTGAGGCAGCAGCCATGAAGACTCTGACGACTTTCTGTGGCTACCATCCCCTGGAGATGGTGATGCACCCCTTGGGACTCTTCCCTGCTGAGAAGAAGGATGATCCCATGTGGTGTAACCGCGTGAGCCATGTGAAGGATGTGTGGGCAATGTATCCTGACTTGGTTGGGAGGGTCACTGTTCAATGCATGAGTGCGCTGTACCGCCTTCAGGCCCTTCAGAGCGATGCTATGACACTTCTTACTAACACCGCTCAGGCTGCCAAGCTCACTCTCGACAGTCGGGAAGATTTTGTGGTCGACCTATCCACAGAGTTGGTGGAGAAGGATCTGCAAGTGGAAAGGCTGAGCCAGCGTATTACCACCCTGGAGCAGCAAGTGGAGATCCGAGACAACACTATTGATGTCTTGGAGAACCAGCTTCACGATGTGCAGAGGGAACTCGAGGAAGCAAATGACCACTTGGACATGCACCACCTGGAGATGGAGGCCAATGAAGCAGGAAGCGAGGGAGAAGAGGCTCCCGAGGAGCTAGGACCAGCCCCTGGTGCTAATGGGACTACCTCCACGATGCCTCCTTCACCCGTATCCAGTGTCGCTTCCACCGCTCAGGGTTAAGCAGTCGCTTTGACATTTTTAGGCGGATAGAAACCTATGCGAGCTTAGTAGTATCATTTTGGACTAGGCTTATGGGTACTTTCCCCTGATTGATGTAACCCTGTAAACTTTTGAAATCTGTGGGATCTTTGTCACCATGTTATCTTCATTTCGAACCTAATATTATGATTATGGCATTTTCCTTCCATATGAGGTGATATCTTGTCGTTCGAAACTGTGAGTTGGGATAACAATGGCGACAATCTCTGTTTTCAGATGGCAGCTAGGCAGCGTCGCGGGCAGAACGAGCAAGTTCCCCCGCCACCTCCCCCAGCTCCCACAGTGCAGGAGATGATGGCCCAGCAGAATGAGATTCTGCGACAGCTCTTGCAGCGCCAGCCCCACCAACAGCAGCATGGTGGAGGCCAGCATCAGCGACCTCCGGCTATGGCAACATACCAGGAGTTTCTGAGCACGCAGCCGCCCTTGTTCACCAAGGCAGATGATCCGTTGGACGCCGACGTGTGGCTTCGCGTCGTCGAGTCCAAGTTTCCTCTCCTCACAAGAGACTGCCCTGATGAGGCCAAGGCTCGCTTCGCCGCACAGCAGCTTCGCGGCCCTGCTCGGACTTGGTGGGACCACTTCCGTGCTATGCTCCCCGCTGACCGTGAGGTATCTTGGGAGGAATTCAAGACTGCCTTCAGAGGACACCACATCCCAGCTGGCATTCTTGATCGGAAGTTGAATGAATTTCTGGCCCTCAATCAAGGAACCCGCACGGTACTGCAGTATGCGCAAGCCTTCAACGACTTATGCCAGTATGCAGGGTATCATGCTGATTCTGATGAAAAGAAGAGGGATCGCTTCCGCAGGGGTCTCAATACCAAGCTGCGGGAATGACTCAACACTGTCCGGGCTGATAGCTTCAATGAGTTGGTCAACATGGCCATCTCTCAGGAGGATTGCATTGTTGCTCACCGGGCAGAGAAGAAGAGGAAGGCACCAATGGCAGCACCATCCGCTCAGGCTCAGAGGTTCCGGATTGTTTCTCACAATCAGAGCAGGGGTTTTCAGTAGCAGGCAGGCAGATGGGTGATCAGGCCACCTCAGCAGCAGCAGCCGGCACCCAACCGCTATCCAGCTCCCGCCCCAAGGAACAATCAGCCTCAGCAGCAGCAGCAGTTCCGCCAGGGCAATGGGAACAAGTGCTTCACTTGTGGCAACATGGGCCACTATGCCAAGAATTGTCCCAGGAACCAGCAGAGGCAGATGCCAGCACCAAATCAAGACAAGGGAAGAAAGCAGAAGGTGCAAGTCAGGCAAGGGAAGCTCAACTTCACTGCTCTGGAGGAAGTACCAGAAGGAGCTCCTATCATGACCGGTATCTTTTCAGTTTATAATCAACCTGCTTTAATTCTGTTTGATTCTGATGCATCTCATAGTTTCATTAGCCAAAAGTTCAGTGCTAATTGCAAACTGCCATTCTCTCACTCAAAAGGGTCATTCATGATAGTCACACTTGGAGGTAAAATTGCAACTAATCAATTAAACCAAAGTGTGCCTATTCAACTGGGAAGCCACATTGTCAAAACCACTCTTCTTGTGTTGGGATTGGAAAATGTGGACATTATTCTAGGGGAAAATTGGATGACCTTGCACCAAGTTGTGCTTGATGTAGCCAGTCGTACCGTGGAAGTTAATTCTCCTTTCTGCGGGAATTTCACTTTGATTCTGCCTAGTCAGGGTTCTTCTCAGTCATGTGCTTTCTCTATGACAGAGTTACCCCTGAAGAAGATCCCAGTGGTCTGTGAGTATGCAGATGTCTTCCCTGATGAATTGCCAAGAATGCCACCGGACCGGGATATTGAATTCGCCATCGAGTTGCAACCAGGAACGGCCCCGATTTCCAAGAGGCCCTACCGAATGCCACCCGCTGAGTTGGCAGAATTGAAGAAGCAATTGCAAGAGTTGCTGGATAAGGGTTTTATTCGCCCAAGCACTTCGCCTTGGGGATGTCCAGCACTGTTTGTGAAGAAGAAGGATGAAAGCTTGAGGCTGTGTATAGATTACCGCCCTCTTAATGCGGTAACTATCAAGAACAAGTATCCTTTGCCTCGTATTGATGTTCTTTTTGACCAGTTGGTCGGAGCCAAGGTGTTTTCCAAGATAGACCTTCGCTCTGGCTACCATTAGATCAAAATACGAGCAAGTGATATTCCGAAGACGGCATTCTCAACCAGATATGGGCTATATGAATTCTTGGTGATGTCATTCAGGCTGACAAATGCACCAGCATACTTCATGTATCTGATGAATTCTGTTTTCATGTCGGAATTGGACAAGTTCGTGGTGGTTTTCATCGATGATATTTTGGTGTACTCAAAGAACGAAGAAGAACATGCCGGGCATTTGCATGTAGTGCTTCAACGTCTGCGAGAGCACCACCTTTATGCCAAGTTATCCAAGTGTGATTTTTGGCTAAAGGAAATCAAATTCTTGGGTCACACTATCTCTCAGGACGGAATAGCTGTTGATCCTGATAAAGTGCAAGAGGTGATGAACTGGAGGCCACCACCAACTGTTCGCCAGATTCGGAGTTTTCTGGGATTAGCTGGTTATTACCGAAGATTTATTCCGGACTTCTCTCGAATTGCGAAGCCTATTACTGAGTTGCTAAAGAAAGAGGTCAAATTTGTGTGGAGTCAGAAGTGCGAAGATGCCTTCCATGCATTAAGGCAGCATCTGACCACAGCACCAGTGTTGGCGCAACCCGACAGCAGCAAGCCTTTTGATGTATATTGTGATGCCTCTAGCACCGGGCTAGGTTGTGTCTTGATGCAAGACAACCGAGTCATTGCTTATGCCTCAAGAGCACTCAGGCCTCATGAGCAAAATTATCCCACTCATGACCTTGAGTTAGCAGCAGTGGTTCATGCATTGAAAATGTGGAGGCACTATCTAATGGGAACCCACTGCAACATCTTCACTGATCATAAGAGCCTTAAGTACATTTTTACTCAGGCTGATCTCAACATGAGGCAGAGAAGATGGCTAGAGCTGATCAAGGATTATGACCTGGAGGTACATTATCACCCAGGGAAAGCTAATGTGGTAGCAGATGCCTTGAGTCGGAAGATGCAGTGCAACTGTATTCTGATGGATTCTCGCATTAACACCTTGTGTGATGAGTTGAGCAAGATGCAAATTGAAGTGATTCCTTCTGGTTCTTTGTCTCACATTTCTGTTGAGCCAGCTTTGCAAGACCAGATTATCATGGCCCAGCTCAGTGACAAGGGAGTGCAGATTATCAAAAAGAATCTCCATCAGAAGGTTGAGAAGTATAATTGTTTTCGCCAGGATGAGAAAGGTGTTCTATGGTTCAAAAGCAGATTGGTGATTCCTAAGGACCGGGATCTCAAGAGGAAAATTTTGGATGAGGCTCATCTCTCCAAATTCTCCATGCATCCGGGAAGCACCAAGATGTACCATGATTTGAAGCTTTTGTACTGGTGGACCAGAATGAAGAGGGAGATAGCCCAGTATGTATCAGAGTGTGACACCTGTTAGAGGATAAAGGCAAGCCACTTGAAGTCCGCTGGAGCTTTGCAACCACTGTCCGTACCTTCGTGGAAGTGGGACGACATCAGCATGGATTTCATTGTGGGTCTGCCCAACACCTCTCGTCATCATGATTTGATTTGGGTTATTGTGGACCGATTGACGAAAGTGGCACATTTTCTTCCTGTGCACACCACTGATAAGGCTCAGAAATATGCAGAATTGTATATTGACCGGATCGTGTGTTTGCACGGGTTACCGCGGACCATTGTTTCTGACCGAGGAGCCCAATTTGTTGCCAGATTTTGGGAACAATTGCAAGAGTCTTTGGGAACCAAGCTAATCAGGAGTTTAGCTTACCACCCACAGACTGATGGTCAGACGGAAAGGGTAAACCAGATTCTGGAAGATATGCTGAGAGCTTGTGCGATCGATTGTGGCAAGAACTGGGATAAGCACCTCTCCTTGGCAGAGTTTGCTCATAACAATAGTTATCAATCCAGCCTAAAGATGGCACCTTTTGAAGCTCTCTATGGAAGAGAAGGTGCAGGACACCACTCAATTGGTCTCAACCTGGTGAAAGAGAAGTTTTTGGACCTGATTTGGTGACTGAAGCCGAAGGGAAGGTCAAGCTAATCAGGAAGAATCTAGAAGCTGCTCAGGCTAGGCAAAAGAGCTATCATGATAGAAGAAGGAAACCTCTCCAGTTCGAGGTGGGAAGTTTTGTATACCTCAAGGTATCACCCACCAGAGGAGTGCAGAGGTTTGGGATCAAAGGCAAGCTAGCCCCTCGTTACATTGGACCTTATGAGTTCATAGAAGCATGTGGACCCGTGGCATACAAGCTGAAGTTACCTTCAAAGATGTCTGCCATTCACAGTGTATTCCATGTATCTCAGCTGAAGAAGTGTGTTCGATTGCCGACTGAGATCATAGCAGAGCCAGAATTGGAGATAGAGCCAGATCTATCGTACCAAGAGTACCCCTCCAAGATTCTGGATTGCAAGGAAAGATCAACTCGGGCTAAATCGATCAAGATGTTCAAGGTCCAGTGGAGTAATCACTCAGAGGAGGAAGCTACTTGGGAAACCGAGGAATTCCTGAGATCCAACTTTCCCGATTACTTACCTAAGGAAGCTGGTACGTAATCACCCCCAACCCCTCCTCCTGCCTTTCGAATCTAATCTTCAAAAATATGATCTTAATTCAGAATGAAGTAACTATAAAGTAAAACTTAAAAGGACTTCCTTCTGAAGTTGCAAAGAGAATGACATTCGAAGAGCAGTTTTGCCCTAATAATAACAATCATCACCCTTTTTCCTATCAGTCTCACCCTTCTCTTCACCCCGGGAGGACTCTGGCCCGAATCTCGGGACGAGATTCCTTTAAGGGGGGAAGGCTGTGACAACCCAGTGTCACTCAGGGTTTTTCTCAAATACCAAACCAAGAACCATTATTTTATGTGAGCCAAAGCAAGCATGAGCTTCAAAATAACTTAAGAAATAAAGAATTCACCAAGTATATACTTAAAAGTAGCATGATCAAAACAATTGAGTCTTTTAAAAAGGTAAGAATGTGCAACCCTAATAAAAACCCTAAGTGAGCCCTATGAGCAAAATTCAAGAAAATAAGAAAAGGGAATGAAAAGTTTAAAATTATGACTTGAGCCAATTATGAAAATTAAAGAATATTTAATGGGCAACAAGAAATGTTGAGAAAGCTTAGCCAAAATAACTCAAATAAAACCCCAAATCAAGCTTCTCATGTGGGGACTCATTGGGATTTCTGAATTTCAGAATTCTGAAATTCAGACCTTGAGCCAAAGATCAGGGATGTTCACCTTGATCCCTAACTCGAATCCTAATGGCCCCATTGACAAAATTGTGTCTAACTAACCCCTCTGTCGTGTGCCAGAAGATGGCATTGGGATGCGAGCCCTAGACACGACAAAACCTTGGATTTGCCTCGGTTTGGACAGGGAGACAGACCAGATTTCCTGGCTCCATATCTCTGCAACCAGTAGGCAAAATCCTATGACCCCCACACAAGAATGGTAGCTTGTAGGGAGGAGAAGAGGTTTTGTGCACTGACCAAGGCGAGAGCAGGCTCGGATGAGCGACCACACGCGCCAGAACTTGGGCAGAATGCACGGGCACACGTGTTCGACCCTGGTCGGCACGCCAGAGCTCGCCCAACCCGCGCGCGCTCACCCCGGCGTCCGGTCAAGTCCGCCGCGCGCCCACGCCCTCGGCCGTGCCCGCCCGCGCCTATAAAGCCTCCCCGGGCGCACCTCTCTTCGCCCCGCACTCACCCTCACCGGCCAGCCACTTTCCCTTAGCTCCGGCGAGCTTAATTCCGCCCGCCATTGCCGCCAGAGCCTCGGCCGCCGTGGCCAGCCAACTCCAGCCACCCTCAAGCCCAGCCAGTGCTTCGGCTAGCTCCGCCAGTAGCCCGTGAAGCTTGCCAAGCCCTCGAACCCGGCCGGACTTCACCGGAGGCCCGAGATCGACCTCACCGGACTTCGGTCTTCCGCCGCCGCGCGTGGACCGAGCTATCCAGTGAGTCTCCGCCCAATTCCTTTCGCTCATATCTTCTCTGGCATCCCGTGGACCTCCCTGACCTATTTGATTGAACTATCTCGCCGTGACCAGGCCGGTCTCCTCGCCGCCGACGAGCATCCCCGCCTGCGCGCGTGGACCGACCGACTCCGGCCATCTCCGACGGCGTTCCGCACACCATTGTGATCCCCGCGACCTCCCCTTCGTCCTCGACCACTTCACCGGAGCAATCTCGCCGCCGGTAAGCCCCTCCGCCCTTTTCTCCGCCGCAGTTACTGTTTAAGGTAGAAGAAGGACCTCGGGTTAGGATTGGTAGAACCCGAGGGGTTTTCTGTAATGTCAGTGACTCGTGTGAATAGTAACCTAAGGACTGATTCGCGAGGAAAACTTAAAAACCCGCCAGGGACCCCAGTGCAAAGTGGATTTCCATTAAACCAATTCTGTTATTCTTTTTAAAATGACCAGGGAACTTAGAAAATCCATAACTTAATGAATTCTTAATCAAAAGTTGTCAAACTAATTTTGCTAGATCCTAAATATTATGAACTGTCGTTTAAAAATGGTAAACCTTATGCCTTCTGTTCTAAATTTTAGAGTTTAAAATTAAAAAAAGAAACCCACCAAACCTTGTTTAATTAAGGAAAAATAGTTTTTCTTCTGTGCTGAACTTAAGAAAATTTGTAGATGTTCAAACTTCATTTAGACACTGTTTAAAAATAGTAGAAACCCCAGCATTAGAAGAAATGATGTGCTTATTCATTTAAAGCTATTTTGCTCAAAACTTAGGAAAAATCAGAAATGCATTAGAAATTAATGAACAGTGATTAAGATTATTTTTCCTAGTTCATTTATGCAACAGAGGACCTAGGAAAAATACTGAGACCATTAATTTGGACAAGTTTTTAATTAAAACGGTTTGTTTAGCCTTATATAGACTGAAAATCAATTATTAAATAGGCAAAACAATAACCAAAATACTTGATAAAAATCTAGTGGACTTATAACCACCAGAGCCCCACTACAAAAATACAGAGCACCTCAGCCCAACTTTTAAGTAAGGAAAATAAATGCAAAGTGATAATAAGGCATTTTCCAAATAAATCATGAACAACCCCTATTAATGTGATAATGGGCAACCAAAAATTTGCTAAGTCCATGATGAGATAAACTACCAGAGAAAAATGCAAACCCATGAAAAAGAAGTAAACCCATACCTTTTGCTAATGATTTAAGAGAAAGACCACTTAATTCAAATAATGCAAACCACCCCTTCCCTTAAGCAAAAAGAAGCCAAACTTCAGAATGATTGCTCTTGCACAAAATACTAACTATGAAAAATAAGAACTCTGTTGTTTGATATTTTTCAAATATAGTGGTAGTAGAAAGCACCCATTTGGCTAGAAACTTGAAAAAACCATAGAAAATTTATTAAGAGATATTAATGACTAGAAATTTGTATCAAGTCATGTTATAACACCTAAAAGCCAGCAAAAATAAGTTTTAGAGAATTACCCACTGTTAAATAATAGTTGTAGTTCAAAGCACCCCTTCTGCCCTAGAGTTTAATAATTTTGTCCAGAGAAAACCATTCACTTGCTGACCCCCAAATTTTGAGACAGGGAAACATACACCAGTAACAAGCCACTGTAATTTTTGTGGAATTTTTAGAATTTTATAAAAGCAACTTGTAGTTCAAACATACTCCAAAACATTAAAGAGAATAAAAGAAAAGAGAAGAAGAAATAAACCTCACCCCAATAAGTCTAACTTGAGAACTTATCATTTATCCCTAAGACTTAAAAGGAATTCAGTGGAACCCCAAAAAAATAAACCTACCCCTTACCTTAGCTAAGTATAACCCAATTTACCAAGCATACTACTAAGGGTTTTACATAAGTAAAGTTAACTTGTTTAAACTCAAAAGATCATACACCTTTAAAGTTGTAATTTCTAAAAGCACATATCATATCATGCATATATCTTACGCATTGCATTCATTAGATTGCAATCTTGCCGACGGAGAGTACGTGCTCATCCCCGAGCAAGGACCTGTCCAAGAAGAGGACCAGGAGCAGGCTTCAGAGGCTGCTATTGAGGATCTCCCCGCAGCCCCATCAATTGAAGGCAAGCCCCGGTTTTATGCATAACATGTTATTATATGCTACTTTACTACACTTAATGCTTGTAGGATTGCAATGTGCACTTAAGTGTAGGAGTTGCTTGAAACCTCTAGTTGCATGAACTTAGGATTCCTTTTTGAGATGAATACTAGTATGCTAGGTCGAGTAGCTGCTTGCTAATCAGGATCTCGGTAGAAGTCGAGTGATTTTTCTAGCACTCGCGCGAGGTCAGGAATTGATTGTATTCATCTTGATAACGGGATCTATGTTGGTCTATGGATTTGGATCCAGGGAGGATGCCTTGTCCATGAAACGGGAAAAATGAATTAAGGATTAATGAGTGGATACCTGAGTCAAGCTTTTGAACGTACTAAGCACATGCCGGGAAAAATGGTAACCGGTAAACCTAGTACCTGAGTGAAGCCGGGCGCGGACTTTATCCCTCATGCGACCTGAGACTGGGTCTCCCATGCTAGCTATGGTGGGTACAAGTGCGGTCACTGCACGGCGGCAGCCGGGGTCAGTGGAGCACTGTATGCCAAGGCGGTGAGGCCTGGACGCGAACGGGGAATCGATGGGGACAGTTGTCATGTGCGGGGTCGGAGTACCCTGACATGCTGTGTGTTTAGGTTTACCTTGCAAGGTTTAAAACTCGATTCGAATCGTCTGCTTCTCGCAGCTAATGAGACTGCTTGATTCCTTGTACTGCATCGAGTAAGAAGTGAAATGTGGACTATATGAGATAACTTGTTGATTGAACTAATTGATTGTTACCATGTATGCTTAGAAGGAGCAAATCTAGCTAAGTTAATGATGGTAGAATTGAAAAACTAAAAATTAATTTTAGAAACAGCTAGTGCTTTTGGCAAACCAAACCCCTCAGCCAAACAGCTGCATAGTCTAGAGGTAGAGGAGTAGACTCCTCACACCGGTTAAGTCTAGCTGAGTATTAGTATACTCAGCCTTGCTTGTGGCATGATTTTTGCAGGTACCATGCAGGAATTGGTTGATGGTGTGACTTGGCCTACCACCCTGCCACCGGGTTGGACGGTCGAGTGGGATGTTGCTCCGGCAGGAGAAGAGCATGAGGAGTAGTGGGCTAGGCCTTGCCCATTTCCTCATTACCGGCGACATCGATTATCCGCTGCACTTTATTTTGTGAACTTTATTTGCTACTCCAAAAACTCCGATTTATGTAATAACTCAGTACTTAATTTGAGGTTTCCTGTTTTATTGTATTTCTTCTGTGACTCACCTTCGAGTGGGATTGTGGAATTTGATCCTGGTTAAGTGGCTCTATCAGACTAGATCTGAGGGACTGACGGGTTATTCCGATTTAAGTGTGTTACGACCCCTGGGGCGTGACTTAGGCACTTAAGCTGGAATAATTCGGGTGGTTCTGCCACACTTCTCTGCATCTTCTGCTCGGGCAATCATCTGACGGTGGTGCCGAGCCAAGAAATCATACTGTGCATCAATGGTGAGCAGGTATGCAGTGAGGTACACGACTGTGGGGTCATCCTCAAGCAGTTGCTGCTCTTCCAATGCACGCATCCTGGCCATCCAAACGGGACAGTCTCTCTGAAAGGGCGGAAAGAATCTGAGCGGTGTGTCGGCCACTTCTTCTTCATAGATCTGACACAGGGCCCTCAATGCCTTGCGAGCGACGACTTGGCAGGTGTCTTTGAATCTGTGCCCAGCAGCAGTGACACTCCATTCCACATGGTGTGGTCTGGATCCAATGTATATAGTCACGACACACTTCTTTGTGCCATTCTCGACGAATTCACGTCCATCATACTCTGGCTGGCTTCTGATTCCGAGGCGAACTGTGCATGCTCTCAGCAACTTGGGGAAACCATCTTCATTCTGGCAAAAGCTGGTTTGGCAGCGAAGCGAACCTCCATCTGACTTCTGAGAGAAGGAAAGGGGGAAAACATTTTTGAAATGAAGGGATGGGAGCAAGATTTTTTTTAAGAAAATAGTTTTGACTCAAAAACTTTTGATCAGGCTAAGGGTTACGTCCTGCGGCCAACCTAACAGCTTTGATACCACCTGAAGCGTCCCAATCCTCTGGGACTCAAATGTGATACAATTACTAGTCCCAGGAGGCTAGTAAACACATTTATACATCAGATGATTCCAGATCTGCTTAAACGAGACAAACCTATAAAGGTGGCGATCAACTTTAAGAGTTGGTCCACAACTCGGGACATATCATCAGAGTGGGGCTGAAGCAGCCCGATATACGCAGCGAAGCAAATCAGCGGTCCAACAACCATAGGCAAGGTTGGGAACAAGCGTAACTCTTACCCGATCTCCTTTTTCTGAAAAACAACAAATAAGCAAGGGTGAGTACAAACGTACTCAGCAGCCCACCTTCACCCGTGGAATGGGGAAATCAGATATAATGCATGGAATATGTGGAGCTCAGGATATTTTGCAGAAACAACAATATTTTATGCAGGGTTGTTTTGAAAAACATTTTATATTTTTGCAAAGCGCATCCTCTCCAAAAAGGAGCAGGAAGTTTTTCAATATTAGAACAAAATCCCCTGGACTAAACCATCCAGGTATCTCAGCAGTTTCCCACTGGTTTTCATTTCCAAAAACAGCTACTGGACTTCCCGTCCACCATAGCTCACGGCTCAACCGCCGAACCTTTTAAAAACCACTTTTCTCAAACGCACCCCTTTTTTTTGGAAAACAAAACATTAATTGCCATACCATACCAGACGTCCATTCCTGTGGACACAGACTATTCGAATAGGTTTTCAAACTCTGCGCAGAGGTGTACACTTTACCCACTAGTCCGGCTCTGCGATCTCATAGCTAGTGAGACTCGAATCCAAATCTCTTTCTTTCCTCGCACGTCCTAACCTTAACGGTTATACCGGAAGGAGTCAGGCCACCGCCATGTCCAAACCGGACAAAACATTCCCCCTCCTTATCCTCCCGGTGCTCCCCAGCCTTCATAACCCTGGGGTTGGACCGTACGAGTTCAGATTGAGTGACTGCCCACACAGTCTCGAGTGGTTGTACTTATTGAAAGGGAATTAGGCTTACACCTAGTCCCTAATTAATTTTGGTGGTTGAATTGCCCAACACAAATAATTGGACTAACTAGTTTGCCCAAGTGTATAGATTATACAGGTGTAAAAGGTTCACACTCAGCCAATAAAAAGATCAAGTTTTGGATTCAACAAAGGAGCAAAGAGGCAACCGAAGGCACCTCTGGTCTGGGGGCACCGGACTGTCCAGTGTACACCGGACTGTGTCCGGTGCACCACCGGACTGTGTCCGGTGCACCAGAGGACTCAAACTCAAACTTGCCACCTTCGGGAATTTCCAGAGGCACTCCGCTATAATTCACCGGACTGTCCGGTGTACACCGGACAGTGTCCAGTGCTCCAAGGAAGAGCGGCCTCAGGAACTCGCCAGCCTCGGGAAAACGCAGCAGCTGCTCCGCTATAATTCACCGGACTGTCCGATGTACACCGGACTGTCCGGTGAACCAGCAGAGCAACGACTACCTCGCGCCAACGGTCACCTACAGGCGCATTTAATGCGCGCTAGAAGCGCGCAGAAGTCAGGCACGCCCATACTGGCGCACCGGACATTGAACAGTACATGTCCGGTGTGCACCGGACATCCAGGCGGGCCCAGAAGACAGAAGCTCCAACGGTCAGAATCCAACGGCATTGGTGACGTGGCTGGCGCACCGGACATGTCCGGTGTGCACCGGACTGTCCGGTGCACCATACGACAGACAGCCTCCACCAACGGTCAAGTTTGGTGGTTGGGGCTATAAATACCCCAACCACCCCACCATTCATTGCATCCAAGTTTTCCACTTCTCAACCACTTACAAGAGCTAGGCATTCAATTCTAGACACCAAAGAGATCAAATCCTCTCCAATTCCACACAAGGCTTTAGTGATTAGCGAGAGAGATTTGTCGTGTTCTTTTGAGCTCTTGCGCTTGGATTGCTTCTTTTCTTTCTCACTTGTTCTTGTGATCAAAACTCCATTGTAATCAAGGCAAGAGGCACCAATTGTGTGGTGGCCCTTGTGGGGAAGTTTTGTTCCCGGCTTTGATTTGAGAAGAGAAGCTCACTCGGTCGGAGGGACCGTTTGAGAGAGGGAAAGGGTTGAAAAAGACCCGGCCTTTGTGGCCTCCTCAACGGGGAGTAGGTTTGCGAGAACCGAACCTCGGTAAAACAAATCCGTGTGTCTCACTTCTTATTTTCTTGAGATTTGTTTTCCACCCTCTCTCTCGGACTCGTTTTTACTTCTAACACTAACCCGGCTTGTAGTTGTGTTTATATTTGTAAATTTCAGTTTCGCCCTATTCACCCCCCCTCTAGGCGACTATCAATTGGTATCAAAGCCCGGTGCTTCATTAGAGCCTAACTGCTCGAAGTGATGTCGGGAGATCACGCCAAGAAGGAGATGGAGACCGGCGAAAAGCCCACTACAAGCCACGGGAGCACTTCATCGGAAGAGTCCCGCACCAAGAGGAAGGAGAAGAAAGACTCCTCCAAAGGAAAGGAGAAGAAATCTTCTTCACACAAAGAGAAGAAGGAGAAGTCTTCCTCCCACAAGCCACGTCGGAGTGGGGACAAGAAAAAGAGGATGAGGAAAGTGGTCTATTATGAGACCGATTCTTCATCGGCATCCACCTCCGGCTTCGACGCGGCATCCGTCACTTCTAAGCGCCAAGAGCGCAAGAAGTATAGTAAGATTCCCCTACGCTACCCTCGCATTTCTAAACATACACCTTTACTTTCCGTCCCATTAGGCAAACCACCAACTTTTGATGGTGAAGATTACGTTAGGTGGAGTGATTTAATGCGATTTCTTCTAACCTCACTCCACAAAAGCATATGGGATGTTGTTGAGTTTGGTGCACAGGTACCGTCCGTAGGGGATGAAGACTATGATGAGGATGAGGTGGCCCAAATCGAGCACTTCAACTCTCAAGCAACAACAATACTCCTCGCCTCTCTAAGTAGAGAGGAGTTAACAAAGTGCAAGGGTTGAAGAGCGCCAAGGAGGTTTGGGATGTGCTCAAAACCGCACACGAAGGAGATGAGCTCACAAAGATCACCAAGCGGGAGACGATCGAGGGGGAGCTCGGTCGGTTCCGGCTTCGCAAAGGGGAGGAGCCACAAAACATGTACAACCGGCTCAAGACCTTGGTGAATCAAGTGCGCAACCTCGGGAACAAAAAGTGGGATGACCACGAGGTGGTTAAGGTTATTCTAAGATCTCTTATTTTCCTTAACCCTACTCAAGTTCAATTAATCCGTGGCAACCCAAGATATACACTAATGACCCCCGAGGAAGTAATCGGGAATTTTGTAAGTTTTGAGTGCATGATCGAAGGCTCGAGGAAGATCAACGAGCTTGATGATCCCTCCACATCCGAAGCTCAACCCGTAGCATTCAAAGCGACGGAGGAAAAGAAGGAGGAGTCTACACCAAGTAGACAACCAATCGACGCCTCTAAGCTCGATAATGAGGAAATGTCGCTCGTCATCAAGAGCTTCCGCCAAATCCTCAAGCAAAGGAGAGGGAAAGACTACAAGTCCCACTCCAAGAAGGTTTGCTACAAGTGTGGTAAGCCCGGTCACTTTATTGCTAAATGCCCATTATCAAGTGACAGTGACAGGGATAACGACAAGAAGGGCAAGAGGAGAGAAAAGAAGAGGTACCACAAGAAGAGGGGCGGCGATGCCCACGTGTGCCGCGAGTGGGATTCCGACGAGAGCTCCACCGACTCCTCCGACGACGAGGACGCCGCCAACATCGCCGTCACCAAGGGACTCCTCTTCCCCAACGTCGGCCACAAGTGCCTCATGGCAAAGGACGGCAAAGAGAAGAAGGTTAAATCTAAATCCTCCACTAGATATGAGTCCTCTAGTGATGATAATGCTAGTGATGAGGAAGATAATTTGCGTACCCTTTTTGCCAACCTTAACATGGAACAAAAAGAAAAATTAAATGAATTAATTAGTGCTATCCATGAAAAGGATGACCTCTTGGATTCCCAAGAGGACTTCCTAATTAAGGAAAATAAGAAACATGTTAATGTTAAAAATGCTTATGCTCTAGAAATTGAGAAATGTGAAAAATTGTCTAGTGAGCTAAGCACTTGCCATGAGACTATAGACAACATTAGAGATGAAAATGCTAAATTGTTAACTAAGGTTGATTCTCATGTTTGTATTGCTTCAACTTCCAATCCTAGAGATGATAATGTTGATTTGCTTGCTAGGATTGATGAATTGAACATTTCTATTGGTAGCCTTAAAATTGAAAATGAGAAATTGCTTGCTAAGGCTAAAGACTCTGATATTTGCAATGCTACTATTTCCGACCTTAGAACTAAGAATGATATGTTGCATGCTAAGGTTGTAGAATTAAAATCTTGCAAGCCCTCTACATCTATTGTTGAGCATGTATCTATTTGTACTAGATGTAGAGATGTTGATATTAATGCTATTCATGATCACATGTCTTTAATTAAACAACAAAATGATCATATAGCAAAATTAGATGCTAAAATTGCCGAGCATAACTTAGAGAATGAAAAATTTAAATTTGCTAGAAGTATGCTTTATAATGGGAGACGCCCTGGCATCAAGGATGGCATTGGCTTCCAAAGGGGAGACAATGTCAAACTTAATGCCCCTCCTAAAAGATTGTCTAACTTTGTAAAGGGCAAGGCTCCCATGCCTTAGGATAACGAGGGTTACATTTTATACCCTGCCGGTTATCCTGAGGACAAAATTAGGAGAATTCATTCTAGGAAGTCTCACTCTAGCCCTAATCATGCTTTCATGTATAAGGGTGAGACATCTAGCTCTAGGCAACCAACCTGTGCTAAGTTGCCTAAGAAGAAAACTCCTAATGCATCAAATGAACAAAGCCTTTCATTTAAAACTTTTGATGCATCTTATGTGTTGACTAACAAATCCGGCAAAGTAGTTGCCAAATATGTTGGGGGCAAGCACAAGGGGTCAAAGACTTGTGTTTGGGTACCCAAAGTTCTTGTGTCTAATGCCAAAGGACCCAAAACCATTTGGGTACCTAAAGTCAAGAACTAAACTTGTTTTGTAGGTTTATGCATCCGGGGGCTCAAGTTGGATCATCGACAGCGGGTGCACAAACCACATGACAGGGGAGAAGAAAATGTTCTCCTCCTATGAGAAAAACCAAGATCCCCAACGAGCAATCACATTCGGGGATGGAAACCAAGGTTTGGTCAAAGGATTGGGTAAAATTGCTATATCTTCTGACCATTCTATTTCCAATGTTTTTCTTGTAGATTCTTTAGATTACAATTTGCTTTCTGTATCTCAATTATGATAAATGGGCTACAACTGTCTCTTTACTGATGTAGGTGTCACTGTCTTTAGAAGAAGTGATGATTCAATAGCATTTAAGGGTGTGTTAGAGGGTCAGCTATACTTAGTAGATTTTGATAGAGCTAAACTCGACACTTGCTTAATTGCTAAGACTAACATGGGCTGGCTCTGGCATCGCCGACTAGCACATGTTGGAATGAAGAATCTTCATAAGCTTCTAAAGGGAGAACACATTTTAGGACTAACCAATGTTCATTTTGAGAAAGACAGGATTTGTAGCGCGTGCCAGGCAGGAAAGCAAGTTGGAGCCCATCATCCACACAAGAACATCATGACGACCGACAGGCCGCTTGAGCTACTCCACATGGATCTATTCGGCCCGATTGCTTACATAAGCATCGGCGGGAGTAAGTATTGTCTTGTAATAGTGGATGATTATGGGTGTTCTTTTTGCAGGAAAAATCTCAAACCCAAGAGACCTTAAAGGGATTCTTGAGACGGGCTCAAAATGAGTTCAGCTTAAGGATCAAGAAAATAAGAAGCGACAACGGGACGGAGTTCAAGAACTCTCAAATTGAAGGCTTCCTTGAGGAGGAGGGCATCAAGCATGAGTTCTCTTCTCCCTACACCCCTCAACAAAATGGTGTAGTGGAGAGGAAGAATCGAACTCTATTAGACATGGCAAGGACCATGCTTGATGAGTACAAGACTTCGGATCGGTTTTGGGCCGAGGCGGTCAACACCGCTTGCTACGCCATCAACCGGTTATATCTTCACCAAATCCTCAAGAAGACATCCTATGAACTCCTAACCGGTAAAAAGCCCAACATTTCATATTTTAGAGTCTTTGGTAGCAAATGCTTTATTCTTGTTAAAAGAGGTAGAAAATCTAAATTTGCTCCTAAGACTGTAGAAGGCTTTTTACTAGGATATGATTCAAACACAAGGGCATATAGAGTCTTTAACAAGTCCACTGGACAAGTTGAAGTTTCTTGTGACGTTGTGTTTGATGAGACTAACGGCTCTCAAGTAGAGCAAGTTGATCTTGATGAGATAGGTGATGAAGAGGCTCCGTGCATCGCGCTAAGGAACATGTCCATTGGAGATGTGTGTCCTAAGGAATCCGAAGAGCCTCCAAATGCACAAGATCAACCATCCTCCTCCATGCAAATGAGGAAGACAAGGAGGATGAGGAACATAGGCCACCACACCCAAGAGTCCATCAAGCAATCCAACGAGATCACCCCGTCGACACCATCCTCGGCGACATTCATAAGGGGGTAACTACTACATCTCGTGTTGCACATTTTTGTGAGCATTACTCTTTTGTTTCCTCTATTGAGCCACACAGGGTAGAGGAAGCACTCCAAGATTCGGATTGGGTGGTGGCGATGCAAGAGGTGCTCAACAACTTCACTAGGAATGAGGTATGGCATTTAGTTCCATGTCCTAATCAAAATGTTGTAGGAACCAAATGGGTCTTCCGCAACAAGCAAGATGAGCATGGTATGGTGACAAGGAACAAAGCTCGACTTGTGGCCAAAGGATACTCCCAAGTCGAAGGTTTGGATTTCGGTGAAACCTATGCACCCGTAGCTAGGCTTGAGTCAATTCGCATATTATTAGCCTATGCTACTTACCATGGCTTTAAGCTTTATCAAATGGACGTGAAAAGTGCCTTCCTCAATGGACCAATCAAGGAAGAGGTCTATGTTGAGCAACCTCCTGGCTTTGAAGATAGTGAGTACCCTAACCATGTCTATAAACTCTCTAAGGCGCTTTATGAGCTCAAGCAAGCCCCAAGAGCATGGTATGAATGCCTTAGAGATTTCCTTATAGCTAATGGCTTCAAAGTCGGAAAGGCCGATCCTACGCTCTTTACCAAAACACTTGAGAATGATTTGTTTGTATGCCAAATTTATGTTGATGATATTATATTTGGGTCTACTAACGAATCTACATGTGAAGAGTTTAGTAGGATCATGACACAAAAGTTCGAGATGTCCATGATGGGGGAGTTGAAGTACTTCTTGGGATTTCAAGTGAAGCAACTCCAAGAAGGCACCTTTATTAGCCAAACGAAGTATACTCAAGATATTCTAAACAAGTTTGGGATGAAGGATGCCAAGCCCATCAAGACACCCATGGGAACCAATGGGCATCTCGACCTCGACACGGGAGGTAAGTCCGTGGATCAAAAGGTATACTGGTCGATGATAGGTTCTTTACTCTATTTATGTGCATCTCGACCGGATATTATGCTTTCCGTATGCATGTGTGCAAGATTCCAAGCCGACCCTAAGGAAGCTCACCTTACGGCCGTAAAACGAATCTTGAGATATTTGGCTTACACTCCTAAGTTTGGGCTTTGGTACCCTCGGGGATCCACTTTTGATTTGATTGGTTATTCGGTGCCGATTGGGCGGGGTGTAAAATCAATAGGAAGAGCACATCAGGGACTTGCCAGTTCTTGGGAAGATCCTTGGTGTCTTGGGCTTCAAAGAAGCAAAATTCGGTCGCTCTTTCTACCGCCGAAGCCGAGTACATTGCCGCAGGCCATTGTTGCGCGCAATTGCTTTGGATGAGGCAAACCCTGCGGGACTACGGTTACAAATTAACCCAAGTCCCTTTGCTATGTGATAATGAGAGTGCAATCAAGATGGCGGATAATCCCGTCGAACATAGCCGCACTAAACACATAGCCATTCGGTATCATTTTCTTAGGGATCACCAACAAAAGGGAGATATCGAGATTTCTTACATTAATACTAAAGATCAATTAGCCGATATCTTTACCAAGCCTCTTGATGAACAAACTTTTAACAAACTTAGGCATGAGCTAAATATTCTTGATTCTAGGAACTTCTTTTGTTAAATTGCACACATAGCTCATTTATACCTTTGATCATGTCTCTTTCATATGCTATGACTAATGTGTTTTCAAGTCCATTTCAAACCAAGTCATAGAAGTATTGAAAGGGAATTGGAGTCTTCGGCAAAGACAAAGGCTTCCACTTCGTAACTCATCCTTCGCCGTCACTCCAAGCAACTCTCCATTCTTGGGGAAGAAAGCATGAGCATCAAGCAAAAGGACTCCATCTTTGGTATAATCCTCACTCATTTGTTCTTGACCAAAGAAGGAGAAAGTACTTCAAGGGCTCTAATGATTCCGTTTTTGGCGATTCATGCCAAAGGGGGAGAAAGTATGAGCCCAAAGCAAAAGGACCGCACCACCACCAATTTCAAAAACTTAGTTTTTCAAAGAGTATTTTCAATTGGTACCCTATTATGTTCAAAAGGGGGAGAAAGAAGTATTTCAAAAATGATATATCAAAACCCTCTTGAACACTAAGAGGAGGATCTCATTTAGGGGAAGTTTTGTTTAGTCAAAGGAAAAGCATTTGAAACAGGGGGAGAAAATTTCAAATCTTGAAAATGCTTTGCAAAATCTTATTCATTTACCTTTGACTATTTGCAAAAGAACTATGAAAAGAATTTACAAAATAGTTTGCAAAAACAAAACATGTGGTGCAAACGTGGTCCAAAATGTTAAAAACGAAGAAACGATCCATGCATATCTTGTAAGTATTTACATTGGCTCAATTCCAAGCAACCTTTGCACTTACATTATGCAAACTAGTTCAATTATGCACTTCTATTTTTGCTTTGGTTTGTGTTGGCATCAATCACCAAAAAGGGGGAGATTGAAAGGGAATTAGGCTTACACCTAGTCCCTAATTAATTTTGGTGGTTGAATTGCCCAACACAAATAATTGGACTAACTAGTTTGCCCAAGTGTATAGATTATACAGGTGTAAAAGGTTCACACTCAGCCAATAAAAAGATCAAGTTTTGGATTCAACAAAGGAGCAAAGAGGCAACCGAAGGCACCTCTGGTCTGGGGGCACCGGACTGTCCGGTGTACACCGGACAGTGTCCGGTGCACCAGAGGACTCAAACTCAAACTTGCCACCTTCGGGAATTTCCAGAGGCACTCCGCTATAATTCACCGGATTGTCCGGTGTACACCGGACAGTGTCCGGTGCTCCAAGGAAGAGCGGCCTCAGGAACTCGCCAGCCTCGGGAAAACGCAGCAGCTGCTCCGCTATAATTCACCGGACTGTCCGGTGTACACCGGACTGTCCGGTGAACCAGCAGAGCAATGGCTACCTCGCGCCAACGGTCACCTGCAGGCGCATTTAATGCGCGCCAGAAGCGCGCAGAAGTCAGGCACGCCCATACTGGCGCACCGGACATTGAACAGTACATGTCCGGTGTGCATCGGACATCCAGGCGGACCCAGAAGACAGAAGCTCCAACGGTCGGAATCCAACGGCATTGGTGACGTGGCTGGCGCACCGGACATGTCCGGTGTGCACCGGACTGTCCGGTGCACCATACGACAGACAACCTCCACCAACGGTCAAGTTTGGTGGTTGGGGCTATAAATACCCCAACCACCCCACCATTCATTACATCCAAGTTTTCCACTTCTCAACCACTTACAAGAGCTAGGCATTCAATTCTAGACACACCAAAGAGATCAAATCCTCTCCAATTCCACACAAGGCTTTAGTGATTAGCGAGAGAGATTTGCCGTGTTCTTTTGAGCTCTTGCGCTTGGATTGCTTCTTTTCTTTCTCACTTGTTCTTGTGATCAAAACTCCATTGTAATCAAGGCAAGAGGCACCAATTGTGTGGTGGCCCTTGCGGGGAAGTTTTGTTCCCGGCTTTGATTTGAGAAGAGAAGCTCACTCGGTCGGAGGGACTGTTTGAGAGAGGGAAAGGGTTGAAAAAGACCCGGCCTTTGTGGCCTCCTCAACGGGGAGTAGGTTTGCGAGAACCGAACCTCGGTAAAACAAATCCGTGTGTCTCACTTCTTATTTGCTTGAGATTTGTTTTCCACCCTCTCTCGCGGACTCGTTTTTACTTCTAACGCTAACCCGGCTTGTAGTTGTGTTTATATTTGTAAATTTCAGTTTCGCCCTATTCACCCCCCTCTCTCGGCGACTATCACTTATCATGAGTACAGGTAGTGAAAGATGACAAATCGGTCCTTATACGAATCCTTCTGCTCACGCCTAAACCAGCTGAGCCATCACCTTAGGCCCTCCCCTAAACCAGGGAGTCCCTGATCATCCCTACTCAAAGGTGATAAGGGTGAAAACCCTTCATCATACACATTTTGAAAATCATTTTCTTTTGAAAAACTCACACCTTTTCTCAAATCATTTGTAACAAATATATTAAAGATTGATTGCGGCAAGCGGCTTGGGTGGCCATAATAACTTGTCTCAAAATCATATCATGCATAAAATAACAGGCTGAGGGTTGTGGTTGAACAATCATAGGTAATTTATGCATCAAAGGGATCCAGTGAGCTTGTCGTGCTTATTCGGCGAAGGGGGAAGGGGAGCTCGCGGAACTGGCTTCTGGCTCCACCGCCTAGCGTAGACTTGCGGATCTGGCCTCCACGAGATGGCACGAACGCTCCGATAACTATGCAACATGAACAAGCAAACATACAAACCAACAAGTATATCAACAAATATTTAGTATAGTGGTCAGAATAGCGATATATGGATGGGTAGAGTCTTGAGTAGAATCTGTGTCATGTGGTGTTGTGATATTACTGGTGGTGGAGCGGAGGTGCTTACCAGGAGGGTGGACTGGAGGCGAAGCGACACTATGCGTGTAGCCGGTAGAGCGGAGTAACTGAGTGGGTGGGGTGTTTGCCTTGGCTGAGGGTGTTGAGCGTGTAGCTGGGTGTATTTATAGCTGAGTGTAGGTGGTGTAGCACAGTGAAGTTCACTGTTGGTGAGAATAGTGACGAATGAATCGTCTGACTTAGTATGAACATGAGAGTTATAGATAGAATATGGGACAAGAGTATTTTGGGAGTTTTCTGGAATATGGACCATGCTTAAGGGATGACATGGTTGGATAGGGAATAGTTTGATAAGAATTTAGAAACGAGAATTATTGGAATCTGAGTTTGGGAGCCTGGTTCGAAGGAATCTCAAAGTTAAGCTTGCTCAACTTGGAGAAACCTGGGATGGGTGACCAGATGGGAAGTTCCCACTGGAAGGGAAATCACAGTCACCGGAGTTCGTATGACTGGAATATGGATCTGGCTGGTCTTAGGTGGACTGGACAGCATGATGTATGAGTAGTTGAAATTTGGGGTGATCGGCTAATCGATGAATAGTAACGATGAATAGTGACGCCGAAAAAGTTACTATAGATATCATCGATGAGTAGTAACGATGATAAATAGTAACAATGATAAATAGTAACAATGAATAGTAACGATGGTGAATAGTGTAGGTGAATAGTACCGATGAATAGTAACGGTGAATAGTGATGGTGAATAGTCGTATGAACGAACGATGAACGATGAATAGGAACTATGAACGAACGAACGAACGATCCGAATTTCGGCAGCATAACGACAGGACAAAGATTATCTGGAAGAACGATGAATAAGGACTATGAACGAACGATGAACGATGAATAGGAACTATGAACGAACGATGAACGATCGAATGATCGAACGAACGAATGATCGGAATTTCGACAGCATAACGGCAGGAAAAAGATTATTTGGATGAACGAACGGATGAACGATCGAATGATCGGACGAACGAACGATCGGAATTTCGGCAGCATAACGGCAGGACAAAGATTATCTGGAAGAACGATGAATAGGGACTATGAACGAACGATGAACGATGAATAGGAACTATGAACGAACGATGAACAATCGAATGATCGAACAAACGAACGATCGGAATTTCGGCAGCATAACGGTAGGAAAAAGATTATTTGGACGAACGAAGGGACGAACGATCGAATGATCGGACGAACGAACCATGAACGATCGGACGAACGAACAAACTAAGAACAGGGGACGAACGATCGAAGAACGATCGAACGATCCTTGTGCTAGTGTGTGCTTGTGTGGAACATGGAGTGGGTGTGTGTGTGGGGGGGGAAGAGAGTTGCCATAAAATGGCTTGGGGTGGGATGAGAGGAGGCCCTTGCCCCTCTATTTATAGCCATGGTGGGGGGATTAGGGGGAGGGATGAGAGGATTAGTGGGAGGATGAGAGGATTAGTGGGAGATTAGCATGGATTTGTCTTATATGAGTGTAATTAGCTTGTAGAGCTCACCGTATGACACCGGAGGCATACGTATACGTATGAACATGAGGAAAGTTATGAAGAAAATATTTGTGGGGACTTGAAAAATGATTATGAAGGTATTTCTCATGAGGAAAATATCTGGAGATATATCGGTGGAATATTTGGGCAGTATTTCTGGAAAGAATCAGAGGGGATCACTTGGGAAATATTTGGACAATATTTCTGGGAAGAATTTGAGGGGGATCACAGGAGAAACATTTGTAGGATATTTTGAGGAGGATTTTGGCGATAAAATAGACCACTATATTTTATTTGTTGATATCAACCCGCAAACAAACATTTTGAAATGAAATTTGAAATTCATTTTGAATTTAGAGGGAGTTTGAGAAAATTTCAGGATTTGAATTTTTGGGATGCTACACACGAGTACGTACCTTCTCCTCTTTTGCCATGAGGCAAGTGTGATGCTCGTTGGAGAAGAGGGAAGACTTGTTGAAGGTAGAGGCAGTAATCCTTCATCGTCGGAGTCGGATGAACAACAGTCCGAGTCCCATTCCTTGCTAATATGCGCCTCGCCCTTTGTCTTTCTATAGAACTCCTTCTTCTCCTTCTTCCCTTTCTTTTCTTGTACCTGGTCATTCTCATTATCGGGACATTGAGCAATAAAATGACAAGTCTTACCACATTTGAAGCATGAACGCATTCCCCTTGATTTGTTCTTATTGGTGTAGTCCTTGCGTCCCTTCAATGCAGTCTTGAAGCGCTTTTTACAAGCGTCATTTCTTCCTCATTAAGTTCGGTAGCCTCCACTTGTGCCACCTTGTTTGGGAGTGTCTCCATGTTGGTAGTTGCTTTGAGTGCAATGGGATGCGGCTCGTAAAGAGGAAGAGGTCCGTTAGCGATGTCGTCGACGTACCTTACTTCTTTCGCCATCATGCGCCCGCTTACAAACTAACCAAGAATTTCCTCGGGTGACATTTTGGTGTACCTGGGGTTTTCACAAAAAAGATTGACAAGATGAGGATCAATTATAGTAAATGACCTTAACATGAGGCGCACGACGTCGTGATCCATCCATCTTGTGCTTCCATAGCTTCGTATCTTGTTCACCATGGTCTTGAGCATGTTGTACGTTTCAGTTGGCTCCTCTGCCCTTTTCATGGCAAATCTCCCTAGCTCGCCTTCCACCAACTCCATCTTGGTGATCATTGTAGCATCATTTCCATCATGGTAGATCTTGAGGGTGTCCCATACTTGCTTGGCATTGTCCAAGCCACTAACCTTGTTGTATTCATCCCTACATAGAGATGCTAACAGAAGAGTAGTAGCTTGGGCATTTTTATGAATTTTCTCATTGATGAATATGGCGTTGTCATTACTATCAATATGCATTCCATTTTCTACCACTTCCCAAATACTAGAATGAAGAGAAAATAAATGACTACGCATTTTATGACTAAAAAATAATAATCTTCCCCATCAAAGTGAGGGGGCTTGCCAAGTGGAATGGATAGTAAATGAACATTTGAGTTGTATGTAATATGTGAATAGTCAAAAGATTAATTTTGATTAATCGTCTTTTTCTTTGTATAGGAATCGTCGTCTTCGTCGTCCTTTGGTGAAGAAGAGGAGGCGTCGTTGTTGTAGTAGATGATCTTCTTGATGCACTTCTTCTTCTTCCCTTCCTTCCTCTTGTTGTTCGAGCCTGAGTCAGTGGGCTTATCACCTTTTGGCTTGTCAATGTTGAGGATCTCCTTCTCCTTGTTGTTGATCACAATCCTCTTGCCCTTAGGATCCATCTCTTTGGGTGGTTAGTCTCTTGATGAAGAGAACAACTCCGATACCAATTGAGAGCACCTAGGAGGGAGTGAATAGGTGATCCTACAAAAATCAACTCTAAACAAGACAAACTTGGTTTATGATGAGTGTTAGTGAAAACTAAAATCAAGTTGTTATGAGTAGAGGTGGAGAGGATAAGAGAACTCTTCACTTGATTGTTCCTTGGATATGTGTATTAAATTAAGGAACAACAATGCAAGTGAAATATGAGAACTCTTGGAAGATAACAATCGCAATAAAGAGAATGCACAAGAGACACGGCGATTTTATCCCGTGGTTCGGCCAATGCCTACTCCATGTTGTGGTGACCTCCTTCAGTAAAGGGTTGCAATCAACCCCTCTCAAGGGATCCAAAGATCAAACTTGAGTACCACGTTGTTCTTCCTTATATCAAATCCCTTTGTGAGGAATCTCCACAAGTTGGAGTCTTCACGCCTTACACAAATGATCTCAATAAAGCACAAGAGTAAGGAGGGAGTAGAAACACACACAAGAACTTAAGTCACAGCAACAACACGCACATGAGCCAAGAAAAGAGCGCACAAAACAACACAGTGGTGTTACAACACAAAAACATGCTCAAATCTTTATCTAATGAAACAACAGCGTGGTCACGGGGTCTCGGAGTTATAGTATGCTCAAAGAATGCTTGTGTACTGCTCCATGGTGCCTAGGGGGTCCTTTTATAGCCCTAAGGGACCTAGGAGCTGTTGGAGCTCCATTTGGAAGGCCCTGGTTGCCTTTTGCTGCGGGTGCACCGGACTGTTCGGTGCACACCGGACATTGCACAGTGCAACGACTACGTATCTCCTGAACGAATGATTTCCTCTTCTTGGGGGAACTGGACCGTCTGGTGGGTGGTATTGGACTATCCGGTGCACCAATTGACCATTGGCTCCGGCCAACGTGTTAACTAGCCGTTGGCCAGCTGGCACACCGAACTGTCCGGTGCTCCTTTCTTATTTTAATTCTCTTTTGCTCCTTTTGACTTGACTTCTCATAGTCCCTAACACTTAGACAAATATGATTAGCACCCAAAACAATTGACTAAGTGTTCGGAGCATACCTTTTCCAATTGGAACCATATGAATTTTATGGTATGCCCACTTTCAAGCTTAAAGGTGCCTTTTTCTCAATTTGCTTTAACTACCTGTACTCATTGCTCATACAAGATGATGTTAGTCTAAACACAACGTGTTGAGCATTTAACCACCAAAACAAATTAGAAATGGCCCAAGGGCACATTTCCCATTCACAAGCGACACCTGGCGGCTTCCGTGGTGCGCCACAGACCATGAGGCAGTATGATACCCCCGCCTGGGCGGTGAGCGCTGGCTAGGAGTGCATGTAGACGTGGTTATTCTAGATCTCCCTAGCTAGGGTCCAGAAGGCACCTATGGAGATCCAGGTCCCATCCTAATTGGCCAAGACATGTGGCGGCGCTGGACCTCCCTTGGCCAGAGGTCCGGACGGCACACGTGGGGGCCCGAGACCATCCCACGAGGATCCAGTCCTAGGGTGTAATCATCGACCAATCCCACCGACAGGGCCCGTGGTAATGCTGGCTCAGAGGCCAGCGACCCTGCTAGAAGGGCACATGCTCTAAGTCGTGGTAGACCGCTTGTCCCACCATGGCTACATGTAGCCATAGGGGTCCCGCCTTGACCCAACAAGAGTGGGTACCCCATATTTAGGGTACCGACAGATGCCCCCAGGCCCACCTCGAGTGAGGTGGTGACCCCGTAGGTGGGGCCATACCCGCGCCTTGCTCGAGACATGTTGGACCCATACCATAAGCCTACACCTTCCACCACCCTAGAACACTTGGCAACCTAGGGTTCGCCTGATGATATGAATGAACACAAAAACACACAAGGGTTTAGAGTGGTTTGGGCCACCGGAGCGTAATACCCTACTCAATGGTTGTATTGCTGAGAGCTTGAGAAAGCCTTGGTCTGGATGGAGATGCCTCTGAGGGAGTTTGAGTATGAATGTTGTAGCATCCCAAAAATTCAAATTCTGAAATATTCTCAAACTTGCTCTAAATTCAAAATGAATTTCAAATTTTGTTTCAAGATGTTTGTTTGCAAGTTGATATCAGCAAGTAAAATGTAGTGGTCTATATTCTCTCTAAAATCCTCCTCAAAATATCCTACAAATATTTCCCCAGTGATCACCCTCAAACTCTTTCAGAAATACTACCCAAATATTCCACCGATATATCTCCAAGTATTTTCTTCCTAAGAAATACCTTCAGAATCATTTTTCAAGCCCCCACAAATATTTTCTTCATAACTTTCTTCATGCTCATACGTATACGTATGCCTCCGGTGTCATACGTTGAGCTCTACCAGCTAATTACACTCATATAAGACAAATCCATGCTAATCTCCCACTAATCCTCTCATCCTCCCACTAATCCTCTCATCCCTCCCCCTAATCCCCCCACCATGGCTATAAACAGAGGGGCAAGCGCCTCCTCTCATCCCACCCCAAGCCATTCCATGGCAACTCCCTCCCCCCCACACCCACACCCACTCCATGTTCCACACAAGCACACACTAGCACAAGGATCGTTCGGTCGTTCTTCAATCGTTCGTCCCCCTGTTCTTAGTTGTTCGTTCGTTCGTCCGATCGTTCGATCGTTCGTCCGATCGTTCATGGTTCGTTCGTCCGATCGTCCGATCATTCGATCGTTCATCCGTTCATTCGTCCAAATAATCTTTTTCCTGCCGTTATGCTGCCGAAATTCCAATCGTTCGTTCGTCCGATCGTTCATGGTTCGTTCGTTCGTTCGTCCGATCGTTCGATCGTTCGTCCGTTCATTCGTCCAAATAATCTTTTTCCTGCCGTTATGCTGCCGAAATTCCGATCGTTCGTTCGTCCGAACGTTTGATCGTTCGTCCGATCGTTCATGGTTCGTTCGTCCGTTCGTCCGATCGTTCGATCGTTCGTACGTTCGTTCGTCCAAATAATCTTTTCCTGTCGTTATGCTGCCGAAATTCCGATCGTCCGTTCGTTCGATCATTCGATCGTTCATCGTTCGTTCATAGTTCCTATTCATCGTTCATCGTTCGTTCATCGTCACTATTTACCGTTACTATTTACCGTCACTATTTACCATCACTATTTACCATCACTATTTACCGTCACTATTTACCGTTACTATTTACCATCACTATTTACCGTCACTATTTACCGTTACTATTCACCGTTACTATTCACCGTTACTATTCATCGGTCATCCGATCACCCCAAATTTCAACTACTCATCCATCATGCTGTCCATTCCACCTAAGACCAGCCAGACCCATATTCCAGTTATACAAACTCCGGTGACTGTGATTTTCCTTCCAGTGGGAACTTCCCATCTGGTCACTCATCCTAGGTTTCTCCAAGTTGAGCACGCTTAACTTGAGATTCCTTCGAACCAGGCTTCCAAACTCAGATTCCAATAATTCTCGTTTCTAAATTCTTATCAAACTATTCCCTATCCAACCATGTCATCCCTTAAGCATGGTTCATATTCCAGAAAACTCTCAAAATACTCTCGTCCCATATTCTGCCTATAACTCTCCTGTTCATACTAAGTCAGACAATTCATTCGTCACTATTCTCACCAACAGTGAACTTCACTGTGCTACACCACATACACCCAGCTATAAATACACCCAGCTACCCTCCCCCTCTCCACACACACTCAACACCCCCAGCCAAGGAAAACACCCCACCCACTCAGTTACTCCGCTCTGCCGGCTACACGCATAGTGTCGCTTCGCCTCCAGTCCACCCTCCTGATAAACACCTCCGCTCCACCACCAGTAATATCACAACACCACATGACACAGATTCTACTCAAGACTATACCCATCCATATATCACTATTCTGACCACTATACTAAATATTTGTTGGCATACTTGCTTGTTTGTATGTTTGCTTGTTCATGTTGCATAGTTATCGGAGCGTTCGTGCCGTCTCGTGGAGGCCAGATCTGCAAGTCTACGCTAGGCGGTGGAACCAGAAGCCAGTTCCGCGAGCTCTCCTTCCCCCTTCGCCGGATAAGCACGGCAAGCTCACTGGATCCCTTTGATGCATAAATTACCTATGTCTTTCAACCACAACCCTCAGCCTGTTATTTTATGCATGATATGATTTTGAGACAAGTTATTATGGCCACCCAGCCGCTTGCCGCAATCAATCCCTGATATATTTGTTACAAATGATTTGAGGAAAGGTGTGAGTTTTCAAAAGAAAAAGCTTTTCAAAATGTGTATGATGAAGGATTTTCACCCTTATCACCTTTGAGTAGGGATGATCAGGGACTCCTTGGTTTAGGGGAGGGCCTAAGGTGATGGCTCAGCTGGTTTAGGTGCGAGCAGAAGGATTGTCCCCTCACATAAGGACCGGTTTGTCATCCTTCACTACCTGTACTCATGATAAGTACAACCACTCGAGACGGTGTGGGCAGTCACTCAATCTGAACTCGTACGGTCCAACCCCAGGGTTATGAAGGCTGGGGAGCACCAGGAGGATAAGGAGGGAGAATGTTTTGTCCGGTTTGGACATGGTGGTGGCCTGACTCCTTCCGGAATAACCATTAAGGTTAGGAAGTGCGAGGAAAGAAAGAGATTCGGATTCGGGTCTCACTAGCTATGGGATCGCAGAGCTGGACTAGTGGGTAAAGTGTACACCTCTGCGCAGAGTTTGAAAACCTATTCGAATAGTCCGTGTCCACAGGAATGGACGAGTCTGGTATGGTATGTCAATTAATGTTTTGTTTTCAAAAAAAAGAGGTGCGTTTGATAAAAGTGGTTTTTAAAAAGGTTCGGCGGTTGAGGCGTGAGCTATGGTGGACGGGAAGTCCAATAGCTGTTTTTGGAAATGAAAACCAGTGGGAAACTGCTGAGATACCTGGACGGTTTAGTCTATGGGATTTTGTTATAATACTGGAAAACTTCCTGCTCCTTTTGGAGAGGATGTGCTTTGCAAAAATATAAAAATGTTTTTCAAAACAACCCTGCATAAAATATTGCTGTTTCTGCAAAATATTCTGAGCTCCACATATTCCATGCATTATATCTGATTTCCCCATTCCGCGGGTGAAGGTGGGCTGCTGAGTACGTTTGTACTCACCCTTGCTTATTTGTTGTTTTTCAGAAAAAGGAGATCGGGTAAGAGTTACGACTGTTCCCAACCTTGCCTGTGGCTGTTGGACCGCTGATTTGCTTCACTGAGTATATCGGGCTGCTTCAGCCCCACTCTGATGATATGTCCCGAGTTGTGGACCAACTCTTAAAGTTGTTCACCACCTTTATAGGTTTGTCGTTTAAGCAGATCTGTAATCATCTGATGTATAAATGTGTTTACTAGCCTCCTGGGACTAGTAATTGTATCACATTTGAGTCCCAGAGGATTGGGGACGCTTCAGATGTCCCCAAGTGTACTCGAGAGAGCTTCCCCGTGTCCAAGTGCCCTTTGAGGGTTGAAGTGGCCCTGTCCCTTTGCAACGCATGTGCCCTCCCATTTATAGGCTAAAAGGAGCACGTACAAGAAAGCTGGGCCCCGACAGGTGGGCCTAGAAATACTAAAAATACGAAGCACTGAGCGGCGGGAAGAGTTGGTGGACCAAGGTCTTCCCCACGGCGGGCATGTGTCTTCTCTTGGGCGCCATGTGGGCTCCTCTGGCCAGACTCGTCTTCGCCCTATTTTGTCAGTCTGGCCCATTGTAAAGCCCAAAATCTGTATCAGAGAAAAATATTAAGATAAATAAATAAGTATACTTATATGTTAGTATTTTGGGAATTATTTGATTTCCTTTTCTTTGTGCATACTCAATTAAGGGAATTAAAGTAGTCAAATAGCAAATAAATAAATATAGAAATATGCATCTCATACTAAGGTTCTTGTATTTGTGCATTTGTTTTTAAATTTCGCGAGACAAGTTTAAGTTTTTAAAAATAGAAATTGAAAATGAAGGAGAATAGAAGAGAGAAGGGGAGGAAAAGAATATACACTATAAATAAATAAATAAATAAATAATAGGCGTTATCTTCAGATTAGGACTTTTATTGGATATTTGGAAAGTTGAAGTTCAAATAGGATTTAAATTTGAATTGAAGTTTCAAATTTGGAAAAGAAAGGATAAAAAGAAAAAAGAAGCTTACCACTCACGGGCAAAATCCTTGCCTCAGCCCAGGAGCACCTCCGCTGTCACACCCGGTTTTAGAAGGCAAACCGAATGTGACCATGTACGTGCCAGGATCAGCAATTCACGTACACAACAGTTACATAACTGGACATCATCACACATTGCTCAAATAATGACATAAAAGAGGGTATAATAGTCTATTACATCATGATGTCCGAGACATCCACATAGTCTTTAACAATAATCAAAGTGCGGAAAAGAAACGTAGATACACACGGCCTACACAGGCAGCCGACTGGGGGTTTGCCGCTAACCCACGCCTAGAACTCATCGTACTCTTGGAACTCCTGGAAGTCCTCCTCCATGACTTCATCTTCACCTGAGTAGTGGTTGCAATGCTGACAACCTGGGGGGGTTGGTGTGTAAAGCAAGGGTGAGTACACATCAACATACTCAGCAAAATGTCCCGTTTGGCTGTAGTGGACTAGATTTATGTGGAGTTAAGTCAAGCAGTTGCTTTTAGTTAGTCAGGTTATTATTTACTAGTAGAAAGCCAGATTTTAGCATTAACCCAAGTTATTAACCCGATGTATCCTTTCCAAACGGAAAGAATACCACTTACCAGTACCATAAGCATAATCATAACCATCATCCTCGTCACCACCTGTAAACCATACATCTCTGATCAAGTATCTCTAATCAATGGAGCTCCCTTGGCCGCTCATAACCACGAGCACGACTGATATATCAGTTTCATAACACTCTGCAGAGGTTGCGCACTTTAACCACAAGCCGTGATTCCCTCTTGCCTCGGGCCGATCAAACCCTTAAACACTACAAAGGTGAATATGCAGGGTCTCACTACGTAGCCTTTACAAAGATTTCCTTGGGCTGTAGCCGCCCATTAGGTTTCCTAAATGCACCGAACTCCTCCCCAAGGGGCGAACCAACCTTGGCAGAGCGAGCCGCATACACCGAGCCCCATTAACGGCACGACGGTGAAGCGAACTACACCCCAGTTCCTCTAATTACTTAGCTAAGGGCGTCCCACTCCACCCTCGTGGTTGCACTGTTTTCCCGGGCGGTCATCCAACGAGAGGTCCTTACAGAGAGGCACTCGAGAAAACATCTCGAGTCCCCTTAAGGGCCACAAGTACCATCATCATAATCAAAAGGGAAAAAACCGTATCATAGATATCTCATCATGTTCATTGATTAATGTGAAGCATTAGCATAAAGCTAAACTGAAATAACCCAACCAGAATAGGTAAACAAGGACAAGATAGACAAAAGCTAGTGAATTATAAGAATGAGTAGGACATAGATGGGTCAAGGGACACTTGCCTTCACCAACCGACTGCTGCTCAGGGTCTTCACTTGCAACTCCTTCGGACTCCACCAACTGACCGTTATCTATACGAGTTCAAACATACATTCCACACATTTAATACAAAAGAACAGTACACCATACAATAGAATGCAATAAATAAACAGACGATCAACGCAGGGCTCACACTTACGACTAAGCGAGAAAGTAACGGTCGAGGCTACGGTCGAAGAGCGATCACGTTACCCAATTATAAATTAAACTACTCGTGTAAACAGAATGGTATTAATTTGGCCATTGCGTTAAGCATAGGGTGAAGTCATGTTCCATATTAAATTATTATAAGCAGATGAAGGTGAATTAAAGGAAATGGTCGTGTGGCAAGATACGCGACATAGCATTTAACTTGAATTAAGGAATAAACGACTCGTCGCGCGACAGAGCGCACAACAAGACACTAGCAATAATTATAAAGAGACGTTAGGCGTCGCGCGACGAAACGCACGACGGCATACGTCAACTGAACTGAGTTTAAAACGAAATGTCGCATGACAAAGCGCGCGACACAGATCATTAACAAAGATGAACTTAAATTGAATCGTTACGCGGCGAAGCGCGCGACACAACACATTAATAGGGATGAATTTAAAATGAATCGTCACGCGACGAAGCGCGCGACGCAGCACATCGACTAAACTAAAATTAAAATGGATTAAACCAAGAGTCGAATGCCGTGCAACTACGGTCGTGCGCGCGAGAGCACGCTCCGTGCGCTGGGGGCACGCGAGCCGTGCAGGCGCGCGGGGCGCGAGGGCCGCCGGGGCACGGGCACAGGCACGGGCGCGGGCAGGGGCGCGCGCGGTGCAGCCAGGGAGCGCGCGGGGGCGCGGCCAGGGGGCACGGCCGCCGGGGAGGGGCGAGCCGCTGGGGAGGGCGAGCCACCGGGCACGGCCGAGGGGGCGCGCGAGGCGCGGCCGAGGGAGGGCGTGGGGGGCGCGGCCAGGGGCGCGAGGGGCACGGCCGGGGGGCGCGCGAGGAAGAAGAAGGGGAGGGGGAGGGGAAGAGAGAGAGAGGGAGAGAGGGAGAGGGGAGCTCACCTCGGGGATCCAAACTCCGGCGATCACCGTCTCCAAGACCTAGGGCACCACAGGGAGAGAGAGAGGTGGGAGAGAGGTTGCTGAGCGGGAGAAATCAAATGAGAGGAAGAGACCAGGGGAGGGGGGGCGCACACATGGGGAGGGCTCGGGCGCCAGGGGCGCGCGGGCCGAGCTGGATCGGGCTACACCGCGGGTCAAAACCCCGTGGCACGCACAACCACAGATCAGAAAATCAATTCGCGAAACAGAAACCAAAACGAAAACTAAGCAACACACGCGATTAAGCACGAAATCAGACAAGGAAATATGATTCAGCATGATGCGACACTGTTGTCAACTTTCGTTTTGTTTACACATGACACGGACACCAGTCGCTATATTGCTTTGAAATTGGGAAGAAGGAGCGAAACGGGAAAAGAAAAGAGAGTAACGCCTGAATTTGGTGAGTAAAAAGAAGAAAAAATTATACCCCCAAATTCAGGGTGTTACAAACCTATCCCCCTTAAAAGAATCTCTCCCTCGAGATTCAAGGTTGGCCAACAAAGAGTTCAGGGTATTTGGCAATCAGATCATCTTCACGCTCCCAGGTCGCTTCTTCCTCAGAGTGGTGACTCCATCTGACCTTGCACATTCTGATAGTCTTCCTTCGGGTGACTCTGTCTGCAGTCTCAAGAATCTGCGCTGGCTTCTCAATATAGGTCAAGTCCTCCTGGACCTCCAGACCTTCCACTGGCAACTGCTCTTCTGGCACACACAGACACTTCTTCAACTGAGACACATGGAAGACATCATGCACTGCGGACAAGCCTTCTGGTAGACTGAGCTGATAGGCTACTTCTCCACGCTTTGCGAGAATTTGATACGGACCAACATAGCAGGGTGCTAGCTTGCCTTTGACTCTGAATCTTCTGACTCCTCTGATCGGTGACACTTTCAAATAGACGAAGTCTCCGACTTCGAAACTCAGCTCTCTCCTTCTTGAGTCTGCATAGCTTCGCTGCCTTGATTGCGCTATCTTCAGGTTTTCTCAAACCATCTTCGTTGCCTCATATTCAGCTCCGACTGAGTGAATATGTACTTCAGACTCTTGTGGTCTGTGTAAACATCACACTTCTGCCCATACAGATAGTGCCTCCATGTCTTCAGTGCGTGAACCACTGCTGCCAACTCTAGGTCATGGATTGGATAATTCTTCTCATGAACCTTCAGCTGTCGGGATGAGTAAGCCACAACTCTTCCCTCTTGCATCAACACACATCCCAAACCAGTGTAACAAGCATCGCAATACACCGAGAAGGGCTTGTGCACATCAGGCAAGACTAAGACAGGCGTTGTAGTCAACTTCTCTTTCAGCGCTTCGAAGGCTTCTTGGCATTTCTGGGTCCACTTGAACTCAACTTTGTTGCCTAGCAAGGCTGTCATTGGTTTCGCAATCTTCAAGAACCCTTCAATGAATCGCCGATAATATACGGCCATTCCAATAAAGCTCTTGATTCCTCGAGCATCTATTGGCGCTTTCCAGTTCAGAATATCTACCACTTTCTTCGGATCCACAACTAATCCTTCTTTGTTGATTATGTGACCCAAGAACAGGACTTCATCAATCCAGAACTCACACTTGCTCAACTTTGCATACAACTGGTGCTCTCGCAATCTCTACAATACCATCCTCAAATGATCTGCATGCTCTTCTTCGCTTTGAGAATATATAAGAATGTCATCAATAAATACCACCATGAACTTGTCGAGATAATCCATGAATACACTTTTCATCAGATTCATGAAGAAGGATGGTGCATTTGTTAGACCAAAAGACATCACAGTGAACTCATACAACCCATACTTGGTAATGAATGCCGTCTTCGGAATGTCTGAAGGTCGAATCCTGAGCTGGTGATAACCTGACCTCAGATCTATCTTTGAGAACACGCTGGCTCCTCTCAACTGGTTGAACAGATCTTCTATTCTGGGCAAGGGGTACTTGTTCTTGATTGTGACCTCATTCAGAGCTCGATAATCGATACACATCCTTCTGGTGCCATCTTTCTTCTCCACGAACAGGACAGGGGCGGCCTAAGGCGAGGTGCTTGGCCGGATGTAACCTTTCTCTGACAGCTCATCAATCTGCTTCTTGAGTTCAACTAACTCTGGTCCAGATACTCTGTAGGCTCTTTTAGAAATGGGGGCGGTGCCAGAAAGGATCTCTATAGCAAACTCAACTTTTCGCTCAGGTGGCATGCCTGGTAAATCTTCTAGAAACACATCTGGAAATTCTGACACAACCTTGATAATCTTGAGTGGATTTGGCTCCTTGCTATCAATAGCCATCTGATAACAACTTCCTTTCCTTGGCTCAGGTGGGACTAACTCGGTCACCACTTCCTCTCCTAGTGGAGACATCAACTTGATTGTCCTCTTATCAAAACTGATAACTACCTGATACTTATCTAGCCAATTCATCCCTAGGATGACATCTATTCCCTGAGTACCCATTACTATGAGGTTAGCGGGAAACGCTATCCCCCTTATTTCCACACTTACATTCAAACAAATGCTATTGGCTCAAATTCTACCACCGGCCGAGTCAATTTGAATGGGGGTTGACATGGTAGTGATTGGAAGATTATGTGCTTCTACCCATGATGCAGTTATAAATGAATGCGTTGCTCCAGTATCAAATAACACTTCTGCAATATGGGAGTCGACTGGGAACATACCTACTGTCATGCCGGGGGTCTCCTGAACTGCTTCAGCCTCCAAGTGGTTCAGTATCCCATGGTTATAGCGTGGCTGAGAGCGGTTGCCTGCTCCAGGCTGAGACACATTTTGCTTTGCTGGGGCGCCAGGGCCTGACTGTTGCTGGGCTGCCTTCTTCGGACATTGCATCACCCAATGGCCTTGCTCTCCACAGTGGAAACATGCCCTGCTTCCGCCTTGAACTGGTGCTACTTGACTGTTCTGCTGGTTTGCTGGGGCAGGAAGACGAGGTGCCTACTGATTCTGCCTCTGGAACTGGCCTCCTCCTGACTGATTGTTCTGATGGTTCTGATGCTGGTGCTGAGGATACTGCCTTTGGAACTGCTGATGCTGAGGTGGGCGCTGGTTCTGCCTGAACTGCTAAGGTGGATTGCCTGAGAAACGAGGGCGATTGCTGCTTCCAGATTAGGGTCCACTGATCTTGCGCTTGCGATCCTCCATCTCTTTGCGCTTCTTCTCTGTCATGATCGCTCTGTCAATTAGGTGCTGAAATGTGGGGAACGTATGATTCATCAGATGATACTGCAGAGGGTCAACTAAGCCTCTCAAGAAACGATACTGCCTCTTGGCATCTGTGTTGACATCCTCAGGAGCATAACGGGACAGCTGCAGAAACTTGTCTCGGTACTCACTGACGGACATTGACCCTTACTTGAGCGCCAGGAACTCCTCCTTCTTCACTGTCATCAGACCTGCGGGAACATGGTACTGACGGAAATTGCCTCTGAATTCCTCCCAGGTGATAGTGTCAGGGTTGGCATGGGTGGCAAGGTAAGACTCCCACCAAGACTGAGCTGCTCCTCTCAACAGACGGGGACCATATAGAACTTTCTCCCTGTCATCGCACTGAGCGGTGTGCAACTCCCGCTCCACAGTGCGCAACCAATCTTTAGCATCCATGGGGTCAGAAGAATGAGCAAACGTTGGGGGATGACCTTTCATGAATTCAGCACGCTTGTCCCTGGGCATTTGAGGCATCTGAGGCTGAGGTGGTGGCTGCTGCTGCTGCTGAATGGCAGCCAGAGTCTGACCAATGGCTTGAATTGCCTGAGTCTGCATTAAGAACATCTGCTCGATCATCATCGGGGGTGGGGGTGGCAGTTGCTGTTGCTGGGGTGCCTCATCCTGCTGAGCTGGCCGCTCCTACTGAGCACACCTTCCTCCTCTGCGCCTGTTTTCTGACATCTGCAGAATGCAATCACACATCAGAACTGATCTTGCAAACCTTGCAGCATAAGAAAAGACTATAGAATCCTTCCACAATTCTGAATAGATGAACATCTTCACTGATCTCCAACACAGACCAACACAACTTCTCAGATAAAGAGGAAAGTAGAACAAAAGGGCTTCCCAACTAAGTAACTATTTTTATTAACATTTAACAGGTAAACCAAAGTGCAGGGGAATGCCTACACCCTAGCGACAGTCATTACAAAGATTCAAATCCAACATAGTTCATCATGACAAACATAAAGGCATAGGATAAGCAAACTACCATGTCTAACTAAGACTAACTAAGAGTAAGACTGATGCTAAGACTATAGCTTCTATATATGTATTTTCGTATTAATTACAAGATCTGACGCTGACGATCTATGGTTCTAAATTTATCTTGGTCCTGCAGTTGGGGTTGCCATAGGACTGGTGTCCACGCCGAGGTGAGCGGTACGGGTGTTGAGTCCCGACGGGAGCGGGGGAGCCATCCTCCAAGTGACGATGCTCCACGCGCTCAGCCCATAGCTGGGCGATCTCAGCATGAGCCCTACTCAGCTCGTCTAATGCATGGTCCAGCTCTGTGTTTAGCACGACGACTAGGTTGACTGTGCTGCTCAACCTAGGATTGTCCTCATCGACAGGTGAGACAATCACGCCTCCTGTGCTGCCAGATGGACGGCGGGGGTAATACTTCAGGTTGAGACCATCAGCTACCCCGCCGAGCACTGAGTAGTAGTGCGAAAGCGCACGCCGTGCGACATCTTGCATGGCCGCCTCAGCTGAGTCCCGCTCAGAGATGGAATAGTGCTCTGAGCAGACCTCTGCACCTCGGAGACTATTCTCCGGACGACGCACCAAGCAGGTCGCCTCCCAACGGTCCGGGTAAACCCCGCGACTATGCTGGAAGACCACACAGCGATACTCGATAGACCAAGTACGCCGGTTGAGTGCCCGACATAGCAGGGTGTCGAGCGCATCGTGGAAGTGACACCCGCGAGCAGCGTCGCGAGTGATGGGTCAAGCAACCCATCCTTCCAACTCCTGCTCCTCAGAAAGGTCAGTGTCGTGGCTCAAGCTGCTGTTGCCACCTCCGTTGTCTGGGTCTCCTCCAGTGGCTACTCCAGCGGCTGGGGCACTCAGTGGTGATGCAGGGGGTGCCTCCAGTGGGAGCACAGGGGAACAGCTCCTCACAAACTCTATCTCCTGCTGAAGTGAGAAAGAAGAGTCCTGCTGCTCCAGCTCCTGTCGTCGACGCTCCTGCTCCTCGTGCAGGCAGTGGTGCAGCCTCTCCAAGTGGCTAGACTGACCAGTCACTGGACGGTGAAGCGGACGCTCCGCGAGACAAGAGGGTAAGAAGGGGATGACAGACTTCCGTGCAGTGTGTCTAAGGCGAGCCATCTACAAAAGACACCGTAAGCATAAGAGTGAGAACAGAACTAATATGACCAGCAAGTAAACCATGAATAAATGAGGAATTAGAATAAACGAAAAGATTTTTAGCAAGGTATAATATATAGTAGAACATAGGTTTGGTCGATATGACCAACTTTTGAAGGGATACCAAAGTCAAGGTGATAATAGGGGTCTATAATCCTTAGAACGACCATTCAACTCTAGGTTAGCGGTCCTACAGTCAGCACGGCTCTGATACCACCTATGTCACACCCGGTTGTAGAAGGAAAACCGAATGCGAACCATGTACGTGCCAGGATCAGCAATTCACGTACACAACAGTTACATAACTGGACATCATCACACAGTGCTCAAATAATGACATAAAAGAGGGTATAATAGTCGATTACATCATGATGTCCGAGACATCCACATAGTCTTTAACAATAATCAAAGTGCGGAAAAGAAACGTAGATACACACGGCCTACACAGGCAGCCGACTGGGGGTTTGCCGCTAACCCACGCCTAGAACTCATCGTACTCTTGGAACTCCTGGAAGTCCTCCTCCACGACTTCATCTTCACCTGAGCAGTGGTTGCAATGCTGACAACCTGGGGGTTTGGTGTGTAAAGCAAGGGTGAGTACACATCAACATACTCAACAAAATGTCCCGTTTGGCTATAGTGGACTAGCTTTATGTGGAGTTAAGTCAAGCAGTTGCTTTTAGTTAGTCAGGTTATTATTTACTAGTAGAAAGCCAGATTTTAGCATTAACCCAAGTTATTAACCCGATGTATCCTTTCCAAACGGAAAGAATACCACTTACCAGTACCATAAGCATAATCATAACCATCATCCTCGTCACCACCTGTAAACCATACATCTCTGATCAAGTATCTCTAATCAATGGAGCTCCCTTGGTCGCTCATAACCGCGAGCACAGCTGATATATCAGTTTCATAACACTCTGTAGAGGTTGCGCACTTTACCCACAAGCCGTGATTCCCTGTTGCCTCGGGCCGATCAAACCCTTAAACACTACCAAGGTGAATAGGCAGGGTCTCACTACGTAGCCTTTACAAAGATTCCCCGGGGCTATAGCCGCCCGTTAGGTTTTCTAAATGCACCGCACTCCTCCCCAAGGGGCGAACCAACCTTGGCAGAGCGAGCCGCATACACCGAGCCCCATTAACGGCACGACGGTGAAGCAAACTACACCCTAGTTCCTCTAATTACTCAGCTAAGGGTGTCCCACTCCACCCTCATGGTTGCACTGTTTTCCCGGGCGGTCATCCAACGAACAGGTCCTTACGAAGAGGCACTCGAGAAAACTGCTCGAGTCCCCTTAAGGGCCACAAGTACCATCATCATAATCAAAAGGGAAAAAACTGTATCATAGATATCTCATCATGTTCATTGATTAATGTGAAGCACTAGCATAAAGCTAAACTGAAATAACCCAACCAGAATAGGTAAACAAGGACAAGATAGACAAAAGCTAGTGAATTATAAGAATGAGTAGGACATAGATGGGTCAAGGGACACTTGCCTTCACCAACCGACTGCTGCTCAGGGTCTTCACCTGCAACTCCTTCGGACTCCACCAACCGATCGTTTTCTATACGAGTTCAAACATACATTCCACACATTTAATACAAAAGAACAATACACCATACAATGGAATGCAATAAATAAACAGACGATCGACACAGGGCTCACACTTACGACTAAGCGAGAAAGAGAAAGTAACGGTCGAGGCTACGGTCGAAGAGCGATCACGTTACCCAATTATAAATTAAACTACTCGTGTAAATAGAATGGTATTAATTTGGCCATTGCGTTAAGCATAGGGTGAAGTCATGTTCCATAATAAATTATTATAAGCAGATGAAGGTGAATTAAAGGAAATGGTCGCGCGACGAGACGCGCGACACATCATTTAATTTGAATTAAGGAATAAACGACTTGTCGCACGAAGCGTGACAGAGCGCGCAACAAGACACTAGCAATAATTATAAAGAGACGTTAGCTGTCGCTCGACGAAACACACGACGGCATACGTCAACTGAACTGAGTTTAAAACGAAATGTCGTGCGGTGAAGTGCGTGACACATCACATTAATAGGGATGAATTTAAAATGAACCGTCACGTGACAAAGCGCGCGACGTAGCACATCGACTAAACTAAAATTAAAATGGATTAAACCGAGAGTCGAGCGCCGCGCAACTACGGTCGTGCGCACGCTGGGGGCACGCGAGCCATGCAGACGCACGGGACGCGAGACCACCGGGGCACGGGCACGGGCGCGGGCAGGGGCGCGCGAGGGCGCGGCCAGGACGGCGCGGGGCGCGGCCAAGGAGCGCGCGGGGGCGTGGCCAGGGGGGCACGGCCGCCGGGGGGAGCCGCCGGGGAGGGCGAGCCGCCTGGCGCAGCCGAGGGACGGTGTGGGGGCACGACCGGGGGGGGGGAAGAAGAAGGGGAGGGGGAGGGGAAGAGAGAGAGGGAGAGAGGGAGAGGGGAGCTCACCTCGGGGATCCAAACTCCGGCGATCACTGTCTCCAAGACCTAGGGCACCATGGGGAGAGAGAGAGGTGGGAGAGAGGTTGCTGCGCAGGAGAAATCAAATGAGAGGAAGAGACCAGGGGAGGGGGGGCGCATGGGGAGGGCACGGGCGCCAGGGGCACGCGGGCCGAGGCCGGGTCGGGCCGGGCCGGGCTGGGTCGAGCTGCACCGCGGGTCAAAACCCCATGGCACGCACAACTACAGATCGAAAAATCAATTCGCGAAACAGAAACTGAAACGAAAACTAAGCAACACACGCGATTAAGCACGAAATCAGACAAGGAAATATGATTCGACATGATGCGACACTCTTGTCAACTTAGGTTTTGTTTACACATGACACGGACACCAGTCGCTATATTGCTTTGAAATTGGGAAGGAGCGAAACGGGAAAAGAAAATAGAGTAACGCCTGAATTTGGTGAGTAAAAAGAAGAAAAAATTCTACCCCCAAATTCAGGGCGTTACATCCGCGCGACCCATGTCAACTTCATGTCACGGCTCGACCTGTGACTCCACGTGATTGTGCGCCTATTATCGCTAACACATGGCCCCGCCCGCACTGGTGGCTGACTTGTGGACCATGTCGCCTGGAGCCCTTCTTCTCCCTGATGGCTACAACAGAACCATGGAACGGAGATCTCGCCGTAGCCATCGCTACCTGTGCTTTGCTAGCGCAACAACCGCTCCTGCAATGGAGGGATTCGTTTACCTCCTGCCCTCCTTAGAATCCGCGCCTGCTCTTCTATAAATAGCAGAGCTCCTCACCTTCAGCCATGAGCACCAGCACCAGGTTATTCGCGCTAGGGAAGACGCGGGGAGCCGCCACACCTGGGGTCTCTCCACATTGCAACTCTCCCTGGAAGATTGCCCGGATGCTTTTGCTGGACCACAACAATGCTCGTGGTGCTCTCACCAGGGTCGCCCGGTGTTCGGAGCGGCCGGAATTCTTCGTCGACGCACCACTACTGCTCACCACCATGGCTGAGGATCCACCCGCGATGATCTCTGGTAAAGATGTTTCTCCTTGCTTAGCTTTGGTACCCGCAACGTTTTGAACCAGTCGTCATTGAGTTCTGGTCACCAGTGCGTCGGGCGGTGTCGCTCCGATGAACTCTGAGGGTGGATCCCGGCCGCGCCACTATGCCCATACGACGGGGGGGGGGGGGGGGGGGGGGAGGGAGATAAAGTTCATGTCATTGGATTCTTATCCAACAGTGGTGGTTAGATAGGGAAATAACTCTTCGATGGATTGGATCTGGGTCCTCAATCCAGATCGAGCGGATGAAAATCGATCGCAGGATATTCTAAAATTATGGTCGTCGATCTTCGATCCAATGGTCACGATCGCGTACCCGTTCATCGCAATTGGGGATTTAATCGGAGCCATCGGTTTGGGATCGGGCGACTCCAGTGTGCGGATACCCCTTCGTCGTGCTTCTTTTGCAAAAAAAATAAACCCCTGGGTTTCTAATGAACTAACCCGTCGTCCAGGATTATGTGGGGCGTCTTGTGGTTTGGTCCCGAGATTTTATAAAACGAACCCTGTCCTTCCTAGAAATAGTAATACCAGTCCGAAAAACATTAAAATAACCAAAATAGATCTAGAAAATTGTTTTTAAATGTAAAAATAAGTATAAAATCTTAGGAAAATTCATATCCTCTCCGTTTCTACTCCAATTTGACCCGTTCGAATTGCGTTGGACTCGTACTAATATTACCTACACCATAGTAACATTATTTTACCATGTAACATGCTCTCAAAAATAATTAATTAATTGTCCAACCTATGGTTATTGGATTAACATGTTTAATCTGAGTTAATATAGGATGTTAATTTGGATCATCTATTGGAATATGATTCTGTTGTAACTTAGATTACAAGTTGAGTTAGTTATATATTTTCTCACATGATTTATTTTAATCACCATAATATATAGTTTTATTGATTAATCACTTAGAACCTGATAAAACCATATCTTATTAACCGTAACTCCGAACTTAGTGGTTCTCGAACCTGCTGTCTCGTAGCATTGTGTAAAATATCATTATGCAGTTTGTGCTTATGTTTGGTGTGATGTTAATTTTGCCTATACCATGTTTGTTTGAATTGCAACAAATAGCTGTGAGTTTCTGAGAATCTGAAGATCATGCTAGTACCTATGAATCTTGAGTCTCAAGCAAGTTGCGCCCTTGATCACTTTTATTTACTCAATAATGTTCTCTATAATCATTTTGGCATGCATAGGATTAATTTTGATGGGACCCAATAGATAACCCTAGTTTGGTTATCTTTACACCTTGTTTACCCTTAAACTTTTGGGTAGTCTTTGCTATTGCTATATATGGTTTTGGGTGTTGAGATAATTATTACACATGGTCATTCTTTATTATTATTGTTCTATTTATGTTCATGATAAGACCATTATGTTAATTGGAACATCGAGCTTAACTTGAGAAACACGTGCCACCATAAGGGTGGAATGGGACGCCCTTGGCTGACTAATTAGGAAAGCTAGTGGAGGACTACCTTACCTGAAAGGGGCAAGGGCAGTAGGGGAGTAGGCATGTAGGGAGGTTCTCGAGTTGACTTTGCTGCGATGGCGGTCAGACGGGAGATTCCTGCATTGCTCTTCCTAGAACTGTAGCGGGTTTTCTAAAGCTAGTGAAACTTTGTAAAGGCCTCGTAGTGTTACCCTGCCTCGTCTCCTCGGTAGAGATGAATGGGACTTCTAGACCCCTTGGCAATCAGGTGACATGACTTGTGGGGAAATGGTACCACCTCTCCAGAGTGTAAAACTGGTATACTAGCCGTGCTCGCGGTCATGAGCAGCTCAAGACTCTTGCATGATTATATTATGGAATTAAATTCAATATGTCATTTGCATTGCATTGTGGATTATTATGAATTTTAATCTATTATTACTCTGGTTTGATATCTACTTATACTTAGTAACTGCTGATAAAATTTTGACCAACTTTAAAAGCGATGCTCAACTTTAACCATCCTCTTTGGTAAGCCTTATACTTCACATGGCTCCCACATTTGGTGAGTTCATGCACATTATTCCCCATAACTTGTTGAGCGATGAACGTATGCGAGCTCACCCTTGCTTTCTCACACACCCCACATGTCAAGAATAGGTACCACAGGATGAGGCGCATGGATGATGTTGTGATGAGTTCGTGAGAGGTCTAGGCCGTCGTCTCCCAGTCAACTTTGGGTTGGTGGATCGTTGTCTTCATATGATGTAATTATTTAATTATTTTGTAGAGAACTCCTATTATATAGTAAAGATGTGACATTCGTTTTTGTACAATGATTCATCATATGTGTAAGACTTGGTCCTATCACACTTAGTGATTTTGTCCACGCCTGGGTTTTGGATCCGGGTGTGACACTGTCACACCCAATTTTAGAAGGCAAACCGAATGCGAACCATGTACGTGCCAGGATCAGCAATTCACGTACACAGCAGTTACATAACTAGACATCATCACACAATGCTCAAATAATAACATAAAAGGGTAATAATAGTCGATTACATCATATGTCTGAGACATCCACATAGTCTTTAACAATAATCAAAGTGCGAAAACGAAACGTAGATATATGCGGCCTTCACAGGCAGCCGGCTGGGGGTTGCTGCTAACCCACGCCTAAAACTTGTCATAATCTTGGAACTCCTAGAAGTCTTCCTCCACAGCTTCATCTTCTCATGAGCAGTGGTTGCAACGCGGACAACCTGGGGAAGGGGAGGGGGTTTGGTGTGTAGAGCAAGGGTGAGTACACATCAACATACTCAGCAAATGTCTTGTTTGACTGTAGTGGACTAGCTTTATGTGGGGGTAAGTCAAGCAGTTGCTTTTAGTTGGTCAGATTATTATTACTAGTAGAGAGATCCAGATTTTAGTATTAACCCAAGTTGTTAACCCAAAAGTACCCTCTCCAAACGGAAAGAATACCACTTACATTACCATAGTCAACACCAAAACCATTATTATCATCACCACATGTAATCCAAACATCTCTAATCAAGTATCTCTAATCAATGGAGCTCCCTTGGCCGCTCATAACTGCGAGCACGGTATCAGTTTTCATAACACTCTGCAGAGGTTGCGCACTTTACCCACAAGTCATGATTCCCTTTCTGCCCGGAGATCATGACTCTTCATTGATCACTACCAAGGTGACCCAGCAGGGTATCACTACGTAGCCTTTACAAAGATTCCCCGGGGCTGTAGCCGCCCGTTAGGTTTTCTAAATGCACCGCACTCCTCTCCAAGGGGCGAACCAACCTTGGCAGAGCGAGCCGCATACACCGAGCCCCATTAACGGCACGACAACGAAGCGAACTACATCCTGGTTCCTCTAATTATTAAGCTAAGGGCGTCCCATTCCACCCTCATGGTTGCACTGTTTTCCCGGGCGGTCATCCAACGAACAGGTCCTTACAGAGAGGCACTCGAGAAACCGCTTGTGTCCCCTTAAATGCCACAAGTATATCATCATAATAAAGAAGGGAAACATCGTATCATTGATAAATCTCATCATGTTCATTGATTAATGTGAAGCACTTGCATGAAGCTAAACCAGAATAATCCAACCCAAATAGGTAAGCAAGGACATGGATAACAAAAGCTAGTCAATCCTTAGGTATAAACTGTGTAAATGCAGAAAGTGAATTAAGGAATGTATAGGACATAAATGGATCAAGGGACACTTGCCTCCACCAACCAGCTGCTGCTCAGGGTCTTCTCCTGCGAGTTCTTCGGACTCCTCAACCAGACCGTTATCTATGCGAGTGCAAACATATATCCATATCTTTGAATTAGGAAATAAACAGTACACCATACAAGAGAGCAGATCAATTGAATATGCATATGATATGACATACGATTTACATTTGCAATTGCTAGAAAGAGAAAAGGAAGGGACTCGAAACGGTTAAATCTATAGTCGAAACGTATTACGTGTAGGGGTGCAATTAATTATTACATCGTCTAACTCTACCTAGCCATACTAACCGGTATTAATCGCATGCACTAATAGAGTTACAACTATTTCCAATTGGTCGACATTAAACCAAGTCGTTGATTAACTACGTGAGATAATTAACGTGATCAATTTTAAGTAATGGTCAACTACATAAAATAAACAACACGTTCCATGCGCATAGAATACAGGGGGGAGACGGGGCGTCTAGGGGTAGACGAGCACGTCTAGGGGTAGACAGGCACGTCTAGGAGTAGACGGGCACGTCTAGGGGTAGACGGGCATATGAAAGTCGCCTAGAGGGGGTGAATAGGCGAAACCTGAAAATTATAACTCTAAATACAAACTAGATCCCTTGATTAGTGATTGGAACAAGAAACACAATTATCGGAGTGCAAAACTAAGTCCTTTGCTTGAAGAGTGTTGCTTTCAAAGAATGCGGAATTAGCAATACAACTAATAAGTTTATGGAGTATAGAGCAAGAGGACTTAGATAAAGAAGGAGAGATAACGCAAGTTCTTTCTTGCAAGGCATTGCTTCTTTAAATGAAAATTTAACTTGAAGCAACACAAAATAATATTAGCAAAGAATAGTGCAAGAGAACTTAGAGAGGGAGAAAACAAACAAATCAAAAGCAATGAGCACAAGAGACATGGGTGATTTGTTTTACCGAGGTTCGGTTCTCGAGAACCTAATCCCCATTGAGGAGTCCACTAAGGACGGGTCTTTTTCAACCCTTTCCCTCTATCCACCGATCACCAAGACCGGCGAGCTCTTCTTCTTCTTTGTCAACAAGAGACCAAAGTCTCCGCAAGGCCAACCACAAAGAAAAGGGGCTCTTACTAGCTTTACAATAAATGGGAGTCAAAACTCCACGCACAAATGACCACAAGAGGTAGCACACACTTTCTCTCAATAATTCTCACAAGGCACTATCACTAAACACACACGAGTAGCTCTTTCTTGCTTGATCTCTCTTTTGTGGCACTTGTGAGGCTTTGATATGTATAGAAGTGTTGCTCTAGTAGATAGGAGTGAATACCCAACTCTTGTGTATGAAATGGATCAATGAATGCTTGTGAATGGGCTGGTTGGGGTGGCTTTTATAGCCCTCAACCACCCATATAGCCGTTGGGGCGCATCTGCTAGAAATTGCACTGGCGGATGGTCCACGACCCTCCAACGGTCGATTCTGACATCTTCAACAGATACTTCTGACAGATCAATGGCTAGATCAACGACTATCTACCTTGGTGACACCATGCGGACGGTCTGCCCTTGGTCTCGGACGGTCCGCGCCAGCTTTATAATTCCTTTTGTGACACCATGCGGACGGTCTGCCCTTGGTCTCGGACGGTCCGCGCCAGCTTTATAATTCCTTTTGCTCAACTTGTCACCTTTGGGCTTTTCGGTTCTATGCCGACCGGACGGTTCGCGCTTGGTCTCGGACGGTGCTTGCTTTTCCATCGGACGATCCGTAGTGTAGACTTACTTTTATGCAGTGTTCCTGTCCGAGGGTCACCTTGGTGTCGCGGACGGTCCGCCGCAAGGGCCCGGACTGTCCGCGCTTAGTCTGTTTTACCAAAAAGCTTCTCCTGTCCGGAATAATCTACGGTATTCCGGACAGTCGAATTAGAATAGTTGTAGATGAACTTATGCACCTGTGAAATGATCAACTAGAGCAAACTAGTTAGTTCAATTATTTGTGTTGGGCATTTCAACCACCAAAATCATTTAGGAAAAGGTTTGACCCTATTTCCCTTTCAATCTCCCCCTTTTTGGTGATTGATGCCAACAAAACCAAAGCAAATATATAAGTGCAGAATTGAACTAGTTTCCATAAGGCAAGTGCAAAGTTATTTTGAAATGAGAGCATTTCTAAGAACATAAGTTTGATTTGATATTCAACATTTTGGACCACATTTGCACCACTTGTTTTGTTTTGGCAAATTCTTTTGGAAATAAAAATCTTTTCAAAGTCTTTTGCAAATAGTCAAAGGTATATGAATAAAATTGCAAGAAACATTTTCAAGATTTGAAATTTTCTCCCCCTGTTTCAAATGCTTTTCCTTTGACTTAAACAAAACTCCCCCTCAATAAAATTCTCCTCTTAGTGTTCAAGAGGGTTTTAGATACTAATTTTGAAAGAGGTCATATCAATTTGAAATATATCAAAAACAAGATACCAATTGAAAGACTTCTTTCTAAAATAAGATACCAATTGAAAATCTTTTGTACTGATTACAAATCTTCTCTAAAAACTTTGAAATTGGTGGTGGTGCGGTCCTTTTGCTTTGGGCTAATACTTTCTCCCCCTTTGGCATGAATTGCCAAAAACGGAAACTTTGAGAGTGAAATATGAGCCCTTTTACTTTCTCCCCAATGGTACAAATGAATATGAGTGAAGATTATACCAATAGTGGAGAGTGGTTTGGAGTGAAAGCGATGTCTTTGCCGAATACTCCATTTCCCTTTCAATCTAAGACTTAATACACAAGATACTTATGAAAACATATTAGTCTTAGCCTTGGCACAAGAGAAATAGGAAATATGCAAAAGTACCAAAGTAAAGAGACATGGTAAAAGGATATGTCAATTAAGCTTAAATAGTTCTATATAATATAGATTGCTCCCCCTAAATATGTGCCTTGAGAGGAATACAGATTTTGGACTTAAATGCCAAGAGCACATAATTAGGTTAGTGAGAACATATCTATATCATAGAAATTGTGAAGTGCAATGTGTCATAAAAAAGTGTGATGCTCACGACAGACTATGCACTTATGAAAGCATGTTGGAAACATTTTAAGCAATTACCCTTAAGGATTTCAAAGAGACATAAGGAACCTCCACCTTTGGAACAAAGGTAGCTTATCCTCGTTACAAGGTTAAGCTTTAAGCTTTTTGACAATAAAATCACTTCACCTAGTTTTAACAAAAATGCATAAATGCAGAAATGAAATTTTTGAGAGGTTAAGCTAGGTATGAAACAGGGATAATACATAGATATGCTTTCTCTTCCTTTTATACAAGATATGCAAGGAATATATAGAAGAGGAAGATTTAGGTACATGTGTAAATGAGAGGAAGTAGTTTTACCCTTTTGTACCTTTACATAGAGACACTCTCTTCATTGTGCTTTGTCCTTAGTCTTAGTTGCTTAAGACCTATATTCAAGACAATGTATGGAAATATTTTGCACAAGAGAGAGTTCTACAACTAGTGATCCTTTTCTAAGTCATTGTTATTATATATCAAGTAGATCACAAATTGCATAAATGTATCATGAATTCTCCTTTTAACTTAGTGCACATCAAGAGAGATATCGATTGAAATTATATGAGGCACTAAGAAACATAAGTGTTAATTGAAGTTATTCAATGATCAAACAAATAATAGATGTGATCAAAAGAACAACATATGCATTAGATTATCAAACAAGCTTAAACTAGGAGAATCCAGTAAATATGCTACTTTAACAGTGAAAGTTACAATCCTTGTTAAAGGTGACATTACTTTACTAGGTTGGATTGAAATGTAGTAGCATACTTCATGAGAAACTTATTCTCATACTTGAGACTATATGATATTACTAAGATAAAGTGTTAGTCTCAGTATACAAGCTCGTGCATGCTGCAAAAGCATTTTGTGCTTGGCTCCATTCCCTGGCTTCTCATAGCCCAAACAAAAATCCCCATTCTAATAATAGCTTCGGGGGTTATCTGATGAAGGTAAATCTGATAAATTTTCAGCACTTCGACCATAAACCTGCTCAATGGAAACCGAAGCCCAGCCTTGAATAAGCTTCGGTAAATCACAACTTCGTCTTCCTCAGGGGCAGGGACGTTGTTGTCTCCACCAACTCTCACAATAGACATATCCCGAAAGTACCTTCCTCTCATATTGTCAAGATGACTCTGTTTAATCGTTGATTTCCCAAAAATTGTATGACTCGGCCTCCACGGCCGATCCTCAGAATCTTCTCCCCCGCTTTCAGCATCATAATCATCACTGTCACCGGTATCTTCAGACAGGCCTTCCAGTATTTCCTTAGTAATCTTCTCTGTATTTGATTTTGCCATTGACTCAATAAACCCAGCTATATAAGGATTTGCAGCCTTCTTCTCTTCAAAGAGCTTCTCCTCTTCAGTCAGTTTCGTCTCAGCAGCAATCTTCTTGTCTTGAGACATTTTTTCCTTCAGAAATGACAAAAATGTGTCTTTTAAACCGAAGCTCAGGAAGCTTGAGAAACTAGCAAGCGTTAGTGGGCAAGAGCTATAAAATTAAGAAAACAAAGCAAATGGCACAAGCAGCGTACCAGATGTGGCTGGTCCGAGTTCTTATTTATACGCTCGGCACGCTCTAAATTGGAGGGTCCCGTCTGTCATTACCTGTTGCTATTCTAGCAAAAGGAAGGTGTTTTTTCGGACCTTCAGCTTAAGGCCTTCGTCCATGTCGCAGTCTAAATTCGTTATCTTAAACAAATTAATACTGCGAGGGGCTACTGTTGGGGGCCTTCGTCCTCCGAAGGTCCTCAAAAACGTAATTTAACAATGTCTTCCAAGTATGGCTTATGGACAGGTACCTTCGGACTCAGGATAAAAGCATACACGATGAGAAGAGCATCATCGTGACGAAGGTTACCGTTGCTCCGAAGCTACGCGCAAAGGAGCTTCGACTCATTCGCAGGAAAAGGAACCGACTTAAAGGGGAAAAGGCTATTTAGTCCTCATAGATTTGTATATAAGTCAATAATAAATGTAAAGGGCATGAATGTAATTTCTCACAGGCTGCGTCCTGTGCCTATAAATAGATGAACAGTACCCCCGTACTGTTCACACTGACTTGTACTTGCTCATGCGTCACGCTTGTACTTTTACCTTCTATCAAGCCAAAGGTACATTTGTAATTCAATATTATTTCTATTTTTCCATGATAATAAAATGAGGATGAATTGATAATGCTATATAATTGCTCATGTTATCTCTTACATTTCATATGCTTCTCCTTTTATTAACATTCATCGTGATCATGAAGGTATATCCTTCATTACCTTCGTCTGAAGATCATTATATCCTAAGGGAAGTAATGCTTCGAAGGACGAAGGGCATTAACATTTAATATTTTTGTGTTGCCTTGTTCTTAATTCATAGCACTTGAGAACAAGTCCCCAACATCCGATAAGGAATTTATTCTTCACATAGGTAGAATATGATAATTTAGAGTAAATAACCATTGATGGGAACTAAATTTGATTAAGAAGATGAGTTCCCATACCTTTGCTTTTACCTTTCTTCCTTCGGGTGAAGAGTAACCCTTGAGGCTTGTGGCTTGCACTTACTCTCTTGTAGATTTTCATAAGTAAGCTCAAGAGATATGTCATTAGTAACACAAGCACTAGTTTTCCTTTTTGTAATCATTTTTGTCAAGGAATGAAAAGTGGATTACTAAAGCACGAAAACTTTATAATATGAACTAGATTATTCCATGATGTATGCTTAGTTTTAACTTATAAAACAAGCATAGTTAATTCTTTAAGATTATGGGAATAAATCTAATTCATAACATGGAGAGCGATGAATGTAGAAGAATCATATCCAATTTAAGCAAGAAGAAATAAAATATAAATCATTTGATTGATTTTCCTTTTCATCTTAGATTATGCATTTCCATAGAGAAACTTATTCTCTACATGTGAGACTACTTAAGTTATTTAGACAAAAACATTAGTCTCACGATTCTAGATATAAAGAGAGATTCCCTTTATAAGTGTCCTAAGGATTTGAATTCCTTATATGACACTTTATTCTTTTAAGAACTTGGAATATCTCTCTCTATGTCTAGAATATGGCAACAACATGATAATTAATGTAGATCATGCCATAAGGTAGTTAAAACAATTTAAAGCATGTAGATTGCCATAGTATAGAAATGATAAATATGCAAACTACCATATGAGAGGAACTTCTTCCAAAGAATGGTAATATAATCTAACGACATTCTTAAGTGCTTCCCTTTTCTATGTGACTACACAAGACACAAGAGAAATGATATTTGAAGATACTTGCACTTAAAGACATAAGTGTTACCATCCTTTGGCTTTCCTCCATGTTGTAGGCCTTGATTTTTCCGCATAGGATAATTCTTTATTTCCTACAACATCAATATCTTCCCCGAGATGATATGAGTTTTAGATATAATAGTTCAAAACAACTTTGTGTCAAACTTGGATATATAGATCATTGAAGATTGATAGCTTGAGTTAATAAGAATTGAATTGACTCTCTCAAGCACCCCAAAGCTTCATATCATCTCTTTTTCCTGCAAAGCTTGTCAAGCATATTTTGGTACCCATCGCTTGATGGGTCCATTAAGGTTAGTCAACAAAGATCTAGGAACCCAAATGTCCTTTGTGTTAGCACTTGGTAAACTCATTACCTTTCTAGCACAAGTTGCAATTTTGGGTTGCCTAGATACATGTGAATTAATTGACAAGCTAGAAGTGGGATAGTTACCAATGGGACAATCCTTGCATTGATGTCCCTTCTTTTGGCATATGTAGCAAAGGCGATCTTCAAGTCTTGAAGATTTCTTCTTTCCTTGTTTCTTGCTTGCTACATGGTTAGTTAATATTTTCTTTTCTAACACTATGCCTTTTTGTTTCAAATGGGGACAAGACTTAGCTAAGTGTCCCTTCTTTGAGCATTTAAAACAAAGTTTATCATCCTTGTTAATAATCAAGACATTTTTAATATAGGGACATGACCTAATCAAGTGTCCCTTTTCAAAGCATTCACTACACTTCTTACTTTTCTTAGTGTGAAGTGTGGCTTGATCATTACCTTGGATGTTACCTTGCATGGAGGCATGGTTGAGGCTTTTGGCGGAGGTATTGATTTTCTTATTTTGTTCCTTCCTCTTGACAATCCTCAAGTCCTTGACTTTTTCTTCAAGGGATTTTGTGCATGCCATGGTTGTTCCTGTCTCAAGCTTTTTCACCATGTAATCACGGTTATCTTGAGAAGGTTGGGTAGTGCACTTCCCTTTTAGTTGTGTCAAGCTCGTTCTTAGCCTCTCATTTTCTTCCTTGAGCTTTTGACATGTGTCATCTTTTGTTCCTGAAAATTCTAGCTCACAGGTGGAATTACTTGTTGATGAGCAACAAGCATTAGCACATGGTAATATAGTTTCAATTTGAATACATGTGCAAGAGTGAGGTTGTTGGGATTTTAAGTTTTCTATCACAACCTCATGAGCAATGTTTAACATGATATGATCATCCATAAGATTTTTATGAGAGCATAGAAGCATATCATGTTTTTCTTGAAAAGCTAGATTTTCAATTTTTAGCCTTTCTACTTGGTCCTTAAGTAAGGTATTCCTATTTACTAATTGAGCGACACATAATAAAGAGTTATCTTGCTCAATTGAAATAGCTTCATACCTTTGGACCAAGTCAACATGAGAGCACTTTAGCTCCTCATATTCTTTAGTCAACTCATCAAAGCTTTGCATTTTTATGGCGAGAATATCTTCTAGCATGTGACAAGCTTCGCTTTGCTCTCTCGCTCTTTTTAGAAGTTTGAGCATGACCGCCTTGTCTTCTTGGCTTAGATGAGCGTAGAGTTGCATGAATCTTGTTTCATCCTCCTCATCCTCATTTGTGCTTCCGCTATCATTTTCATTAGCCACACAACATATGTGGGAATTGAAATGGAAAGACAAACCTTTTGGAGAGGTGGATTCATCGTTTGGTCTCCAATGTTCATTTTCTTCTTCTTCCTTTAAAGGGTTAGTTTCACAAGAACTAAAGGAAGTAGAAGCATCAACATGTTTGGACTCATCAAATTTACTTTTAATTCTAGTCCAAATATCATGTGCATCATGAATAGGTTCATCATATCTAATTATGAACGCATGATAATCTTCTTTGCTAGGAGAATTACCTAAGATGTCAAAAGCAAGATAATTTAAGCGTAAACATCTTTGATCTTCCTCGGAAGTATTTTTCCCATAATAACTAGAGGGTATGATACTCTTGTCTAAAATTTGTTCTAATCATGAGTCTATGGTTCTAAAAGCATTTATCACACTAGTAGACCATGAAGTATAATTAGAACAATCATTAAGTAAAATCTCAAGAGTTACCTCCTTGATTTTCTTCGGAGGTGTCTTCTTGTTCTTTTGGGATCTTCCTCGAGCCATCACTTCGAGTTGTTAGACTCAATATGAAGTGTCTAGCTCTGATACCAATTGAAAGTCGCCTAGAGGGGGGGTGAATAGGCGAAACCTGAAAATTATTACTCTAAATACAAACTAGATCCCTTGATTAGTGATTGGAACAAGAAACACAATTATCGGAGTGCAAAACTAAGTCCTTTGCTTGAAGGGTGTTGCTTTCAAAGAATGCAGAATTAGCAATACAACTAATAAGTTTATGGAGTATAGAGCAAGAGGACTTAGATAAAGAAGGAGAGATAACGCAAGTTATTTCTTGCAAGGCGTTGCTTCTTTAAATGAGAATTTAACTTGAAGCAACACAAAATAATATTAGCAAAGAATAGTGCAAGAGAACTTAGAGAGGGAGAAAACAAACAAATCAAAAGCAATGAGCACAAGAGACATGGGAGATTTGTTTTACTGAGGTTCGGTTCTTAAGAACCTAATCCCTGTTGAGGAGTCCACTAAGGACGGGTCTTTTTCAACCCTTTCCCTCTCTTCACCGATCACCAAGACTGGCGAGCTCTTCTTCTTCTTTATCAACAAGAGACCGAAGTCTCCGCAAGGCCAACCACAAAGATAAGGGGCTCTTGCTAGCTTTACAATAAATGGGAGTCAAAACTCCACGCACAAATGATCACAAGAGGTAGCACACACTTTCTCTCAATAATTCTCACAAGGCACTATCACTAAACGCACACGAGTAGCTCTTTCTTGCTTGATCTCTCTTTTGTGGCACTTGTGAGGCTTTGATATGTATAGAAGTGTTGCTCTGGTAGATAGGATTGAATACCCAACTCTTGTGTATGAAATGGATCAATGAATGCTTGTGAATGGGCTGGTTGGGGTGGCTTTTATAGCCCTCAACCACCCATATAGCCGTTGGGGCGCATCTGCCAGAATTTGCACTGGCGGACAGTCCGCGACCCTCCAACGGTCGATTCTGACATCTTCAACGGATACTTATGACAGATCAACGGCTATCTGCCTTGGCGACACCATGCGGACGGTCCACCCTTGGTCCCGGACGGTCCGCGCCAGCTTTATAATTCCTTCTGCTCAACTTGTCACCTTCAGGCTTTTCGGTTCTGCGCTGACCGGACGGCCCGCGCCTGAGGCCGGACGGTCCGCGCTTGGTCTCGGACAGTGCTTGCTTTTCCATCAGACGGTCCGTAGTGTAGACTTACTTTTATGCAGTGTTCCTGTCCGAGGGTTACCTTGGTGTCGCGGACGGTCCGCCGCAAGGGCCCGGACTGTCCGCGCTTAGTCTGTTTTACCAAAAAGCTTCTACTGTCCGAAATAATCTACGGTATTCCGGACAGTCGAATTAGAATAGTTGTAGATGAACTTATGCACCTGTGAAATGATCAACTAGAGCAAACTAGTTAGTTCAATTATTTGTGTTGGGCATTTCAACCACCAAAATCATTTAGGAAAAGGTTTGACCCTATTTCCCTTTCAGCATGTCACAAGCGTGGCGGAGCGCTAAGCGTCGCGCCGCGAGCACGGCGAACCGCGCCAAGACGTCGTGCTCGGGACGAGGCCACGCCGGGCAACCTGCGCCCCATGATGTCGCGCCGGGGGCGCCGGGCCGCCGCGAGCTGCGCTTGGGCAAGGCTGCCGCGAGCAGCGCCGGGCCACGCCGGGGCCGGACGCTGGGGGCCGCGCACTGGCCGAGCTCAAGGCCACGCGCCAAGGGCACGTCGGGCTGAGCTCAAGGCCGTGTTGGGGCACACCGAGGCAGGCGCGCACGCGCCAGGGCGAGCAAGCCGGGCGCCACGAGCAGGGGCGGGTGCGCCACGCCGCGCTGAGGCAGGTTGCTGCACGGGGAGGAGCAGGCGAGCCGGGGCCGTCGCGGGCTGGGGCATGCTAGGGCCGCCGCGCCGAGCTGGGCGAGCACCCTGGCCGGGCCACGCCGCCGCGAACGCGCGCACTAGGCCGCGGGGAGAGGCGGGGCTAGGGCGGGCATGCCGGGGCGCCGCGGGTAGGGCGCGACAGGGAGGGCGCGCGCACGCCAGGCCGGCCGTGCCGGGCAACCGCTCCGGGGCGGGCACGCCGCGTCGTGGGGAGGGCGCAAGGGGGAAGGGCGCGCGCGCCATGGCCGGCCGCGCCATAGCCACGGCAAGCGGGGGCCGGGACCGGGGAAGAAGAGGGGGGCGAGGGAGAGGAGGGAGATGGGGCTCACTGTGGGACAAGGCGGCGCGGACGAGCGGCGCAGGCGGGCGGCGGTCCGAGCGACGGGCGAGATGGACGAGAGACGAGCCGAGCGGGGGAGAGGGAGAGAACGTGCGCGCGGGGGGTGTAGAGGAGAGAAAGGGAGGCGGTTTTGGGGGGCTGACGGGTGGGCCCCATCAGGGGGCGGCGGCTGGGTAACCACCCAGCGCGCACGAGCGAGAGGGGAGCGGGCGGGTAGTTGAGGCACGGGGGACGGGGAGGCGGCTGGGCCACGCCACGCCAGTCGGGCCACGGGGAAAGGGGCGCCGGGTTGGGCCACGGGGGGGGGGGGGGGGGAGGGGGCACCGGCCCTAGAGGGAGAGAAGGGGGGGGGGAAGAGAATGGAAAATGGGTTTTTTCCTTTTAATCTATTTTTCTAGTTTGTGTTTTAGCTCTATTCCTTCACCGAAATGCATGATCCATAAATTCACTCAACAAACAAAAGAGATGCATGGTCCGACATGATGCAACAACCAAAAGAATTAACCCTAGGGTTTTACTTACACAAGATGTCGAGCTAATTCTCGCTAGAACTTTGAAAAAGAACAAGGCATAGCGAGAAGAAAAAGAAAGAGGAAAGGTAACGCCCGAATTTGGTGAGTGATGGAGAAAGAAAAAATTTAACTCTAAAATTCGGGGCATTACAAACCTATCCCCCTTAAAAGAATCTCGCCCTCGAGATTCAAGGTTGGCTAGCAAAGAGTTCAGGATATTTAGCCATCAGATCATCCTCACGCTCCCAAGTTATCTCTTCTTCGGAGTGATGACCCCATCCGACTTTGCACATTCTGATAGTTTTCCTCCGGGTGACTCTGTCTGCAGTCTCAATAATTTGTGTTGGCTTCTCAATATTGGTCAAGTCTTCTTGGACTTCGAGACCCTCCACTGGCAACTGCTCTTCTGGCACACACAGGCATTTCTTTAACTGAGACACATGAAAGACATCATGTACGGCAGACAAATTATCTGGCAGACTAAGCTGATAGGCCACTTCTCCGCGCCTTGCGAGAATTTGATATGGACCAATGTAGCGGGGTGCTAGCTTGCCTTTGACTCTGAATCTTCTGACTCCTCTGATAGGCGAAACTTTCAAGTAGACAAAATCTCCAACTTCGAAACTCAGCTCTCATCTTCTTGTGTCTGCATAACTTCGCTGCCTTGATTGTGCTATCTTCAGGTTCTCTCGAACCATCTCCAGGCTGATCCTATTGCAACGGAGTTCTACAACTCCTTCCATAAAGCGCCTGAAATGGTGACATCTTCAAGCTGACATGGTAACTGTTGTTATAGGATAATTCTGCATAAGGTAACCTCTTGTCCCATCCGGACTGATCTTGCAACGCACAAGCTCTCAACATGTCTTCGAGGATTTGATTAGTTCTTTCAGTCTGACTGTCTGTCTGCGGATGGTAGGCTGAACTAAAATTCAGATGTGTACCCAAGGCTTAATGCAACTGCTGCCAGAAATGAGAGGTGAACTGCGTTCCTCTGTCTAACACTATCTTATTTGGTACACCATGAAGACAAACGATCTGGGACATGTACAACTCTGCCAATACTGCACTGTTGTAGTTGGTCTTGACAGGTATGTAGTGGGCTGACTTGTTTAAGCGGTACACTACTACCCAAATGGAATCGTAGCCGGCTCGAGTACGAGGCAATCCGACTATGAAGTCCATTCCGATTTCATCCCATTTCCACTGAGGAATCCGCAACGGCTGCAACAACCCAACTGGCTTCTGATGCTCTGCCTTGATCCATCGACAACTATCACACATAGCCACGTGCTCTGCGATTTCCCTCTTCATTCCGTACCACCAGAACATTTTTTTCAGATCCTGATACATCTTCTCACTTCCAGGGTGTATAGAATAAGCTGTCTCATGAGCTTCCTTGAGGATCAATTCCTGAATGGACTGGACATTGGGAACACACAAGCGGTCTTTGAACCATATCATACCTTCTGCATCTTCCCGAAAGTCTTTACCTCTGCCTTCTAGAATTAGTTGCCGGACTTCATTGATCTTCTCGTCATTCTTCTGTGCTTCTTTGATTTCCTGCTCTAGGGTTGGCTCTAACTCAACTGTCACTCCCCGCATATTGTTCAGAAATCCGAGGCTCAACCTGTCAAACTCTTTAGCCAACTCATAAGGCATCGGATGAGCGACCATCATAATGACTTGACTCTTCCTGCTCAAAGCATCTGCCACTACGTTCGCTTTGCCTGGATGGTAATGAATCTCCAATTCATAGTCTTTGATCAACTCTAACCATCTATGTTGCCTCATATTCAGCTCCGACTGAGTGAATATGTACTTCAGGCTCTTGTGGTCTGTGTAAACATCACATTTCTGCCCATATAGATAGTGCCTCCATGTCTTTTGTGCGTGAACCACTTCTACCAACTCTAGGTCATGGATTGGGTAATTCTTCTCATGAACCTTCAGCTGTCGGGACGAGTAAGCCACAACTCTTCCCTCTTGCATCAACACGCATCCCAAACCAGTGTAACAAGCGTCGCAGTACACTAAGAAGGGCTTGTGCACATTAGGCAAGACTAAGACAGGTGCTGTAGTCAACTTCTCTTTCAGCGCTTCAAATTCTTCTTGACATTTCTGGGTCCACTTGAACTCCACTTTGTTGCCTAGCAAAGCTATCATTGGTTTCGCAATCTTCGAGAACCCTTCAATGAATCGCCGATAATATCCAGCCATTCCAATGAAACTCTTGATTCCTCGAGCATATGTTGGTGCTTTCTAGTTCATAATATTTGCCACTTTCTTCGGATCCACAGCCAATCCTTATTTGTTTATTATGTGACCCAAGAACAGGACTTCATCAATCCAGAACTCGCACTTGCTCAACTTTGCATACAGCTGGTGCTCTCACAATCTCTGCAATACCATCCTCAAATGATCTGCATGCTCCTCCTCACTTTGAGAATATATAAGAATGTCATCAATAAATACCACCACAAACTTGTTGAGATAATCCATAAATACACTATTCATCAGATTCATGAAGAAGGCCGGTGCATTCATTAGGCCAAAAGACATCACAGTGAACTCATACAACCCATACTTGGTAATGAATGCCGTCTTCAGAATGTATGAAGGTCGAATCCTGAGCTGGTGATAACCCGACCTCAAATCTATCTTTGAGAACACGCTGGCTCCTCTCAACTGGTCGAACAGATCTTCTATTCTGGGCAAGGGGTACTTGTTCTTGATTGTTACCTCATTCAGAGCTCGATAGTCGATACACATCCTTCTGGTGCCATCTTTCATCTCCACGAACAGGACAGGGGCGGCCCAAGGCGAGGTGCTTGGCTGTCACACCCGGTTTTAGAAGGTAAACCGAATGCGAACCATGTACGTGCCAGGATCAGTTATTCACGTACACAGCGATTATATAAATGACTCATCATAGCGCAATGCTTCGAATTACAATAAAGAGTAAGTAATAATATTACAAACTAGAGCCATTTACATAATATAAATCAAAGTACACAGAATCGAAACGTAGCCAACGTAAACAACCCACCACAGGCAGCTGACTGGGGGAGGTCGCTAGCCTAATCCTCGAACTCGTCGAAGTCCTGAAACTCCTGGAGATCCGCCTTGACGCCTTCTTCTTTACCTGAGCATAGATTGCACCAAAGGCAACCTGGTGTTTTGTGAAAGCAAGGGTGAGTACACATCAACGTACTCAGCAAATGTCCCGTTTGGCTAAAGTGGACTAGCTTTATGTGGGGTTAAGTCGAGCAGTTGCTTTTAGTTGGTCAGGTTATTATTACTAGTAGAAAGTCAGGTTTTAGCTTAACCCAAGTTATTAACCCAAAGTACTCTTTCCAAACGGAAAGAATACCACTTACCATTACCATAAGCATAATCATAACCATCCTCCTCATCACCACCTGTAAACCATACATCTCTGATCAAGTATCTCTAATCAATGGAGCTCCCTTGGCCGCTCATAACCGCGAGCACGGCTGATATATCAGTTTCATAACACTCTGCAGAGGTTGCGCACTTTACCCACAAGCCGTGATTCCCTCTTGCCTCAGGCCGATCAAACCCTTAAACACTACCAAGGTGAATAGGTAGGGTTTCACTATGTAGCCTTTACAAAGATTCCCCGAGGCTGTAGCCGCCCGTTAGGTTTCCTAAATGCACCGCACTCCTCCCCAAGGGGCGAACCAAACCTGGCAGAGCGAGCCACATACACCGAGCCCCATTAACGGCACGACGGCTAAGCGAACTACACCCCAGTTCCTCTAATTATTCAGCTAAGGGCATCCCATTCCACCCTCATGGTTGCACTGTTTTCCCGGGCGGTCATCCAACAAACAGGTCCTTACGGAGAGGCACTCGAGAAACCGCTCGAGCCCCCTTGAATACCACAGATACAACATCATAATAAAGGAGGGAAACACCGTATCATTGATAATTCTCATCATGTTCATTGATTAGAGTTGAGCAATAGCATAAAGCTAAACAATAATAACCCAAAAGGTAATCAAGGACAAGGTAAATACAAAGCTAGTCAATCCTTAGGTTGATCATGGTATGCGGGTTGATGAATTATAAAGTAAATTGGACATAATAGGTCAGAGGACACTTGCCTTCACCAAACAGATGCTCAGGGTCTTCAGCTTCGTAGAACTCGAAGAGCTGGGTCATTTGGTCGCCGAAGCTTGTTCGTCGATTCCTCGAAGCTCGGAAATGGATCGCAGTCTATTCGCGACGCACAGCGAATACAAACAGGCACAAACAAACATATACTTGCATAAGAACATTACACCATACGAGATAAAATATTATAAAAGCGAGCAATATAAAATAGAGAGCGCTTCTACAGTTATGCGAGGAAAAGAACCGCGATAGTCGAAGCTATGGTCGAGGGGTTAGCATGTTTACACTAATCAAATGTAAATTAATACTACTAATTAGTTTTGACTAACTTACTATTTTAATAGTTGACAGTTAAGCAAGTAACTTAATTAATATGAGCGATTCTAAGCGAGACGAATTAACGACGCACGACGTGCAAACACGATGTGCGCAACGCGCAGACACAAACGACTTAGCGCGCGGACAACGCGCGATACGCGCGAACGGCATGCGGCAAGGCGCGCGACACACGCGAACGGCACACGACAACGCATGCGAACAACACGCGCAACACTCGCGAACGACACGCGACGACGTGCGCGAAACAGCATCGCGACACGCGCAGACCGACATGCGAAACTAATAATTAAACAATGTGATTAAACTAAATAATTATTAATAAATAAGATTTCAGTTAAGGTTAATCATATTGGTGACTAATTATAAATGCGCGAATCGAATTCCTAAATTAGATTTTTAAATTGAAATGTCGTTTTAGTAGCCACTGGTTAAACAAACGTTTAACTAAATTAAATAAAATGTGAAAAAATTGGGATAAATATTTCTAAATTAAGATAATTTTAATACGAATCTAACTCAACTTGAATGGATCGAATCGGGTTTAAAACGCAAAAGTTATGAATGTTTTAAATCATACTGTAATTCGCGCAGACTAAATTTACAGAATTGCCATCTTCTTCCTCTCTTCATCTTCTTCCTCCCATCCATGGAAGAGAGAGGAGAGGAAGGGGAGGGGGTTGCGCAGGGGAGGACGAGGTTGGGCCGGCCGGGGGTGGGCGCGGCCGCACGGGGAGCGAGGGGAGCGGCCACCGCTGCCGGGGAGGGGTGCGCGCGGGCGCGGGAGCACGGGAACGCGGGCGCCACCGCCGCCGCCGCCGGGGAGGGAGAAATGGGCGCCGTCGAGGAGGGGAAATGGAGGGGGGAGGGGCGCCGCCACCGGGGAAGGTGAGGGGAGAGTGGGAGAGGCTCTGCACGGACGGGAAAACGAAGAAACGAAGAAACCCTAGGTGCAACAATGGAGGTTTCTCACCGGGGAAGAAGACCCTCGCCGGAGCCGAGGAGAAATCCGTCGATTGCCGGAGATTCGGGGATCCAATCGATGAACCGAACACGCTGCGACGAAGCCTTCGACGAGACAAACGCAGCGGTACCCTCGGATTCCGCGGACGATGCACGGATTGGGAGTAATTGCTCGCCGGAGTTGTCGTCGGAGTTGGAACCGCCCCGAACTTCGGCGAGCAATACCGGGAGCTAGGGATTGGATTTGGAGAAAACGTTTCGTGTTCTGTAACGGGCTCGACGAGATGAAGCCGGACATGTATATATACCTAGGGTTTGGACGAGATAAAAATTCGGTTAAAATTCGGATTTTACTATTTTTAAAATTCGAAAAAGCCTAGAAATCCATATTTTGTGCTCAAAATATTATAGATACTTTCAAAAATTCCAAAAAAATTCCTATAAATGTTTTGGCACCTAATGAACTCAAAAAACATAATTAGAATTTCTAAAAACATTTTTAGGTTCCACAAATAAATAGATTTTGTTTTCCGGAAAATAGAAAAATATTCCGAAAAATATGAAAATTTACCGAGCGCTTCTATAAGATATGTTAACATATTTCAAACACATTTTGCACTTAGAAACACTATGCAACAGCATGATTGCAACAACCAAAGTGCCTCTAGGGCTCATTCCACTAGGTTTACGCTAATATAAAACAAAATGATTCTCCATTTTTAGTGAAAAGAGAAAGGAAAGCGAAGAACTGAGAGAGTAACACCTGAATTTTGTGGATATTAGAAAAGAAATTTTATACCCCCAAATTCAGGGTGTTACATTGGCCTTATGTAACCTTTCTCTAACAGCTCATCAATCTGCTTCTTAAGTTCAACTAACTCTGGTCTAGATACTCTGTAGGCTCTCTTAAAGATGGGGGCGGTTCCAGGAAGAAGCTCTATGGCAAACTCAACTTTTCGCTCGGGTGGCATACCAGGTAGATCCTTCGGGAACACATCCGGAAATTCTGACACCACTTTGATAATCTCGAGTGGATCTGCTTCACTGCTATCAATAGCCATCTGATAACAACTTCCTTTCCTTGGCTCAGGTGGGACTAACTCAGTCATCACTTCCTCTCCTAGTGGGGACATGAACTTGATTGTCCTCTTATCACAACTGATAGTTGTCTGATACTTATCTAACCAGTTTATCCCTAGGATAACATCTATTCCCCGAGTACTCATTACTATGAGGTTAGCGGGAAATGCTATCCCCCTTATTTCCACACTTACATTCAAGCAAACACTATCAGCTCGAATTCTACCACCGACTGAATCAATTTGAATGGGTGTTGACATGGTAGTTATTGGAAGATTATGTGCTTCTACCCATGATAATGCGTAGCTCCAGTATCAAATAACACTTCTGCAATATGGGAGTCGACTGGAAACATACCTACTATCATGCCGGGGGTTTTCTAAACTGCTTCAGCCTCCAAGTGGTTCAGTCTCCCATGGTTGTAGCGTGGCTAGGAGCGATTGTCTGCTCCAGGCTGAGACACATTCTACTTTGTCGGGGCACTAGGGCCTGACTGCTGCTGGGCTGCCTTCTTCGGACAATGCATTACCCAATGACCTTGCTCTCCACAATGGAAACATGCTCTGCTTTCGCCTTGAGCTGGGGCTGCTTGACTGCTCTGGTTGGTTGCTGGGGCGGGAAGACGAGGTGCCTGCTGGTTCTGCCTCTGGAACTGACCTCCTCCTTACTGATGGTTCTGGCGATTCTGCTGCTGGTGCTGAGGGTACTGCTTCTGAAACTGCTGCTGCTGAGGTGGGCGCTGGTTCTGTCTGAACTGTTGAGGTGGATTGCCCGAGAAACGAGGGTGATGGCTGCTCCCAGGCTGAGGCCCACTGATCTTGCGCTTGCGATCCTCCATCTCCTTGCGCTTCCTCTCTGTCATGATCGCTCTGTCGATCAGGTGCTGGAATGTGGGGAAGGTGTGGTTCATCAGTTGATACTGCAGAGGGTCGACCAAGCCTCTCAAGAAACGATACTGCCTCTTGGTGTCTGTGTTGACATCTTCAGGTGCGTAGCGGGACAGCTGCAGAAACCTGTCTCGGTACTGTTGGGACCATGCTTCGTCGTCGAAGGTCCTGCAAAAAGAAACAACTTCAGCTGAAGCTGCTTGAACATGATGCCGAATACACCGTTCATGAAGCTTCGGAACTACAGCATATCCAAGACGAAGGGTCGAACCGACTTAAAGATAAAATGACCTTTTAGCCTACAAAGGTCTGGGTCATTGTTGTAAACTTTATGAAGGGCATAATTGTAATTCCTCACGAGCTGTGTCCTGTGCCTATAAATAGTGAACAGTATTCCTTTACTATTCACGCATTCCTGTAATTGCCAACACATCACTCGGAAACTATTGTTTGTCAAGGCAAAGGTATAGATGTACCTAAACATTGTATTCAAATACCTTAAATTCATATAATAAGACATGTGAATGATGTTATTCATTTTCAATGTATTTATCTTTAACGTTTCATATTTTATATTAATTTATACTATCTTTATAAGATTAGTTACGAAGGTGAAACCTTCGTAACATTATGCTTGTGACCTTCGTCCGAAGATTCATTAAATCCTTGTGGAGATAATGCTTTGACGGACGAAGAGAATTAATGTTTAACATTTTATGTTGCCTTGTTCTTAACTCATAGCATTTGAGAACAAGTCCCCAACATTGGCGCCCACCTCCGGTGAACTCACTTCCACTTTTTCGAGCTGATGGCTTCGTTCAACATTCAAGCTGGAGCTGCTTCGGCTCTGAAGTTGGTACTCCCGATAACAGGCGGTTCATGCTCAGAGCCAGCCAACAAGAAGCAGAAGAAGGAGGCACAGAGAAGGGTACAACATGTCGGGGTGCAAGGACCCTTCATCAAGTCAAGATGGTCTCACATTCCAATTACCTTCTCCCAAGAGGATCTTCAACTCAAGGATTACCCACACAACGATGCTATAGTTATCTCTTGTGTGATCAAAGGATTTCTGGTCCATAATGTTTTGGTTGATACAGGCAGCGCAGCTGATATCATATTTGCTAAAGCCTTCAGACAGATGCAAGAGCCCGAAGATAAAATTCGTGATGCCATACATCCCCTTTGCGGCTTCGGAGGAAGGTAGATTGTAGCACTCGGCAAAATCACAATGCCAGTGACCTTCGGATTTATCAACAACACAAGGACTGAACAAGTTGTGTTTGATATTGTTGACATGGAATACCCTTACAATGCAATCATTAGTCGTGGTACTCTCAATGCCTTCGAAGCAATTCTTCATCCAGCTTATCTTTGCATGAAGATACCTTCGGACCAAGGGCCCATTGCTATTCATGGAAGTCAGGAAGCTGCCAGAAGGGCCGAAGGAAATTGGACAGATTCAAAAGCAATCCATAATATAGATGGAGCTGAAGCTTGTGAGCAATACAAGTTCAGAAGAGAAAAAGCTGCTTCGGTAGATCAGCCGAAGCCCATGCTCTTATGTGAGGACACAGCAGAGCAGAAGGTGCTATTGGGATCTCAATTGTCCGAAGAACAGGAGAAAACCTTGATAAGGTTTTTGTTCAACAATAAAGATGTTTTTGCTTGGTCAGCTAATGATCTTTGCGGAGTTAACAGGGATGTTATTGAGCACTCGTTCAATGTTGATCCATCCTTCAGACCCAGAAAGCAGAGGCTTCGGAAGATGTCTGATGACAAGGCCGAAGGTGCTCGGAATGAAGTGAAAAGACTCCTTAGTGCCGGAGTTATTAGAGAGGTAAAATACCCAGAATGGTTGGCTAACACTGTTATGGTGAAGAAGGCCAATGGTAAATGGAGAATGTGTATCGATTTTACTGATCTCAATAAGGCCTGTCCGAAGGACGAATTTCCATTGTCAAGGATAGATTCCTTAGTCGATGCAGCAGCTTCATCAGAGCTTATGAGTCTGCTGGATTGCTATTCAGGCTACCACCAAATCTGGATGAAGAAGGAGGATGAACCGAAAACCAGCTTCATAACCCCTAGTGGAACATATTGTTACCTTCGGATGCCTAAGGGGCTTAAGAATGCTGGAGGAAGCTTCAGCAGAATGACAGCGAAAGTTCTCCATTCTCAGATAGGCAGGAATGTGCTAACTTATGTTGATGATATCATTGTAAAAAGCACGAAGCAAGATAATCACATTGCTGATCTGCAGGAGACCTTCGCTAATTTTAGACAGGCTGGTTTAAAGCTGAATCCAGAAAAATGTGTCTTCGGAGTGAAGAAGGGGAAATTTCTTGGTTGCCTAGTTTCAACAAAGGGAATTGAGGCTAATCCAAGCAAAATTGAAGCTATACTTCAAATGGAACCACCAAGTACAAAGAAGGGGGCTCAAAGATTGACAGGAAGGCTGGCATCTCTCAACAGATTCATATCTAGATCAGCAGAGAGAAATTTACCATTTTTCGAAGTGCTGAAGTCAGCCGAAGTTTTTCAATGGGGACCAGTTCAGCAGAGAGCCTTCGAAGAACTGAAGCAGTATTTGATAGATCTAACAACACTAACTCCACCAACGCCAGGGGCTCCTTTGTTATTATATGTGGCAGCTTCGCACTCAGCGGTGAGTGCAGCACTTGTCCAGGAGAAGCTTGAAGGCCAAGTCAAGAAGCAGGCCCCAATATATTTTGTATCCGAAGTTCTTAGTTTATCAAAGAAAAATTATACAGAATTGGAGAAAGTACTGTATGCTGTTTTGATGGCCTCCAGGAAGCTTCGGCATTATTTTCAAGCTTACAACATAATTGTTCCTTCTTCACAACCTTTGAAGGATATTATGAGAAACCGAGAAGCTACTGGAAGGATTGGAAAATGGGCTGCAGAGCTCAATGAATTTTGTATTGATTATGTCCATAGATCTTCGATTCAGTCCCAAGCGTTGGCATACTTCATTGCTGATTGGACGCCCGGGGCTCAAGAGGAAGAAACGAATAAAGATACCGAAGCATGGACAGTGTTTTGCGATGGGTCTTGGGGAACCTTCGGAGCAGGAGCAGCTGCTGTGTTGGTCTCACCTTCCAAAGTTAAAACTTGTTATGCGGCAAGACTTGATTTCAGTTGTACAAACAATATTGCTGAATACGAAGCTCTGCTCTTGGGTCTTCGGAAGTTAAAGGCAATGAGCATCAGAAGGGCCATTCTTAAAACTGATTCCCAAGTTATTTCTGGTCATGTTGACAAGAGCTATAAAGCAAGAGATCCGAAGCTTGAAAAATATCTAGATACAGTCCGAAGGATCGAGGCTTCCTTTGAAGGATTCTCTGTTAAAAATATTCCTCGTGGAGAAAATGAATATGCTGATCTATTGGCCAAGTCAGCAGCACAGGGGCTGCCTTTACCTTCGGAAGTATTGTTCGAAACAATAAAAGCACCTTCGGTCGAGCTTCTTGAAAGAGCGGTCCTCAATATATCCCCTGTCTATAGTGAAGATTGGAGAACTGAAATCATCTCTTTCCTTCAGGGTAATTTTCTTTCAGACGACAAAGCTTACAACAAGAGGATAGAAGCAAGAGCTCGACCATATGTCATAATAGAAGGGGAGCTATACAAGCGTGGGGTCTGTTCCCCGTTTCTCAAGTGTTTATCCAGATCCGAAGGTATAGAATTAATGAAGGAAATACATGCAGGCCTGTGTGGATCTCACATTGGATCTAGGCCTTTGCTTGGGAAAGTTTTTCGTCAAGGATTTTATTGGCCAAAGGCAGCTTCGGATGCAGCGGATTTAGTCCAAAAGTGCGAAGGTTGTCAGAAATGTGCAAGAGATCAAAAACAATCTTCGTCTTTAACTCAATTAATACAACCCACTTGGCCGTTGCAAAGGTGGGGCCTTGATTTACTAGGTCCATTACCACCAGCACAGGTAAACTTAAGATATGTTGTAGTGGCAGTGGAATATTTTTCTAAGTGGATTGAGGCAAAGCCTCTAGCCACAATAACTTTGGTTACTATTCAAAAGTTTTTCTGGCAAATTATTGTTTGTCGCTTCGGAGTGCCGAAGGCCATCACTGTGGATAATGGGACACAGTTTGATTCTGAAGCTTTCAGAGAATTTTGTGATCAAATTGGCACGAAGATCCATTTTGCATCAGTTCGACATCCGGAGTCAAACAGACTTGTCGAAAGAGCTAACGAGATCATATTGACAGGAATAATGAAGTCAATCTTCAATCAGCCCAGGGGAAAGTGGCCAGACGAGTTAATCAAAGTGGTGTGGAGCCATAACACAACCATGTCAAGATCAACAGGCTTTACGCCATTCAAACTATTGTTTGGGGATGAAGCAATAACCCCGGAAGAGGCCAAAGTAGGATCGATAAGAACAGTAGCTTCAGCAGAAGGTGAAGACGAAGTGATTGCTCTGTGGAAAAAGATGCTATAGAGGGATCAGACTTCAAGCTGTGGAAAATATCAATAAATATCAAGCCGAAACAATAAAATGGCGTGACAGGAAGGTTAAGCTCAAGAACATTGAACCAGGACATCTGGTGCTTCGAAGAATAGCCAACCCTGAAACAGTAGGCAAACTACAGCTGAAGTGGGAAGGACCTTTTTTGGTGGTATCTTCGTCAAGACCCGGTTCCTATAGATTGAAGGATATGGACGGCAACGACATTCCTAGATCATGGAATGCGGATGAGCTTCGGCGATATTATGTTTAGTTTGATGTAATTTTTTCTATTCTTTTTTGTGGCACCCTTTTCCTTTCCAAAGGGGGAGAAAGGTTTTTAATGGGGCCACAACATGTAATTTTTCTTTTCCTTATTTCCATTCTATAAAAGTGATATCCCCCAAAAAATGTAAATGTAAATGCCAAAGGGAAAAAGAAAAGAAAACAGGGAGAAGCTCAAAAGTCGTTCCTAAGGGAATGCAGAGCTTACAGCGAAAAGTCAATGCTGATTCCGCTGAAAGTAAAAGGCGAAGAAGCTCCTAAGGGAGGCTTACAGCGAAAAGTCAACGCTGATTCCGCTGAAAGTAAAAGGCGAAGAAGCTCCTAAGGGAGGCTTACAGCGAAAAGTCAACGCTGATTCCGCTGAAAGTAAAAGGCGAAGAGGCTCCTAAGGGAGGCTTACAGCAAAACGTCAACGCTGATACACCGAAGAGTAAACGTTGAAGCTAAAAAGTAAAAAGATTTGAATCATTCCCAAGGGAATGAAGGGCTATGATTATGGTTTTTGAGTATGTGTCCCAATATTCATCTACACAATACATTTCATCATGTCATTTGCATTCATAAACATTCATTTAGACATATATAGAATCATCATCATACCACACAAAAAGATAGGTGCTTCGGCAATAAGGAAAGACTTCGCAAAAGGAAAAAAAATTATGCTTCGTTGTGTACGAAAAGAAGGGAAGGTGTTTTTCGCCTTTGGCTCAAAAAAGAAGTTTCGTCCACAGCAAAGCAGATTGTACACAGATAGCAGAAACAAAATATATTATAAGGTATGTACAAATTTACATGAGTTTTTCCATAATGATATTACAAAAGTCTCTCCAGAATTTTTTGCAGGAAAGAATATCGTAGCAACTATCAAGCTTCAGGTCGTCATACTTCAGCTTTGTCATACTTCAACTTCGTTATACTTCAGCTTCGTCATCCTACATATATTAAAGAACAGAATAAGAAAGGTGCAAATTTCAAGGAGAAGGTAAAAGTAATAAATATAAGTTTCTTACCGGCTTAAGATGACTTCGAGCTTCGTCACCCGCCATTTTCCGCCCGCCATTTACCCAAATCTGGGTCATAAATCTATTTCCGATGCTTCGGGCAAGGCTTGGAATATCTATCAGATCTGATGATGATAAGCTGAAGTTTGGTCTATTCACAATTTTTCCATGCGTGCAGCCAGCCTTCAGAAAAGCGGTGGCTGTGCCCCGAGAAGCTACCAGGGCACAGAAGTCAGCATGGCCACCAATAACTTCGTCAAGAGCGTCAACCTCGCCTTCAATATATTCTAATGTGCTGGGCAGGTTTTCAGCTGAAGGTGTAAATTTTTCAGAGCTGGCTCCGATAGAATGAAACACATCCTTCAGCTGCTGCACGCATCGACTGCCAAAGTTTAGGCATTTCTCTTGAAGCTCCTTCAAGGATTTTTGCAAATTTGAATTCTTCTCCATCTCAGTTTTAAGGCTTGCTTCAAGGTGTTTCTTTTCCTGCTCAGATTTTTCTGATTGTTTGAGCAATTCATTCTTTAAACTGTTATTCTCGGCTTGGACCTCAGCCAAGGAGCCTTCCATAGACTGAATAACAAAGTCTTTCTTTTCTAATGCACCTTCGTGTTCTTTAGCCATGATTTCAAGGTCCTGGATGGTGAAGTCCTTCTTTTTCAGAACAGCTTCGTAATTTTCAACTTTTTCTTCCAAATCTTTGATGATAGTTTTGTTCTTCTCCTCTTCGAGATCTTGTTGCAATTTTAGAACCTTACTTAATAGTATACTCTGCCAAAACGATCTTCGTCAGAAAACGACCTAAAAAATAAGAAAATATAATAATAATAATAATAATAATATTTGTTACCTTAAAATTAGCATAGAGTAGGCTTCCGGTGATATGGTGTCGCTGGTACCTGCTGAGGTCCGCTTCTAGCTTCGGCAGGCCAACGCTTTTGGAGAGGGTTCTAACAACTTTGGCCTCCGTGCGGTTCCGAAGGCATCTTAGCTTCCCTTCGTTGACCCCACCAAATAGCGTAGCCCCTGGCTTATACCCGCAAGATATGGCATATTTTTTCAATTCTTCTTTTTCGGCGCCTGTTAGCTCTTGTCCAAGCAAATCTTGAAAGTTAAAATTTTCTTCTTCTAAAATGTCATCGATCTGCTTCTTTCCCTTTTCAGTTGTCGTGGTTACCGCAGCCACAGCAGCTTCTTCTTCAGCCATTTTCAGGAGAATATTGTCAATAACCTCAAGAGTGGTTTCCAGATTCGAACCTTCCGTGGTCCTAGCTTCGGCCCCAGCAGCTTCGGCGTCGCCGGTTTCAGCTTCGGTGGTTTCCACTCTGGAAGCTTCGGCTGTGGCGCCTTCGGCTTCAGCGGTCTCGGCAAAAACAATTTTTTACACTGTCGCCGGTGGCGGCGTCTGATGAATCACATCTGCTATTTGAATAATTCTTCGTTTTTTCGGCAGTGCAGGACTTTCTGCTGCCGAAGCTTCTTTGCCCTTCTGAAAAAACTTCGTCAGTTCCGGCGCCAGCGGACTTAGCTTGACAGGCAAGGGTTCAGTCATTACCTTCAGAATCTCTTCTACTTCGACAGCAGAAGGTGTCGCAGGAGTGTTTTCTTCTCGAACCAACGTTTTTGGTTCTGGAGATGCAGTTTTCCTTTTTCTTGCAGCAGCCACCTTCGGCTCAGGGCTCAACTTTTCAGGGCTCAGCTTTTCAGAAGTCTCCTTTTTCTTTTTGGTCACTTTGGTGCTCTCTTCGTCAACGGCGCTGGCAATTCTTTTTCTCTTCGGGCCTCCAGCATCTCCGCCCAATCGCCCATAATCAGGATATTCAAAGCCTATAGCATCAAGTACCCTGTTTAGCCTTCGTTTCGGCCGGGTGCCGAAGGCTGCTATCATCAATTGGTCCTCTTTTTTAGAGTAATTTCCAAGAATTTCAGTACTCATTATTTTGATTGTTTCGAGCCATTCTTGGCAGGGTGCCTTAAAATATTTCTTGAATTTATAATGATAGGGTAGTCGGACAAGCTCCCCCTCTTTCTTCTCTCCTTTAAGCTTCGGCATAGCCCATTCCTTCATAGTTGGAAATACTTTGAAGGCCAGAAACTCCTGCACCAAATCCCTAGTGCCAATGTGCTCTGCAATAATTCTGAATTCAGCCAACGCCGTTTGGGTTGGACCTTCTGGTGTCATGCTGCACTGGGGTCGGGTTTCTCCGAAGATTAGCTCAAGCGGGCTCTGTACAAGCTTCTCCTTGTCGTCATCAACTTTGACGTAGAACCATTCTGATTTCCAGCCTGCCGGCCACTTGCTTCGATAGCTGATCACAAGAAATTTTGTAGTTTTCCGATATGCAAAATTGTAACAGCCAAAATTTTCATGTAGACCATCCTTTCTGGCCTTAGTTTGGTAGTGTAGCTCGTGTACTCGGCAGAAACCTTCGGCAAATGGCTCCACCCCCTGGCTTCGGAGAGCCCAAATATAAACACTAAGTCTAACAATAGCGTTAGGAGTTAGTTGATGGAAATAGATCCCAAACTTTTGTAGCACATCAGCAATCATCCTATTCAAAGGAAATCTCAAACCAGCTTTGAGGAAACTCTTAAAGATCACTATTTCATCTTTCTGTGGCTTCGGGGTAATCTCTTCTCCACCAAAGCGAATCATCTTTTTCTCATCTTCGCTGAAGTAGCCCGACTTCACCATCTTTGGGAAATCAGCCTTCGAGATGGTCGACTTCCCGAAGTCCAGATGACTAGGCTTGCTCGGTACTGCGATATTGTAATCACCGTCAGTATCAGCCTCCTCAATATCTGCTTGTTCTGCTTCAGCAGCAGGGATGTCTTCTGATGTCATCAATCCAGATCGCTTCATTGCTTCAGAAATAGGAACAGTTTCCGCACCTTCGGCTTCGTCTCCCTCGCGCTCAACTCTAGCAGTAGAGCGCACTCTGGCCATTTAATTTTAAATTTCTTGAATTTTTTTTTTGGAAAATAATAACCTTTTCTTCCGAAGCTCTTCTTCTGACGAAGCAAACACCAAATTGGAGCTTCGTTTGAATGCGAAAGTCAAGCTTCGGCTATGGTTAAAAATTTTGGCAGCAAAACAGTGCAATAGCAATGAATGATGTGGTAACTTCACACCTACCCGTGTGTTTATATAGTGATGCAGGTAAGAAGGTGAATCGTCAGGATTTTTACACCAGGCAAACAGTTGCTCGCACCCGCTGAACGGTGGGCCGCAAAAATCAGAACAGTGAACCTGCATGGTGGGACCGCTACGCGCTCGAAAGCTGTATCATTTCTCGACAACGAGCTCAGGGAAGGTGTTTTTTGGACCTTCGGCTTCCTGAAGCCTAAGAGACTTTTTCACGGATCAAGCTCGTTACGAAAAACGATCTAGCACCGCGAAGGGTCTACTGTTGGGACCATGCTTCGTCGCCGAAGGTCCTGCAAAAAGAAACAACTTCAGCTGAAGCTGCTTGAACATGATGCCGAAGACACCATTGACGAAGCTTCGGAACTACAGCATATCCGAGACGAAGGGTCGAACCGACTTAAAGATAAAATGACCTTTTAGCCTACAAAGGTCTGGGTCATTGTTGTAAACTTTTATGAAGGGCATAATTGTAATTCCTCACGAGCTGTGTCCTGTGCCTATAAATAGTGAACAGTATTCCTTTACTATTCACGCATTCCTGTAATTGCCAATGCATCACTCGGAAACTATTGTTTGTCAAGGCAAAGGTATAGATGTACCTAAACATTGTATTCAAATACCTTAAATTCATATAATAAGACATGTGAATGATGTTATTCATTTTCAATGTATTTATCTTTAACGTTTCATATTTTATATTAATTTATACTATCTTTACAAGATTAGTTATGAAGGTGAAACCTTCGTAACATTATGCTTGTGACCTTCGTCCGAAGATTCATTAAATCCTTGTGGAGATAATGCTTTGACGGACGAAGAGAATTAATGTTTAACATTTTATGTTGCCTTGTTCTTAACTCATAGCATTTGAGAACAAGTCCCCAACAGGTACTCACTGACTGACATAGGCCCTTGCATGAGCGCCAGGAACTCCTCATTCTTCACTGTCATCAGACCTGCTGGAACATCATACTGACGGAACCTATCTCTGAATTCTTCCTAGGTGATAGCGTCGGGGTTGGCATGGGTGGCGAGATAGGACTCCCACCAAGACTGGACTGCTCCTCTCAACAGGCGGGGACCATACAGAACTTTCTCCCTATCATCACACTAAGTGGTGTGCAACTCCCGCTCCACAGTACGCAGCCAATCTTCAGCATCCATGGGGTCAGAAGAATGAGCGAACACTGGGGGATGTCCTCTCATGAATTCAGCACGCTTGTCCCTAGGCATCTGAGGCTGAGGTGGGGGCTGATGCTGATGCTGCTGAATGGCGGCCAGAGTCTGACCGATGGCTTGAACTGCCTGAGTCTGCATTAGGAACATCTGCTCGATGGTCATCGGGGGCGGTGGTGGCAGCTGGTGACGGGGTGTCTCATCCTGCGGGGCTGCCTGCTCCTGCTGAGCACGCCTTCCTCCTCTGCGCCTGTTTTCTGACATCTGCAGAATGCAATCACATATCAGAACTGATCTTGCAAGCTTGCAGCATTAGAAAAGAGTATAGAATTCTTCCACAGCACTGAACAGATGAACATCTTCACTGATTTCCAACATAGGCAAACACAACTTCTCAGATAAACTGGAAAGTGGAATAAAAAGGCTTCCCAACTAGATAGCTAACTTCATTAACATCTAACAGGTAAATTAAGGTGTAGGGGATGCCCACACTCTGGTGACAGTCATTACAAAGATCCAAATCCAACATAGTTCATCATGACAAACATGAAAGCACAGGATAAGCAAACTACCCTGTCTAACTAAGACTAACTAAAAGTAAGACCGAGACTAAGACTAAGACTAAAACTTCTATTTTAAGCATTTATTATAGGACCCAACACTGACAATCTATGGTTCTAAATTTATCTTGGTCCTGCAGTCGGGGTTGCCATAAGCCTGGTGTCCACGCCGAGGTGAGCGGTACGGGTGCTGAGTCCCGACGGGAGCAGGGGAGCCATCCTCCAGGTGACAACGCTCCGCGCGCTCAGCTCGCAACTAGGCGATCTCAGCACGAGCTCTACTTAGCTCGTCTAATGCATGGTCCAGCTCTGTGTTTAGCACGATGGCTAGGTTGATTGTGCTGCTAAACCTAGGATTGTCCTCGCCAACAGGTGAGACAATCACGCCTCCTGTGCTGCCAGATGGACGACGGGGGTAATACTTCAGGTTGAGACCATCGGCTACCCCGCCGAGCACTGAGCAGTAGTGCGAAAGTGCACGTCGTGCGGCATCTTGCATGGCCGCCTCAGCTGAGTCCCGCTCAGAGATGGAATAGTGCTCTAAGCAGACCTCCGCACCCCGGAGACTGTTCTCCGGACGGCGCACCAAACAGGTCGCCTCCCAACGGTCCGGGTAAACCTCGTGACTGTGCTGGAAGACAACACAGTGATACTCGATGGACCAAGTGCGCCGGTCAAGTGCCTAGCGCAGCAGGGTGTCGAGCGCATCGTGGAAGTGACACCCGCGAGCGGCGTCACGAGTGATGGGTTGAGCAACCCATCCTTCCGGCTCCTGGTCGGCTGAAAGGTCGATGCTGAAGCTCGAGCTGTCGTCGCCGCCTCCGTTGTCAGGGTCTCCTTCAACAGCTACTCCAGCGGCTAGGGCGCTCAGTGGTGGTGTAGAGGGCGCCTCCAGCGGGAGCACAGAGGAGTAGCTCCTCACAAACTCTATCTCCTGCTGAAGCGAGAAAGAAGAGCCCTGCTGCTCCAGCTCCTGTCGTCGACGCTCCTGCTCCTCGTGTAGGCGGTGGTGCAGCCTCTCCAAGTGGCTAGACTGACCCGTCACTGGACTACGAAGCGGGCGCTCAGCGAGACGAGAGGACAAGAAGGGGATGACAGACTTCTGTGTGGTGTGTCTTAGACAAGCCATCTACAAAAGACACCGTAAGCATAAGAGTGAGAACAGAACTAATATGACCAGCAAGTAAACCATAAATAAATAAATAAGGAATTAGAATAAAACAAAATTTTCAGCAAGGTATAATATATGTAGTAGAACATAGGTTTGGTCGATATGACCAACTTTTGAAGAGATACCAAAGTCAAGGTGATAATAGGGGTCTATAATCCTTAGAGCGACCATTCTACTCTAGGTTAGCGGTCCTACAGTCAGCACGGCTTTGATACCACCTATGTCACACCCGGTTTTAGAAGGCAAACCGAATGCGAACCATGTACGTGTTAGGATCGGCAATTCACGTACACAGCAGTTACATAACTGGACATCATCACACATTGCTCAAATAATAACATAAAAGGGTAATAATAGTCGATTACATCATATGTCTGAGACATCCACATAGTCTTTAACAATAATCAAAGTGCGAAAACAAAACGTAGATATACGCGGCCTTCACAGGCAGCCGACTGGGGGTTGCCGCTAACCCACGCCTAAAACTCGTCATAATCCTGGAACTCCTGGAAGTCTTCCTCCACGGCTTCATCTTCTCCTGAGCAGTGGTTGCAACGCGGACAACCTGGGGAAGAGGGGTTTGGTGTGTAGAGCAAGGGTGAGTACACATCAACATACTCAGCAAATGTCCTGTTTGCTGTAGTGGACTAGCTTTATGTGGGGGTAAGTCAAGCAGTTGCTTTTAGTTGGTCAGATTATTATTACTAGTAGAGAGAGCCAGATTTTAGTATTAACCCAAGTTGTTAACCCAAAAGTACCCTCTCCAAATGGAAAGAATACCACTTACCATTACCATAGTCAATACCAAAACCATCATTCTCATCACCACCTGTAATCCAAACATCTCTGATCAAGTATCTCTAATCAATGGAGCTCCCTTGGCCACTCATAACCGCGAGCACGGCTGATATATCAGTTTTCATAACACTCTGCAGAGGTTGCGCACTTTACCTACAAGTCGTGATTTCTTTTCTGCCCAGAGATCATGACTCTCCATTGATCACTACCAAGGTGACCCAGCAGGGTATCACTACGTAGCCTTTACAAAGATTCCCCGGGGCTATAGCCGCCCGTTAGGTTTCCTAAATGCACCACACTCCTCCCCAAGGGGCGAACCAACCTTGGCAGAGCGAGCCGCATACACCGAGCCCCATTAACAGCACGATGGCAAAGCGAACTACACCTCGGTTCCTCTAATTATTAAGCTAAGGGCGTCCCATTCCACCCTCATGGTTGCACTGTTTTCCCGGGCGGTCATCCAACGAACAGGTCCTTACGGAGAGGCACTCGAGAAACCGCTCGAGTCCCCTTAAATGCCACAAGTATATCATCATAATAAAGAAGGGAAACATCGTATCATTGATAAATCTCATCATGTTCATTGATTAATGTGAAGCACTATCATGAAGCTAAACCAGAAGCACTAGCAGGGGGCCGCTCGCTGGCCGAGCTAAAGGCCGCGTGCCATTGGCACGCCTGGACGAGCTCATGGCCGCACCGCGGCATGGGGAGGGATGGGGCACGCTGAGGCGGGTGCGTGCATGCACCAGGGCGAGCACGCCGGGCGCCGCGGCAGGCTGCTGCGCGGGCAGGGGCGAGCGCGCCGCACCGCGCCGCGGGGAGGAGCGGGCGAGCCAGGGTCGCCGCGAGCAGGGCGGGCGAGCCGGGCGCGTCGCGGGCTAGGGCACGCCGGGGCCGCCGTGCCAAGCTGGGAGAGCACCCTGGCTGGGCCGAGCCGCGGGGAGAGGCGGGGCTAGGGCGGGCGCACCGGGGCGCCGTGGGCAGGGCACGCGCACGCCAGGCCGGCCATGCCGGGTAACCGCGCCAGGGCGGGCACGCCGTGCCGCGGGGAGGGTGCGAGGGGGAAGGGTGCGCGCGCCATGGCCGGTCGCGCCATAGCCACGACAAGCGGGGGCCGGGATCGGGGAAGAAGAGGGGGGTGCGAGGGAGAGGAGGGAGATGGGGCTCACCGTGGGACAAGGCGGCGCGGACGAACGACGTAGGCGGGCGGCGGGCCGAGCAGCGGGCGAGGTGGAGGAGAGACGAGCCGCGCGGGGGAGAGGGAGAGAACGTGCACGCGAGGGGGGGTAGAGGAGAGAGAGGGAGGCGGTTTTGGGGGGGCTGACGGGTGGGCCCCACCAGGGGTGGCGGTGGCTGGGTAACCACTCAGCGCGCACGCGCGAGAGGGGAGCGGGCGGGCGGTTGAGGCGCGGGGGAGGGGGAGGCGGCTGGGCCGCCGAGCTGGGCCGCGCTGCATGCCAGCTGGGCCGCGCCACGCTAGCCGGGCCGTGGGGAAAGGGGCGCCGGGTTGGGCCGCGAGGGGGGGAGGGGGCGCTGGCCCAAGAGGGAGAGAAGGGGGGAAGAGAATGGAAAATGGATTTTTTCCTTTTAATCTATTTTTCTAGTTTGTGTTTTAGCTCTATTCCTTCACCTAAATGCATGATCCATAAATTCACTCAACAAACAAAAGAGATGCATGGTCCGGCATGACGCAACAACCAAAAGAATTAACCCTAGGGTTTTACTTACACAAGATGTCGAGCTAATTCTTGCTAGAACTTTGAAAAAGAACAAGGCATAACGAGAAGAAAAAGAAAAAGGAAAGGTAACGCCCGAATTTGGTGAGTGATGGAGAAAGAAAAAATTTAACTCTAAAATTCGGGGCGTTACAGACACCCATCGTCTTGCATAGTAGGTGGACCGTGTCGTCCCATCCCCTCCCCTCCGCTTGTCTTTTTGCCTAGTGTCATAGTGGGAACAACAAGCATCATGGTGGGAGTTACCCACGCGCGATGCAATGGGTCAATGGTCTTTGCCTTGGTAATGTGCGAGTTACTAGCGTATCCCAGGCCTTGCAGACTGCACACGCCACCTGCATTTAATGTGGGGCACATGCTGCCTGCCACTAATATGAATAGGTGGGCGTCCTAACTGTATTTAATGCGAGTGGCCCCCATGCCAGTGGTCTACGTCAAGCAACACCTAGCGACTTTCGTGGTGCGCCATAGGCCATGTGGCAGTACCGTACCCTCGCTTGGGCAATGAGCAGTGGCTAGGAGCACATGTACATGTGGCTGTTTCGGACCTCCCCTAGCTGGGGTTATGGAAAACACTTGTGGAGGTCCACGCCCCACCTGGATTGGCCCGGACATGTGTGGGCCATGTGGCAGTACCATACCCCCGCTTGGGCGATGAGCAGTGGCTGGGAGCACATACATGTGGTTGTTCCGGACCTCCCCTAGCTGGATGTACAGAAAGCACTTATGGAGGTCCAGGTCCCACCTGAATTGGCCCGGACACGTATGGCGTCGAACCTCCCTTGGCCGGAGGTTCGGACGACGCGTGGGAGCCTCGGACAGCCCCATGAGGGTCCAATCCTAGGTTGTAATCACCGAGCAATCCCACCGATGGGGCCCATGGTGAAAGTCGCCTAGAGGGGGTGAATAGGCGTAATCTGAAATTTACAACTTTAAACACACACTACAAACTGGGGTTACCATTAGAACTTAAATCAAGTTCGAGAGAGAGGGGAAAACAAATCAAGTGGAAATAAGCGAATGAACACAGTGATTTGTTTTACCGAGGTTTGATTCCAAAGAACCTAGTCCCCGTTGAAGTGGTCACAAAGACCGGGTCTCTTTCAACCCTTTCCCTCTCTCAATCGGTCACTTAGACCGGTTGAGTGCTTCTTCTTAATCTCACGGGTCACTAAGACCCTGCAAGGATCACCACACAATTAGGTGTCTCTTGCAAGCTTTATTTCACTTAGAAGGTTGAGAAAGAGACGAAGAAAGCACGATTGCGAAAAACCAAGCAACAAGAGCGACAAATAACACACAGATCACTCTCTCTCTCTCTCTCAAGTCACTAATCACTAATGATCACTTGTCTCAATTGTGGTACTTGGAGAGATTGGAAGCTTTGATTGTGTCTTGGAATGGATTGCTAGCTCTTGTATTGAATGTGAAGGATTGGAGTGCTTGGGTGAGGTGAATGGAGGTGGTTGGGGTTGTATTTATAGCCCTGAACCACTTCCTAGCTGTTGCTCCCTTTCTGTCGATCGTGGACGGTCCGCGCCCCTAAACCCTAAACTTAGGAGTGTAAACTAAGTACCTCATGATTCTCTTCATGGCCCTAAGGAGAACTTCCTTAGGATCGACCTGAAATCTTGCACACATGCATACATAAAGCATAATATCTGGTCGAGATGCACATAGATAGAGTAAAGATCCTATCATCAACGGTATACCTTTTGATCTACGGATTTACCTCCCATGTCGAGGTCGAGATGCCCATTTGTTCCCATGGGTGTCTTGATGGGCTTGGCATCCTTCATTCCAAACTTGTTAAGTATGTCTTGAATGTACTTTGTTTGGCTGATGAAGTTACCGTCTTGGAGTTGCTTGACTTGAAATCCTAGGAAATACTTCAACTCCCCCATCATAGACATCTTGAATTTTTGTATCATGATCCTACTAAACTATTCACAAGTATATTTGTTAGTAGACCCAAATATGATATCATCAACATAAATTTGGCATACATACAAATCTTTTGCAATAGTTTTAGTAAAGAGTGTAGGATCGGCTTTTCCGACTTTGAAGCCATCAGTGATAAGGAAATCTCGCAGGCATTCATACCATGCTCTTGGGGCTTGCTTGAGCCCATAAAAGCGCCTTTGAGAGTTTATACACATGGTTAGAGTATTCACTATCTTCAAAGCTGGGAGGTTGCTCAACATAGACCTCTTCCTTGATTGGTCCATTGAGGAAGTCACTTTTCATGTCCATTTGATAAAGCTTAAAGTCATGGTAAGTAGCATAGGCAAGTAATATACGAATTTACTCAAGCCTAGCTATGGGTGCATAAGTTTCACCAAAGTCCAAACCTTTGACTTGTGAATAACCTTTGGCCACAAGTCTGGCTCTGTTCCTTGTCACCACACCATGCTCATCTTGTTTGTTGCGGATACCCATTTGGTACCTACAACATTTTGATTAGGACGTGGAACCAAATGTCATACCTCATTCCTCGTGAAGTTGTTGAGCTCCTCTTGCATAGCCAACACCCAATCTGAATCTCTTAGTGCATCCTCCACCCTGTATGGCTTAATAGAGGACACAAAAGAGTAATGTTCACAGATATGTGCAACTCGAGATCTAGTGGTTACCCCCTTATGAATGTCACCGAGGATGGAGTTGACGGGGTGATCTCGTTGAATTGCTTGGTGGACTCTTGGGTGTGGCGGTCTTTGACCCTATATTTCTTGATCATCTTCCTTGTCTTTATCATTATCATCTCCCCCTTGATCATTGTCCTCCTCTTGAGGTGGCTCATCCTCTTGATCTTCATCTTCATTATTTTGAGCCCGATCCTCGTCTTGAGTTGGTGGAGATGCTTGGTTGGAAGATAATGGTTGATCTTGTGCTTGTGGAGGCTCTTCGGATTTCTTAGGACACACATCCCTAATGGACATGTTCCTTAGCACGACGCATGGAGCCTCTTCATCATCTAATTCATCAAGATCAACTTGATCCACTAGGGAGCCATTAGTCTCATCAAACACAATGTCACAAGAAACCTCAACTAATCCAGTGGAATTGTTGAAGACTCCATATGCCCTTGTGTTTGAGTCATATCCTAGTAAAAAGCCTTCTTCAGCCTTAGGAGCAAATTTAGATTTTCTACCTCTTTTAACAAGAATAAAGAATTTGCTACCAAAGACTCTAAAATATGAAACATTGGGCTCTTTACCGGTAAGGAGTTCATAAGATGTCTTCTTGAGGATTCGGTGTAGGTAGAGCCGGTTGATGGAGTAGCATGCGATGTTAATCGCCTCGACCCAAAACCGGTCTGGTGTCTTGTACTCATCAAGCATGGTTCTTGCCATGTCCAGTAGAGTTATATTCTTCCTCTCCACTACACCATTTTGTTGAGGTGTGTAGGGAGAAGAGAACTCATGCTTGATGCCCTCATCCTCAAGAAATCCTTCTATTTGAGAATTCTTGAACTCCATCCCATTATCGCTTCTTATCTTTTTGATCCTTAATCCGAACTCATTTTGAGCCCATCTCAAGAATCTCTTTAAGGTCCCTTGGGTTTGTGATTTTTCCTGCAAAAAGAACACCCAAGTGAAGCGAGAATAATCATCCACAATTACAAGACAATACTTACTTCTGCTGATGCTTATATAAGCGATCGGGCCGAATAAATCCATGTGGAGTAGCTCAAGCGGCCTGTCGGTCGTCATGATGTTCTTATGTGGATGATGGGCGCCAACTTGCTTTCCAGCTTGGCATGCACTACAAACTCTGTCTTTCTCAAAATGAACATTGTTAGTCCCAAAATGTGTTCTCCCTTTAGAAGCTTGTGAAGATTCTTCATTCCAACATGGGCTAGTCGACGATGCCAGAGCCAACCCATATTAGTCTTAGAAATTAAACAAGTGTTGAGTTCAGCTGTGTTCTCATTAAAATCAACTAAATATAGCTGACCCTCTAACACTCCCTTAAATGCTATTGAATCGTCACTTCTTCTAAAGACAGTAACACCTACATCCGTAAAAAGACAGTTGTAGCCCATTTTGCATAATTGAGAAACAGAAAGCACATTGTAATCTAAAGAATCTACAAGAAAAACATTGAAAATAGAATGGTCAGGTGATATAGCAATTTTACCAAGTCCTTTGACCAAACCTTGATTTCCATCCCCGAATGTAATAGCTCTTTGGGGATCTTCGTTTTTCTCATAGGAGGAGAACATCCTTTTCTCCCCTATCATGTGGTTTGTGCATCCGCTATCAATTATCCAACTTGAACCCCAAATGCATAAACCTGTAAAACAATTTTAGTCCTTGTTCTTAGGTACCCAAACAGTCTTGGGTCCTTTGACGTTAGAAACAAGTATCTTGGGTACCCAAACACAAGTCTTTGAACTCATGTGTTTGCCCCCAACATATTTGGCAACTACTTTGTCTGATTTGTTAGTAAGTACATATGATGCATCAAAAGTCTTAAATGAAATATTATGTTCATTTGATGCAGCAGGAATTTTCTTTTTAGGCAATTTAATATGAGTGGTATGCCTAGAGCTAGATGCCTCATTCTTATACATAAAAGCATGGTGAGAAACATTATGAGGTTTCCTAGCATGAATCTTCCTAATTTTGTGCTAAGGATAGTTACAGGATATAAAATGTAGCCTTCACTATCCTGAACCATGGGAGCATTGCCCTTAACAATGTTGGACAATCTCTTAGGGGCATTAAGCTTGACATTGCTTCTATGTTGGAAACCAATGCCATCCTTAATACCAGGGCTTCTCCCATTATAGAGCATGCTTCTAGCAAATTTAAACTTTTCATTTTCAAGTTCATGCTCATTAATTTTAGCAGTTAATTTAGCTATGTGATCATTTTGTTGTTTAGTTATGGCAAAGTGATCATCAATAGCCTCAACATTAATATCTCTACATCTAGTGCAAATGGAAACATGCTCGACAATAGATGTAGAGGGTTTGCAAACATTTAATTCTTCTATCTTAGCATGTAATATGGCATTTTCATCTCTAAGACAGGAAATAGATTCATTACAAACATTTAAATCTTTAACCTTAGAAACTAAGCTAGCATTTTCATTTCTAAGGCTAGTAATTGAATCATGACAAATGCTAAGCTCTTTAGTCAAGTTTTCACATTTTTCTACTTCCTGAGCATAAGCATTTTTTACCTTAACATGTTTTTTGTTTTCTTTAATAAGGAAGTCCTCTTGGCTTTCCAAGAGATCATCCTTCTCATGAATAGCTTCTATTAATTCATTTAATTTTTCCTTTTGTTTCATGTTAAGGTCGGCAAAAAGAGTAAGCAAATCATCTTCATCTTCACTAGAGCTACCCTCATCACTAGATGTTGTATATTTGGGGTTGGCTCTAGATTGTACCTTCTTCTTTTTGCCGTCATTGGCCATGAAACATTTGTGGCCGACGTTTGGGAAGAGGAGGCCCTTGTTGACGGCGATGTTGGCGGCGTCCTCGTCGGAGGAGGAGTCAGTGGAGCTCTCGTCGGTGCCCCATTCCCGACACATGTGGGCATCGCCGCCCTTCTTCTTGTAGTACCTCTTCTTTTCCTTCTTCTTCCCCTTCTTGTCCTCGCCCCTATCACTATCACTAGACATTGGACATTTAGCAATAAAATGACCGGGCTTACCACATTTGTAGCACACCCTCTTGGAGCGAGGTTTGTAGTCTTTCCCCCTCCTTTGCTTGAGGATTTGGCGGAAGCTCTTGATGATGAGCGCCATTTTCTCGTTGTCGATCTTGGAGGTGTCGATGGGAAGCCTACTTGATGTAGACTCCTCTTTCTTCTCTTCCGTCGCTTTGAATGCGACGGGTTGCACCTCGGGTGTGGAGGTGGCGCCTTGCTCCAAGTTGACGATGTGTTTGGAGTCTTTGATCATTAGCTCAAAGCTCACAAACTTTCCTATTACTTCCTCGGGAGACATTAATTTGTATCTAGGATCCCCACGAATTAATTGCACTTGAGTAGGATTGCGAAAACAAGGGATCTTAGAATAACCTTGACCATCTCATGGTCATCCTATTTGGTGCTCCCGAGGTTGCACACTTGGTTCACTCTGGTCTTTAGCCGGTTGTTCATAGCTTGCGGCTCTTCCCCTTGGTTGAGGACGAATCGACTGAGCTCCCCCTCGATCGTCTCTCTTTTGGTGATCTTGGTCACCACGTCCCCTTCGTGCGCCGTCTTGAGAACTTCCCAAATTTCTTTGGCGGTCTTTAATCCTTGCACCTTGTTATACTCCTCTCGACCCAAGGAAGTGAGGAGTATAGACGTGGCTTGGGAGTTAAAGTTCGTAACTTGGGCGGCCTCGTCCGAGTCGTAGTCCTTGTCCCCTACCTGTGGCACCTGCGCTCCAAATTCAACTATATCCCAAATGCTTTCGTGGAGTGAGGTTAGGTGGTGCCTCATTTTATCACTCCACATGCAATAATCTTCACCATCAAAAAATGGTGGTTTGCCTAATGGAACAGAAAGTAAACGAGCACACTTTGAAATACGGGGATAGCGAAGTGGCATCTTACTACACTTCTTGCGCTCATGGCGCTTAGAAGTGATGGACGTCGAGTCGGAGCCGGATGTGGAGGGCAACGATGAGTTGATCTCATAGTAGACCACTTTATTCATCCTCTTCTTCTTGTCGCCACTCTGATACGATTTGATGAAGGGAGGAGATCCCTTCTTCACTTTGGTGCCGAACTCCCTTGATGGAGCCTTCCCATGGCTTGTGGGCTTGTCGCAGGTTTCCATCTCCCTCTTGGCGTGATTTCTCGACATCACTTCGAGTTGTTAGACTCTAATGAAGTACCGGGCTCCGATACCAATTGAAAGTCGCCTAGAGGGGGGGGTGAATAGGCGTAATCCAAAATTTACAACTTTAAACACACACTACAAGCCAGGGTTAGCGTTAGAACTTAAATCAAGTCCGAGAGAGAGAGAGGGGAAACAAATCAAGTGGAAATAAGTGAATAAACACAATGATTTGTTTTACCGAGGTTTGGTTCCAAAGAACCTAGTCCCCGTTGAGGTGGTCACAAAGACCGTGTCTCTTTCAACCCTTTCCCTCTCTCAATCAGTCACTTAGACCGGTTGAGTGCTTCTTCTTAATCTCACGGGTCACTAAGACCCCGCAAGTATCACCACACAATTAGGTGTCTCTTGCAAGCTTTACAATTCACTTAGAAGGTTGAGAAAGAGATGAAGAAAGCACGATTGTGAAAAACCAAGCAACAAGAGCGACAAATAACACACAGATCACTCTCTCTCTCAAGTCACTAATCACTAATGATCACTTGTCTCAATTGTGGAACTTGGAGAGATTGGAAGCTTTGATTGTGTCTTGGAATGGATTGCTAGCTCTTGTATTGAATGTGAAGGATTGGAGTGCTTGGGTGAGGTGAATGGAGGTGGTTGGGGTTGTATTTATAGCCCCGAACCACTTCCTAGCCGTTGCTCCGTTTCTGTCGACCGTGGACGGTCCGCGCCCCTGGTCCGGACGGTCCGCCCCTGCACATCAATGGCTGAAAACGCAACGGTCAGCAGTAACGGCTATATCAATGGCTAGTGTGCATTAAATGCGTCGTCAGATGTCAGGTGCCGCAGTCGCGGATGGTCCGCGAGGACGCTTAAAATTCATTTCTCCGAATCCGTCACCTTCGGGTTTTTCTGGTTCTTCACCGACCGGACGGTCCGCGCCTGAGGTCGGACGGTTCGCGCTTGGTCTCGGACGGTGCTCGCTTCTTCATCGGACAGTCTGTAGTGTAGACTTGTGTTTTTGCAGTGTTCCTGTCCGAGGGTCACCTTGGTGCCGCGGACAGTCCGCCGCAAGGGCCCGGACCATCCACCCTTAGGTCTTTTTCCCAAAAGTTTCTCCTGTCCGGAATAATCTATGGTATTCCAGACAGTCGATTTAGAATAGTTGTAGATGAACTTATGCACCTGTGAAATGATCAACTAGGCAAACTGGTTAGTCCACAAGGTTTGTGATGGTCGTCAAACACCAAAATCGATTATAGGAAATGTTGAGACTATTTCCCTTTCACATGGTTATGCCGACTCAGAGGCCAGCGGCCCTGATGGACGGACCCAGGCTCTAAGTCGGGGTAGACCGCTCATGCCCCATGCTACAGATAGCCACAGGGGTCCCGTGTTGACCCAATAGGAGTGGGTACCTGTAACACCCTAAAATCATATTTTAAGTAATACAAGAAAGACTTTTAATTGTTTATGATCCCCGTTATAAACTATATATAAATGCACTCCTTAGACATAGTTGAAATAAAATAACCTATGGGAAATAAAAAATGCTAATGTTTATTTTTGAATGACTCTTACTTAGATCACATATTCAAATACAATGTTTTCCTAATGAGAAAATTTGGTGTGACTGGCATAATTGAAGCATTTTATTCAAGAATAAATGAGTAAATTAATTAATATAAAGTATACCTTCTCCATGTAGGATTTTTGTATGTTCATATTTGAATTAGTATTTGAATTTTAAATTCACAAATTTAAAAGGAAAATAGAAAAGAGAAGAAATGGAAAGGAAAAAGAAAACCCGACTGGGCATGAATCCGCAATTTCGGCCCACTTACACTTTCCCCCGCAATTTCGGCCCCACTACCTATTAGCGTCGATAGGCAGGGCCATGTGTCAGCCTCCGCATAGCTGACCGAGCGCTGACAGAATTGGCCCACGTGCCAGCCGTGGCCGCCGCGCGCCAGTCACTTCCATGCGGGCCTGGCTTCTCAGACACATCTTCCCCACCGTAACAAACCAGCGCATTCTCGGGGTAGCTTCCACCGAGATTGCTCCATGTGGTTATTGGTCGGTGACAGCCCTTACTTAGGCTATAAGAACCAGGGTCGTACCCCCCAATGGCTCGTAATCCCCCCTCGCATCCATTAAACCGAGCCAGTGCCGAGCGCCCCGTCGAGAACATAGAGGTAGAGAGAAGAAGGTCAGCCACCGTCGTCACCCCATGTGTGCATCATACCTCGATGGCCGGATAGTAGTTGTGGGGGATCGCTGCAACCTGGGGATCGTGTGCGTGGCATCGGCGGCTACAAGAAGGTGTCTGAAGCTGTGAAACCGCTCGTCATACCAAGAGCTTCGCTGTGGTGTCGTCGCGTGACGTGGGCAGCCCTGTCTACGCTTCAGGTCGCGGTAAGGCTTCCTTCCTTGTGTTTGCATTCTTCTCCACTACACATAGAACCGTTCGAATCACTCTTTGGGGGCACCAGAGCGCCGGACATCTTTTGCGCCAGCGATGGGCCACCGTGCGGGTGTGCGCACCGCCGCTCCCGGTTGCCAGTGTTTAGGGGGAAGCGTATTGACCGCCGATTCAATATTGGATGCCCCATATTTGATCACACCATACCGGTTTGACTGTGTGGTCGGGACCGTTGATCTGCGTATGTGCGGTGAAGATTAGATTGTGTCGGGGTAGATGATGAACCATCGGATCTGGATTGAACGGGTCTGGTGGGATCGTGGTGATTTTAAATTCGGGTCGTCGATCTCGGGATCAAGGGTAGTGGGGGCGTACCGATTCGGGTTACTAGAGCTCTAATTTGGGCCCTCAGTTTTGGATCAAATGGCTGAGAGAAAAGGATACCCCTTCGGCCAGGGATCTTTCCAAGGAGCCCCTCGGCTTTGTTATAATAAACCCACCGCCCACCTGAGTTCAACTTATATTATAGATTGGTCCTTTTTCTTTCAATTAGGTCCCTTAACTCCTATTAAATTGTACTCATAGTTCATTACTCACTGGATTTATCAAAATAAATATATAAAATGGATTTTTATAAACCTAGAAGATTAGAAAGTCCATAAATAAGTCATTTTAACTCTGTTTTAGTCCGTTTCAGTTGCGTTAGCTTTGTAATTAGTTTGCCTACACATCAAAAGCATTACTTTTATCATTCCGCATACTTTTATAATTGGATATTTATTTAGCTTGTGTTAGTTGATTAATCAATATAGTCAAGTCAACCTGTTTATATTTATAATTTGATTAAAATAGATCAGTAATCAAGTTATAACCTAGATTAAAGTTGAATTAATTATTTCTTTAATATCTTTTCTCATATGATTTATGCTAATCAACATAGAATATAGTTGCTATTAATTAATCACAAAGATCTTCCGGAAATCGTATCTTTATAATCGTAACTCCGATTCTAGTAATTCTCGAACCTACGATCTCGTAGCAACGCGTAGAGTATTCTTACGCTGTTTGTTCTTATGTTTGGTGTGGTGTTAATTTTTCCTATGCAATGTATGTATGCTTTGATACGAGTAGTAGCGAGGTCACGAGTCACCTGAAGACAAATTTGAGTACCCAGGATCTCAAGTTTAAAGCAAGTTGTGCCCTTGATCACTTTTCTCTACCTAATCATGTTCCTATTAAACAATGTGACATGCTCAGGTTAATTTGATGGGACCTAATAGGTTACCCTAGTGTTGTTTACCCCACACCTTGCAAACAAATGAACTATTGGGTAGACTTGCTATTGCCCCACACCTAATAGGATCACGATGCCCAAGAGGGGGGTGAATTGGGCTTTTCTAAAAATTCAACAAGTATTAAACCCTAAGTGTAACACCCCTGGTGTTACTAAAACTAAAACTTGAGCATGGCATCATAAGCATTGGCATTGCATATGTTTGACACACCTAGAGTGCATTCACTAGGCAAAAATTTCAAACAAGTTGTATTGTTTTAATGTTTTGCAAATAGAACCCTGGTTAATGGACTTAACCCTAAATAGTGGTTAAAGGGGTAAAACTTAACTCAAGTTGAGAAAACCTAAAAGCTTTAGGGTAAAAGTCATAAAATGACCCCAAGAATAAACTTGAATCACTTTTATACCCTGGAATACCAGAAACCCTAATTGGAACCCTGGAAAACCCTAAAACCAAACCCTAGGGGCTTATGTGCAAAATTAGTCCACTTTTGGGCTAAAGTGCAAAAACCAAGCCAAATAAGTATTTTAAGTCAATTGGTTCACAAATATGTGGACTTAAAAGCCAAACCCTAAGTTTTGGACTTAAATGCAAAATGGACCTCATTTGAGTTCTATATCAAGTCTGAAATTCAGTGTTAAAGGCTCCACTTTGGGGCTTTGTAACTTTCAAAGCATAGGGTTTTTGCCCTAGGTCACCATATCAAAATTGTAGCCCAATTATAGGAGCATAACTTTGCTTAAGAGTGTCAGCAGAGTTGTTAAGAAAATATTGGAGATAATTAAGCCTAAAGATTGGCTGTCAGGCTGGTTCAGTCTGAAATTCAGATACTCAGTGTAGCAGAGCCCACTTTGAGTATGAATTCCACCTTGATTTAGTACTCAAATGTGTTCAAGTCCTATAGTCGAATTGTAGCTGGTTTGTAACTCTATAACTTTGATACAGAGAGCTAGCCTGGTCACCACACAAAATCTGGAGTAAATCGTGTTTCAAGTTGCTCTGTCAGAACTCAGTCACGCTGTTTATAATGTCACTGCAAACTGAATTCCAAAACGAAATGGTCACAGTGAAATATGGCCAGATTGCAAGCACCGTATCTTAGAATCCAGGCAGTTTTGGTCCATAAATCCTATAGTAAAGTTGAAGACCATTATCTGGGAATAACTCTTATTAATAGAGATTAACCTGTTCTTAACAAGAATCAAGAGCAAGGAGGAAAGAAAGGAGGTCGGTTCAGTGGAACGATGAAGATCCATGGCTCAGGAAATATCTGAAGAACACCAAAAGATCTATGGCGCTGTTGCTTTGGATGAGCTTGGATGAGTCGGTCAGGATTTGATCGCCTGAAAGTAACTCGGTACGTGGCACGACTCCGCGGACCTAACCGCATGTAGCCGGAGTTACCTCACCGGCGGTCACCGTGACTCAGCGTTGTCCGCCGCGCTGTCGCCCATGCTTCGATTTCTCTCACTGTGCCTCTTCCTTACGTGGTTGCCATGCGCTAACAGCGCACCTCGTGGTCGCGGATCAATCACCGGACCGCCGTGCCTATAAATTGAGCAAGGAGCCACGGCGAGGTGCTCACGATTCCTCGGTTAGCTTGAGTAAAAGCCAAAATTCGCAGTGTCTCCTCCTCCTCTCTCCAAATTGGTTGTATGCAGTGAATCAGTGGTCCTTTGCGGCCGTATAGCCCCAACATGACCCCCTGTGTCCACCAGAAATATTCGCGTCACCATTTTTCCCCTCGTCGGACCTCGCCGAGCGCACTCTGCTCCGCGCTCCGTGGCTAGACGAACCTGGTATGATTCTGTGCCTATGAATCATTGTTTTAGTAGCTCTGGGTACCCGTGGTGCTCATCGTAGCAGCCAATTGACCTATTCGGATGTGATCGACTGGGAACGTAAGCTCGACGCCGCGTAATCCGCCATGCGTGTGGTCAAGACTTTCCCTAGGCTTGCGAGCCCGATTAGCACCCATGGTGGCTCGGATTAGGGTAGAGTTTAGTAGGGCGGGCATCATCTTGTGCTCAGGCCTTCCTTGGCCGCGGCGCAACGGGGAGGATGTTCGTCCTCGCCGCCGTCCGAGTCCGGGATCCAAATTTAGAAGACACAAAACTTTGGAGGGGCTGAGTGAATCATGTCAGTGACACTGAGAAATTGGCCGAGGACCTCTCTTCTAATTTTTACACTCATAAGGATTTATTTGCAAAACCTACCGCGCCCTCGTGCACGCGCCCGCAATTTTGTGCAGGCCTGGGCTGGTTGGGCCGGTTTCGGCCCAGTACTGTTTAGAGTTTTTCTTTTTCTTTTTCAGCAGAACTTTGAAAAAGTGTAGAAAATGGTAGGAAAATCCTAAAAATATGAGACCAATTTTATTAGAACCCTAATTTCCTGTAGTAATTAATAAAAATAAACTCATGATTTTTAGATCAAATAAGGAATTTTGAGGTATTTAAAATAGCTTAAAGAAGTGGTTCTGGATTTTTAGAAAATAGATAATAATCCCAAAATTGCCCAAACTTTTTATGTGAGCTTTTCACATTATTTAGAAGCCTTGGGTAGAGTTTGAATTGATTTGGACCTTGTTTGATCACCAAAACCCAAAACACCCCCCTGCCCTATGAACTCCTTTACCGACTCCGGAAACCCTAAGTTCCCGGAACTCCGTGAAGGAAAGTTGTATTCAAGACATAAATAATAAGTTTATGCTATCTTTGCATCCTCATGAGCATCCCATGGCATCCATTCTTATACCTATGTATGGTTATGATTAGAACGTGAGGAAGAAATCGAAGTAACTGAAGAGAAGGCACCACCACCTTTGGAATCTCGGGCAAGGACTTGGCTCTACTTCGACATTTGCGAGTCCAAGCCTGACTCACCTACTAACGAAGGCAAGCCCCGGTGCATGCAACCCCTTTCCTTGTGTTTTTAAATACTTTTTGCACACTTAAGTCTAGTGAAATGTGCATTAGGTTCATAGGAATTGCTTGAAACCCTTTGATGCATTGCTTTCCTTGATATCCATACCTTTATAGATACTTCTGTGAAGTATCAAAATATGATTTACAAAAATGCTTAGCCTTGCTTAGATCTTGTGGATAGAGGTTGTCCTTAATTTAACTCGAGAAAGGATGGCTTCTACCTGCAAGAATATTTCATTTGGAGCAAGAGTGGGATCTTACTGCAAAGTTCCCTGTGATGCTCTTTTATCCTAAGGAACAGACACAATCCTAAGGATGGAAATACTTAAATTGAGACTTGGGTTAGGAACCGGTGATGTTCTACCCAGGTTGGTTAAGGACTAACGCGTATGTAGGCGTGCTGACCGAGGACCCTTTAACTGGTCACATGCCTCGTCATGGGTAAGCCTTGCCTCGGGCAGACTAAGGCCGGAATAAGATAACACGAAATGGGCGTGGAGCGGTGGCGAGAGTAGCGTGTACCCTCCGTGGCAAGAGGCTGGACGGTGGTGTATCTGTGCTCTCGGTTTGCGTGAACCTGATCCGGTCTTAAGAACCCCGGTGGCGGGTTGACATATGCAAGGGTTAAGTGCTACATATGTCGTGTGATTGGAGATCCTCAGCTGAGTATAATCGATTCGGATCGCCGTACCTTCGCGGTTATGAAGACTTGGTCACTTTTCTACAACCTAGAGTCAGGATGTGAACACTATGGATAAAACTAATGTTGTCTTGATTTGATGTGAAATTAGACTAGATGCAAATAGAGTCTATTAATACTTAATATGGCATTAAAAGATGGAAAGTAAGGACTCACTTTAGTAAGCTTCTTCTGCAAAACTATAAGTTGATTTTTGCTAAAGCCTCTCCTTGACTCCTATTTATCCAGCATACCCTTGAGAGTCTTTTCCTTAGTCGGGTAAGACTTGCTGAGTATTCCATACTCAGGGTTTATCCCTTTGTTGTTTTTAGGTGAGGAAGCGACAAACTTTTGTTGCTTCTGCTCCAAGGTGGTACCAAACGAGGAAAAACAAGACTGAAGTGCGGGAGGACTCGGTCCTCCACTTAGGATCTTTTGCTTTTAGCTTCTCGGGAGGAGTTCGTGCCTCCCCTAGTTTGTATAATATTACTACTCTGCACTCACTTTTAGTCTGGTCTGTAATAAATTAACTCAAGCTTGACTTTAAAATAAATGTGAGTTTATGTAATTCGCTTCCGCATTTCTTTATCTCCGATGTTCTGTAATGTCTGCAAGATGGGTGAGACGTTCCTGGTAAGGTAAGGAAAGATACCGAACTTGTCAAGTGACTTGGGAACATCTACAGGGTGTCTGATGTTCGTTGGACAAGGACAACTGTAGGTGGGCCTAATTACTTGGGAGGTTCCGTCACAGCTGGTATCGGAGCGTAGCCCTTCTTGGCAGATATTATGAGGCATCTTCAAAAGGATTTTTAAAAAGTCTTACCTAAAAATTCTTTTCTCCTCTTACCTAAGTATTCTGAAGAGTCTATCTTAAAGACCAGATAGGATGAGTGCAACGTATAGAAGGTTGAATCGACTAAGGTTGATTCCGTAATTATACATGCATCATGCTAAGCACTATATTAATAAAATTTCCCCCTTAGAGAAATGTTGTCGCGCATCAGAAAGATCGCGCGCAAATCTACTAGACCTATTGGCATATTCCGCCATTAACTTGCCCCAAGACATGAAGAAAGTAGCAGTGGTAGCAATGATTCTATCGGGGATCTGGAAGCACAAGTCGAACTGCTTCAATCAGAATTCCGTCACGGGAATGATCTATGGATCGCGGATGTAGCCATCCGCTACTTGCAAGACCAACTCGCAAAACGAGATTTAGCACTCGATTGGGTGGTTAACTCTCGTTTACTCGTCTGGGCTAAGGAAGCCAAAGCTCGAGCCCGTGTGGAGGAGCTTAGCTTAGCCATGGATAACTTGCAGGTCTATTATAATACACTACATGAAGAAGTTCATGTGTTGTATTCACAACTACACCCGAACGTCCCTGCGAATCTTGTCGGGAGAGAAGCCAGACCTTCTCATGTAGCGGGAGAAGCACTTGATGGTGAACTGGACCTTTTCAGGCCCCCTCCCTCTATGAAGTTGGTTGACGAATGGTTTTCTATGCCCGACAGTAAAGCTACAAAAAAAAGAAAAAGTGGCTTACCAGGTGCCCTTAACAATTGGCCAGACAGGACTTTCCTACTAATATGGTTGTTCTGAAAAGCCAAGACATAAATGTCATTTTGGGCATGAACTGGTTAGCCCAGCATAAAGCAATTCTCAACCCTAATCTGAGAACCATCAGGTTGAGTTACGACCAATAGAGAGTGGATGACTTGGTTGCCTAAACCCAAGAATTAGGCTATATTCGTATTTAGTAAACCATGACCCGACCCAAAGTCAAAATTTTCGTTATCATTTCATGACCACACCCGTACAAGTAAATGCCTAGATAATTTCTTTGTCGGACCTAGAGTATACCTAGACTTCAAACAAGGATCTCAAGTCGTGCCTCCTTTTAGAGCCATTCTCTTGATCAGCTGATGCAGGTTGAAGTCTCTAGTGTATTTGGCCTCTCCTCGTGGATCGTTGTGTTGCTCTATTAACCCAACTTAGAAAAGATATGTCCGACCATTTCTTTGAATTTGATGCCTTTGGTTTCTTCATATCTATCGAAGGCATATCAACTTAAGCCTTGACCTTGTGATCCCTATGATGGGCATAGAAATATGCTTGGGCTGAATTAACAGTCTCCCATCATACTTCTTTCATTAAGTTTAGGTTATGGTCATACCTTGTTCACTTCCTCGGGCCATGATCTATTTGGCTCTCTACTTGTAACCATCTTTACTGGTAGAGTATCTCTTTGTATATTGTCACCCTTACCTAATCCATTATAAGACTATATTGATATGTTATCTCTACACAAATTATTTTTACCACGTGAGATTCATTATTGGTACCAGTTTTGTAATGGTGTCATGGTTAAGGACTTATGGTACCGCGGCGAAGCTGAGAACCTCACCCAGGAATTTTGCTGCTTGGCGCATGTCGGTATCGAGGTCTCTAGTCATGATCCATTATGGAATTACACTGATGTGTTATCTCCCATTGACCTTTCCTTAAAACAATTTCTATGTTGTTTGTGAAGAGATCAAGCAACATCTGTCATTTCCATTAGATCAAAAGGGCATACCACTTTCATGTGTGGTCTTATTTCTTTTGATCTTGGTAGTGACTACTCACACAAGTTCCCTTTGCATCCTTTGTGTAAAGGTGAAGCCTTGGAGCTTTTTAGTGTTGGAAAACAACTGATTAGCTCCTAAAATGGAAATCTATTTTCCCTACTGCTGAGATACAGGAGTTTGTTCATTCGCTCTCTTATTTAATCCATGTATTCCCTAACCAAGTGGATAGTTCATCTCACATGAAGAAACGGATGAACAACATGACCAAATGGATTTTTACCCAAATGCATGACCTTTTGCTTGCAAATTGAACTCTCAACCCTTGGCTTACCAATGGTACTGAGAGGATTTGCTCAATGTCAAAAGTAGTTCAACAAGTTGGTTTTGACTAACTTGTAATTGCCCAATGAACGAAGGCTGAGTTTAGAGACTGTTTTATCAAGTTGTCTAAACTCACTTTGGTTCAACCCACTCTAAAGAAAGTACTTACCAAAATGAGATTAAGTCAGCCAATAGCCACCTAATCATTGCTCTAGTCGTGCCTCGACCGTCTCACGCGAGTTTTTCCTGCATGTGTGATCATGCCGATCCATGACTAGTGCTGGATAAAATGGACTGGTTGCAAAATCCACATTTATAGATCCCTCTGCTGGTGATTTTTCTTGAATCAATATCACCTTTCGTGAACTTGGATTCCCTGGCTAACACGAGTTGACCGTGATGTTATTCGACATTCACACTCGTCTCGTGTGCTATGAACTTACTGTAACCACTTGTTGGTAAACCTCTTTTTGTGTGTTTTACCCAAGATGGTGCGTCTGATTCTATTTGGGTAAAGTTGCATAATTGCCCCCCAACAGACTCAGATAGTACAGTGTCATCAGAAAAAGCAAGTTGCACACATGGAACCTTATGTGTTCTTCTGGTGGGCAATGATGCAAATTGAAATTGCACACTATGTGGCTAGATGTGACACAGGTAAACGTGTCAAGGCCATATATATGGAGACTAATGGTCCATTACAGTCTCTACCAATACCAATATGGAAATGGGAAGATATTGTATGGACTTCATCATGGGATTACCCAGGACTACAAAAGGGTATGACTCTATATGGGTTATTGTTGATCGGCTTACGAAAATTTCTCATTTTCTGCCAGTCAAGACCGATCACCCAGTTACTGTCTATGCCCAATTGTACATTGCTCACATTCTTAGTCTGCATGGTGTTCCGAAGACCATAGTGTCGGATCGTGGATCGCAATTCGTATCCAAATTTTGGGAAGAACTTCATAAATCCCTGGGTACTAAGTTGCTCCACAGTTCGGCCTATCATCTTCAAACCAGTGGACAGACTGAGAGGGTAAACCAAATACTGGAAGATATGCTACGGGCATGTGTTCTGGAATTCCCACAGAAATAAGGTGAAAGTTTGCCCTTAGCGGAATTCTCATATAATAATAGCTATCAAGAAAGTATCAAGATGGCACCCTTTGAAGCTTTATATGGACGACGATGTCGTACTCCGCTAAATTGGTCTAAACCTGGTGAAAGGTGCTTCTTTAGGCCCGATATGGTGAAAGAGGCCGAGGATAAGGTTCAGAAAATTATTTATAATATGAAAAAGCTCAAACTCGACAAAAAAGTTATGCAGACCGACGACGACAACCCTTATGCTTTCTGGTAGACGATTATGTCTACTTAAAGGTTTCACCAATGAAGGGTGTATCACGTTTCGGGGTTAAAGGGAAGCTTACACCTAGGTACATTGGTCCATTCCTGGTGATTGAGCAATGTGGACCAGTGGCATACCGACTCCAATTACCCGAAACATTGTCTGCTGTGCATAATGTGTTCCACGTGTCACAATTGAAGAAGTGTCTTCGGGTTCCTGATCGAACCGTTGAAGTGACTGATGTTGTCCTAGAACCAGATTTAACCTACTCGGAACATCCTATTCGAGTTCTGGATCAAAAGGACAGGATCACCCGAAGAAAGACTCTCAAGTTTTATAAGATACAGTGGAACCAGCATTCTGAAGATGAGGCTACATGGGAAACCCAAGACTTCTTGAATAAGAATTTCCCAGGCTTTCTAGCCTCTTGAAAATTGTAAAGTCTATATAGCTGTGTAATAAAGGAATGAACCCCCACATCACCCCTGCCTTGTACAAAAACTTAAGAAATAAAAATATGATGTGTTTCCTTTACCATTACCTACCCTAGGACTTTTAATCTCGGGACGAGATTCTTTTATGGGGGGAAGGATGTAACACCCCTGGTGTTACTAAAACTAAAACTTGAGCATGGCATCATAAGCATTGGCATTGCATATTTTTGACACACATAGAGTGCATTCACTAGGCAAAAATTTCAAACAAGTTGTATTGTTTTAATGTTTTGCAAATAGAACCCTGGTTAATGGACTTAACCCTAAATAGAGGTTAAAGGGGTAAAACTTAACTCAAGTTGAGAAAACCTAAAAGCTTTAGGGTAAAAGTCATAAAATGACCCCAAGAATAAACTTGAATCACTTTTATACCCTGGAATACCAGAAACCCTAATTGGAACCCTGGAAAACCCTAAAACCAAACCCTAGGGGCTTATGTGCAAAATTAGTCCACTTTTGGGCTAAAGTGCAAAAACCAAGCCAAATAAGTATTTTAAGTCAATTGGTTCACAAATATGTGGACTTAAAAGCCAAACCCTAAGTTTTGGACTTAAATGCAAAATGGACCTCATTTGAGTTCTATATCAAGTCTGAAATTCAGTGTTAAAGGCTCCACTTTGGGGCTTTGTAACTTTCAAAGCATAGGGTTTTTGCCCTAGGTCACCATATCAAAATTGTAGCCCAATTATAGGAGCATAACTTTGCTTAAGAGTGTCAGCAGAGTTGTTAAGAAAATATTGGAGATAATTAAGCCTAAAGATTGGCTGTCAGGCTGGTTCAGTCTGAAATTCAGATACTCAGTGTAGCAGAGCCCACTTTGAGTATGAATTCCACCTTGATTTAGTACTCAAATGTGTTCAAGTCCTATAGTCGAATTGTAGCTAGTTTGTAACTCTATAACTTTGATACAGAGAGCTAGCCTGGTCACCACACAAAATCTGGAGTAAATCGTGTTTCAAGTTGCCCTGTCAGAACTCAGTCACGCTGTTTATAATGTCACTGCAAACTGAATTCCAAAACGAAATGGTCACAGTGAAATATGGCCAGATTGCGAGCACCGTATCTTAGAATCCAGGCAGTTTTGGTCCATAAATCCTATAGTAAAGTTGAAGACCATTATCTGGGGAATAACTCTTATTAATAGAGATTAACCTGTTCTTAACAAGAATCAAGAGCAAGGAGGAAAGAAAGGAGGTCGGTTCAGTGGAACGATGAAGATCCATGGCTCAGGAAATATCTGAAGAACACCAAAAGATCTACGGCGCTGTTGCTTTGGATGAGCTTGGATGAGTCGGTCAGGATTTGATCGCCTGAAAGTAACTCGGTACGTGGCATGACTCCGCGGACCTAACCGCATGTAGCCGGAGTTACCTCACCGGCGGTCACCGTGACTCAGCGTTGTCCGCCGCGCTGTCGCCCATGCTTCGATTTCTCTCACTGTGCCTCTTCCTCACGTGGTTGCCATGCGCTAACAGCGCACCTCGTGGTCGCGGATCAATCACCGGACCGCTGTGCCTATAAATTGAGCAAGGAGCCACGGCGAGGTGCTCACGATTCCTCGGTTAGCTTGAGTAAAAGCCAAAATTCGCAGTGTCTCCTCCTCCTCTCTCCAAATTGGTTGTATGCAGTGAATCAGTGGTCCTTTGCGGCCGTATAGCCCCAACATGACCCCCTGTGTCCACCAGAAATATTCGCGTCACCATTTTTCCCCTCGTCGGACCTCGCCGAGCGCACTCTGCTCCGCGCTCCGTGGCCAGACGAACCTGGTATGATTCTGTGCCTATGAATCATTGTTTTAGTAGCTCTGGGTACCCGTGGTGCTCATCGTAGCAGCCAATTGACCTATTCAGATGTGATCGACTGGGAACGTAAGCTCGACGCCGCGTAATCCGCCATGCGTGTGGTCAAGACTTTCCCTAGGCTTGCGAGCCCGATTAGCACCCATGGTGGCTCGGATTAGGGTAGAGTTTAGTAGGGCGGGCATCATCTTGTGCTCGGGCCTTCCTTGGCCGCGGCGCAACGGGGAGGATGTTCGTCCTCGCCGCCGTCCGAGTCCGGGATCCAAATTTAGAAGACAAAAAACTTTGGAGGGGCTGAGTGAATCATGTCAGTGACACTGAGAAATTGGCCGAGGACCTCTCTTCTAATTTTTACACTCATAAGGATTTATTTGCAAAACCTACCGCGCCCTCGTGCACGCGCCCGCAATTTTGTGCAGGCCTGGGCTGGTTGGGCCGGTTTCGGCCCAGTACTGTTTAGAGTTTTTCTTTTTCTTTTTCAGCAGAACTTTGAAAAAGTGTAGAAAATGGTAGGAAAATCCTAAAAATATGAGACCAATTTTATTAGAACCCTAATTTCCTGTAGTAATTAATAAAAATAAACTCATGATTTTTAGATCAAATAAGGAATTTTGAGGTATTTAAAATAGCTTAAAGAAGTGGTTCTGGATTTTTAGAAAATAGATAATAATCCCAAAATTGCCCAAACTTTTTATGTGAGCTTTTCACATTATTTAGAAGCCTTGGGTAGAGTTTGAATTGATTTGGACCTTGTTTGATCACCAAAACCCAAAACACCCCCCTGCCCTATGAACTCCTTTACCGACTCCGGAAACCCTAAGTTCCCGGAACTCCGTGAAGGAAAGTTGTATTCAAGACATAAATAATAAGTTTATGCTATCTTTGCATCCTCATGAGCATCCCATGGCATCCATTCTTATACCTATGTATGGTTATGATTAGAACGTGAGGAAGAAATCGAAGTAACTGAAGAGAAGGCACCACCACCTTTGGAATCTCGGGCAAGGACTTGGCTCTACTTCGACATTTGCGAGTCCAAGCCTGACTCACCTACTAACGAAGGCAAGCCCCGGTGCATGCAACCCCTTTCCTTGTGTTTTTAAATACTTTTTGCACACTTAAGTCTAGTGAAATGTGCATTAGGTTCATAGGAATTGCTTGAAACCCTTTGATGCATTGCTTTCCTTGATATCCATACCTTTATAGATACTTCTGTGAAGTATCAAAATATGATTTACAAAAATGCTTAGCCTTGCTTAGATCTTGTGGATAGAGGTTGTCCTTAATTTAACTCGAGAAAGGATGGCTTCTACCTGCAAGAATATTTCATTTGGAGCAAGAGTGGGATCTTACTGCAAAGTTCCCTGTGATGCTCTTTCATCCTAAGGAACAGACACAATCCTAAGGATGGAAATACTTAAATTGAGACTTGGGTTAGGAACCGGTGATGTTCTACCCAGGTTGGTTAAGGACTAACGCGTATGTAGGCGTGCTGACCGAGGACCCTTTAACTGGTCACATGCCTCGTCATGGGTAAGCCTTGCCTCGGGCAGACTAAGGCCGGAATAAGATAACACAAAATGGGCGTGGAGCGGTGGCGAGAGTAGCGTGTACCCTCCGTGGCAAGAGGCTGGACGGTGGTGTATCTGTGCTCTCGGTTTGCGTGAACCTGATCCGGTCTTAAGAACCCCGGTGGCGGGTTGACATATGCAAGGGTTAAGTGCTACATATGTCGTGTGATTGGAGATCCTCAGCTGAGTATAATCGATTCGGATCGCCGTACCTTCGCGGTTATGAAGACTTGGTCACTTTTCTACAACCTAGAGTCAGGATGTGAACACTATGGATAAAACTAATGTTGTCTTGATTTGATGTGAAATTAGACTAGATGCAAATAGAGTCTATTAATACTTAATATGGCATTAAAAGATGGAAAGTAAGGACTCACTTTAGTAAGCTTCTTCTGCAAAACTATAAGTTGATTTTTGCTAAAGCCTCTCCTTGACTCCTATTTATCCAGCATACCCTTGAGAGTCTTTTCCTTAGTCGGGTAAGACTTGCTGAGTATTCCATACTCAGGGTTTATCCCTTTGTTGTTTTTAGGTGAGGAAGCGACAAACTTTTGTTGCTTCTGCTCCAAGGTGGTACCAAACGAGGAAAAACAAGACTGAAGTGCGGGAGGACTCGGTCCTCCACTTAGGATCTTTTGCTTTTAGCTTCTCGGGAGGAGTTCGTGCCTCCCCTGGTTTGTATAATATTACTACTCTGCACTCACTTTTAGTCTGGTCTGTAATAAATTAACTCAAGCTTGCCTTTAAAATAAATGTGAGTTTATGTAATTCGCTTCCGCATTTCTTTATCTCCGATGTTCTATAATGTCTGCAAGACGGGTGAGACGTTCCTGGTAAGGTAAGGAAAGATACCGAACTTGTCAAGTGACTTGGGAACATCTACAGGGTGTCTGATGTCTGTTGGACAAGGACAACTGTAGGTGGGCCTAATTACTTGGGAGGTTCCGTCACACTAAGCAAGAGCCCAACTTCACCCAACTACTAGCAGTAAGTAAATACTACTAAAAAACAACAACCCTAAGTCATTACTTCAAATACTTGCTAAGAAATTGAACAAAGTGAAATGCACAAATTAAATGCGGAATGTAAAGCAAGGTTAAGAAGACTCCTCCAATTTTTTACCGAGGTATCGAAGAGTCGACACTCTTTCCTAGTCCTCGTTGGAGCACCCGCGCAAGGCTATCGCTCCCCCTTGGTCCTCGCAAGAACCAAGTGCTCAATATGAGGTGATCCTTTGCCACTCCAGCGCGGTGGATCCCTCACGACCGCGTACAATCTTGAGCCGGGTCACCAACAAATCCTCCAGGGTGATCACCGCGCTCCAATCGCCACCAAGCCGTCTAGGTGATGTCGATCACCAAGAGTTACAATACAAGCCATAGACTTTCACTTGACCAAGAAAATTCTAATGCATGTGGTGTGTTCTCTAGGTGGCTCTCACTTGCACTAATGAGGTCCTAACACGGGATTAAGATTTTCTAATCACCTCACTAGGCTTTATGGTGCTTGCAATGCTTTAGCAATGTGTGAGTTTCAATGTGGGTAGCAAGACACTCAATGAGGTAGGTGGAGGGCGTATAAATAGCCCCACCCACCAAACTAGCCGTTACTAGACTGTTCTGCACATAGGCGCACGGGACAGTCCGGTGCGCCAACGGTCGGCTCCAATGACTAGTTCTGATAGCTAGCCGTTGGGCTGATAGTGCACCGGACAGTGAACAGTAGCTGTCTGGTGCACACCGGACATTCCAGTGTGACCGGTAAAATTCATTTCTCAAACTCGTCGCTTTCGAGTTTTCTCGGGGGCAGAGGCGCTGCCCCGAGGCTGGCTAGCCCCACTATCAAAGGGCACACCAGACAGTCCGGTGCCCCTAAGACAACAACCCTAATTCTCTTTTCCTTTGGTTTTCTAAATCATTTTTGTTCTAACTTGTAAGTGTGTTATAGAGTAACACCTACCACTGGGTGTGAGTGTGAATATGCACCAACACTACACTAGAAATCTCTTGGTCAAACTACTCATCCACAACCCCTCTTTATAGTATGGCTAAAATAAAAATAGAAGACCTAATTCTATACCAAGTGTCCCCAACTCATTCGACACTTGGAATAAAAAGACCTTCATCTTTTGATTCGTCTTTTCAGTCGTCGCTTCAAGTTCTCATCTTAGGGATTGTTTTCACTGTTGCAACACAACTTCCTGTAATGCGACCTAACTTACCATTTGCTCTGCAAAACACATGTTAGTCACATATAATCTTATGATGTCATTAATCACTAAATCCAGCCAGGGGCCTAGATGCTTTCAATCTCCCCTTTTTGGTGATTGATGACAACCTTATAAGAGTGTGAGAGTAGTTTGTTTGTTTTCTGTCAATAGAGAACATGGTTAGTTATACTCAACACTTTTGACATAAAAAAGTCGTGTAATAAAATAGTAAGTATAAGCGCATACACAACGTAAGTTTCTTGTTCATATAAGAATGAAATGAAATCAATGAACAAGAACTAAACGATTAGTGAAAACATAATACACACACAGTCATTTACAAACATCGAGAGCATATTATAGAGTTTGTGAGTTAAGCGTCATACAAAAGTGGAGCTAGTACAGAGAGTATCAAGCATATATATTACATCAAAATGTCAAAAGCTCTCTCAACTAACTCCCTAACTCCCCTAGCTCTCACAACTCATATCTCTCCCCCTTTGGAGTCAAACACCAAAATGCTTACCCAAACCTACAGACCAGAAGAGGAGGGAAGAGGTGAAGGCTCATCAAGTCATGGATCTAGGATCTGCAGTAGAAGCTGGAGCTGGTACTGACTCTGACATAGGATGTGGTGCAGAATCCGCTGGAGCTAGAGCAGTCATGGACACAGCCACATCAGCAGTGGTAACAGCAGCCGCTGGTGGCACTGGTGGCTGAGCGCTGACAGGTCCGACGACCGGTGTCGAGAAATCCAGGGTGATCGGCCTGAGCAGAGAGATAGAAGGACCAAAAGAGTGGAGCGGGGGTCCTGACTAAAGAGCGGGAACAACATCAGCCTGAAGAGCCAGAGGAGGAACACACTGCACTGGTGGGACCTGAACACCGGTATGCTGGAGAATATGTGTCATGAATGCCCGGTGCTCGGACCTGTCTTCTAGGAGCTGCTGCTGCAGGGTGTCCTGGCGGTTATGAATGGTCTGAAACATCAAAAGCATCCGCTCGAACAACTGCTGCTGGATAACATCCTGCCTGGCCTGCTCTTCTGCCTTACTTGCCTGCTCTGCGGCCATATGAGCCTGCTGCTGAGTAAGCGACCGAAGAATAGTAGCCAGGGCAGGGTCAATAGCTAGAGGGGCAGCAGGAGCAGCACTAGAACTACCAGCCTCGTGATGAAGGGAACGAGGTGGCACAGGAGGCGGTGATAGAATCCCCAAGTCGTCATCATCATCGGAAGAAGTATCTGTAGCGACACCCTAAGTCTTGAACTGTCTGATAGCCTCATCCTCAGCCTTGATATCTGATACTAGAGCTAGCGCTAGAACAGTGTCCTTAGGAGCTGGGCGATAGAAACCAAACTGAAGTCGAGAAGCCTCGAGGGTGGCCTAGAACTGAGGAGGCCTGATCAGCTGCGCAAAGATGTGACAGAGGTAGTGAGCATACGACAACTAACGGCGAGCACGGAGACCATCCAACACTGTATCCTCAATCTCACATATTAGAAAATCAACCACATCAAACTCTGAGTGAGAGATCAAGGCACCAAGTAGCTAGAGATGAATATGTGTGGTGGCCTCCCTGTATCCCATCCTAGGTAGCAAAGTCCGCCTCATCAACTCATAGAGGAACTTTGTTGCTTGAGTGAAGTCAGCAGAAGAATGTCGCGACCCATCTGTAAACGAAGGTCTGAACAGGGTAGCGACATGAGCTGTGGTTGGAACAACTCTGTCATTAGGGCGACAGGGAGGATCTGATGTGCCAAAGCACAAGATGTGGAGCCTCATCGTTGATTCAGGAAATCCAAAGAGCTCTTTGATCTGAGTGGCATGTAGAGTGACATCCTCTCGCTCGAACCTGAACCTCAGCCACTAGTGATCTAGATCTATCCAAATTGTGGCATAGAAAACTCTGACCCACTGCTCAATGTATCTACCACCAGAGGTCAAAAGAGAAAGTAAACATGGCAGATAGGATAGGTGACCCTCTGACTCGGCACCGGCGGCTGACAGAAATGCTGGGAGATCCAAAAGCCGGTGCGCCCTCAAAGCAATCCGAGCTGACAACTGCACCCTGAAGAATGACTCCTGAGTCCTGGTGCTGAAGAGCGGTGCAGCTGTTGGGTCCCTCTGTACTGGCAACCAAGAATCCATGGGTACGTGTCTGAACCGACGTACCCGGGTAGCAGTGGCTCGCTGAAGATCAAGCAGACATGGATCAGCAGCAAGCGGTCTCACCTCGGTCTTGTCACGCTCCCTGAAGCGAGGTGGAGGAATAGGCAGAGCGGAAGCGGGAGCGAGAGCAGTGGAAGCTAGAGTGGTGGAGGTGGTGGACACACCAGGTGTGGTGGACGTGAGCGACAAGAGCTGGCGAAGTGGGAGGTGGAGTGGAGACTATGGCGGAAGGAGTGGGGGGGCAGAGGAGCGAGGTCGAGGCGCGAGGCAATGAACTCTATAGGCAATCTGATCAGAAGAAATCTAGAGCTAGCCTCCCTACTCAGCCTGATCTGCAGCTACTGCCGCTGCAAGTGCTGCACGTGTGGCTCTGTCCATACGCCTTTTCTTCCTGCCCTCTTGCTGCTCAAGATAGACAGTCTTGCCCTTGACCTATCTGAAGGGGAGAGGAGGGTCCTTGTCATCTCCTCCCCCAGGTGGTGTGGCGTTCTTCATCCTCACCATCCTGAACTAACTGCTGCAAGATAGAGTGAAAAGATAAACGAGAGTAGAGAGCAGTAGATAAGGCCTGAAAAAGAGTGATAGCTACCTGGGAACTTCTCGAGAGAGAAAGGATCCAGGTAGGACAGGAGACGTGCAAGCAAGCTGGCGAAATCATTGAAATGATAGAAGAGGTGAGCACGTATTAGTCACATAGTCATAAGTATATGAAATGTGAATAAATACATACACAAAGAGTTATGACACAGAAACAGAGTGATTTGGAGAAAGAGGTCAAACGGCGCGAGAACGACGTTTGAATGGTGAATTGTGCCATACAGAGTTTGAAATTCGAAATGAGGCATGAAATGACTTGGAATTGAGCCGATACTTCACGGATAGGTATATATGAGTGAATATGAGTGAAGTGGGTGCTTGGTTTGAAGTTTAGCAGAGAAAAAAAATATTTTTGGCACTTGGCTCAAAAAGGATTGCTATAAATGTAAAGAGGCGGCGTAACAGGTCTCTAGGATATCGGATAGCCGTGAAATTGTGTGAGAGTTACTGGAAGTAGCCGGAGGGTGCTGGAAAAAGTAGGAGTCGATTTGAGCTATTTTGAATAGTTTGGTCATTTCACCGAACACGTGGTGTGCGGGTTTTTGAAACGGCGGTGAAATGACTATTTTAGTGGATGAAACCCTCCCTAGGGAGCTCAAAACCTGAAGGGGAGCACAATAGAGGACTAGGCATACACACATGCACTTGGATTCACAGATTTCACAAGATTTTGAGGATTTTAAAAAGGGTGGGACTCATCACTGCACAGAGCATCACAAAGAGAGAGAGAGATAAGGGAGAGGCCTCACCAGAGAAAGGAGAGAGGAGCACGAGCTCCTGGCAGAGGTGCTTGCTGGAGATGGAGGACGGCGATCACCAGCGGCGAGCCCCTAGGTGGCGGTGAGGGGGACAGCAGAGAGGAACAATGAAAGATAGAGAATGCGAGGAGGGAAATGATCTTGGGCGCTGATCGGGCGAGGAAAACTTTTTTAAAAACCGGTTTTGGGCACACCGAACAGTCTATAGTGCATGTCCGGTGCACACCGGACAGTGCACAGTAGCTGTTCGGTTAACCACCGGACAGGGCAGCACAGAATCAGATATGTGTGTGCCCAGCCGGTGCACCGGACATTGCACAATGCAGTGTCCGGTGCACATCGGACTGTCCGGTGAGCCTAGACAGGGGAATTTTGAAATTTTCTAGGAAATTTTGAACCAAACCAAATCCCAACTTATAAGCACACAAAAGAACACCTGTTGGGACAGATATTGGTACCCTCATATGTTCTCTCATATTTTTCAAAATATTGTGCCATAGGCTAAATAGTTTTTAGAGAAAATAGGCAAATGGTGAGATTTGCATTTGGGTTTTGCACTAGAGGTTTCATGAACGAATTGAGTTGTGAATAACCCCCTAAGTGCAGTACCACATGCATATCTCAAAATCCAACAATTGCATAGTAAATGAAATTGAAGTACCAAAAAGCTTAAACGCTAGGAGTTGTCAAGTTTGAGACCGACTTAAGCTTTTTCACTCGCTTTGTTGGCGGTTATCTTAACTAGGTTAGACAAGGCCTAGATGCAATACAAGAAATTTAAATATGCAATGCAAGCTTGACATCACCATTTTATAATTAAGTAAAATTTCTGATATCAAGAATATTTAGCTCATTCCTCAACATACAAAAGCGGGTTTTGCCTAAAGGCTTTGTGAAAATATCTGCTAATTGATCTTTCGATCTCACTCCTTCTAAAATAATATCTCCTTTAGCAACATGATCTCTAAGAAAGTGATGACGGATATCAATGTGCTTGGTGTGAGAGTGTTGTACATGATTATTAGCAATTTTAACAGCACTCTCATTATCACACAACAAAGGCACCTTTTCTAGAACTACACCATAGTCTATAAGAGTTTATTTCATATAAAGAATTTGTGTGCAACAAGCACCCCTGGCAATGTATTCCACTTCGGCGGTTGACAAGGCAACACTATTTTACTTTTTAGAGGTCCATGAAACTAGTGATTTCCCAAGCAAATGGCATCCTCCGGATGTACTTTTCCTATCAATTTTGCATCCGGCGTAATCAAAATCGGAATAGTCAATTAAATCAAAAGTAGCTCCTTTGGGACACCAAAGGCCAACGCTTGGGGTGTGCTTAAGACACCTAAGAATTCTTTTAACAGCGCGAAGATGAGCTTTCTTAGTATTTGCTTGAAATCGAGCACACATACAAACACTAAACATGATATCAGGCCTAGATGCGGTAAGATACAATAAACTACCAATCATAGAACGGTAGAGAGTTTGACCAACCGGGTTACCTCCCTCATCTAGGCCGAGATGTCCATTAGTAGGCATGGGTGCCTTGATTGGTTTGCACTTCTCCATATTGAATCTCTTCAACAAGTCTTTGGTGTACTTCTCTTGTGAGAGGAAGTTCCCATCTTTCATTTGCTTGACTTGAAAGCCGAGGAAGAAGGTTAGCTCACCAATCATTGACATATCGAACTCCTTTGACATCAACTCACCAAATTCCTTGCAATGACAATCATTTGTCGAGCCAAAGATTATATCATCAACATAAACTTGATAAATGAAAATATCACTGTTATGTTTCTTTGTGAATAAAGTTGTGTCGACGATCCCGATCTTGAAGCCCTTCTCAATGAGGAAGTTGCGAAGACGCTCATACCAAGCCCTTTGAGCTTGCTTTAGACCATATAGCGCCTTGGACAACCTGTGAGCATGATTAGGATATATAGGGTCTTCAAACCCGGGTGGTTGCTCAACGTATACTAGTTCATTTATGAAGCCATTTAAAAATGCACTTTTTACATCCATTTGATAAAGTTTTATGTCATAGCAATATGCATATGCAAGAAGGATACAGATGGCTTCAAGTCGAGAAACCGGTGCAAAGGTCTCTCCAAAATCTAAACCTTCAACTTGAGAGAACCCCTTTGCAACAAGCCTTGCTTTGTTCCGCACAATCACACCTTGATCATCTTGTTTGTTTCAGAACACCCATTTTGTTCCAATGACCTTTGCATCTTGTGTAGGCTTCTCCAGGGTCCAAACTAGATTCCAGGTGAAGTTGTTTAATTCTTCATGCATGGCATTCACCCAGTCCGGATCCTGTAGCGCCTCATCTATACATGTAGGCTCAACACAAGAAACAAAAGAGTGATGTTCAATAAATGAAGCATATCTTTGAGAACGAGTAATAACCCCTTGTAAAGGACTCCTAATGATTAGATCTTGTGGATGTGCTTGAAGTAGTGATGAGTTCCTCTTGTCAACCACTTGGGAAGATCTTGGAGCATCAACATCTTCAGCTTGTACCCTTGCTTGTTCATGAGAGACAAATGTATCTTCATTTGCATGCCTCTCATATTTTTCATCATCATGCGGTACATTTGATGAATAAGGCATGTCGATATTTTGCACCTCTTCTTCATCTTCTTTGGGTTTGATGGCTCCAATTGGCATGTTCTTCATAGCTTCCCTAAGTGGTTCATCACCTACATCATCAAGATTTTCATGTGCTCCTTGGGAGCCATTAGTCTCATCAAATTCCACATCATATGTTTCTTCCACCACGCCAGTGGCATGATTGAATACTCGATATGCTTTGGATTTTGATGAATAACCAAGTAAGAAACCAATATCACAACGTCTTTGAAACTTCCCTATGTGATGGCGTTTCTTTTAGATGTAACATTTGTATCCAAACACCCAAAAGAAGGAGACGTCTGGCTTTTTCCCATTTAGCAGTTCATTGGGAGTCTTCTCAAGTAGCTGGTGAGGAAATAGCATGTTTGATGCATATCATGCAGTGTTGATAGCTTCAGCCCAAAACCTCTCCGGTGTGTTATACTCATCAATCATTGTTCTTGCAAGAGTGATCAAGGTCGTGTTCTTTCTTTCAACAAATCCATTTTGTCGAGGTGTGTATGTTACAGAAACTTCATGCTTGATTTTAATTTCATCATAGTACTCATGAATGTTGGTGTTGTCAAATTCCTTTCCATTATCACTCCTTATTTTCTTGATTTTGCAGTCAAATTCATTTTGAGCCTTCTTAGCAAACTTCTTGAATATTAATGCAACCTCAGACTTGTCATGTAGAAAGAACAACCCAGTATATCTTGAAAAATCATCAACAATTACTAGACAATCGAGGTTGCCACCAGCACTAGCATAAGTTGTTGGTCCAAATAGATCCATATGAAGTAACTCTAGTGGCCTTGATGTTGACATAAAAGCTTTTGTAGGATGAGTGTTAGCAACTTGATTTCCAACCTGACATGCACTACAAAGCTTGTCCTTTTTGAATACAACATCCTTCAATCCTCTAACCATGCCTTTCTTTAGAACCTTCTTGAGTGTGCTCATTCCAACATGTGCAAGCCTTCTATGCCATAGCCATCCAAGAGATGCTTTGGTAAAGAGGCAAGTCCTTAGGTTTGCATCTTTAGAAGAGAAATCCACTAAGTATAGGTTGTTGTATCTAAATCCTTTGAATATCATTGACTCATCATCCATTTTAGACACAACAACCTCTGTAGGAGTGAATAAGCATTGAAGGCCAAGATCACAAAGTTGACCCACTGATAGCAAGTTGAATCTTAATGGTGCAACCAAGAGAACATTTGAAATTGAAAGATCATTTGAAATTGCCACCTTGCCAAGCCCTTGGACTTTTCCTTTTGAATTATCCCCAAAAGTGATTTTATCTTGTTCATCAACATTTTCATCAAGTGAGGTGAACATCCGTGGGTTGCCAGTCATATGTTGGGTGCATCCACTGTCAATTACCCAATGGCTCCCACTGGTCTTGTAGTTCACCTACATGAACAAATAAATCAAGCTTCAATTTTGAGGGCCCTATTTTGCATAGGACCAGTAACTTTCTCAATCAAGGACTTTGTAACCCAAATTTGTCTAGATCTACTCTTGCTTGGTGGACCTAGGAATGTTACTTTGACTTTTCCATTTGCTACTTTTCTAAGAACATAATGAGCATTGATAGCAAATTGTCATGAGTGCTTTCGCAAAGGAGTTGGTGGGTGTGGCTTTGCAGTTGTGGGTAAAATGTCCTTCTTTTCCACACTCAAAGCGCTTGATTGGCTTAGGAGTCTGTTTTGCCTTGTATTGACTTGTTGCTTTCTTTTGCACAAAATAACTGTATCCAATACCACTCTTATTATTTTTCATAACAGTGTTCACGAGTAACTCATTTTGAAGGTATTGCCTTTGTTAAACTTTTGTACACTTGTGGCAAGATGTTCTTTCTCAATCTTAAGTTTCTTGACTTCATCCCTAAGCCTTTCATTGTCCACTGTCAACTCATTATTAATGTCATTGCTTTCTATGGCAACTTTTTGATGCGTCACGATGCCCGATCTTCACGACGTAGGATCAATCTTCAGATAACTAGCTTCAAAGAAGCCAAGATAACTTGCTGCAAGCAGCGATAACTAGTGCAACCTGACAAATAAAACTTGAAGCCAACCACCGTCTTTAACCGGCAGCCTGAATCGAGGATTCGCCCAACCACACTCTCAAAGAACCAACCAACACAGCCTACAATCAATCGAGGAGACCTCGAAGGGAGTAGGAGCACCAATTGGGAGCGGATGAAGCCGCCGCTTCTGCAATCCCGCGAAGGAATTCACAAGAGCAAAGGGGTAGAGATCACTCTCAATATTTGTTAGCACACAGCTGAACAAAGGGGTTCTGTTTTAGATTATCATAAGCTGCCTTACATCATAGACATAGGGGGGTATTTATACTAGTAACAACCAGCCTTAGCAAGGTATAAACACAAAACAAAAGTATTTTCACGAGCTAATGTCAAGGAGCCTCTTCGGGAGATCTGCAGAACTGATTTCCGTGTGGTTGTTTGACTTCTGCGCAGCCTTCAGTATTTTGACAATAACTTGTTCTAGGAATCTTCAAATGACATGGGGCTGGATGCGTTGGAAAGCTGACTTGATAAGCTTTCTCACCATATATTGCATGCTTAATGAAACTTCGTAGAATGATGCAGTTTAATACGAAAACTTGGTCATCAAGCTGACTGTTGACCTTCTGACCAGTCGGCACTAAAGTAGGTCGGCTGCCTTTCTGGTAGATGTGGTTAAGTCGGCTTTAGAAGCATTGGAAACTAGACTTCAAGAGCTTTCCGAAAAGTACTTATGGACCTTCATAGCTTTTGGGAATCAAAAGATATGACTGTTTCTTCTGGACGGTTCTGTAGCGCTGGACTGACTCGGACATAGCTCCTCTTGCTGATTCGCCTTTGATATGTTTTGTCCTTTCTCTTTGGTGAACCTAAGTAATATCAACATACACGACTTAGGTAGCATAAAATTCTCATTAGTGTTTAATTGAAATTCATAAAGTAGCGCGTGCACCTCTTGCTGTAGCTTCTTAGCTCGGCTATGTGTAATTGGTCCATGAGTTGATGTAGTATGACTTGGGGGTTGTAACATGTTGCTTGATGGCGTGGTCATATCATCCTCCTCCCCTTGAAAAGGAGTCATCCTCGACTCTGAAGTGTCTTCACTTGTATATGGTAAGAGGTCAGCAACATTGAACGTGTTGCTCACGCCATAGCTTGGTGGAAGATCTATCTTGTATGCATTATCATTGATCTTGGTAAGAACACGAAATGGACCATCCCCTCGTGGCATTAATTTGGATTTGCGCTGATCAGGAAAACGCTCCTTGCGCAAGTGAATCCAAACCAAGTCACCCGGTTCAAATAACACTTTCTTTCTATGCTTGTTCATGCTTGCTGCCTTGCGCATTGCTTTGAGCTCAATTGCTTCCTTGGTCTTCTCATGTATCTTTTTTTATGTATGCAGCACGCTTGGAAGCTTCCATATTAGTTCTTTCCTGCAATGGAAGGGGCAACAAATCTATCGGAGCAATAGGTTTGAACCCATATACAATTTCGAAGGGGCATAAATTAGTTGTAGAATGTACTGCCCTGTTATAAGGAAACTCCACGTGTGGCAAACATTCCTCCCAATCCTTCAAGTTCTTCTTTACCATTGTTCGCAGCAGCATTGACAATGTACGATTCACCACTTCAGTTTGGCCATCAGTTTGGGGGTGGCATGTGGTGGAGAACAAAAGTTTAGTCCCAAGATTTGCCCACAATGTCTTCCAAAAATAGCTCACAAACTTAACATCACGGTCAGATACGATGGTCTTGGGCACTCCATGTAGTCTCACGATTTCTCTGAAAAACAAATTAGCAACATGTGAAGCATCGTCGCTCTTGTTGCATGGAATAAAATGAGCCATTTTTGAAAATCTATCAACCACAACAAAAATAGAATCTCTCTTTTTTCGAGTCATCGGTAGTCCTAAAACAAAATCCATGCTTATGTCTTGCCAAGGAATTTTAGGAGCGGGTAAAGGAGTATATAAACCATGAGGGTTCAATTTTGACTTAGCTTTGTGACAGGTGACACAACGCTCCACAAATCTGATGACGTCTCTCCTCATCTTGGGCCAATAGAAATGATCTCTGAGCATTTCATAAGTCTTCTTTTGTCCAAAATGACCTGTTAGACCGCCTCCATGTGACTCCTGCAATAAAAGCAATCTAACCGAAGAATTTGGTACACAAAGTTTGTTAGCTCTAAACAAAAATCCATCATGTATATGATATTTTTCCCAACCTTTTCCATCTTTACAATGATTGTATGGTTCTGAAAATTCAGGATCATCATTATACATTTCTTTCAAATTTTCAAGACCCAAAACTTTTACCTCTAGTTGATTCAACAACACATTCCTTCGAGACAAGGCATCAGCGACCACATTGTCCTTACCTTTCTTATATTTCACAATGTATGGAAATGTTTCGATAAACTCAACCCATTTGGCATGGCGACGGTTCAGTTTGGCTTGCCCTTTCAAATACTTCAAAGCTTCATGATCGGAATGAATAACAAACTCTTTTGGCCATAAGTAGTGCTGCCATGTTTCAAGCGCTCGGACCAAAGCATACAATTCTTTGTCATACACAGAATAATTTAATTGAGCACCTCCCAATTTCTCACTAAAATATGCTATAGGTTTTCCTTGTTGCATTAAAACTCCTCCTATCCCAATCCCACTAGCATCACATTCTACTTCAAAAGTTTTAGTGAAATCAGGAAGAATAAGTACAGGTGCTTCAGTCAAACGTTTCTTCAATTCTAGAAAAGCATCTTCTTGTGAGTTTCCCCATTTAAATTCAACACCTTTCTTTGTCAATTCATTTAAAGGAGAAGCGATAGTACTGAAATCTCGCACAAATCTTCTATAAAACCCAGCAAGACCATGAAAACTTCTTACTTGACTTACATTCGTTGGAGCTGGCCAATCCTTGATGGCTTTCACCTTGGATTCATCCACCTCTATTCCTTTTGCTGAAACAACAAAGCCAAGAAACACAACATGGTCTGTGCAAAAACTGCACTTCTCAAGATTAGCAAATAATTTCTCCTTTCTAAGCTCATCTAAAACTTGTCGAATGTGTTTCACATGTTCATCAAAAGACTTGCTGTAAATTAGAATATCATCGAAGTAGACAACAACAAATTTTCCAATGAAAGTTCTTAAGACATGGTTCATTAATCTCATAAAAGTACTAGGAGCATTAGTCAACCCAAAGGGCATTACTAACCATTCATACAACCCAAATTTTGTTTTAAATGCAGTCTTCCATTCATCTCCAGTTTTCATTCTTATTTGATGGTATCCACTTCTCAAATCAATTTTAGTAAAAATTGTGGAACCACTTAATTCATCAAGCATATCATCTAGTCGTGGAATAGGATGGCGATAGCGAACGGTAATATTATTTATAGCTCTACAATCAACACACATCCTCCAAGATCCATCTTTCTTAGGTACTAAAATCACAGGAACAGCACAAGGGCTTAAGCTTTCACGAACAAAACCTTTATCAAGAAGTTCTTGTACTTGCCTTTGTATTTCCTTAGTTTCTTCGGGATTGGTTCGATATGGTGGACGGTTAGGAAGTGCAGCCCCTGGAATAAGATCGATTTGATGCTCAATCCCTCGAATTGGAGGTAGTCCAGCCGGTGTTTCTTGTGGAAATACGTCTTCATAGTCCTGCAAAAGATCAGGCACAACACTAGGAAGAGATGTTATGTCGTTAGGAGAAATCAAAACATCTTTGTTCACAAGTACAAAGAGCACTTGATATGGGTTGTTCCTCACTTCTCTCAGCTCGGATTTTGTGGCTAGCATAACTAGGTGTTCTCCCTCTTCCTTCTTTTTATCTTTGGAATTTGGCTTGTAGCACTCACTCACCGAATTGTGGATGGCACTCAATTTCTTTTGCTCTTCTCCTCCTCTACTTGTTGTACTAATTTCAGTTTTCTTTTGTAAGTGTTCAGCCATGATTTGTTGAGGGGTCATAGGCTTGAGTACAAACTTTCTCCCTTTCAGATCTAGCGTGTATTGATTTGTTCTTCCACAATGTTGAGAATATCGGTCATATTGCCAAGGTCTTCCTAGCAGCATGTGACACACAGACATGGGTGCAACATCACACTCCACTATGTCAACATACTCTCCAATCTTGAACGGAACTTTCACTTTATAACCAATCTTGATATCTCCCGATTCATTCAGCCATTGGACATGATATGGATGAGGGTGTCGCTGCAACTTCAAACCAAGCTTTTCAACCATCTCACGACTTGCAAGATTATGACAGCTCCCTCCATCAATGATCACCTTTACTACTTTGTCTTGCACTTTTGCTCGTGTTTGAAAAAGATTATGTCGCTGTCCAATTTCAGCTTCTTTCATTTGAACACTCAAGATTTGTGTAACCACAAGAGTAGTACCATGCTCAAATTCACATCTCGTATGTTCTTCAGATTTATCAATGTCATCTTCATTTCCTGCTTCAGCTTCCTCTTCACTAGCTGATGTATATTCTCCATCATCAGTCACAAGGATCACACGATTATTTGGACACTCCTTTATGACATGACCACGACCTCCACACTTGAAGCACTGAATACCACTACTCTTGGTTGTTGAACCCACTGATGTTGAAGTGGATGCTGCTAGTTTATAACTCGTGTTTGGAGCAGCACCGTTCTTTCCACTAGAATTGCCTTGAATATTGGATCGCAAGCCCCCAGTTGAACCTTTTGTCGCTGAGGATGCAGCAGTAAACCTTGAGATCGATTTGCTTCCTCCAGTCATGGTTCGTGCACCATATGACAAGGGCTTGCTGTTCTTAGCATCTTGTTGCAGCTGGTGTTCAGCTTTGGTGGCTTGATGTACCAAATCAATAAGACTTTGGTACGGCTGAAACTCAACAATACGCTGAATGTTGCGGTGTAACCCAGCCATGAAACGTGCAATGGTTTGCTCTTCGTCTTCATACACATTGGCTCTAATCATGGCCTTCTCCATCTCCTTATAATACTCCTCAACAGAGAAACTTCCTTGCCTCAAATTCTGCAATTTATCAAAAAGATCACGCCGATAATGCTTCGGCACAAAACGAATTCTCATTTCTCGCTTCATCTCTTGCCAAGTAATAATAGGGTCCTCTCCATCTTCTTCACGATCACGAAGAAGTTGCTCCCACCAAATCAGAGCATATCCTTCAAACTCAAGAGATGCCATTGCAAGTTTCTTCTCCTCTGAATAATTATGTAGGCGGAAGATTTTCTCCACTTTCAATTCCCATGTGAAATAATCTTCAGGATCAGATCTACCATCAAATTTTGGCATGGTAAACTTAAGTTTCCCAAATCTCTCTTCTTGGTTGACGCCTCTATGATGACGACGACCATAGCGATGTTGAGACTGATCATCCCCAAATTCAGATTCTTCATTGTCATTATTTCTTCGATTCCGGCCTCTTCCTCTACCATATGCAGCACCTTGATTTCTCCTCCCATGTTCACTTGCTCTTCTAGAATAATTTCCTTCATCTTCTTCCCCATCTTCATCATGGTTTCTTACACCGTCGGGGAGTCGACGACGACCTCTGATTTCAGCCATAAGTGTCTGAAGATCTTGTGCCAACAGATCTTGCTTGGCTTCTATGCTTTGTTTGAGCTCATTGAATTGTATCAGGGTGACACATTCTTCAATCTCAACGTTGGGATCCATCTTCCTGCGAAGTTAGTGGCAACAAGGCAACAAATATAGGTGGAATATGAAGCTATATAGAATCTCACAACCTCACCACTCTTACCAACCAAAGCTCTTATGAGTTCCCTGCGGGTTGCAAGAAAATGTGTGGTGGTAACAAGAAAGTGGTGGTTAAGCGAATACAAGACCAGAGTACCGATTACGATGGCTTATATGTGGAGCTTGGTGGGGATTAATAAACAAGGGATACAATCTGAATTCTAGTTGTTGTTAAGTTAAATAACCATCCGACTAGAAGTTCCCTGCCTAGTGCTGACCACAAGATACGAGTGATGTAAATAGATCAAACACACGCGTAAGAAATTTCAGATTTGATGCAGACAAGGAGTATGATTGGAATGCAAGTGTTGCAATCAGATCCAACCAAAATTTTGCACCAAATGACAATAGCAAACTGGTTGAACAACTTGATAAAATTTTCAGCACTTGTGCACATAAACAAACTGATTGTTCTACTTTTCTTTCACAATCTTGTTCAACACTTTTCTTTGGTACTTTTCTTTCTTCTCTTTTTTTGATACTCTTTTTTTATAGAACTAAACACAGAGATCTGATATGATATTGCACACTTTATAATACTTAACAAAGAACTCAACCAGCAGCTATAACTTAAATAGGATCAAAGTTAACGCGAAGGAAATGATGAGAGTTTTCAGATTTTTTTCTTTTTGTGGATATTTTCAGATATATATAAGAGGCTCAAAGGGAACACAAAGGATAGAGTGACCAGCAACTAAACAAAGACTCTAAGGACTGAAACTTAACAAAACTCACTGGAATAACAGATTGAAACAAAGGGCTATGACAAAATATTTTATGGCTTTTTGGTGGATAGGACGAACACAAAATATATGTAGCTAAGGGTAAAGAATCCTACCGTGGCAACTGAGGCTTTGATACCAGATGATGCGTCACGATGCCCGATCTTCACGACGTAGGATCAATCTTCAGATAACTAGCTTCAAAGAAGCCAAGATAACTTGCTGCAAGCAGCGATAACTAGTGCAACCTAACAAATAAAACTCGAAGCCAACCACCGTCTTTAACCGGCAGCCTGAATCGAGGATTCGCCCAACCACACTCTCAAAGAACCAACCAACACAACCTACAATCAATTGAGGAGACCTCGAAGGGAGTAGGAGCACCAATTGGGAGCGGATGAAGCCGCCGCTTCTGCAATCCCGCGAAGGAATTCACAAGAGCAAAGGGGTAGAGATCACTCTCAATATTTGTTAGCACACAGCTGAACAAAGGGGTTCTGTTTTAGATTATCATAAGCTGCCTTACATCATAGACATAGGGGGGTATTTATACTAGTAACAACCAGCCTTAGCAAGGTATAAACACAAAACAAAAGTATTTTCACGAGCTAATGTCAAGGAGCCTCTTGGGAGATCTGCAGAACTGATTTCCGTGTGGTTGTTTGACTTCTGCGCAGCCTTCAGTATTTTGACAATAACTTGTTCTAGGAATCTTCAAATGACGTGGGGCTGGATGCGTTGGAAAGCTGACTTGATAAGCTTTCTCACCATATATAGCATGCTTAATGAAACTTCGTAGAATGATGCAGTTTAATACGAAAACTTGGTCATCAAGCTGACTGTTGACCTTCTGACCAGTCGGCACTAAAGTAGGTCGGCTGCCTTTCTGGTAGATGTGGTTAAGTCGGCTTTAGAAGCATTGGAAACTAGACTTCAAGAGCTTTCCGAAAAGTACTTATGGACCTTCATAGCTTTTGGGAATCAAAAGATATGACTGTTTCTTCTAGACGGTTCTGTAGCGCTGGACTGACTCGGACATAGCTCTTCTTGCTGATTCGCCTTTGATATGTTTTGTCCTTTCTCTTTGGTGAACCTAAGTAATATCAACATACACGACTTAGGTAGCATAAAATTCTCATTAGTGTTTAATTGAAATTCATAAAGTAGCGCGTGCTCCTCTTGCTGTAGCTTCTTAGCTCGGCTACGTGTAATTGGTCCATGAGTTGATGTAGTATGACTTGGGGGTTGTAACATGTTGCTTGATGGCGTGGTCATATCACTTTTCCTCTAGTGGTTGCTTCTGTCAAGTACTTCTTCAATTTCTGGTTCTCTAGTGTCATGACTTCAACTTTTTCAATCAATTCATCATGAAGACTAGACTGGTCAACTTGGCTCAAATCATCACATGAGGTTGCTACATCAGTCTTAACAACAGGGTTAATAGCCTCATGTGTATTACAAGATAAAAGCTCATTTGCAATAAGAAGATTATCATAGCCAATTTTAATTTTTGTATAATCTTCCTTTACTTTGACAAGTCTATCTTTCAACTCCCTATTTGCTTCATTTAATTTTTCACATTTATCTTTGGTATCTTTGAGGGAGGTTTTGAACTTATTTTTAGTGGATGACATAGTTTTATTTTCTTCTTTCATTTCTTCACTAGTTTTAACAACTATGTCATACTTGGCAGTTAAAAACTCATTTTCATCCTTTAACTTGTCACATTTAGCTTTTGACTTTCTAATGATTTGAGTGTATTCTTTAAGTAAGTCAGGTAATTCACCATAGGAAGGAGAAGCATACTCGTCATCATTATCACTATCACAATCATCAATAATATCATTTTCAGGTTGTACCTTCCGTTCACCTTTAGCCATGAGGCATAGGTGAGAAGTGGATGAGGGTGATGCTGGTGGTGAAGAGAAATCCCCAGCGATGGCGGCAACCTTTTATCATTCTCTTCTTCACTTGAAGAAGACCCGCTTGAGGATTTAACGTCGGTGAGCCAGTCACCAACAATATATGCTTTTCCATTTTTCTTTTTAGGGAATCTCTTATGCTTGCCTTTCTTCCTCTTGAAGAATTTCTTTTCCTTCTTCTCATCATCACTGTCATCATCTTTCTTGCCCTTGAACTTGTTCTTCTTAGGCTTGTTGCATTGATGAGCAAGATGATCGAGTTCTCCACAATTATAGCAGTCCATCTCAGAGATGGGCTTTCTTTTGCTGGAGAAGAACTTCTTCTTTCTTGAATCAAACTTGATGCCTTCTTGATTGAGTTTCTTCAACATTTTGGTGGTCTTTCTCACCATCAAGGCAATGTTTGCATGAAGATCATCATCGCTTGAGGATTCTTCCTCAACTTGCATTTTGGCCTTCCCTTTCTTTTCTTGGCTAGCTTTGAGAGCCAAGTCTTTTCTCTTGGAAGAAGGCCCATCCTTGTCATTTATGTGCATATACATTTCATGAGCGTTGATCTTTCCCAATATTTGAGTTGGAGTAGTAATTGAAAGATCCATTTGATGTAGCACAGTGACAATGTGCCCATATTTGTCAATTGGGAGGACACTGAGAATCTTCCTCACAACATCTGGTTGTGTAATTTGGGTGAGCTCCAAGCCATTGACTTCCTCTACAAGAATGTTAAGGCATGAGTACATATCATTAGCATTCTCATTTGCAAGCATTTCAAAAGAATTTAGTTTTTTCATTGCAATGTGATATATCTCCTCACGCTCACTTTTAGTTCCTTCATGTAGAGCACAAATATCCATCCACAAATCATGAGCATTTCTATGATTTCTTACTCTATTAAAAACATCTTTGCAAAGGCCCCCTAAAGAGAGTGTTTTTGGCCTTAGCATTCCATTTTTCATAATTATACTCATCACCTACAAGATTTGTGGGATCTCTTGGTTCGGGGAACCCTTGAGTGGCGGCTTTATAGACACCAATGTCTATAGCCTCTAAGTAAGCTTCCATACAAATTTTCCAATAAGGAAAATCGTCACCATAAAAAACGGGAGGAGGTCCATCCCCGCCGAACATCGCTACTCTAGCGGTTAAGCTAAACTAGGAGCAACAAGGCTCTGATAGCAATTGAAAGGATCACGATGCCCAAGAGGGGATGAATTGGGTTTTTCTAAAAATTCAACAAGTATTAAACCCTAAGCAAGAGCCCAACTTTATCCAACTACTAGCAATAAGTAAATACTACTAGAAAACCAACAACCCTAAGTCATTACTTCAAATACTTGCTAAGCAATTGAACAAAGTGAAATGCTCAAATTAAATGCGGAATGTAAAGCAAGGTTAAGAAGACCCCTCCAATTTTTTGCCGAGGTATCGAAGAGTCAACACTTTTCCCTAGTCCTCGTTGGAGCACCTGCGCAAGGGTATCGCTCCCCCTTGGTCCTTGCAATAACCAAGTGATCACTATGATGTTATCTTTTACCACTCGGCGCGGTGGATCCCTCACGACCTCGTACAATCTTGAGCCAGGTCACCAACAAATCCTCCGGGGTGATCACCGTGCTCCAATCGCCACCAAGCTGTCTAGGTGATGTCGATCACCAAGAGTAACAAACCATATACTTTCACTTGACCAAGAAAAGCCTAATGCATGTGGTGTGTGCTCTAGGTAGCTCTCACTTGCACTAATGAGGTCCTAACATGGGATTAAGATTTTCTAATCACTTCACTAGGTTTCGTGGTGCTTGAAATGCTTTAGCAATGTGTGGGCTTCAATGTGGGCAGCAAGACACTCAGTGAGGTAGGTGGAGGGGGCATAAATAGCCCCACCCACCAAACTAGCTGTTACTGAACTGTTCTGCGCATGGGCGCACCCGACAGTCCGGTGCGCCACCGGTGCGCCAACGGTCGGCTCCAACGGCTAGTTCTGACAGCTAGCCGTTGGGCTGATAGTGCACCGGACAGTGAACAGTAGCTGTTTAGTGCTCACCGGACAGTCCGGTGTGACCGCTAAAATTCATTTCTCAAACTCGTCGCTCTCAGATTTTCTCAGGGCAGAGGCGCTGCCCCCGGGGCTGGCTGGTCCCACTGTTAAAGGGCGCACCAGATAGCTTGGTGCACACCAGACAGTCCGGTGCCCCAAAGACAGCAACCCTAATTCCTTTTTCCTTTGGTTTGTCTAAACCGTTTTCGTTCTAACTTGTGAGTGTGTTATAGAGTGACACCTACCACTAGATGTGAGTGTGAATATGCACCTACACTACACTAGAAATCTCTTGATCAAACTACTCATCCACATCCCCTCTTTATAGTCCGGTGCAACCTCTGTAGAGTGTAAAACTGGTATATCAGTCATGCTCACGGTCATGAGTGGCTCGGACACTCACATCATTAACTTAAGGAATTAAACTTAATTTGTCATTTGCATTGCATTGTGGGTGTTATTATTAATTGTGATCTCTTATTTATTTGGGTTGGTATCTACTTACACTTAGTAACTGCTAATAAAATTTTGACCAACTTTAAAAGCAATGCTCAACTTTAACCATCTTCTTTGGTAAGCCTTACACTTCACAAGAGCCCCCACCGTAAGTGAGCTCATGCACATTATTCCCCACAACTTGTTGAGCAATGAACGTATGTGAGCTCACTCTTGCTGTACTCACATCCCCCAGGTCAAGAACATGTACCGCAGGATGAGGAGCATGAAAGATGTCACGATGAGTTTATGAGAGGTTTAGGCCGTCCTCTCCCAGTCAACTAGGTTTGCTGGATCGTTGTTATCGTATGATGTAATTATTTAACTATTTTGTACAGAACTCCATTATATATTAAAGATGTGACATTCGTTTCTGTACCATGAGTCATCATATGTGTGAGACTTGATTCTAGCACACATTTGATTCGCGCCCGAGTTTGGCCCCTTAAATTTGGGTGTGACAGTACCCATATTTAGGGTACCGTCAATGTCGTTTGGGAGCAGTACTTGTGCATACTAGTACTACATGGAGGAGGCGAATGACTCGAAGTGGAAGCACCGAGGACCAAACTCTGTGGCAAGGTTGTGTAATGCAGTTTAGGCTGACACAACGCACACTTGACTGCTGATAGAGGTGAAAACTTTTCACAAGGCAAAGATTTAGTTTCGGCATAAGAGGTTCTACAGAAACTAGGGAGCATATGCTGGCACCTAATCCTAGTCCAGCTCACGCTACCTTTTTTTCTGGCCAAAGTACTCGATGAAGAAGAATAAGTCATTATACCATAAATAGATATAGATAGTAGATTAGATGGATGAAAATGAAAAAGAGTCGTGTATAATAGGAATAAGTCGTTATACCATAAATAGATAGTAGATTAGATGGATGGAAAGTTTAGTTTGGAAGCACTTATCACTTCAATTCAATAAGGCTATATTGTAACAGATAATGATCATAAAAATAGAAATCTATTCGTTTATCAAGCAACAGGTGCTTCTCATCACTTTGATACATCGCCACCCCTTCCTCAATGGCCTTCCATCGTAAGTGCTATGTTATCCTGATGTGGTCTCTGGTAGATTGTGTTAGACAGTGGCGGACGCATGACCAAAATTCATGGGGGGCCAAAAAACCACATTACAAAATCAAGCAAGGCGGTAAAAACTATAGTTGCATAAAATTTAAGTTCCATATCTATCAATATAAGATACAAGTTCAAAGAAGAGAAGCAAACATATAACTAAGTTCTTCCTGACCGAATCAAGTCGTGTGTACATTGTCGAATATCGATTTCCTCGAAGGGTGGGGCATCGAGAAAGAGGCGGGTCAGATGATGTCTCCGGCTAAGAGCTAGGGCTCGCTGGTTCGTCAAGCTCGCCAGTTGACGGGGACGGGTCGCATCGTCGTGGTGAGCGAGGTCGGGTCTGCCAAGAGCGGGATGATGTCATGACGATAACGAGCGGGACGAGGACGTTGGGAAGGGGCCAGGGTCAGGCGACATCAAGCATCAGGAAGGAGGCGACGGTGTCAAGAATGGAGCATCTGGGAGGATTGGATAGATGCGAGGACTAGACCAAATATGATGGAAGTTGAGAGAACTGCTCAGGGCAATTTTAGCCTATCCAAACCTTAATTTATATACTTTACAGTAGGTGAACATTAGGTATAAGAGGTTATAAAAAATTGAGAGGGATCCTTCTATGGATACGACAGCGTCGGAAAGAATGAGATTGGATGAATAGATGTGAGGATTAGACCAAGTAAAAGGACGAGAGTCGATAGAACTAGACTAATTCGACGAGGAGACCCATAACATGATTGTTTTAGCCTATCTAAATCTTCATTTTTAAATATACTTAACAGTAAATAAACATAATATATAAAAGGTCATAAAAATTGAGGGGGGGTGGCATATGGCCCACTTTGTCCCCCCTCTGCGTCCGCCCCTGGTGTTAGAGCAGCAAGGTGTCATTATCTTACCCCGATAGATCTTGTACGTGTGTCGGCTGCCAGACGACCTTCAACAGGCTCCGTAACGACATTTATGAAATTTTTATTATTATGCTTGAGTTATGAATTTTTAATTATTATTATGAATTATATAATTTTATTAGATTAGTTACATGATAATCATATGTATTTGAATTTTAACAAAGCATCATGTTTTATGTCAATTAAAAGTTTATAAAAGAAAAGTTGATGTAACGATGAAATAACTGTAAGCTAACAATAAGGATAATACAATAAAACGTTATGATAGATAAGGTCTAATTATGGTTAATATAAAACAGTAATGTGATGGTAGATATAGCCGACAACGACTAAAACCAGTCTTATAATTGGAAACAGAGGACCGTGTGTTTGAATATGGTTCAAAGTGCCAAATTGATTTCTTGTTTGAGCTTACGATGGTGAAAGCTACCATTGACACTTCGAAGCCGAAACAAACTTGGCTAAGTGGCTTACTTGCCTAGCAGTTGTATACTTGTATAGTTGTATCACCTTCTGGATTGGATTGGACTCAAAAGAAATAGCCATGGCCAGCATGGCATGAAAAAAGGACGGGAAATAGCCATGGCCAGACCAGGAAAGTATCTCGCCTATACTACTGTGCCGCAGTGCATCTTCTGGATCGGGCTCACTGACGTCATGCACTCACATGGAGCACGTCAGATCAGATAGTCACGAATGCCTGGCGGAACGGAACGAGAAAAGCTCGCGCGGGATCGGCTGTTGCGTCCAGCTTTCGCGCCGCAACACCTGTTTCCGAAGCAAAGCAAAACCTCTAAACAGCTGTCACCAGCCATCTAATCCCTCATTTACAGCATGATTAGCTTACTCTAACTACGGTGCGCGCAAAAAAAATCAGGCGTTTATAAACGGCCGCACACGAAGAAAGTGCTCATCACAGACCGAAAAGGAAAATAGAGGCGAGACAAACGAGAGCGAGCGAGAGAGAAACAGTTCGAGCTCACCCCGGCGAGAGCCGACTCTCAAGCGATAAGGGGCGTGGGCGTCGTCGGCATGGAGAGCGAGATGGCGGAGGAGTCACCGGCCGCAGTCTCAGCGGCGGCGGCGCGGGCCCGGCCACTGGAGGCGGTCGCGGAGGAAGGGCAGGAGGTGGCGGAGCAGCACGAGGTGGCAGTTGGCTCCACCAAGACCATGGAGCGCGTGGCGGCCGCGAAGAAGTTCATCGAGGACCACTACCGCGCGCAGATGAAGAACCTCCAAGAGCGCAAGGAGAGGTACGGGGAACCCGTGCCTGCTTCCAATTTTTTTTTTAATTGGTCTCGGAGCTAGCAGTGCTTGCCTGCGATTTGGTTAGTGCTTGAGCGGCCTGCGATTTAGCTAGCTAAATCTCACGTGAGGGCGACTGATCGAGGTGTCCGACCTGCAACCAGGCGATTGGAGGTAGCCTGTATGCTTATGCTCTCCTGTGGGGTGGGTGTGAGGGTTTGGGCTGCACTTCTCATGCATACTGAATCGGATTAGCATATCAGGGCAGTTGATTGTCAAATGTGGCTGTAGGTCCTACTAGAGCTGAGCTTCGGGGCGATGTTGGGTGGCAATTTTGCAGTGGATGGAGGTGTTGCTCATTGCTGCCTCTTGGGTGGCAATTTTGCAGTGGATTGAGTTGTTGCACATTGCTGTGTCCGAGATAAAGCGAATTGTGACTTTGAAGTCTGAATTGCTTGAGCTTGACTGGCTAGAACAAAATGGCGACCGTTGTAGGGCTTGCCATAATTGGAATAAAGCTACCAGCGGTTAGTCGTTCATGCAAAGAAACAATGCTTGTGCTTATGTTCACTTTGTCGCTTTTTAGGGAGAGGGCACACGTGGCGGTTGATTGTGCTCTCACGTGCTATGCGTTACCATTTGGTCGCATGTTGGCGATGGACATGATAATGTGGATAGGTCTTTGTGCACATTCTGCTGGACGGTTACTGAATCAGGGCTAGTGTTTCAGGGTGGTTGGATGGGGAATGTGGCCAGTGGCGAATCTAAGATTTAAAGTTAGGGTGGTCCAATCTTATGAAAATCAAATTACATAGATGAGTTTACATTTTAAATCCTACAACATATAAGAATCAAAAGAAATAAATAAATCAAAAAACTATATACTATCTCCGTTCTCGAATATTTGTCGCCCGCTAGTTCACTTTTGAACTAAACCACTACAAATAAAAAAGAACGGAGGGGGTACTTTAGTAGAGTCAAAATCAGAGGGTGGGCCAGGACCCACCCTGTCCACCCTCTAGATACGCCACTGAATGTGGCTGTAGGTTGTACTAGTGCTGAGCTTTGGAGCATGATTGCATGGGAATTTGGTATTGGGTGCTGTTGCTCATTGTTGTGGCAGAGGTATACCAACTATAGCTTTGTGGAGTCCAAATTCTTGAGCTTGACTTGGCTAGAAATTGTTGCCAGTTTTTAGAGGGCTTGCCATTATTGGAATAAAGTTGCAGGCTGTTAGTGGGGGCATGCAAAGAAACAAGGTTTGCACTTATGATCTCTTCCTCACCTTTTTAGGGAGGGGGGACATGAGCTCCTTGATGTGTGTTCTCACGGCGTACCTTTTGGTCGCATGCTGACAATTGTCTTTGGGCATGATAATGAGGATAGGTCTGCATGTGCGTTCAGCTGGACTCATACTGAATAAGGATTAGGATTAGCATCTCAGTGAGGCAACATTGATTCTAGCAAGTCAAGCTTCTATACTTAATGCCCTGCTGAGCAACATTGAACGTAGTTTAAACGTCATTTAAACGTAGTTTTAATCCAAGTTCCAAGTTCAGCATGCTGAAATGCTAAACCTCTAATTAGCGTCTTGACGTTTACTGCCCTAAGCACAGTCTGAAGACTCAGCGTCAAATTCTATAACACACAATCATTTCGGTGTTTCCAGACCATGTACCATTTGTTACCTTTTGGTCACATACTGATTATCTCTGTACTTATTGAACATGGGCCATATTATGTTATCTGTGTCAGGCGCTTGATTTTGGAACAACAGCTAGCTTCTTCACAAGTTCCGAGGGAGGAGCAGATAAACTTAATAAAGGATTTGGAGAGAAAGGAGACTGAATACATGAGACTTAAAAGACACAGAATTTGTGTGGATGACTTTGATCTGCTCACTATCATTGGAAAAGGTGCTTATGGACAGGTTCGTAGTTCCAATTCTGCAATCATTTTAATGATTTATTCTTCTGTAGTTTCATCTTTTCTTCTTATTATACTAAATTTTTTTTGCTCAATAGCCAAATGAACAAGTTAAACAGGGTAACCATTATATGCAGTTGTGCTACTCAGATACATGTAACAAGACCTATATCATCTCTGGAATGCCTGGTCTTTACAATATAAGTGCTGTTTTCTACCATCTGAATTGTATACCTTGAGTTAATAGCTTATTTTTTTGCTATTCTAACAGGTTCAACTATGTCGGGAAAAATCCACTGGTAACATTTATGCCATGAAAAAGCTGAAGAAAACTGATATGCTTGTGAGGGGTCAGGTAAGACAAAGAAAACTGCACATTTATTATGGCTTTTCTTTTCTTTGTTAATGCATATATTGGTAATAAAAATAATTGTAATGCGTTTCCAAGAAAAAAACATATGTGATAATTACGAGGGAAATTATCACCCAGATCTACGTTGGCTAGATCACCCAGATCAGTGTCCTCTATCTTACCAGGAAATAGAAACCATTGGCCATCATCTTGTGGGTTGTGTGTTTGCAAGAAGCTACCGGTTCAGGTTGCTAGGACAGGTTAACCTCCAGGATTTCACTCCTCAAGTGCATGAAGAGAATACCATGCTTTCGTGGAAAAGATGCAGTGATCAGCTGCAAGGAATAGCCAGAAAAGGCCTAAACTCGCTTATCAGTCTCGGCCTTTGGATCTTGTGGAACCACCGAAATGCCTGTGTCTTTGACGGTCTTTCTCTTTGTCTTAATGTAGCCATCAAGAGGACCGAGGAGGAGAGGGATCTGTGGGTGTTGGGGGGGGGGGGCGCTAAAAACCTAGACCTCCTAACAACCCCAATCCCAGGTCTTTAGATCAGAGTAGTTCCTGGTTTTTCCCCATGGTTGTATTTTTTGTTTCTTTGTTTTCGGTCGCCGTATTGGGGGCTTTTTGTGTCCCCTGTATTGATCCTTTATGGATCTTTTTTCTTCTCTTAATGAAATGATGTGCATGCCTCTTGTGCGTTCGAGAAAAAAAAACAATTAGGGTGGGTGTAGGGATGGCAAAATTTCCTATGGGGACAGGGCCCCGCGGCGATCCGACCCATTCGATGCAAGTACGAGGATGGTTTCTCCCTCGTGGGGCTAACGGGGAGGGGACGGGGAAGAAACTATCCTTGTGGGGCTTCACTAGGGACCCGATAAGAAATTCTAGTGATTGTTTGTTTTTGTATTATGTGATTTGTGAGAGTGTGAGACTATTACTATGTAGAAATAATTCTGACTTCTAAGTTATGATTTATATTATAAGGTTGTTAGTTGTTTTAGATTTATTTTTGTTCTGTTGTCTTTTAATAATTGATATATGTGTAATTGTTATCATGCGGGGCCGCAAACGAGAAACAGAGATCCGTAGGGACGGGGATGGCGATGAGTTTGTCCCCATTAAGCTAATCTGGGCAGGGACATGGGAATGGGTTTCGGGGAACGGGGCAGGTGGCTGGTCCCTGGCCTTGTCCCACTCCATTGCCATCCCTAGGTGGGTGCGTATCAAGGTTTGAACTTTATGACTTCCTGACAAACAATTAGCCTAAGTTCATATGATTTTAGTGATACTAAAGCGGTATCGCAAAAGGGCCTCTAGTTGAGTTGGTTAGACGGTCTGAGTAGCACTCCTAAGGTCTTGGGTTCGACTCCCCGTGTGAGCGAATTTCAGTTTGAGGTTAAAAAAAGTCACTCACTAGTTCGCTTGGTCGGCATGGGTGAATCGACCTATGGTGGGCAGGCCCTCGTGTAAGGGTTGGTCGTATGGGTTGGACCTCAAAGCATGGGTCAAGGCCAGAACCATAGGGCGCGGCATCCCAATGTATGAGGGGGCTAACTTTTGTGGCTTTTCTCGTCCGGGCTCTGGATGAGCTCTTCTTAGTGAAATACCGTGGGGGCGGTCTTTCCTCCACTTTGTATACTAAAGCGTTATCACTAGATTCGAATTTCAACATACATTCCTATTGTCATGGTTTTGTAATTGGTAAGAATATTATACGGAACTCACTAGTTCGCTTGGTCGGCATGGGTGAACCGACCTATGGTGGGGCAGGCCCTCGTGTAAGGGTTGGTCGTATGGGTTGGACCTCAAAGCATGGGTCAAGGCCAGAACCATAGGGTGTGGCATCCCAATGTATGAGGGGGCTAGCTTTCGTGGCTTTTCTCGTTCGGACTCTGGATGAGCTCTTCTTAGTGAAATACCGTGGGGGCGGTCTTTCCTCCACTTTGTATACTAAAGCGTTATCACTAGATTCGAATTTCAACATACATTCCTACTGTCATGGTTTTGTAATTGGTAAGAATATTATATGGAATGTTTTTTTTTGTAAATTACAGTTTAAAAGTCTGCGCCAAGTCAAAATTTGCCTTATAAAAGGGGCAGAGGAAGCACTAGTATGTTTATTTTTTATTTCTTTTCATTTGGAGGTAATATTGTTGAGTTTCTAATTAGGTGGAGCATGTTAGAGCTGAAAGAAACTTACTGGCGGAAGTTGGTAGCCACTGCATTGTGAAGCTATATTATTCTTTCCAAGATGCTGAGTACCTCTATCTTATCATGGAGTATCTTCCTGGAGGTGACATGATGACCCTCCTGATGAGAGAGGATACTCTGACTGAAAATGTGGCTCGATTCTACATTGCTGAGACTATTCTTGCCATTGAATCCATTCATAAACATAACTACATTCACAGGTTACATGTTTATGAATCTGATTTATGTGTTATGCAGCATGTGAGATCACCCCCCCTCATTGGGTGTGGTGTCTTCCCAATTCTATCTCTCTACAGTTATTTGCTTACTGTTATTGTTAATCAATGTTGTAGAGATATTAAGCCTGACAACCTACTTCTAGACAAGAATGGTCATATGAAATTGTCAGATTTTGGATTGTGTAAGCCAATTGATTGTTCGAAGTTGTCAACACTGAATGAAAATGAACCAATGACTGATGAAAACCTTAGGGAGTCTATGGACATCGATCATTCTCTCTCTGATACTGCAAATGGTAGGAGGTGGAGAAGTCCAAATGAACAGCTTCAGCATTGGCAGAACAACAGGAGAAAATTGGTACACATGTTTGCCTATTTGGTGTCTCTGTAGTAACACTAATTCTCATGATCATGAACTCTCAAAGGTAATTTATTGTCATTGTGTTTTTCTTAACATGCTAAATAAATGTTTTCCAGGCATTTTCAACAGTCGGGACACCTGATTATATTGCTCCAGAGGTTCTACTAAAGAAGGGATATGGACTAGAGTGTGACTGGTACGTTAAGAAGTTAACATGCTTGTTATCTCTTCATCTTCCAAAACCTGATCTCTTATTTGAACCACTGTAATGTTATTGTTTATTTCATCATTGTATACAGGTGGTCTCTTGGTGCAATCATGTATGAAATGCTTGTTGGTTATCCACCATTTTATTCAGATGATCCACTAGTTACATGCCAAAAGGTTTAAGTCTTGGCCACTGAACGGTTCATCTTTCCATGGTGCATATTATCACACTGTAATAGTATGGTTAGATTATTTTAATTGCTATTGCAGCTAAGTTCATATCTTATAATTACTTTCACCTTTTGGCCTTACTGAACTTTTTCATGCAATTTTTATGTAAGCAAGTTTATTTCATGCTCAGGCCACTCTAATCTGTTATTGTGGGAAATAAAATAAAAACGAGTACCTAAAGAACTCGCACGCGTGAGGAACCCTATGTCGTCTCGGGGTGGAGGGGGGGGGGGGGGTTGGCCACCATCACCGATGGTCCCCAGCCAGGCCCATCCAACCACTGCTGCTGCTCGCCGACGAGTGGCAGTGCCGGCTAACGGTGTTGTCCACAAAGGCTACTGCTGCGGCCCCCTCCCTCTCTTCTTCCTCAGCTCTTCGCCAACCTGTGTCTCTCCTATGGCGGCTGATGGTGGTGTTTGTCGTTTGGATACAAGATCCATGCTCCTCCAAGTCAGATCTAGTGACTACTGTCAGGGATCTGGTGCCCCTACCTTCCTAGGCCCCCACCTTCTTTCTCGGCATGGCCTGTGGTGATGGCCCTGCTGCTCTCATGTGCGCGTTCGCGGATGACTCGGTGTGGGCTGCTCTCGTGTCTGACAGCTACACCTTTGTTTGGGCACTCTGGCGGTCATGCGACTCCTCCCTTTTCGGGCTGGTTTTTTGTGGCCGGAGGGGCAGCAACACCCATTCAAGTTATCGCGTACGCTGTGAGGCCGTGGGACGCCTCACGCCTTCCACCATTGGTTGTGGCCACCATTGTTGACCAGCAGCCACTGCTCTGGCCTGTGGATTTGGTGCTGGGGTTTGACTCCTGATTGGCTACAGGTGGCTTGGGCAGGGCCTTCGTATGTGGTGGTTTCTAGGCGAGTGCTAGTGATGGTGCCCTTGCATCATGTTCCTCCCTGGAGGTGTCATTGCAGAACCACCACTCTGCTCTCGCGCCTTGGTCACTATGGCATTAGGGATGGCAGTTGGACCCATGGGTATGGATACCCGTGGGTTTTCTACCCGGTGGATATGGATACGGGTAGAAAAGCTCACCCACGGGTCTTATTGAGTCGGATACCCGAAACACATCGGGTAGGTATGGATAAAATATTTTGCCCACGGGTATGCAATAGATACCCGATATATCAGTTAACCTCTTTATATGGGCCATATTCAGTAGAAATTGAGGCCCATGGAGACATGTTGCCCAAAATAACCCTAACACAACACCACACCACCCCACCCTAGCGTATCCATTCCGGTTTCCTGCCCTAGTCGTCACCCGCCGCTTCATCTCAGCTCAAGCGCTCCACGGTCCGTGCTCTCACTCTCACTCGAGTACTCGACATGTTGCTTGCTCTGTCGTGCACTCGTGCTGCGACGCCCAGGCCTCACCGCGCGCGATGCGTCTGGGCTCAGCTGTCCACGCTCTCACGTCGCCACTTCATCGCGCCGACCTGCACAGGCCTTGTCGCATGTGACGCGTCCGAGCTCCGCGTCGTCCCGATCAGGCCTCCGACGACTCGCGAATTCGCCCGCAACCCCGACATCGACGCACTCAAGCTCCACCCCGTCTAGGCCTTCGGCGAATCCCCCAACACCGCCTGTCGATCCCAACAAACGCACGCCCGAGCTCTACGTTGCCTCACCCAGGCATATCCACCGGGTACCCGGTGGGTGCGGGTACGGGTATATATTATTGTCCGATTGGATTAGTGGGTATGAATATTTGTAGAAGGTTTGGGTATAATGTCGGGTTGGGTATTGCTATACTCGAACACAACTCGACCCGTTGTGTCCACAAAGGCTACTGCTACGGTCCCCCTACCTCTCTTCTTCCTTAGCTCTTCGCCAACCTTTGTGTCTCTCCTATGGTTGTTGATGGTGGTGTTTGTCGTTTGGGTACAAGATCCATGCTCTTCTAGTCAGATCTAGTGACTGTTGTCAGGGATCTGGTGCCCCTACCTTCCTAGGCCCCCACCTTCTTTCCCGGCATGGCCTGTGGTGATGGCCCTGCTGCTCCCATGTGTGCGTTCGTGGATGCCTCGATGTGGGCTGCTCTTGTGTCTGACAGCTACACCTTTGTTTGGGCACTCTTGTGGTCATGCTACTCCTCCCTTTTTGGGCTGGTTCTTTGTGGCCGGCGGGGCAGCAACACCCAATTAAGTTCATTTAAGTTCTCGTGTACGCTGTGAGGTCGTGGGACGCCTTCCCCCATTGGCTGTGGCCACCATTGTTGACCAGCAGCCACTGCTCTGGCCTGTGGATTTGGTGCTGGGGTTTGACTCCTGATTAGCTACAGGTGGCTTGGGCAGGGCCTTCGTGTGGTGGTTTCTAGGCTAGTGCTAGTGACGATGGCGCCCTTGCGTCATGTTCCTCCCTGGAGGTGTCATTGCAGAACCACCACTCTGCTCTCGCACCTTGGTCCCTATGGCATTCTTCTGTCACCCGGTGGGTTGTCATTGTTGTTAGTGGTGTTTGCCGCATCGTGGGTCCATATTGGAGCTCTCCGTTGTGCTTGTGTGTGTTCTTATCTTTTGTGTTTGCAATGGTTGATCCTGCCATAGTGCGTAGAGTCGTTGTGGGCCATCTTAGTAGATGCTTAGTCGCCGTCTTTCAGCTTTTGTGGTAGATGCTTTGCCGCTACCATATGTGTCCCGGTGGATGCTTGGCCGTCATTGGTCTCTTCCCTGCTTTGCTGTCAGTGTTGCTTCGATCTTAGTGGATGCTTTGCCGCTGAGGCCATGTCCTTTAGGTGTCTGCTTTGCCGCCGTGATTATTGGGCTCCCCTTCGACGGATAATTTGTTGCTAATGCTTGTGGATGCTCGTGCCATCTCCTTTGGGTGGATACTTTTGCCAACCAGTTCAACCGAAAAGTTTAACTTGATAGGAGGAGGTGAACAATTGGCAATTCACTTATATTCCAACACTTCCCTTCATGTCGAGGCTCTCTTAGGTCTCAGACGTGGAATACGAGCAAGCAACAATTATTTTATTAATTGTGCTAGCCAGGATTCAAACTCGAGATTTGTGGTTTTGATATCATATTAAGTTGCATGCATGAACCAGTTCAACCCAAAAGTTTAAGTTGATAGGAAGTTGTGCGCAAAAAACTTGTATTCTAATAGCCACCACAGTTTTAGTTTCTCTCTAGGTAACCATTGTGTCAATGTCTTTTATTTTCACAGGCTTAGTATATTTGTTGGGTGCCATGGCTGAGGCCCCCCTTAGGCCTTGTTCGGTTATTCCCAATACACATGGATTGGATGAGATTGGAAAAAATTCTTAAGAAGTATGACTTGTTTGGGATTCAAACCCATCCAATCCCACTCAATCCACATGGATTGAGAGCTAACCGAACAAGGTCTTACTGTTCTACGTTACTTTGGTTTTCTGGCACTGTCTTGGTGGTTTGTAACCTGTGCTGCAAGGGCTCTCTCGTAGTCGAATTGTGTAACTCTATTCTTCTTAATGAAACACTGCCAAGGCATCGCCAAGGCATGTTTGGAAAAAATAAAAATAAGAGTATGCAGAAATGGAACCAAATGGATTTTCACAAGTTCACTTTGTTTTGCCAAATGTTGGAAGGGTTAGGCTCAGATTCTCTATATAAATGAAGAGGTCTAAAACACACTTTATTTTTGTTTTGGTTCTTAACTTCCTCTGTGCTGATATAACTTGAAACCTGGACTGCTTATCTCTTTCATCAACTTCGATTAGATCCATATATTTAAATCCTCATTAATGGTTACATATTTGATCAATGATGCACCATGTACAACTATTTTTATATTATTTGCACTGATTATGCATTATAACTTTACAGATTGTGCATTGGAGAAGCTATTTGAATTTTCCAGATAATCCAAGATTGTCTCTTGAAGCAAAGGATCTCATTTGTCGGTTATTATGTGATGTTGATCACAGAATTGGCAGCGGAGGAGCAGATCAAATAAAAGTATTTATGTCTCATTACTAAGATTACTTACTGATGTTCATTTTGGATTATTATGACAATGCTTTGTTTATATTTGGTAAGGTTATTTTAATAATTTTTAATCTTTTTCTTAGGCTCATCCTTGGTTTCGAGGAGTTGAATGGGACAAGCTGTATGAGATGGAGGCAGCATTTAAGCCCCTAGTTAATGATGAACTGGATACACAGAATTTCATGAAGTTTCCAGATGTAAGCATTCTTCATATGTTCTCAAGCTCCCTAGAATTTTTAATATGTATCACTTCATTTCAATTTATAATACGTTTTGGCTTTTCTAGATATATAGCTTTTGCTATGCACTTAGGCATACATTATGTTTAGATACATAGTAAAAACAATGCATCTAGAAAAGCCAAAGTAAAAACAATGCATCTAGAATATCCAAAGTAAAAACAATGCATCTAGAAAAGCCAAAACATCTTATAATTTGGAATAAAGGGAGTATTTGATTTGTTTTCTGTATACTGCTTAGTTTATTCTAATTTACATTTATTATTCGCACTAATTACACATTTGATTCGTTTATGCAGTTAAACCCTGCTCCAGCAAGAGCAAGTTCTGGGGCTTCAAGGAAGGTATGCGCTATGTACTGAAACAGGAGATTCAACAGAGCTAACCTTAACCGGGTTCATTATTGCATTCATGTTCTGTAGTCATATTGAAGATCATGATACTGTGAATACATTGTTAGTGTGTTCCTGCTTGTATTCTTCTACTCCCTCCATTCTTTTTTATTTGTCGTGGTTTAATTCAAAAATAAATTAGTGGGCGACAAATATTCGAGAACGGAGGTAGTACTAGTTAGTTGCCCATACATCGCCACGCTTTCTCTATATAATATACGGTTTCTTTGTACAACATAAACCAACATGAGCTGCAGTGGTTAGAGGCAATTGCTCTCTTCCTAGAGGCCACAGTTTGAATCCCAACTGCACTTTTTTTTATATTTCGAGGGATATTTCGCTAGCGTGGGGAATGCGCGCGTGGGGAGGGGGACGACGCATGACGAAACTCTTGTTTTATATTAGTAAAGATTATGTTCTTTGTACTAAGTATTTTGTGAGAAAAAATAGGCTCAAAAAAGATCCACAGCAACCATATTCAGAGTCAGGGGCCGAGCTATGTAGAAACTAGGGGGTGCGCGTGCACCCGCGAAAATATGGAAATTTAGTGGTTTGGACCAAATTTTCATCATATATGTACCACCTATAAATTGTTATTATGCACCCTCCTCTAATTTACTCTAGCTTCGCCACTGTTCAGAGTACTGTTATTAGTGCAGATTTTCAACTACATAAAGTGAGAAACGTTGGTTGAACCAAATTGTCCTAAAAATATTTTGCAACTTGCATGCATTCATAAAGTTGCTAGCCTTTCCTTTTGTATGTGGTTGAAACTTCTAGGGTGGTTCTTTTTTTTACATCTCTTTCATATGCCCATAGGTAGGCATCAATGTAACAAACTACATGCCATTATTTGTTTATTTCACCATGAAGTTGATCATTGTTTTGGAATGTTGTTGCAGATGATGCTTAATTCTAAAGATCTTAGCTTTGTGGGGTATACATACAAGAATTTTGAGGCCGTGAAAGGTTTGCATCAGTTTGCAGGTTTGTAAAATATAGTGGCAACTAACAATGTCGTGTTAACTAGTTCGATTGCAGTTTAACCACATGGTTGTCTTTTTGTGATTTGCCCGCTAGGCGCTAGCTTTTTTTCTCGAATACGTAGGAGGGCTGCGTATCATTAAATTAATGGAACAATTGGATCTATACCATTAAAAGATCCAAACTTTAGATATATACCATGGACCCCACATGTCATTGACTCATGTGGACCCACATGTAAGTGAGATAGTAATGGTATGGATCAAAAGTGGTGATCTTTTAATGGTATGGATCCAAATTTCCCTTAAATTAAAGTAGAGAGAAAAAGGGCCTGTGGCCCGGGACAAACAGAACACACACAACACAAACACACACTCACCCTTACAAAACACACACCGCACAGACACATACGACACACCAACACCCCAGTCTTTTAATAGGGCGCTAGCTTTGCAAATTATGTGTCTGAAACCATTTTGTTGACACAATTTGCGGAAAGATAGTTCCACTTCTTAGGTGGTGTTTGAATGCACTAGAACTAACAGTTAGTTGGCTAAAAATTGTTAGTGTAATTAGCTAGCTAACAAAGTAACAAATAACTACCTAACTATTAACTAATTTATCAAAAATAGTTAATAGCTAAACTATTAGCTAGAGTGTTTGGATGTCTCAACTAATTTTAGCCACTAACTATTGGCTCTAGTGCATTCAAACACCTCCTTAGAGTTAACATGTACTTATAATCCTGCTGCCTTTATAACAGTGCTAGGAATTAATTTATGTGGCCCCCCAATTAAATACATTTTTTCCTTTCTGTGTTGTCGTAACAGGTGATCTATTTCTGTACTAGAGTAAGAGACCTGTAGGGCCTCTTTTTGGGAGTGTTAGAATGGATGTTGTATGGATTCTTACCTTTTTTTCCTTTTGATAATAATTATACACATCTTCCCTCTGTGTTCAAGAAAAAAAGTTAGATTGACGCTAAAGATTATCTTGCTTATTCTTACAACTCTGATTCCGATCCCCTCATCTCAGGCAGTAGTTGCCATAATATTCTGAATACTGAGTCCTTTTCAGATCCACATTTTCTATTCTCTGCAGTGGGTATATGAAATATGGGAAATAGTTATGGCTCATTCATTAGCTTTGTTTCTTACCTGTGAAACATATATGCATGCAGATCTTCAGAGAAGTTCCTCATTTACAAGGCACTCTGCTGGCTCCCCATCTGGTAGAGTATTTGATTTTTTGGCCAGTTCATAAAACCTCGTTTGGTTCTCTGGTCTTGTCTTTATCTTATTTGGATCCTCTACAATCTCAGATACAGCAGATATGGACGCCTCAATGGAAGCTAACGGGACCGACACACACATGCGCACTGGTTCAGCTGGCGACCCTATGGCGCCATAATCTGCCCTGTTGTTTTCGTGAAGTACCCTGCCCTACACCGGCATCATGCATGCACCTCGACAACATGGCTACATCTGAAGAGACCTGGTTGTGGACTTGCATTTATTCAGGTCTGGTGCCCTTCTACTATTTGGCGAGCACCTTCGTAGTTGTACAAACCAGAGGTATTTGTGTAGTATGTTTCAGGTGAGACAAGTTGGGCAGGTCTGGCCCTGGGTATATACTTCTTGACGCTGGTTGCCCAGGTTGGCATAGTATTAGGTCGTCGCCTTCCTTGTGGCAGCTCTTTGCCCGTTTATTTAACAATAATATATATTATATATGGTCATGAGGAAGAGGAAATGGAGACATAATAACTGTGTTAGATAGCCATTTTGGTTGGTTGACTAATTTGTACCGTTCGAGACCCCACCAGAGAGTGTCTTATAGCCCCGCGCCTAGTTTTGTTTTTCGTTTCGGGGTGGTCCCTTGTCGCCGAAATTGAGGGGTGTTTAATTTTTAAAGACTAATTTTTAGTTTCTATATTTTATTCTATTTTAGTTTCTAATTTGTTTAAATGTGGAAATTAAAATTTTATTTTAATTTCCATATTTAACAATTTAGAGACTAAAATGAATTAAAATAGAGAGCTATAAATTAGTATGTAGAAACCAAGCACCCTTTGTTTCCTATAGGACCGACCCCTGCACTCCGAAGGGATACATGAGCTAAGATTTAGGTAGTTGTGTTGCAACCGAGGTCAACGTAGCTTGATTATACTTAAATCTCAACGCGTGATGCAATAACAGTTTCCGCTGTGGACATTTTGCCATCCGTTCGCTGGCTAGAGTACTGCCAATTAATCATGGCCGCTTCCGCACGGTGGCGGCAATCGCGGTGAAGCCACAAACGTAATCAGTCGTGCCCACATTTTGTTAGGCTCAGTTTACTCCGACCTAACTGTAACTTAAAATTCTTGGAGAAAACGAAAAAACTAGTCTCCAACAATTTCTCCAAATCTCTCCCAACTTTTTGATAGCTCTAAAACAAATAGGGTCCTCCAATGCTATTTCCCACTACCACATCACCACTACTACCTGCCACCACAGCACCAATTTTGTTTGCCACCACCCCATCGCCGCTACTACCACCTTTAACATCCCGCATCTAAAATCTGCTTACAGCCCAGCTCTTAACACAGAATGGGTCCACACATGCGTAGCACCTTTCTTATATTTTACTTTGTATAAAAGAGTTTACTTGAAGATCCTATGTTTAGTGCGACAAGGATTACAATCTATTTGTCACCGTCCTAAACTTCTAAGATAGTTTTAAGCCCATCAACCACAACCACACATGGGCCAACCACTATAGGCTAGTAATATGTTGGGGTGTTACACCACACCAACAAAAATGTAAATGATGACTAGGATTGTTACCTCTGGCTCGCGTGTGGCCATATGTCGACCCTTGACCCAATAGTGACCAAGACTATGCAGGTCAACTCTGATACCATTTACTAAGCCTAGAGTCCAAACGATTTGAATACATTATTCACATTGAGCGAAACACACTATTCAAGTAAAAATATTAATCCAGAAATAATAGTATGGACTTTAGAAGCATTGTATATTGGTCTAATCCGTCCTCGATAGCTAAGGTGGTGCCAAATCCCCTACAATATCAAATCAATATACACATGGGCCATTATGAAACAAATCTAAATTGGACTAAATGTCACAGCCACCTATTTAATGAAGTTGATTCGTTCTGTTGTCAATTTCCCATGTGATTAATTCTTTATCACACCAATAAAATTCACTAAAGATATCTAGCACTAGAAGACGATCACATAATATTTTAAGCCTTCAGTTGCAACATATATGTTTTTCTACTTCCTTCTCGTTCTAAATTATAAGTTGCTTTAACTTTTTTATATTAGTTGTGATATATATAATATATATATATATATATCATGGTATATATGTTATATCTAAATATATAGCAAAATCTGTATATCAAAAAAGCAAAAAAATGATTATTTTTCAAGCCGTATATGATTATTTTCCTTGCATACATAATCCTCCTTCAAGCCGTATATGATTATTTTCCACGAAAGTACGATTGCAATTATGATCGGTCTCATGAGGAGGGAGGATAGTCTGCAGTAGATTCGACGTGGATGCATATTGGATAAGATCTGTGAGGTTTCGGTGAAGATGAGGGTGATGTGATGCAAACTAGGATTTTGATTTGGGTTGAATTTTTTTTTATTTCCTATCGAATCGGGAGAAAAAGTATTAGCTTGGGGTATATATGTATTTTACCATATCATGAATCCTGAAATGATTAATGAAACATCGATTGTATTTTACCTATAGTAGTAGCAGCTAGATGGTTTTGCATTAGAGGACTGCCCAAAGTTGAGCTAAAGAGCTTCAACTAGTGGTGAAGGACGGTGCAAAATTAAGGTATGGTGAGGTTAACAACATGTACAACAGAGCAATATTGAAAACCATATCATAGTGCCTTTTGAATTAGCCAAACATTTACTAGTGAAATAAATATAACAATTGAATAAGTGAGTTGTAAACAAGATTTAAAGAATATTACAATACATTGTGTATGTGCTAGGCTGAGCACTTAGGCCACTGTGGACGTACATGGTGCCCGTTGCTGCTAATTGTCTAGTTGCCTTATTTTTGTTGTACTGCCTCATATGGTATCGATTTTTTTTTTTTGCATTCAGCCTACGGAACGAAGTATTCTCGTTTTAAATCTTTTGTTCGGCACCATAGACCATGACGCCGAGGTAACACGACTCAGCACTACACCTCTTGTCATGAAGATATTGACCTTACTTGCGTGTGCGAACCAAGCTAATGATACGCGGCAGACCTCAACATCAAAGATCGTGGCAGCGAGGTGCGTGCACCAGGAACCAGTATTGCGGGGAGCAGTTAGGACGTTCTGGCTTAGCTCATAGTGCTATCACGTTGTGGGTCACCCTGTTGTTGCTTCTGGTGCATCATGTGGCTGGGTAGCCAGCTATCGCCGTGTAACATATATAGTGTACTTGTATATTTATTTACTTAGTTTGTGTGTGCAGCGTACGTGACTGTCGTCATGTCCACAATGTCACCAATGCATGATATAAAAATGGCATTGCGATAGTTGCTCTTGTCAACAACTCCTCGATAAATCAATTTGTGGCAAAGATACGCAGGCGGTCGGATAAACATTGGTGCTGACCCGCGGATCGATGGGCACACTACAACACGGATCGATAGCGGCGCGGCCCATAGACCTCACGACGGTGGCTCCAATCAGCAACTGACGACCATAGATCGGTGGCGGCCATAGGCCCACACCTTGTCGAGCGGTGGCTCCAATCGGTGAACACCACCACAGATCGATGGCGGCTGGCGACGCACGAGTGGAGGCACCAAGCGGCTTCAGGCCTTTCGCTGTCCGATACATGAGCACGAGGGTTGTATACGAAGGTAGGGTTCCAACATATCTCGCAGGTATCGGAGAGGTGTCCCAGGAGTATTCGTGTTTTTTATTTATTTACTAAATACATATCCAGAGGCTGTGAAGAGAGACCTGAAGGAGTGGAATATTGACAAAGAGCTCGCCGCAGATAGGAAGGGGTGGAAGTGTGCAATTCACGTGCCAGAACCCTGATTGATAGTTTCGCTTTTCCTCCTTAATCGTTTGACCTTTTCTTGTGTCCATTTTAGATCTTGCTAGTCCTTGTGGGTTTTATCTCTTTTATGTGTTTCCCCGTTTCGTTGTTTTCGGTTCTCCTTTGCCTTTGTTTCCCTTTTCTGTTCTTTGGGGGTTGAGCTCTGAGGTTTTCATACGGGGTTTCATCTCTAGCCTACCCCAACGTGCTTGGGACAAAAAGGCTTTGTTGTTGTTGTTGTTGTTGTTGTACTAAATACATATCCAAAAGTATTCGTATCCAATATGGTATCTGACATTAGTATGTGAGTTCTGTGAAGTATCCATATTTCATAGTTCTCTACAGGTTGTCCATTGTTAATCCTTGGTAGATAGTGTTAGGATTTATGGGCTAGGCCTAAATTGAGAAAATCAAATAAATCCCAGGAAAATCTCAAAAGCACATATAAGTGGATGACTAAGGAATAGGTGGAACCAATAACAACATATTGCTAGTTTTAGTGGATTAGAGCTAGCTTAAATATGAAAGCCACACTCACTCACCAAGTCATGGATGAGAGGAGAGAGTGTGGAGAGCCACGCGCGCGCTCTCTCGCTCGCCTGGCCTGGCCTGGCCGGGGCGGGCGGGGCGAAGGGCGAAGGGCGCACGACATGCGCGTGAATGGTCCGCCGAAATCCGGCCCCTCGCCTTGCGGGGGCGCAGCTTTCTTTTGCCGTTTGAATTTTTGGTTACTTGGCTGTTAAGTTTAAAATCCTAACCGATCGCTATAAAATCTAAACTGAACACGAGATTTTCGCGGGCGGATAAGATCGAAGGTAGCTATCTGGTCGCGTACTCGGTCCTATAAAAGGCGCCTGGCAGCCAGCATCCATATCATCCTAGTTTCGCTTTCGCCTCTCTTCATAGCTGAGCCGCCTTTCCAGTTCCCTTCATCCCGACCGCAGACGTGCATCTGCGATCAGGAGAGCAGGTCTCCAGAACCCTTCGTCTTCTAGATCCTGCACCGGGAGAGGACGAATAAGGTTTTTGGTAAGCGTCTTCACGCGACTACTCGTGATCTTCTAACCTCGTCGACCCTGCTGATTTCGCTGCTTCGACGTTGTCGACCCTGCCGATTCTGGCGCGCGCCATCTATCAGTATGTCAAATCAGTACGCATCATCTGATTTGGCTTTTTACTTCAGTTCTTCTGATTTGGTCATGATTTATATTCGGAATTTAATCTGGAATTTGTCTAATTATTCAACAATCCAAAAACCTTATTGTAGACAATTTCCTAGTTTTTCTATGGCTGCTTTTGCCGACGCGCTGAAGCCAGAAAAGTTTAATGGTATGCACTTTAAGAGATGGCAAGTCAAGACCACGCTCTGGCTTACTGCTATGAATGTCTTCCATGCCAGTAAAGGCAGACCTGAGGGTCCACTGACTCCTGAACAGGAGAAAGAGTACGACCATGCCAATACTATCTTTACGGGAGCCGTTCTTAGCGCTCTTGTTGACCGTCTGGTTGATGCGAATATTCAGTACACAGACGGAAAAGAGTTATGGGATGCACTTACTACTAAGTATGGTGCATCAGATGCTGGCAGTGACCTGTATATCATGGAGAGCTTTCATGATTATAAGATGGTTGATAATCGCTCTATTGTAGAGCAAGCTCATGAAATACAGTGTATAGCCAAGGAGCTCGACCACCTTAAGATAGTCCTTCCTGACCGATTTATGGCTGGGTGCATTATTGCAAAGTTGCCTTCTACATGGAGGAACTTCGCCACATCTCTGAAACATAAGAGACAGGAGATATCAGTTGAAAATTTGATAGCGTCTCTGGATGTTGAGGAGAAAGCTTGGGCTAAGGACACGTGATCTAAAGGAGGCGAGGGCCACTCCAGCGCCAACATGGTTCAAAGGAACCACAACAAGGGCAAAGGAAAGCCAAAATCTAACAAGCCCAACAAAACTACCAACTTCAAGACGAAGAAGAACAAGGCTGAATTGACATGTTTCGCATGTGGCGAGGCGGGTCATTTTGCCAAGGATTGTCCTGATCGAGCGGATCACCGTGGCAAAAAGCGCAATGTCAACACAGTGGTCGCTAGCAATGAGGAAGACAAAGGGTATGGTAATTTACCTTTCATCTTCTCAGTATTTCAATCACCTAGCTGGTGGCTTGATACTGGTGCTAATGTTCATGTGTGTTCTGACATTAACTTGTTCTCTTCTTATCAGGGCGCCCGGGATTCTTCCGTCCTAATGGGGAATGGGTCACATGCTTCTGTTCATGGCACTGGCACGGTGGATCTGAAGTTTACTTCGGGAAAGATCGTGCAGCTGAAGAACGTGCATCATGTCCCTTCTATACACAAGAATCTCGTTAGCGGAACCCTTCTATGTAGAGATGGGTTCAAGGTAGTTTTGGAGTCCAATAAATTAGTTGTGTCTAAGTCTGGACAATTTATTGGTAAAGGCTATGATTGCGGAGGCTTGTTTCGCTTTTCTCTGTTAGATTTCAATAATAAGTCTGCTGTGAACCATATTTGCGCTAATGTTGATGATCTTGCGAGTATTTGGCATTCTCGTTTGTGTCATATTAATTTTGGCTCTATGTCTCGGCTTGCAACCATGAGTTTAATTCCGAATAACACCATAGTCAAAGGTTCTAAGTGCCATAGTTGTGTGTAGTCGAAGCAACCTCAAAAGCCTCACAAGGCTGCTGAGGAGAGACACCTGGCACCTCTAGAACTCATACATTCTGATCTTTGTGAGATGAATGGCGTGTTGACAAAGGGTGGTAAGAGATACTTCATGACATTGATTGATGATGCGTATAGATTTTGCTATGTATACTTGCTAAAAACTAAAGATGAGGCTTTAGACTACTTTAAAATCTATAAGGCTGAAGTTGAAAACCAACTAGAAAGAAAGATCAAACATCTTAGATCAGATCGTGGTGGCGAATTCTTTTCCAAAGTCTTTGATGATTTCTGTACAGAACATGGCATTATTCATGAGAGGACGCCTCCCTATTCACCCGAATCAAACGGGATTGCTGAAAGGAAAAACCGTACGTTGACTGATCTGGTGAATGCCATGTTAGACACTTGTGGTTTATCTAAGTGTCGGCGTTTCGAGACCGGGGGGTCCCTAAGCCGACGAGTGAATGTCGCCGCGTGCCCCAGCCCAGATGGGTCGGCGCGAGGCCGAGCGCGAAGGGGGGAAGTGAGGCGGCCGGAGACCGGCGTGAGAGAGGTGGGAATCCCGTGGCCTTCGTGTTCGTCCCGCGCCCAGGTCGGGTGCGCTTGCAGTAGGGGGTTACAAGCGTCCACGCGGGAGAGGGAGCGAGCGGCCTTACGCGAGCGCCTGTCTCATCCTCTTCCCCGCGCGGCCAACCTTCTCTAAGAGGGCTCTGGTCCTTCCTTTTATAGGCGTAAGGAGAGGATCCAGGTGTACAATGGGGGGCATAGCAGAGTGCTACGTGTCTAGCGGAGGAGAGCTAGCGCCCTAAGTACATGCCGTCGTGGCAGCCGGAGAGATTTTGGCACCCAGCTGGTGTGATGTCTTGGCCGTCGGAGGAGTGCTAGAGCCTGGTCGGAGGGACAGCTGTCGGAGCTGTTGAGTCCTCGCTGACGTCCTCTTGCTTCCGTAAGGGGGCTGAGAGCCGCCGTCGTCACAGAGTATGCGGGGCGCCATCATTGCCTATCTGGCGGAGCGAGCCAGATGGGACGCCGGTCTTGTTCCCCGTGTCCCGAGTCAGCTCGGGGTAGGGTGATGATGGCGCCTCCTGTTGACGTGTCTGGTCTGCGCCCTAGGTTGGGCGATGTGGAAGCTCCTCCGAAGCCGAGGTCGAATCTATCTTCCGTGGCCGAGGTCGAGTCCGAGCCCCTGGTTCGGGCGAGGCGGAGACCGTCGGCTGAGGCCAGGGCAGAGTCCGAGCCCTGGGGTCGGGCGAAGCGGAGTTCGTCGTCTTCGGGGGGCTGAGCCCGAGTCCGAGCCCTGGGGTCGGGCGAAGCGGAGTTCGTCGTCTTCTGGGGGCTGAGCCCGAGTCCGAGCCCTGGGGTCGGGCGAAGCGGAGTTCGTCGTCTTCCGGGGCTTAGCCCGAGTCCGAGCCCTGGGTCGGGCGGAGTGGAGTTCGCCATCTTCCGGGGCTTAGCCCGAGTCCGAGCCCTGGGTCGGGCGGAGCGGAGTTCGCCGTCTTCCGGGGCTTAGCCCGAGTCCGAGCCATGGGTCGGGCGTAGCGGAGTTCGCCGTCTTCTGGGGCTTAGCCCGAGTCCGAGCCCTGGGTCGGGCGAAGCGGAGCTTCCTATGGTGCCTGCGCCCGGGCCTGACTGCCTGTCAGCCTCACTCTGTCAAGTGGCACCGCAGTCGGAGCGGCGCAGGCGGCGCTGTCTTTCTGTCAGGCCCGTCAGTGGAGCGGCGAAGTGACGGTGGTCACTTCGGCTCTGTCGGCTGGGGGGCGCGCGTCAGGATAAAGGTGTCAGGCCACCTTTGCATTAAATGCTCCTGCGATTTGGTCGGTCGGTGCGGCGATTTGGTCAGGGTTGCTTCTTGGCGAAGACAGGGCCTCGGGCGAGCCGAAAATATGTTCGCCGCTGGAGGGGGACCTCGGGCGAGACGGAGATCCTCCGGGGTCGGCTGCCCATGTCCGAGGCTAGGCTCGGGCGAGGCGTGATCGAGTCCCTCGAATGGACTGATCCGTGACTTAATCGCACCCATCAGGCCTTTGCAGCTTTATGCTGATGGGGGTTACCAGCTGAGAATTAGGAGCCTTGAGGGTACCCCCTAATTATGGTCCCCGACAGTAGCCCCCGAGCCTCGAAGGGAGTGTTAGCACTCGCTTGGAGGCTTTCATCGCACTTTTTTGCAAGGGGACCAGCCTTTCTCGGTTGCGTTTTGTTCCGGTGGGTGCGCGCGAGCGCACCCGCCGGGTGTAGCCCCCGAGGCCTCGGAGGAGTGGTTTCACTCCTCCGAGGTCTTATTGCCTCGCGTAATGCTTCGGCTGGTCTGGTCGTTCCCTCATGCGAGCTGGCCGTAGCCCGGGTGTACGGTCGGGTCCCAAGTTCTCGGGCTGGTATGTTGACGCTGTCAACGGTTCGGCCGGAGCCAGGTTTGCGAGAGCAGCCCCCGAGCCTCTACACAGGGCGAGAGGGCGATCAGGGACAGACTCGACTTTTTTACATACGCCCCTGCGTCGCCTTTCCGCAAGGAGGAGGGGGGGAAGCGCCATGTTGCCCTCGATGGGCGCCGAACATGGTGTTTCCGGTGAGCTGCAGGCGGGTAATCCGAGTGGACGTCCGTGCCCCATTCGTTAGGGGTCGGCTAGGAGCCCGGAGGCACGCCCAAAAGTACCTGCGGGTGATCTACCGGACCCGGTCCCCTGGCGACGGGGTCCGAGTGCTCGATGCCTCCCTCTGATGGGATTCCGTTACAAGATCGTTCCCGCTGGTCTCGGAAATGTCCTAGGGTACCTCGGGAGCGCAGCCCGAGCCTTGGTTATGTATCGAACGTACCCACGGTCATCCCTCGCTCTTTGTCTGAGGCGACTATGAACCCTTCGGGGGCCAGCCTTCGAACCCCTGATCAGTAGTGGGCGCGGAGCCCGAGTAGCCTGAGGCGGTCGTTGAACCCTTCCGAGGGGCCGGCCTTCGAACCTCTGACCAGTAGTGGGTGTAGGGCCCACGTGATCTGAGGCGGCTGTCGAACCCTTCCGAGGGGCCAGCCTTCGAACCTCTGATCAGTAGGGAGGCTCGGAGCCTGGTTCCTTCACGGGGAAGGATCCTTTTCGGGATATCCCCCTTTCCCGGTCCCTGTTGCAAGAGAGAGAAAGAGGAAAAAAGGAAAAGGATACGAAATCGAACGACGCGGCGTACCTTTTTTGTCGCGGTCATTATGGCGAAGGCGAAGCGTCGTTCGCTTCTCCTGCCAGAGGCGCCGCCTGTCCCGCCGCGGAGTTAATGCTACGAGGCGAGTGGTTCGCGGGGCGGCCGTTGCGCGTGTGCGAGCCGTTCGGGGAACGGCTATTTCGCTTTGCGTTTTTGAATCCCGCGTTCGGTCTGGGCGGAACGTTGAACCGGTCTCGCCTTGGTCTTTATATACTCGGGAGAGGGTCTGGCGATGGTTCTTTGCTCCGCTTCCTGCCTCCCTCTTAGGTTTTTGCAACCCGAGAGACTTAGCCAGAGAAGAGGAAACCGCCCTCCCCGTCCCTTGCGCCGCCACCCCTTCCGCTTGGTGATGGCCGACCGGGTGACCATCATCTCGCCGCCCGACCCATGGCCTTTTTCCACGGTGACGGCGAGTGCTCTAGAGGATCTTGTTGGCGAGGGTTTACTTCGCCCTCTCACCAATGAGCGGCGGCCGGAATGGATTCCCCCCGTGGGTGGAGCCGCTCCGTCCCCACCGCTGGGGTACATCGTGAGCTTCGTCTCCTTCCACGAGCGGGGATTTGGTGTGCCGGCGAGCCGCTTTATGCGGGCGATCCTGCACCACTACGGGGTGGAGTTGCACAACCTCAGCCCCAACTCCATCTCGCAGGCCGCCATCTTCATAGCGGTGTGCGAGGGGTACTTGGGGATCGCCCCCCATTGGGATTTGTGGACCCATCTCTTTTTCGTGGAGCTTTTCGCTTCGCCGACGGGGGAGAGGAAGGTCCGCGCGGCAGTGCGGGCCGGCGGCTGCACCCTCCTGCTGAGGCAGTCGCGGGCGTCGCTGTATATTCCCGCCATCCTTGCGTCCTCGAACAAGGGGTGGCAGCGCCGGTGGTTCTACCTCCGGAATTACGGCGAGTTGCTCCCGCCGTTCTCCCAGCGAGTAGTCACCATCGCCGCTGATGCTTGGCGCCACGGGACCCCGCACGAAAGACAGAAGAACCTCGAACCCTTTCTCAAGGCCTTGGAGGCATTGCGGAAGGGGGGGACTCACCGCCGCGGGAGTGATTGCCGCCATCCACCGTCGGAGGGTGCTTCCCTTGGCGGAGCGTCGGTTGCCGCTTTGGGAGATGACACCGGAGGCTGACTTGGAGGGCTCGCGGATGTCCTCGGACCCTCTTCCCTTTGACGTCCTCCATGGGCGGGTGGCCGTCGTGTTGGGGAAACCGGACCCCAGTGCCTTCTCCCAGCCTTTGATGCGCCCAGACCAAGGGTGCGTGACTCTAGTGAGTGTCCGCTCCTTCCTTCCTCTTGCATCGAGTTGCTCCTGGTTCTTACGGTTAGGATTTCCCTCCGTCTTCAGGAGGTGGGGTGGCACAAGCCTTCCCTGCCACGGGTCCCGCAGGATGCGGTGGACCGAGCAGCGCGGCGGGTTGCCGCGGAGGAGAAGAAGAAAAAGAAGGACGCGGAGAAGGCTCGGGCCCGCGAGCGGATGCGGGCTCGAGACGCCTTGGAAAAGCTTCGCCGTCGGCAGGAGAGGGAGGGGCTCCCGAGGGAGCCGTCACCGGAAACTCCTGACGACGATGATGATGATGAAGATGATGACGAGGAAGACGACATGGCTGCCCGCCTTGCCCTCAGCCCTGGCTTGGGGTTAGGCCAGGGGCCGTCAAGCCAGCCCCCGAGCGGGCTGATGCCGTCAGTCCCCGGAGTCGGGACGCCGGGGTCCCGGTCCGAGGAGCGGGGGCAATCCGAGAGGGTACTTGACCCCTCGGCTGGAGGAGTTGAGGCGACCCCGGGGAGCCAGGCCGAGGCGTCTGCTCCCCGAGAGTCGCCGCCCACGCCGGCAGCGCAGGAGAGCGACCCTCAGGTCGCCGTGGCAGTGTCTGGGCAGTCCGCCCCCCGGGCGTTCAGGGCGCCCAAAGCAAGGGTGGTGCCGAAGCTGCTGGCGAAGCGGACCTCGGCGGCGGCTCCAGGGGTCGAGATCCGAGAGACCTCCCCCTAGGCACGGTTGATCATGGCCCGGAGCGGGTAAGTATCTTGGAATGTCTTCGTCCTGGCTTTTCATTCGTATGTCCCCGTCGTGATTTTTCTTTTCCCCTCAGCAAGCGAAGCCATGGCCTAACCGACCTGGCTCCCCGAAAGGCCCTTAAGACGGCGTTGGCTTGCGCGGCCGGCGCCGCTCCGGGCCTTGCCGTTCAGCTGACCTTCTCGCAAGGTGCTCCACAGCAGGGGGCTCAGGCGGCACCAGTCGCCGTGGAGCGAGTTACCGAGGCTGGCTCTTCTGCTGAGGCGGCCATTGTGCTAGGGGAGGCGGCTGACGCGGACGTGGCCCCGGGCCCACCGGATGTGCCGGCGGTGCCGGCACCTGTCGCTACTGAAGCCGCCGCCGTCCCAGTCGGGGAGCGACCGGTCGCTGCCGACGCTGAGACGGCTGAGGCGTCGGCGCTTGGTGCCTCGGAAGAGGGGGGCGTGGAGACGCGATCCGTCCCGCCGGGCGGCAGCCTCGTCGTTGTGCGGCGGAACTCCGAGGGCCGGCGCCAGTTGCTCCGGTTCCGGACCCGTGAGGCCTCGGATCCCGTCTTCGTTCTCGACGATGAACGGGAGGACCAGTCCTGGGACGAGCTCCGCGAGTGTGCCGAAGCAACGGTGGGGTCGCTCCGGTCGTCGCTGGAGGTTTTCTGCAGGGACGTCCCCAAAATCCTCCAGGTAACGGTTTCAGGCATACCTTTTCTCTTTTGTGACCAAGGCGTCTTTCGTGATGCCCCGCTTCCTTCCCTCGGGATCTGACGGATCTGAGCGTCGCCAAGTTGTCGTTCATCTGCCGCGAGGTCAACGTTTGGGGCTCGCTGCGATCCCTGAGGACCTCGCTCGCCGGGGCTACTGCGCGCCTCTCTCAGCAGGGTGCCGAGGTGGCGGACCTTCGGTTGCTCTGCACCGATCTGAGAGCCGAGGCAACAGCGGCGCGCGCGGAGGCGGCCGCGGCGCGCGCAGAAGCGCAACGACAGCAGTCGGAGTTCGACCGAGTCGTCAAGGAGCGGGACCAATCTCGGGGTCGGGCTGCCGAGGCCGAAAGCCGGGCTGAAACCCTTGTAGCCGACCTAGCCGTAGCCCAGGTCACAGCCTCGGAGCAGCGTGCCCGAGCCGGAGGTACGCCTTGGCCATCTTCGGTTTTCGTTCCTGCTTGTTTCCTCTGCTTGTGTTTGAGATCTTTCTTCTGGCTGTTCGCAGAGCTCGAGTCCGCCCTTGACGAGTCCGCCAAGGCGCTTGCCGAGGCGCTTGCCGGGGCGGCCGAGCAGAGGGAGGCCGACCACGCGGCCATGTCCGAGGCCGTCTCGGACTTTTGCCGGGTCCTTGGCTCCGGCGACGTCCCCTCAGGAAGCTCCCCTCAAAGTCGCCTGCAGGTCTTGGGCGATCATGTGCGCGGCAGACTCCGCGAGGCGCTACACCACGGCGTCAGGCGGGCCTTCGCTGTGCTCGCTTCCCACTACGTTGTGGACCTGGAGCGGGTCAGCGAGGGGTATTGCCTTCCCGACGAAGATGAAGCCGCCCTGGCAGAAGTCCAGAGGCTCGATGCGGCCGCCGCGGGTCCGAGCGCAGTGCTGGCGACCACCTTTGAGGCAGAGATCCTCCCGCCTGCGCCGTCGTCGGAAGCCGGGATGGACTTTGCCGAGGGTGGGGACGAAGCCGAAGGCGCGACTCCTTCCCGAGGCGACGCTTAACTCTGTTGGAGCAGTTTCTGTTGGATGCACATGTGTCTTTCTGCGACCGCTGAGGCCTGAACACTTTGTTACCGTTGCATGAAGTCGTACTCCTTTCCCTTTCATTTTGCGCGTCCGGCTTCGCCTGTTAGTAGCAGGGTGGCTTCCCCAAGTAGGGGTCACTTTTCGTGGCGGGTGACGAGTGAGGTGTCCGTAACCCGGAGGCATAGGAGTCCCTCGGCTCAGTCGGCCTTGCCACTTACATGCACCCGCGTTCGCTCCTTGGGGTCCTGCTTCCGACATAGCCGGGGGAACGCAAAAGCCTTTTAGATTGAAAATTTTGGACGCAGAGGGGTTCCCCAATCTTGACGCAGAGGGGTTCCCCCCTTTTTAGCCCCCGAGGGAGGGTCGGGCTCTGCCGAGGCAAGGCTGACCCTTCCTTGACGACTAAAACTTGCGTGGGAGCGAGGTATATGAACAACTTGAAAACATCTTAAGGGTAGGAGCGACGTAGCTTTTGGATGTTCCAAGCGTTGTTGTAGACCTCGCCTTGGCTGTTGGCCAGCTTGTACGTTCCGGGCTTTAGAACTTTGGCGATGACAAGCGGCCCTTCCCAGGGGTGCGTGTAGCCCCCGGTTGTCTCCAACAAGGGCTCGGGGTGCTGCACGATGGCATCGATCTTCTCCGAGTTGGCTTTGATGCCTCGCTTGGAGACGATGAACCCCAAGAGCATGCCTCGGGGCACCCCGAAGACACACCTTTCGGGATTGAGCTTGACGCCTTTCGCCTCTTTGGTGAACCCTGCCGCCATTAGCTTGCGGATCTCCTCGCCTATGGCTCTGCGCTTCTCCTCGTCGAATCGGCACAGAGGCTGCCTGACGGGTCGGGCTCCGGCTCGGATGTCCAGCGAGTGCCCGGCGGCATCCCTCGGTATGCCGGGAATGTCCGAGGGACTCCGCGCGAAGACGTCGGCGTTCGCGCGGAGAAAGTTGACGAGCACTGCTTCCTATTTGGGATCGAGCCCGGAGCCGATCCGGATCTGTTTGGAGGCGTCGCCGCTGAGGTCGAGGGGGACGGACTTAACCGTCTCCGCTGGCTCAAAGTTGCCGGCATGACGCTTCACGTCTGGCACCTCCTTAGAGAGGCTCTCCAGGTCGGCGATGAGGGCCTCGGCGTACTCCACGCACTCCACATCGCATTCGAACGCGTGTTTGTACGTGGGGCCGACGGTGATGACCCCGTTGGGGCCCGGCATCTTGAGCTTCAGGTAGGTGTAGCTGGGGACGGCCATGAACTTCGCGTAGCATTGTTTTCCCAGCACCGCGTGGTAGGTTCCTCGGAACCCGACCACCTCGAACGTCAGGGTCTCCCTTCGGAAGTTGGAGGGTGTTCCGAAGCAGACAGGAAGGTCGAGTTGTCCGAGGGGCTGGACGCGCTTCCCGGGAATGATCCCATGGAAGGGCGCAGCGCCTGCCCGGACGGAGGACAGATCGACACGCAGGAGCCCGAGGGTCTCGGCGTAGATGATGTTGAGGCTGCTGCCTCCGTCCATGAGGACCTTGGTGAGCCTGACGTCGCCGATGACGGGGTCGATGACGAGCGGGTATTTCCCCGGGCTCGGCACATGGTCGGGGTGGTCGGCTCGGTCGAAGGTGATGGGCTTGTCGGACCAGTCTAGATAGACTGGCGCCGCCACCTTCACCGAGCAGACCTCCCGGCGCTCTTGCTTGCGGTGCCGAGCCGAGGCATTCGCCGCTTGCCCACCGTAGATCATGAAGCAGTCGCGGACCTCGGGGAACTCTCCTGCCTGGTGATCTTCCTTCTTGTCGTCGTCGCGGGCCCCGCCACCCTCCGCGGGTGGCCCGGCCCTATGGAAGTGGCGCCGAAGCATGACGCACTCCTCAAGGGTGTGCTTGACGGGCCCCTGGTGATAGGGGCACGGCTCCTTGAGCATCTTGTCGAAGAGGTTGGCACCTCCGGGGGGCTTCCGAGGGTTTTTGTACTCGGCGGCGGCGACAAGGTCCGCGTCGGCGGCGTCGCGTTTCGCTTGCGACTTCTTCTTGCCCTTCTTCTTGGCGCCGCGCTGAGTTGACGCCTCGGGGGCATCTTCCGATGGGCGGCCCTGGGGCTGCTTGTCCTTTTGGAAGATAGCCTCGACCGCCTCTTGGCCGGAGGAGAACTTGGTGGCGATGTCCATCAGCTCGCTCGCCCTGGTGGGGGTCTTGCGACCCAGCTTGCTCACCAGGTCGCGGCAGGTGGTGCCAGCAAGGAACGCGCCGATGACATCCGAGTCGGTGATGTTGGGCAGCTCGGTGCGCTGCTTCGAGAATCGCCGGATGTAGTCCCGGAGAGACTCTCCCGGCTGCTGTCGTCAGATTCGGAGGTCCCAGGAATTCCCGGGGCGCACGTACGTGCCCTGGAAATTGCCGGCGAAAGCTTGGACTAGGTCGTCCCACTTGGAGATCTGCCCCGGAGGCAGGTGCTCCAACCAGGCGTGGGCGGTGTCGGAGAGAAATAGGGGGAGGTTGCGGATGATGAGGTTGTCATCGTCCGTTCCACCCAACTGACAGGCCAGACGGTAGTCCGCGAGCCACAGTTCCGGTCTCGTCTCCCCCGAGTTCTTTGTGATAGTAGTCGGGGGTCGGAACCGGGTCGGGAACGGCGCCCGTCGTATGGCCCGGCTGAAGGCCTGCGGACCGGGTGGCTCGGGCGAGGGACTCTGATCCTCCCCGCTGTCGTAGCGTCCCCCACGCCTGGGGTGGTAGCCTCGGCGCACCCTCTCGTCGAGGTGGGCTCGACGATCGCGGTGATGGTGCTCGTTGCCGAGGCGACCCGGGGCCACAGGCGCTGTGTTGCGCGTGCGCCCGGTGTAGACCGAGGCTTCCCGAATGAATCAGGAAGTCGCGGCATGAGGTTCCGAGGGGTACCCCTGCCTTCGGGAGGCGGAGCTCTCGGCCCGTCGGACCGCGGCGCCTTCCAGGAGATTCTTGAGCTCTCCCTGGATTCGCCGCCCCTCGGTGGTTGATAGCTCTGGCATCGCGCGGAGGAGCATTGCTGCTGCAGCCAGGTTCTGGCCAACCCCACTGGATGCGGGTGGCGGCCTGACCCTGACATCATCGGCGATGCGGTGCTGGAAGCCCTGGGGTAGATGACGTATTTCTCCGGCCGGAGGTTGGGCCACCCATGCCTGCCCGACGTCCCGGCGGATCGGCTCAAGCGCTCCTGCTCCCTCGTCGAGCCTGGCCTGCACCCCGCGGATTTGCTCGAGCTGTGGGTCATGGCCCCCCGCCTAAACGGGGACCACAGCTAGCTCCCGTGGGATGACAACGCGAGGCACCGGCCTAGGGAGATCACCATCCTCCGGCATGCCGAGATGGTTGCCTTCGGAGGGACCCCCTAGATCGACGTGGAAACATTCGCGGCTTGGGCCGCAGTCCTCGTTGCCGAGGCTACGGCTACCGTCGGAACGGTCGGAAAGGCAGTAGTCGCATGCGGTCATGAAGTCCCGCATGGCACTGGGGTTACCAAGTCCAGAGAAATCCCAACAGAAGCTGGGCTCGTCGTCTTCCTCGGACCCAGAGGGCCCGTAGGTCGAGACGTCCGTCAGCCGGTCCCAAGGTGACCGCATACGAAACCCCAGAGGGTTTGGACTCGCCTCTACGAGAGCGCCCGCCAAAGCGAAGTCGCTAGGCGGGTTGAGGCTGAATCCAAATGACATGGGATGGGAATCGGTCGGTACCTCTTGGTCGACGAGTGGCGATAAAGTCACGTCGGGGACTGACTGCACCGTCGTCTCAGGTACGAGGGTGACACCCAGCAAGCCTTCCGCGAGCGTGCTGGCGTCGTCCGTTTGCTTGGGATTGGCGTGTTGTGGGGAGACGGCGCTCGCCTTCGTCTCAAGCGCGAGGTCGATGCCCGGTGCGCCCCCCGTTGGTGTGCCGGCGCTGTCGACTCGCTCGACAGCCGACGAGGCGCTTCCTCCCGCTTGGCCTTGGTTGCCCCGCCTTCCCCTCCGTCAGCGGGGAAGAGGGCGGGATGAGCTCGAAGGTTGTTCTTCCACCACACGGGGAAGACGTCGTCGATTCTGCCGCCGGCGGGCGGGTTGTCGGCCGTCGTTGCCGCTGCCGCCCGGCGGTGGAATGAGTATCATGTCGTAACTGCCGTCGAGGGACATGAACTCAAGACTCCCGAAATGGAGCACCGTCCCGGGTTGTAGAGGTTGCTGGAGACTGCCCATCTAGAGTTTGACGGGAAGCTGTTCGTCAACACGCAGCGGGCCCCTACCTGGCGCGCCAACTGTCAGTGTTTCGAGACCGGGGGTCCCTAAGCCGACGAGTGAATGTCACCGCGTGGCCCAGCCCAGATGGGTCGGCGCGAGGCCGAGCGCGAAGGGGGGAAGTGAGGCGGCCGGAGACCGGCGTGAGAGAGGTGGGAATCCCGCGGCCTTCGTGTTCGTCCCGCGCCCAGGTCAGGTGCGCTTGCAGTAGGGGGTTACAAGCGTCCACGCGGGAGAGGGAGCGAGCGGCCTTACGCGAGCGCCTGTCTCGTCCTCGTCCCCGCGCGGCCAACCTTCTCTAAGAGGGCCCTGGTCCTTCCTTTTATAGGCGTAAGGAGAGGATCCAGGTGTACAATGGGGGGCATAACAGAGTGCTACGTGTCTAGCGGAGGAGAGCTAGTGCCCTAAGTACATGCCGTCGTGGCAGCCGGAGAGATTTTGGCACCCAGCTGGTGTGATGTCGTGGCCGTCGGAGGAGTGCTGGAGCCTGGTCGGAGGGACAGCTGTCGGAGCTGTTGAGTCCCCGCTGACGTCCTCTTGCTTCCGTAAGGGGGCTGAGAGCCACCGTCGTCACAGAGTATGCGGGGCTCCATCATTGCCTATCTGGCGGAGCGAGCCAGATGGGACGCCGGTCTTGTTCCCCGTGGCCCGAATCAGCTCGGGGTAGGGTGATGATGGCGCCTCCTGTTGACGTGTCTGGTCTGCGCCCTAGGTTGGGCGATGTGGAAGCTCCTCCGAAGCCGAGGTTGAATCTGTCTTCCGTGGCCGAGGTCGAGTCCGAGCCCCTGGTTCGGGCGAGGCGGAGACCGTCGGCTGAGGCCAGGGCGGAGTCCGAGCCCTAGGGTCGGGCGAAGCGGAGTTTGTCGTCTTCGGGGGGCTGAGCCCGAGTCCGAGCCCTGGGGTCGGGCGAAGTGGAGTTCGTCGTCTTCTGGGGGCTGAGCCCGAGTCCAAGCCCTGGGGTCGGGCGAAGCGGAGTTCGTCGTCTTCCGGGGCTTAGCCCGAGTCCGAGCCCTGGGTCGGGCGGAGTGGAGTTCGCCGTCTTCCGGGGCTTAGCCCGAGTCCGAGCCCTGGGTCGGGCGGAGCGGAGTTCGCCGTCTTCCGGGGCTTAGCCCGAGTCCGAGTCCGAGCCCTGGGTCGGGCGGAGCGGAGTTCGCCGTCTTCCGGGGCTTAGCCCGAGTCCGAGCCCTGGGTCGGGCGAAGCGGAGCTTCCTATGGTGCCTGCGGCCGGGCCTAACTGCCTGTCAGGCTCACTCTGTCAAGTGGCACCACAGTCGGAGCGGCGCAGGCGGCGCTGTCTTTCTGTCAGGCCGGTCAGTGGAGCGGCGAAGTGACGGTGGTCACTTCGGCTCTGTCGGCTGGGGGGCGCGCGTCAGGATAAAGGTGTCAGGCCACCTTTGCATTAAATGCTCCTGTGATTTGGTCGGTCGGTGCGGCGATTTGGTCAGGGTTGCTTCTTGGCGAAGACAGGGCCTCGGGCGAGCCAGAAATATGTTCGCCGCTGGAGGGGGACCTCGGGCAAGACAGAGATCCTCCGGGGTCGGCTGCCCTTGTCCGAGGCTAGGCTCGGGCGAGGCGTGATCGAGTCCCTCGAATGGACTGATCCCTGACTTAATCGCACCCATCAGGCCTTTACAACTTTATGCTGATGGGGGTTACCAGCTGAGAATTAGGAGCCTTGAGGGTACCCCTAATTATGGTCCCTGACACTAAGGCATGGTGGGGGGAGGAAGTCCTGACTTCATGTCATGTTCTGAATAGAATTCCTATGGGCAAAGAAGAGAAAACCCCTTATGAGAAGTGGGTTGGGAGAAAACCATCACTTTCATACTTACGCACTTGGGGGTGCATGGCGAAAGTCAATGTACCAATTAATAAAAAGCGCAAGCTTGGTCCAAGGACAGTGGATTGTGTCTTTCTTGGATATGCTTCGTGTAGCATAGCATATAGATTTTTAGTAGTTAAATCTGAAGTTCCTGATGTGTATGTTGATACTATGATGGAATCACGTGATGCTACTTTCTTTGAACATATATTTCCAATGAAAGACATTCATAGCAATTCTAGATACTCTTCTGAGATAACTCCTGAACATAGTACACCTATTGAGAGTTTTGAACAGCCACATGAAATTGTCCTAGAGGAGGATGACAATGATGCTCCTAAAAGGAGCAAGAGACAAAGGGTTGAAAAAATCTTTGGTGATGATTTCATTGTGTACCTTGTGGACGATACTCCTACTACTATTACAGAAGCATTTGCATCTCCAGATGCAGATGATTGGAAAGAAGCAGTTCATAATGAGATGGACTCCATTCTTTCAAATGGTATGTGGGAAGTCACTGATCGACCCTATGGATGCAAACATGTGGGTTGTAAGTGGGTGTTTAAGAAGAAGCTCAAGCCTGATGGTACAATTGAGAAGTACAAGGCTAGGCTTGTGGCTAAAGGCTATACTCAGAAAGGAGAAGACTTCTTTGATACTTACTCACCTGTTGCTAGAATGACTACTATTCGAGTACTACTTTCCTTGGCTGCCTCGTATGGTCTCCTTGTTCATCAGATGGATGTAAAGACAACTTTTCTTAATGGAGAGCTGGACGAGGAAATCTATATGGAACAACCTGATGGATTTGTAGTAAAGGGTCAAGAAAGAAAGGTGTGCAAGTTATTGAAATCTTTGTATGGTCTGAAGCAAGCACCAAAGCAGTGGCATGAGAAGTTTGACATGACTCTAACGTCTGCAGGCTTTGCCATTAATGAGGCAGATAGGTGTGTATATTATCGCTGTGGTGGGGGCGAAGGAGTTATATTGTGCTTATATGTTGATGATATATTGATATTTGGCACAAACATTGATGTGATCAATGAAGTCAAGTCTTTTCTATCAAAGAGTTTTGATATGAAAGATCTGGGGGAAGCTGATGTGATTCTAAACATCAAGCTGATTAAGGCAGATGGTGGGATTACTCTCTCGCAATCTCACTATGTTGAAAAGGTTTTGAAGCGATTTGGCTTCTCTGAGTGCAAACCTTCTCCAACACCTTATGATCCCAGTGTGACACTGCGAAAGAACAAGAGAATTGGTTTAGACCAATTGAGATACTCTCAGATCGTCGGTTCACTCATGTATCTTGCTGGTGCAACAAGGCCCGATATTTCTTTTGCTGTGAGTAAATTAAGTAGGTTCATGTCAAACCCCGGGACTGATCATTGGCATGCACTTGAGAGGGTTATGCGCTACCTGCAAGGTACAATGAGTTATGGAATTCACTATTCTAGTCTGCATGCAGTACTTGAAGGATATAGTGATTCGAACTGGATATCTGATGTAGACGAGCTTTATGCCACCAGTGGTTATGCCTTTACTATTGGTGGAGGTGCGGTATCATGGAGGTCATGCAAGCAGACCATCTTGACGAGGTCAACCATGGAAGCCGAGCTAGCTGCACTTGACACAGCAACCGTTGAGGCAGAATGGTTGCGTGAACTCTTGATGGACTTGCCGGTGGTTGAGAAACCAATACCAGCTATCCTTATGAACTGTGACAGTCAGACAGTGATTGCTAAAGTGACGAGTTCTAAGGATAATGGAAAGTCATCAAGACATGTCAAAAGACGATTGAAGTCTGTCAGAAAGTTGAGAAACTCCAGAGTTATAAGTGTGACTTATATTTCAACAGATAAAAATCTGGCAAATCCTTTTACCAAGGGACTACCACGTAATGTGATAGAAATCGCATCGAGAGAGATGGGTATGAGACCCGAATAAAGTTGCCATGGTGGAAACCCAGTCTATGTGATCGGAGATCCCGTGAATTAGGTCCTGGGAAGAACAAGCCATTGGTGAACTAAGGAGAGTAACCTTTGACCCTCTCTAAGTAAAGATGCAATACTCTCAAATGCTGTAAGGCAGGTTGGCTTTGTGCCTTAATGTGTTCTGTTGGCTTGTATTAGCGAAGATGTTGTCCTGTAGAACATTCTTGAAAGAACACACCTATATGAGTTAGATTGTCTAACGTCGCAGTCTATGAGATTTGGGTGATCTCTAGTAAACTCATGAAGAGACCTTTGAGTACGACGTATATGCTCCACCCGAGAAGGGGACTACTGGTAGCCAAGTACTGGTCATGACTTCAAGTGAAACCCATTCACGCAAAACTTGCAATTCAAGGCATAGTCCATTGTCCAAGTTGTGGGTTGGTGTAGCTTGGAGTTCTAGGCGGAAGTTCAACTTAACAGTCTCTGCTGAAAAACTAGTATATTGAACAGTAGTGAACAGTGGCGAAAACTGCAGATGGGTATTTGAGATCTGGTGGGGGATTGTTAGGATTTATGGGCTAGGCCCAAATTGAGAAAATCAAATAAATCCCAGGAAAATCTCAAAAGCCCATATAATTGGATGGCTAAGGAATTGGTGGAACCAATAACACCATACTGCTAGTTCTAGTGGAGTAGAGCTAGCTTAAATATGGAAGCCACACTCACTCACCAAGTCATGGATGAGAGGAGAGAGTGTGGAGAGCCACACGTGCGCGCGCGCTCGCTCGCCTCGCCTGGCCGGGGCGGGGCGGGGCGGGGCGAAGGGCGCGGGCGCACGACATGCGCGTGAATGGTCCACCGAAATCTGGCCCCTCGCCTTGCGGGGGCGTAGCTTCCTTTTGCCGTTTGATTTTTTGGTTACTTGGCTGTTAAGTTTAGAATCCTAACCGGCCGCTATAAAATCTAAACTGAACGCGAGATTTTCGCGGGCGGATAAGATCGAAGGTAGCTATCTGGTCGCGGACTCGACCCTATAAAAGGCGTCTGGCAGCCATCATCCATATCATCCCAGTTTCGCTTTCGCCTCTCTTCATAGCTGAGCCGCCTTTCCAGTTTCCTTCATCCCGACCGCAGACGTGCATCTGCGATCAGGAGAGCAGGTCTCCGGAACCCTTCATCTTCTAGATCCTGCACCGGGAGAGGGCGAATAAGGTTTTTGGGAAGCGTCTTCACGCGACCGCTCGTGATCTTCTGACCTCGTCGACCCTGCTGATTTCGCTGCTTCGACGTCGTTGACCCTGCCGATTCCGGCGCGCGCCATCTATCAGTATGTCTAATCAGTACGCATCATCTGATTTGGCTTTTTACTTCAGTTCTTTTGATTTGGTCATGATTTATATTCGGAATGTAATCTGGAATTTGTCTAATTATTCAACAGATAGATGGGTGGGGCAGGTCAAGTGACTAGCATACACTTTTTACACTAGATTTGATGTATGGCGAGACTTGGTGAGTGCCATAAGGCTGTCTCCATCAACTCCCTTATCCTATCTCTGTTTCAAACTCCACTCTATAAACAGTGTCAAATAGTGTCATCTACATTGTCGTGTCCTCTATTTGACATGATCCAACGAAGACGGCCAAAATGGTCATACCGGGCCCTCCATCCCTGACTTCAACTGAAGTGTGGACTGACTCACCCCCCAAACAAATTTAAAGAAACACCCATAATTGTGGTGCTACAGAGTTGGAGAGTCCAGACTCTAGACCCATACCTAGGATCAGAGTAAATATGTAATAATGTGTTTGGTTGGACGTACAAAAATGGATGAAAGAGAGCGGCCACATTTTTATGATGTTTGGATGAGAGCCACACAGAGGCGAGATGAACACCGGAGCAATTTTCTATGGCGGCGTGGTCAAAAAATCGAGGAGCGATGCCGCCCCAACTCATTCTACTTTGACTTCAAACCAAACACATCATATGATGATGTCCTTAGTGCATCCTGATAACATCACAACCTAGCAATAATTGCGCAAAGGAGGCCGGCTTAGGGGTAGAACTGGAATAGTGACGTCAGAAACAGTTCAAGTTAATAATCTAGACGTGGTTGCTTGGTCCAACATTGAAAAAATAAAATGCAATAAACCTCTCGTATAGATATTATGCAATTAAATTACCAAAAGTCATAAAAATTCTTAAAAATATATAGATATACTGTATTATTTAGTCTACCAATATATTAAATTTTATGTATACTTTATTCTATGCTAAGAGATCTAAAAAGAATAAAATATATTGTTTTTAAAGATTGAAAAATGGTATATTTTGTTCTTTTATATCTATGAATTAAAACTTCAAGTTTAACATATTGATAGAGTAAATAATGAATATAGTTTTTAGATTTTTTTAACTTTTATGATATGATTAATTTATTATGTAAAAAAATGTCTGTACTTGCTTACTAGTTAATCCGCTTGTTAAGCTCCAAGCCAGGTCAGAGAGTTCTGGTAAACCCCACCCTTGGTCAAACAAATTAGGCCCTAATCCTGTCGTGTGGGGAACAAATCCCGAGCAAGCCAAGCCAAACAACGACACCGCACCAGCTGGGCGACGCCTGGCCCGGTCGCCATCTCCCCGGCCGTGTACATTCTGACGAGACGGCGATGGCGACGACCCGCACTGCGTCTTCCTCCGGACGCCTGGCCCGGTCTGCCGGAGAAGACACGGCAGAGCAAGCGATGGACGCCGGAAACGGACATCCCCGGCCCGCCGTCCGATCGATCATTTCGATTCGACGTGCTGCCCGGTAGCTTGGTGCAGCTGGGGGTGCGTGGTTACAGACGGAGGCGGCCGTTAGCTTGGTGCAGCCTTTCGTGGCTGCGCCTCTCGCTTTGGCAAGAAATAAAACCACGCCTCCGTAGGAAAATTCGGTAGCAATATATGCTAGCATGAGACTCTTTATTTTTTACTCTCTATTTAACTATTTATTTGTTACTCTATAAAAATTAAACTCTAAATATAACATCTCATTACAACAGACTCTCTGTAAGTTAGCTTGACTAGCGAGATTTGCTAGCCAAATTTGGCTAGTAAGGAGTCAATTTAGAGAGCCGGAGTCAATTTAGAGAGCCGGATAGCTTGTCAAGTTAAATGACTAGCCTGTTGGAGAACTATTTTGCTATTAAATAGCTAAAATTTAGCTTGACAAGCTATTTTAGCTAATCTGTTGGAGATGCTCTGAGTGTTTAATTTGTAACAGAGAACCGCCTTATATTAATTTTAGCAACCCACTTTTTATTATACACTACTCCCTCCATTCAAATAATTTAAAATGAAGGGAGTAACAAATAAAATTGTGAATACAAGGTTGATACGTGCCCTTGTGATTTGAATTGTGATGAGTGACTATTGACAAGGTATGATCCTAGTTGGGTGGAGTAACTAGGACATGAATATGTTATTGGAACATATCTCTTAGCTTGTGGTGCATATGTATGAACTTCGAAGACCGTAGTTCAACGCGAAGGTAAAGATTACTGAAAGGTAAATGTGCCCTTAGACCATTTCTATTTTGTTTTGGTGATTAAATAATCAACACATTGTTTTAGACTAACATCATCTTGTATGAGCATGAGCACATGTAGTTAAAGCAAATTGATAAAAAGGCACTTATAGGCTCAAAAATGCGCATACTACAATTGATGTGGTTCCAAGTGAAAAAGGTATGATCCTAACACTTAGTCAATTATTTTAGGTTCTAAGCATATTTGTCTAAGTGTTAGGGACTATATGAAGTCGAGCCAAAAAGAGCAAATAAAAGTTGGCACGAAAAAGGAGCATCCGGGCTATTCTACGTAGCACCGGACTGTCCGGTGCCAACCACCGGATAGTCCGGCCGAACAGGCTGCTCTCAGAAAATGCAGACTTCCACGACTATAATTACCCAGACGGTTCGCGCGAAGCGCCGGACGGTCCGGTATGTCAGCTGACCAACGACTATTTGACACATCAGCCACAGCCAACGATCAACATGAGCACCGGACAGCCTGGTGCCTCACCTGACAGTCCGGCACCCCAAAAGTAAAAAGTAGTCAATTAAGTGATTTGTAGCCGTTGCACTGTGCAGTGTCCGATGTGCACTAGACAGTCCGGTGCACCCACGGACTAATGGCTCTCCAAGAGAGCAAGTTGATCTTGATGGCATAGATGAAAACGAGGTTCCGACGATCGCAATGAGGACTATGGCTATAGGCGATGTGCGACCATAGGAACAACAAGTGCAAGGTCAACCTTCTTCCTCAACAATGGTGCAGCCCCCAACTCAAGATGATGAACAAGCACATCAAGACGATGGCATGGATCAAGGGGTAGCACAAGAACAAGAAGGAAGGGAGGAGGAAGGAATACCACATGCACCCCCAACTCAAGTCCACACCAACATTCAAAGGGATCATTCAGTGGATCAAATTCTTGGTGACATTAGCAAGGTAGTACAACTCGTTCACTTATTGCAAATTTTTGTGAGCACTACTCTTTCGTTTCTTCTGTTGAGGCTTTCAGGGTAGAAGAAGCCTTGCAGGATTCGGACTGGGTGTTGGCCATGCAAGAGGAACTCAACAACTTCAAGACAAATGAAGTATGGAGTTTGGTGCCACATCCAAAGCAAAATGTTGAGGGCACCAAGTGGGCATTTCGCAACAAACAAGATGAATACGGATTGGTGACAAGAAACAAAGCGAGACTTGTGGAAAAAGGTTATGCCCAAGTGGTAGGTTTGGATTTTGAGGAGACTTTTCCTCCTATAGCTAGGCTTGAGTCTATTCGTATATTATTAGCCTATGCTGCTCACCATTATTTTAAGCTCTATCAAATGGACATGAAGATCGCTTTCCTCAATGGGCTAATTATGGAGGAGGTGTACATGAAGTAACCCCCTGGTTTCGAGGATGACAGGTATCCCGACCATGTGTACAAGCTCTCTAAGGCACTCTATGGACTTAAGCAAGCCCCAAGAACATGGTATGAATGCCTTAGAGATTTCTTTATTTCTAACACTTTCAAGGTCGAAAAGCTGATCCTACTCTTTTCAATAATACTTTCAATGGTGATTTGTTTATATGCCAAATATATATCGATGCCATAATATTTGGTTCTACTAATCAAAAGTCACGTGAAGAGTTTAGTAGGGTGATGACACAGAAATTTGAGATGTCCGTGATGGGAGAGTTGACTTGCTTCCTCGGATTTCAAGTAAAGCAACTCAAGGAAGGGACATTCCTCTCTCAAACAAAGTACATTCAAGATATACTAAAGAAGTTTGGGATGAAGGACGCGAAGCTTGCTAGGACGCCAATTGGAACTGATGGAAACCTGGACCTCAACGCGGGAGGTAAGTCCATGGATCAAAAGGTATACCGGTCTATGATAGGATCCTTGCTTTATCTTTGTGGAAGTAGACCAGATATTATGCTTTCTGTTTGCATATGTGCTAGATTTCAATCTGATCCCAAGGAATGTCACCTTGTGGTTGTGAAGCGTATTCTTCGATATTTAGTTCATACGCCTTACATCAGACTCTAGTATCCTAAGGGTTCTACCTTTGACTTAATTGAATATTTAGACTTGGACTATGCCAGGTGCAAGGTAGATAGGAATAGCACATCGGAGACTTGTCAGCTTCTAGGAAGGTCCCTGGTGTCTTGGAGTTCAAAGAAATAAACATCCATTGCCCTATCCACCGCCGAGGCCGAGTGTGTTGCCACAGGCCAGTGTTGCAACTACTTTGGATGATGCAAATCCTCTAGGACTTTAGCTACAATATGAGTGAATTCCCACTCCTATGTGATAATGACAGTGCAATCTGCTTGGCGGATAATCCCATTGAACACAGCCACACTAAGCACATAGACATCCAGCATCACTTTTTGAGAGATCGCCAGCAAAAGGGAGGTACCGATGTTTGTCATATTAGCACTGATCACCAACTAGCCGATATCTTTACTAAGCCTTTAGATGAGAAAATGTTTTGTAAGCTGCACAGTGAACCAAATGTCTTAGATTCACAGAACTTGGATTGATCTATAGCACATGTCTTTTTATGTATTGATCATGTCATTTTTGGTGTTCAAGTTGTAAAAAACATCATCCCCGGACCTGACAAGTCCTTGTGCAAATGATGCATATGTTTAGGGGGAGGATATGCTACAATTTGGCTCTTTGAGACTAACATGTTTGCTTAAGTGGTTTTGGTTTAGTCTCAAAGGTGAATGGAAAGGGAAATAGTGGACTTGAACAATGAAAAAGGCTTCCACTACATAACTGTATCATGTTCAAGTTGCCCTTGGTGTCCATTGCCTTCTTGCTCTTAATTCACAGTTTTTGGTGAGACAATGAGGTTTTAAAGACTACTAGTTTCTCCGTTTTGGTGCTTAATGCCAAAGGGGAGAAGTTAAGGCCAAAGCAACTAGATCAACTACCACTTGTGAATATAAAAAATTATTGTGTTAGTACTTATCTTTTGATCAAAACCCTCTTATTGCAAAACTACTCTCTTGTGGGGGAGAAATCTTTATTATTCAAAAAGAGGGAGTTTTGGCTTTTGATCAAAACAAATCTTGAAAAATGTTTTGATTTGCTAAAACAAAGTGTTTTTGACATAGAAGTAAGGATGAATTTGTGTTGCAAAAATAAACCAAGTGGTGGCAAAATGATCCAAATATGCAAAATCCTAGACGTATTCTATTGGTGTTTCATTTGACTTCAATTTCCAAAAGTTGACTCATTTTCGATCATACTAGTACCTCTTTTGTTGCTTTTAGGAGTGTTGGCATAAATCACCAAAATGGGGAGATTGAAAGGGAAATGTGCCCTTGGGCCATTTCTATTTTGTTTTAGTGATTAAATGCTCAACACATTGTTTTGGACTAACATCATCTTGTATGAGCATGAGCACAACTAGTTAAAGCAAATTTAGAAAAAGACACTTCTAGGCTCGAAAACGGGCATACTACAAATCAATGTGGTTCCAAGTGAAAAAGGTATGATCCTAGGACTTAGTCATTAGGTACTAATCATATTTGTCTAAGTGTTAGGGACTATATGAAGTCGAGCCAAAAGGAGCAAAGAAAAGTTGGCACGAAAAAGGAGCATCCGGGCTATTCTACGGAGCACCGGACGGTCCGGTGCCAACAACTGGATAGTCCGGTGTGCACTGGACAGTCTGGAGTTCCAGTGCAGTCCGACTGAATGGGCTGCTCTTGGGAAATGCAGACTTCCTCGACTATAATTCACCAGATGGTCTGCGTAGAGCGCTGGGCAGTCCGGTGTAAGTCAGCCAACGGCTACTTGACACGTCAGCTAGAGCCAACGGTCAATAGGAGCACCGGACAGTCTGGTGCCCCCAAACGGATAGTTCGGGGCCCCTAGAAGCAGAAAGTACCCAATCAAGTGATTCATAGCCGTTGCACTATGCACTGTCCTGTGTGCACCAGACAGTCCCGGTGCACCCACGAACAGAAGGAAACCTGGGCCTTCCAAATGGATCTCCAACGGCTCCTATGTCCCTTGGGGCTATAAAAGGACCCCCTAAGCGCCATGGAGCAGTACACAAGCACACTTTGAGCACTCTACAACTCCAAAACTCCGCAACCACGCTGTTGATTCACTAGAGAGATATTTGAGCGCGTTCTTGAGTTGTGACTCTGTTCTTTTCATTCTTGTGCTGTCTTCACTTGTGTGCGTGTTGTTGCTGTGATTGTGCTCTTGTGTGTGTTGCTACTCCCTCCTTACTCCGTTTTTGATTGAAATCATTTGTGTAAGGCGTGAGAGACTCCGATTTGTGGAGATTCCTCACAACCAGGAATTGATATAAGGAAGACAACTATGGTACTCAAGTTTCTTTGGATCACTTGAGAGGGATTGAGTGCAACCCTTGACCGAAAGAGGTCACCACAACGTGGAGTAGGCATTGGCCGAACCACGAGATAAAATCATCGTGTCTCTTGTCCATTTACTCTATTGCAATTATTGTCATTTTGAGTTATCATATTCACTTGTATTATTGCTCCTAAGTTTGATACACATCTCAACGAAGCAATCAAGTGAAGAGTTCTCTTCTCTCTTTCTCTACTCTCGAACTTGTTTTGATTTACTCTAACTCAACTATTAGACCAAATTTGTTGTTTTCAGTTAAATTTTATAGGATCACCTATTCACCCCCTCTAGGTGCTCTCAATTACGCAAGTTCGTATCAATGGACCGGGAGCAGAACAATGAGCACTGAGTCTTGATCGAGTGATTGAAGAAGTCAGGTGACCAGCGATGGTCGCTGACCTTGGGGATATCGACAGATGCAAGGACATAGCAGAGCGGATCATTTCACCGATGCTGTTGTGGATCGACGTAACACGTGCCTAGGACATGGGAGACACGTATGGAGTATGCTACCCACGGGAGTTTTGATGGTTGTGCCTCAAAACCACCCAGCGCAGTACTTCACAGGTTTCATAACACGTGCCTTGAAGATTATGCCGTAAATTTTAATCTCTATGTCCTATTTAGCAACTTGACCGATTGAATATTTGTTATGTAAGACCTCTCCCAATGTGGGTGAGGTATGAACCTCAATCTAGTGCACTTAGAAATAGTGGACATGCTTTCATGAAATAATGACCAATGCATAAGCTAACTTCATAATGTGGAACTATCGAACCTTAGATTTGTTAGGATGAACAATATCTTCCAACTTTTTTTCAACCACCAAAGATTTATTGACCACATGAGTTGTCATAGAGATGTATAATTTAGCACTTCTCTTGGTTTAGAGGCAACCAGGATCGGTGGGCTTGTCAAATATATTTTGAGTTCTTCTAATGCCATTTGAGCCTCCTCATTTCAACTGAATTGGTCTTACTTCTTGAGAAACTTGAAGAAGGGTCGCCCTTGGATACCGAGTCTTAGGATGAATCGGCTCATACGTGACATGCATCCTATCCGTTTCTGAACGTCCCAGAGACAACTCAACGGACCCATCCTTATGATTGCAACAACCTTTTCTAGATTGGCTTCAATTTATTTTTGAGAAACTAGATATCCCAATAACTTTCTAGATGACAGACCAAATATGCATTTGTCTAGGTTGAGTTTGATATTAAATTTCTTACTATGTTATGTATAAAATCTTTTTTGTTCTTAGCCTTGATTACCACATCATGGATGTATGCTTTGATGTTTCTCTATAATTGGGAAGATAGGCATTTCTGAATCCCTCTCTAGTATGTTCCCCTCACATTTTTAGTTCAAAAAATGCATGGTTGTATAACATTATACGTCGAATTGAGTTCTAAACGTAGTTTTAATTTAACCATCCTCCTTTAATAAAATTAGATGATATTTGGAATAGTAGTCCAAGAAAGATACTAGGTTGCACTAGGAGGTAGAATCCATGATCTAATCAAGTCTTGGTAAAGAGAAAGGATCCTTTGGACATGCTTTGTTCAAGTCAGTGTAGTCAACACACAGTCTCCATCCTATGTTTTTCTTTTAGACCAATTAAGGATTTGCAAGCTACTCAGGGTGAAAAACTTCTCTGATGAACCCTACAACAAAGAGTCAAGTTTTCTCGTTCTTTATAACATATTTTCTACCTTGTGTAAAATTACATAGTTTTGTTTTGACTGGCCTTGCATTGGGATTAACAGAATGTTCAACAAATTCCATGGGGACACTTTACTTATCTGATGGTTTCCATGCAAATATTTCCTAATCTCCTAGAGGAAATTGGTGAGTGTGAGTTTGAATTTGGAGTCCAAGTTAACCCAATGTAGATGACCTTGGTCGAGTTATCAGATCAAGCTAGACTTGCTCTATGAGCTTGGAATCAGTCAGCAAACTTATTAATGAGGCTTTATTGTGCGGGGGATCGAGATCCACAATCCTTGCTTCTTTAGGATGAATTTTGCTAAAAGGCTTCTTTTAGGCTATCACACTCTGATTGCATAACCTAGGACTCAGTGAGGCTACAACCTTCTCTATCTCAAGTGTATGACTTCTTTAAGTTGCCTTTGATGGTGATAACTACATTAGGGTCTAACATCTTGAGTACCAGATAAGTATAGTGAGGTATTGCCATGAACTTGGTAAGTCCATGTATTTCAATGATAACATGATGAGCTGCATCAATACCCGCCTCCTTGAAATGTTAATACTCATTGCAGAACTTCTCTTTGATTCCAAACATGATAGGCATGGTGATCTCTCCTAGAGGTGTTGTTGATTTTCCTAGTATGGTCCCATATAATAGAGCTAGACTTGGCTTCAGAGGTTTCTTAGAGAGTCTCATTTTCCTAAAAGTCTTGGCAAAGATAATGTTGAGAATGCTGCTTCCATCAATGAGGACTCAGTATAGTCTTGCATCATTCACTATTGGATTCAGGATGAGTGGATAATGCCCTAGGTGTGGTACGGGATTAGGGTCATCAAATCTATCAAAGATGATGGACACTTATGACAATCATAGGAACTCAGGAGTAGTTGGCTCGAATGCGTATACATATCTTGCCTTGAGCTTCTGCATTCTCTTGGACTTATAAGAATAAGGTCATCCAAAGATGTACATGTCCTGAGTCGGCTCTAAAAACTTGGCTATATTCTCTCCGTTTAAATCAGTTTTCTTACATGTCTTAGGTTTCTGGGACTTGTGCTGAAACAATTTGAGAATCTTTTTTTGTGTACCACTAGAGATGGTGACAATCCTTGGTTTTATGCTTGCCATCTATATGATAAATACAAGGCCCTTCCGGAAACTATTGAAACTTGTCTTGGAGTGTGGGTTTGTCGCTAAGCCCCACATTCCACTATTATAGTGGATCGATGATCTATCCTTTGTTTTCTATTCATGCCTTTCTTTGGCTTGGTCTTCTGTTCCTTCTTTTAATTGCCTTTCTTGCATAATGACATGTGATGAAGAACACCCCTCATTCGAGGAATATTTGTTTGAAACTTGAAATAGAGGGTGGTTGGAGGTTTACAAGCGAGCTTCTGTGATAGCTCCCGATCTCTAAGGAACTCATGAAATACATAGATGGTTGTTTCCTCTAGCATGCTAGAGATGTCATCTTTCATATCACGCCACCTCTTGATGTAACTTTGTAGGGATTCATCTTCCTTCTAAAGAACTTTCTTGATTTTGTACTAGGTATTTTTTTGATCACAAGTCATACTAAAGTTGTCGATGAATTGACACTTCAAATCCTCCCACGAGCCGATAGAATTTGTTAGAAGATCGATAGCCACTTACTCGTTGTAGTGCCTATACACATGCATAAATAATTTTACATGATGGAAGAGTCCCATGTTGATGTTGTGATAAACAACTAGTAGATCCCGATATGGTCTAATGGATTGGTACTACCATCGTATGACTCAATCGGAGCATGTTTAAAGTTTTTTTGGCCAATTAACTCTACTCAGGAGACCCATTAATGACTTGACAATAGATGTTGAGAGGCCCTCATGTGTATGTTTAGCTTCATAACTATCATATTCTTGGTCTTGATGTCTGGAATGGACTTGGCCCTGCTATCAATGATGTCTTTCCATCTCGACATGAATATTTCCATCATAGGGTGGAGTTCAGGATCAGTCTAGGGGAGGCTGAGCCCTTGACCAAGTTATATCGTATTTATTGTGTGTTACAGAAACTGGTGACTCGGTTCATGAATGACATTGGCTTTCTTAGAATGTTCTTGGTCATTTTGAGTTGGTTCAGTCGAGTGCTCGAGTCGTCCATGACATGGTAATGGTGTAGCAGGAGCCTCGGTTCCAATGGCCACATATGCTAGCATGTTGTTGATCTAATTCAGGTCCTCATGGGCTTGTGCATTATTTTTGGGTGGCAATAATGTGATTAAGCGAAATAGTAGCTTCACTAACATGATGTTCTATGTTGGTGTAGTATAAACTTGATGATCATGGAAGTCAACCATCTAGATCTAGTCATGGATGAATTTGCCTTGCTCTGTCAAGTATTCATGATTATTTCGGTTCCTAGCCGCATTGCCTTCTTTTGGATTAGAACCACGATCATCCTAATGTCCATCTATCAAGTCATCCATGAACATGAAGTGGTCTTCAAGTAGATCATACAAGTCTAAGTCTGAGCCCAGGTCCAAATTGGGGTCAATGTAGCAATCCTAGTCGGATTCGAGTTTGAGTATGAGTCAAGGTTAACGTTGAGTTCGAGTCCAAATTGATGTTACAAGTTTGAATTGACCTAGATTCAGCAAGATGGAGATTCAATCTTCAAGATCTTGTTCATAGAATGCCAGAACTTCTAGAAGGTCTAGGATAAGCCCAAGATTTCAGAGTGAGTCGACACGAACCTTTGGATGCCAAAGATGAAATCCTCTCTTGATGCAACACTCATGGTTGCCATCAACTATCTATTAATCTACGTGACTACCCCTATGTGGCACACCAACTATCAAAGATTGTTCGATTGTAATTATATAGGGTAGGTCACATGATCGAAAGTTGAAGATAGGCATGAGAGACACAAAGATTTATACAGGTTGGTAATACCCTACATCCTTTTTGTGGTTATTGTCTATTGCCACACAATATGGTTTGATCTATAATATGCCCTTTTGTGTCTCCCTTGTCTCTCCTTTTATACACCAAGGAGGGGACAATGGATTACAAGATAGACACAAATTTGGTTACCTAATTGGACCTATAACCAGTGTTATCCTAAATGGTTTTAGACGACCATTTAAACGGGTCTAAACGGTGAATAGAGGAACACCATGAGGTTTAGGGCCTAGGCGGTCCTCTAAACGGTTGACCCGTTTAAACGGTCAACGTTCAGTCTAAACGGTCAAAATGGTCTAAACAGAACGGGTTTAAACGTTGTTTAGCCTATTTATTGGACCATTGTCTTGATATGGCCAAAATGTGGAGAGCTCAGATGCATTGTCCTATTACTGTTAGGTTTCCTCACCTTCTCTACCCGAGCTTGCCTTCTTTCCTTTGGTTTTTGACAGTTTCTATAGATGAATATGTCTTCTTCTAACATGTTTTAGTTGTTGTTTTATAATTAGCCAAACAAGGGCTGAGTTTAGTTGTCTTGAATTGGTCATTATGGTTATATGATAAATAATATGTTATGTCAGTGATGTTATCCGTTTATCACATTTTTTTATCACTAAACCAAATATATTTGTGGATTTACTCATTTACTTTTACTGCAACTTACATACTACATACTAACCATTAACCCTTCTTTTGTAGGTATATGGTTTAGATGGGGAGGCAAAGCTTTGTGTTTACTTCAAAAAAGGTTAGTGAAAAGCTATTTAATCTTGCTGAAATGTTGCTATAGTAGAAAATCATTTAGACTGTTTAATTCCATTTAAACACGTTTAAACATGTCTAAACACTAAACAGAGCCTCGTCGTTCATCTATTGTTTATCGTTTACATTACTTTTGTATATTACTTAGTGAGTCTCGAGTTGTATATAAGTCAAACTCTACCCCTTTATGTATATTCTTCTTTATTTGCTAAGATTTTCACCATGTCTATTAGTACTTTCATCATATCTTTTATTTCGATCAGGTCTTTGCCATATTTGTGCTTCTAGAATTCTTCTAGAAATAGATCTCCTTCTGATCTTGATTGTTAAGTCCTTGGGCTCTCGATCGAGCCCATAGACCCATCGGTGTAGGTTGTTCTTCTTGAAGCTTGGTCTAGATACACATGATACATGTTATTGAAAATTGACAAAGACAACACTCAAAGTTTTTTGAGCATGAAACAAGAAAGTTAAAATCATATCATTTTATGTTGGAGATATAGTGTGAAAAACCATACTACCAATTAGAACGAACAATAACAAGTTAGGCAAGTGGTCACAAAATTGGAAAGGTTCTTATAAAATGGTACATGGAAATTCATATCTGTTGGGGACATTGTAATGTGATAGTATCCAAACAGAAATTAACAAGAGGTATTTGAAAAAAATGTTTCCAAATTATTTGGCAAGAAGCCTAGAGTGCCCTCTAAACAAAAGCCAATACATACATGACCCTTAGAACAAATATGACGATGTATATATTATCATTAGATGCTAGATAACTAAGGAGTTGTACATCATCGGTATTTGGTGTGTTTTCAAGTTGATACAAAAGTCACCAAAAAAATAGGAGGGCATATGTTGACAATAAATAATATGCTAAGATAAAAATTTAGCTACACCAATAAGATCTTGGTATCAATACGATATAGGTAAATATTTGTTGTGACAAAGTTTATAGCACAAGCAAAAGGAAAACAAATGGACTCATCCTACCAAAATTAAACTGGCCTGATTGGTTTCCTTGTTATATGTGGTTCAACCACACTGCTCGAACCCTTGAAATCCGACCAAGCCAATTTTTTTGTCTATTATGAACCAATTTGTTTCAAATCAGTTTTGGATCTATTTTTGACATGAGAAACATGGAGATCGTGTTTTGGACTTATTATTTCTTACTATGATAATCGTACCCCTTTATGTAATCGAGAGGATTATATTCAATTTGTTGGCACCGATCCGGACGCCAATCACTGCGTTGAGAACTGGCGGCGGTGCTCTCTGCACAGGCGCAGACGGTCCGCAGCTAGGGGCTAGATGGTCCACGACCGGACACAAGGCTCGGGTTTCCTGCCTGATGGGTCGGACGTGCCGAACGGTTCGCTCCTATAGGCCAGACGGTCCACGCGTGCGCAGGGGCGACAGAGTTTGCCGACAGCGCCTGAATCTCGCTCCTAGGAGGGACCCCGTCAAGAGGAGAGATCCTATGTGTTGTCTAGGGTCGGAAGACCACTATATACACCTCTAATCGACATAGAGCCGAAGAGAAGCAAAGAATTTGGGGATTGAGAGGCTAAACTAGAACTAAACTAGAACTACCCCTAATGCCTAAGGTAAAAACAAGAGATAATCTGATTATTGATTCGGTTGTTGATGTTTAATCGTCCATATTCCTCTATATTTATAGAGGAGGGGGCTAGACCCGTTACAAACTAATCTCCCGAGTTAATTCCATGAATCTAGCCAACAACTGTAGCAAGAAACTCGGAACCCTATCTGACTCTGCGCGTGCGCGGACCGTTCGCACCACCAGTGCAGACCGTCTGGCCTCGGGGCCGAACCGTCCACAGGAACATTTTGCCATCCAACATATGCCCCCTGCCTTTTAGCAGAGCTGAGCGAACCGAAAGCAACTAACTCGATGTGATCACATTGGTTTTCATAGGCATTTTGCCACATACTAGGATGGTACTGCTTGAGGAAACGCCCGTTAACGCCTTAGGCAAATCTTTGCCTTGTAATGTTTGCAACAAGTAGGCGTTACCAGACATCACCTGTGTGACTTTGTAAGGGCCTTCCCAGCTTGGCGACCACTTCCCAAACTTCCGGTCTTTGCTCCTTAGAGGCAGGACGGTCTTCCATACCAGGTCCCCTACCTGGAACGATTTAGCCTTGACCTTCTTGTTGTAAGCTTTGGCGACCATAATCTTGTCCTTTTCTAGTTCTCCTAAGGTTGTCACTCTCTTGTCGGCCACTTCATCAATATTGTCCATCATTGAATTATAGTAATCACTGATAGTTAGATCATTTTGCTTGGCGCACCTGACAACATTTAAACTTATCTCTACGTGTAACACTGCTTCCTGCCCATAGACAAGCTCGAACAGAGATACTTTAGTAGCACGGTGTTTAGATATTTTATGAGCCCATAAAGCTTCAGACAAAATCTTATGCCAATGCTTAGGATGATTAGATATCTTCTTTTTTATCAGGCTAATCAATGTCCTATTACTAAACTCGGCCTGTCCATTAGTCTGAGCATAATACAGAGATGAATTGAGCAATTTATTTCTATATAATTCAGCAAACTCACGTACCTCCTTTGACATAAAAGAAGCCCCCTGGTCCATAGTCAAAGTCTGGGGAATGTAGAATCTATGAATAATATGCTCAGTTATGAACTCAATTACCTCCCTCTGCGTCATGTTCTTCAGAGCAACGACTTTAGTCTATTTGGTAAAGTAGTCAGTGGCAACTAACACGAACCGATGCCCTTTTGATGACGAAGGATGGATCTCTCCTATAAAGTCCAATCCCCATCCTCTGAAAGGCCAAGGTTTAATGATAGGATGTAATTCGGTTGCAGGGACCAACTGTAAGTCAGCAAATTTTTGACATACTTGACATCCTTTGTAGTACTTGAAATAATATGCTATCATGTTAGGCCAATACGTCAGATCTTCGTAATAACCACTTCATCTTTGGAGCCGATTGATGGGTACCACAAATTCTTCATGTACTTCGGACATGGCTAATATAGCATCACTTGGGCCCAAGCACTTAAGCAGGATGTCATCGACCGTTTGACGGTATAGTTCATCGCTCATTAAAACATACTTGAAAGTCATACGCCGAACGTTCCTATCTATCCTAACACTGGGATTTCGTAGGTAATCAACTATGGGTGTCCTCCAATCAATCCCATCGGCTTTGTTATCAGCCGATTTTACTAGGAGTACTTCCCTGGCAACCCCGGACGGTCCGGAGCCCTCACCCGGACGGTCCGCGACCTGGGGAATTGGTCTTGTACCGGTTATCAGATTTTCGATGTTGTGAAATTTCCCTCGCTTTATTCGATAACCTGATGCATTTTGTGCCAAATTGTTAGCTCTGTGATTCTGAACTCTAGAGATGTGCCGAATGCTGAATTCATCAAAAGAATGAATTATGCCCGAACATTTCTCAAAGTTACTATTCAGAGTACCATCAAAGCATTGATATTTTCTAATACCTGTTGGACAACCAGCTGAGAATCACCTAATGCCTTCACATGTTTTATTCCCATACAACTTAATAGCTCTAAGCCGAACAAAAGGGTCTCATATTCGGCTTGATTGTTAGTGCAATAAGTTTTTAATCAGCTAGAAAGTCGAATGAGATATTACTTGGTGAAACAAGCACGATGCCAATTCCTTGTCCTTCATTGCAAACCGACCCATCAAAATATAAAGTCCAGGGAGTAACAGTGAGGTATGGTATGTCTAGTTTATGAGTATTATCAATCCAATGTTCTATAATAAAATATGCTACAACCTAGCCTTTCATAGATTTCAATGGTTCATAGGCCAAGTCATACTCTATGAGTGCATAAGCCCATTTACCAATTCTACCCCTCATAATCGGGTTTTGCAACATGTATTTGATCACATCGGTTTGACCGGAAACAATTCAATGACTAGACACCAAATAACATCTACACTTGGTGTATGCATAAAACAGGCATAAGCATAACTTCTCGCTGAAAGTGTACCTCGTTTTAGCATCCACTAGCCTCCGACTTAGGTAGGTTACTACATGCTCCCTTCCTTCGGTCTCTTGCGTCAGAACAGATCCCATAACTTTATCTTCAGCTATAATGCATAATCTGAACAGTACTCCTACCTGTGGCGCTTTTAACACGGGAGTCGACGACAAATACTTTCTAATGAGATCAAACGCTTCCTGTTGTTCTGCCCCCAGGTGAATTTGGCATCATTTTAAGCCGAAGGATAGGAGTGAAGGCATCAATCTGCTCAGCTAGGTTAGAAATAAACCTCCATAAATAATTTACCTTGCCGAGGAACTTCTGCACTTCAAGCTTATAGGTCGGAGGTCCCACATTCCGAATGGGTTTAATTCGGTCAGGGTCTATCTATATACCATGTTCATGAATGATGAATCCTAAGAACTTACTAGCCGACACTCTAAAGGCACATTTACGTGGGTTCATTTTCAGACCATATCGACAAATTTTATCAAAGGCTTTGCACAAATCAGCTATATGAGAAGTAAACTGAGCCGATTTGACTATAATATCATCAATGTAGACTTACATAGTGTTTCCCAACAGCTCGTGAAAGATCAAATTCATAGCCCTCTAATAAGTAGCACCAGCATTTTTCAGACCAAATGTCATGACAACCCACTCAAATAAACCAATGAAGCCTGGACATATAAAGGTCGTTTTAGATGCATCTTCTTCGGCCATGAAAATCTGATTAATCCGGCATTACCATCAAGAAAGCTAATAATTCTATTTCCTGACGCATTATTGATCAACGTGTCAGCTATGGGCATGGGATATTCATCTTTAGGAGTTGCTCTATTCAAATTGCGAAAATCAATGCATACTCTAAGCTTACCTGATTCTTTCTTCTCCACCGGCACAATATTGGAGACCCACTCTGCGTATCTGCAAGGTCTAATAAAATTAGCTTCTAGCAGCCGGTGAATTTCGTCTTTTATTCATGGGAGTAGGTCTGGACAAAATGTTCTAGCTTTCTGCTTGAAAGGTCTGAAACCGGACTTAATAGGCAGCCAATGCTCTACTATCTCTCGGCTTAATCCTGGCATCTCAGTGTAATTCCAAGCAAAGCAATAAGAATATTCTTTCAATAGACCGATCATTTCATCTCTAGGATCGGTCTCCAGGGTTTTGTTCACAAAAGTCGGCCTTGGAGTTTTACCATCTCCTATATTGATCTCCTCCAAAGGATTGGCCGATGTAAACCTTGTCCTAATTTGTCAAAATCTCTGAATTCCTCTATTATGTCTCCCACAGAGGAATTAGATGATCTCTGTGTGACGGTGGACCGTCCGGTCTCGAGAGCCGGACCGTTCGCGACACTGGTTTTATGTTGTGGCGGTTGCTCAGCCTTAAAAGTCGAACTGTTCTGCGACAGACCAGACTGTTCGGCCTTAAAGGCCAGACCATCCACGACCAGGGACATATTCACCATGTGTGTACTAATCATTTAAACTTTATTTAGGATTTGGCCGATTCTCCATTGGCTCTAGCATTATAGGAATTGAACCCTTTGTATCTATACTTATGAATTGATAATCAGAAAAATCTACTCCTGCGAGACACGTAGCAGTCTCATAGGTCCAAAGTATAGGGGCATTGGCCATCGAAATACAGGCCGATGCATCAGCATGTACTTGTTCTACATCGTCGCCCACCCATTGTAGTGACATTTGATGTAATGTAGAAGGTACACATTGACTAGCATGGATCCAATCTCTGCCTAGTATTAGACTGTAATTTCCTTCTACATCAGCAACGAAGAATGCAACAGCAAGGGTCTTAGTCCCGATAGTTAATTCAACGGACTTGACTCCCTTGGCTTTGATCGAACTATCAGTTCCTTTTTCCGCCATTTAGCCGAAGCTCCCCTGTACGTAGCTTCGGAGCAACTCCAACCTTCGTCACGATCATGCTTTTTACATCGTTCATGCTTTTAGCCCGAGTCTGAAGGTACCTATTCACATGTCACACTTGGAAAATATTGTTAGATCACGTTTTTGAGGACCTTCGGAGGACGAAGGCCCCCAAAAGTATTAATTTGTTTAAGATAACGAATTCAGACTACGACATGGACGAAGGCCTTAAGCCGAAGGTCCGAAAAAACACCTTCCCTTTGCTAGAATAACAATAGTCAATGACGGGCGGGCCCCCCGATTTGGAGCGTGCCGAGCATATAAATAAGAACTCACACCAACCTTATTTGGTACACTGCTTGTGCCACTTGCTTTATTTTGTCAATTTTCATAGCTCTTGCTCACTAACGCTTGCTAGTTTTTCAAGCTTTCTGAGCTTCGGTTAAAAAGACGCATCTTCGTCATTTCTGGAGAAGAAATGTCTCAAGACAAGAAGGCTGCTGCTGAGATGAAGCTGACTGAAGAGGAAAAGCTTTTTGAGGAGAAGAAGGCTGTGAATCCTTACATTGCTGGATTTATTGAATCAATGGCAAAAACGAATACAAAGAAGATTACTAAGGAAATACTAGAGGGCCTGTCTGAAGATACTGGTGAAAGTGATGATTATGATGCTGAAAGCGGGGGAGAGGATTCTGAGGATCGGCCGTGGAGGCCTAGTCATACAATTTTTGGGAAATCAACGATTAAACAGAGTCATCTTGACAATATGAGAGGAAGGTACATTCGGGATATGTCTATTGTTAGAGCTGGTGGAGACAACAACGTCCCTGCCCTCGAGGAAGACGAAGTTGTGGTTTACCGAAGTTTCTTCAAAGCTGGGCTTCGGTTTCCATTGAGCAGGTTTGTAGTTGAAGTGCTGAAAATTTATCAGATTTACCTTCATCAGATAACCCCCGAAGCTATTATTAGAATGGGGATTTTTGTTTGGGCTGTGAGAAGCCAGGGACTGGAGCCAAGCGCAAAGTGCTTTTGCAGTATGCACGAGCTTGTATACGAGACGAAGGCCATGGGCAAGGAACAATATCATAACAATTTTGGCTGTTATGGATTTATCGCCCGCCCCAACGCAAGCTACCCGGTGCCAACATTCCGGAAAAGGTGGCCCGGGGCCTGGATGGAGGAATGGTTTTATGTGAAGAATGACTTGAAGGCAAGAGAAGATATTAAGGAAGTTATTATGCGCCCCATTTGGTCCCGCTTCGGCCTCCAAAGGCCAAAGGTTGAAATTGACGAAGCCGTCGAAGAATGTCAGAAGGCATTTGGTACTGTCTGCTTCTTTATTGGTACGAGAGATTTGATTCAAGAGCACATAGCATTCAGAGTATGGCCGCTTGTAGAGAGCTGGGAAATGCCGAAGGAGACCATCATCGAATCTAGTGAAGGTGAACTGGTCCGGCTCAAGTACACATTCAGATATGGGGATAAATTCGATGAACCAAACGATGACTGGCTAAAATGCATCGAAGTTACAAGTGATGAACTGCTTGGATCATATTCCAAGGCGGAAGACAATGCATTATCCACAGCCTTCGGAGGTCGGGGAAAAAAGAGATTGAACAGAGTTTTTGATGCCATTGGTTTTGTTTACCCTGACTACCGCTATCCACTGCGAGGTCAGAGAAAGAAGAGGAAAACTGCTACTTCGGCCACTCCAGATGAGCCTGTGCCGAAAGGCAAAAAGTTAAAGGTTCTTACCCACCGGTCGTGCTATATTGAACCGGCCATGGTGCCTGAGTTTGGCGGTGAGGCTTCTTCAGCTGCTGAATTAAGAGAACCTGCTCCTCCTGCGCAGAAGGCTGAAGAGCCGGCTATAACGCCTAAGGCACCTTCGGTTGAGCTAGTTGAAATGAAGGTTGACAAAGATAAGGCTGGAAGGTCAAAGACTGAAGAAGTAACAAAGATGCCAGGGATTCTAAGTCCTTCAACAGAAGCAACAACGCTGAAGGCAAAAAAGAGTTCTGCCATAACCCCTAAGAGAAGAAGGATGATAAATGTGTTAGATATTTTAGAAACAACCAACTCCATAAGTCCTGCTCCCACAGGGAGGGTTGTCGAAGCTGACAAGACGCAACCCAAAGCTGATATTGGGCAAATAGAAGTTGAGAATACAATAACCTAGGATGAAACCGAGGCAAGGCCCACAGTGCCTGCTGAGACGAAGCCTGCGGAATTTGAAGAAAAGGCTACAGAGCAAATTTCGTTTGAAAAGGTTGCCACTCCTGCTCCCAAAGCTTTAAAAGAAAGCATTGGTTACATCATCCGCCATGCTTCGGGAAAGGGACTTTCTCAGGAAGAAGAACGAGAAGCTCAACATTATGCCTAAAAATTGAAATACCCGAAGGGGGCATTAGTGTTCAACGACAGTGGGAAAGAAGATTTTTTGTACTGTCTCCCGGATAATAAAGAGATATCTGTCTGCCGGGAGATAGGTAGAAGCTTTGAATTTCCGAAGCTGGAAGATGGCCTCTCAATATTATCAAAGGATGAACTGGCTGACAATTTAGCATATAATAGCATAAAGGTATAAAAGTCAATTTTGTATTTGAAAATGAATTCTTTCATTTGTTTATACTTAATCTTGTCCTCCTCTTGTAGGGCTTAATCCTTAGCAATGCCCTTAGAGCACAGAAAAACATTGAAGATGAAGGGTATACAATGGCTCTGAGGTTCAGAGGTAATCGAATTAAGGAACGAAGGCCTTGAAAAAGACAAAATATTAATTTCATTGGTAAACAAAGTAAAAGAAGATGAGGCTAGTTCCAAAGCTCAAGCTGAGATTCAAAAGAATGAGATCGAGGACCTTCGGAAACAATTGGCTAAGGCCAAAGAAAAATGCGCTCTCGCCGAAGCTAACCGAGATGTCAGCGAATATTGGAAAAACTATTTAGAAAAAACAGTTGAATAACTTCGCGCATCCAAGGAAAGATGTTTTGAAAAATATTTGGGCTATGTGGAGAAGATAAAGGCTAGCTTCGCCAACGTGGGCACCTATTCAAACGAAGATAACTTCATACGAGGTGACCCTGAGGGTGTTATCGAGTGGATAAGCGGAGAAGCCAAAGCTTTTGAAGAAATCTTAAGTGACCGAGGAGATGTATGTGCATTTTCTGGTGCACACGGGATTTCAGCAATCTTGGAGAATGCGGGGTGCAATCACATCAAAACCATGGCCCATGTCGAAGCTGCCTTCTCCGCGGATGTCACAAAGGACCCTTCAGCTAAAGCAACCTTAATGGGCGAAAATATTTATAATGATGTGTGGCAGAATGGTGGCCGAGAAATGGCTCATGAAATTATGAAGAAAAGTGAAAAAGACATCCATGAGGCCCGAGCTGAAGCAAAACAAGCTGAAGAAGCTGCTGAGCGTGAGAAACGCATAGGTATTGTTTTGCGGCTTCTAACTTCGGTATTTGTTTTCGTGACATCGAACAGATTGATTTTCTCTTCCGCAGCTGAATTATCTCCTCCACCGGAGCCGTTTGACCCCCTGACCAACCTAGAAACAAAGAAAGCAATAGAAATCATCAATATGGCCGAATCTATTGTTGACAAAGTTGTTATCAAATTGCTTAACGAAGTTGCAGAGAAGGTTCTAAAGGAAGAATAGTAGTTATTGTAAAAACATTTTTAGGCTATTAATGTAACATTTGCTGAACTAAGTCTGTAATATTTGATGTGTATAGTTTTGAATCTAATATGTAAACTATTTTTGCAATTTACTTCTTTGCGATGCATGAAACTTTTATATACATATCGTTTTTGAGCCTTCGGCGAAAAAACACCTTCACTTCTTTTCATGCTTCGTAAAGAAGAATATTTATGCTTCGTGAGAATATCCACGCTTCATAAGAATATCCAAGCTTTGTAAAAACATCAATGCTTCATAAACAATAGATCTCTTCTTTCACATCAGAACTGACGAAGCTGTATTTCTCACCTTACTTTGTGCCTTAGCACCTTTTCATTTTTGTAAAGCATTCTCCGAAGATCGACTTCGTTTTCAATTCGTGTCATTGGTGCGATATGATGTATGATGTGATGCTATGCGAGATGATGCGATGATATGATGTAAAGAATGATGCTAGTGCCGAAGACACACACCCACGCTGGAACACACAATCTCTGCGTCCCCTTAGGAACGATCAAAATCTCTTTGCCGTTTATTTTTCGGCTTCACCGCTTATTTTTCGGTGTAAGTTCTGCATCCCCTTAGGAACGTTTTTTGAACTTCTTCGCCTTCTATTTCGGTGGTAATTTTCGCACTGACTTTTCGCGCTTCGCCTTATATTTCGGCGGTATTTGGCTCTGCATTCCCTTTGGAACGACTTTTGAGCAGAAAACTTACACTGCGCTCCCTTAGGAACGACTTTTTGTAGCTTCGGCGAAACTCACGCTGCGGTCCTTAGGAACGACTTTTTGTAGCTTCGGCAAAACTTATACTACGATTTTTAGCTCTGCATTCCCTTAGGAACGACTTTTGAGCTTCATCAATTTTTGAGCTTCATAAACATTTGAAGAAGATATATTTCATTCTGATAAAAGTGAAACTATTACAAGAAATTGAAACTAGTCCTGCATTGTTTGTTCCTTATTGAAAAACAAAAAAGACATAGAACACAAAAGTACTTCAGGGGTAGGATATCGCTCAATAAATGTGCTTTGATTCTGGCATAGTACTATTGACTGTGCGAGCTTCGGATTCCTCCTAGACTTCACGTTGCTGCTAAGGGTACTGTCGCCCTTCTGGCTGACCTCGAGAATAGGTTGGCTGTAGTGGTGGCGGGGGTGGGAGTTGTGGCCAGGAAGCCTGTGAACGGCTAGCTGAAGCGACAGAAGCTGCAAGATGATTGTTCACATACTCTGGTATGTAAGGAGAGTGACACGAAGCAGTGTGCAAAACCTGCTTCGGCTGGTTCTGCCGAGCTTCGGCTTCTGCTATCTCCTTTTGCTTCTGAATGGTGACGTGGCACATTCTTGTAGTATGGCCCTTGTCCTCACCACAGAATAAGCAGTAGATCTTTCTAGGCTGATCCCCAAATCTTCCTCCGAAGCCCCTTGCGCCTCTACCCCTTGGAGCTGGTGGCCTGAAAGAGCTTTGTTGTTGCCCTGAAGATTGTGAGGTATATTGTGACCTCTGAGACTGACTTCCTTTGTCATCACTCTGAGTGGAGTTATGGATTGACCTGCCGTGCCTCGGATGGATTCTTCCTCCGAAGCCCCTGGTCATTTTGGAGAATCTATAAGCCTCCTCCTTTCTTTGGCGGAAGTCATTGTCAGCTCGGATGTACTCATCCATCTTCTGAAGCAACTTCTCCAGAGTTTGCAGGGGCTTCCTGGCGAAGTACTGAGCCGTAGGTCCTGGCCAAAGGCCCTTAATCATGGCCGCAATGACAATCTCATTAGGCACTATAGGCGCTTGTGCCCTCAGTCGCAAGAACCTTCGTACATATGCCTGAAGGTATTCTTCGTGGTCTTACGTGCATTGGAACAGAGCCTGAGCTGTGACCAGCTTCGTTTGAAATCCTTGGAAGCTGGTAACCAACATGTCCTTAAGCTTCTGCCACGACGTGATAGTCCCTGGCCGAAGAGAAGAATACCATGTTTGGGCTACATTCCGGACTGCCATGACGAAGGACTTTGCCATGACTGCAGTGTTGCCCCCATACGAAGATATAGTTGCTTCGTAGCTCATCATAAACTGCTTTGGATCTGAGTGCCCATCATACATGGGGAGCTGAGGTGGCTTGTATGATGGGGGCCATGGGGTAGCCTGCAGTTCTGCTGCCAAGGCAGAAGCATCATCAAAAGTAAAGGCATCATGATTAAAATCATCATACCATCCTTCCTCGTTGAATAAACCTTCTTGACGAAGCTCCCTATGTTGGGGCCTTCGATCTTGTTCATCTTGAACAAGATTACGCACTTCTTCAGTGGCTTCGTCGATCTTCCTTTGAAGATCAGCAGTCGCACCATCTTCTCCTTCTTTCTTTGTACTTGCTGATGGATGATCTCCATGTCCCTGATCTCTTGGTCCAACTCCTCCTCCTGGAGTGTTGGACTGGTGGCTTTCCTCTTCTGGCTTTGAGCCTCTCGAAGAGAAAGAGTTTCTTAGTTTGGATCCAGCGGCTGCAGTGCAGCGGTCCCTGGTGCTGAAGCTTTCTTCGGCGGAATGACGAAGGTCAGTGCTTGCCGAAGGTGGTCGAAAAGGGTTCACCGGAGGTGGGCATTAATGTTCTGGACTTGTTCTCAAATGCTATGAATTAAGAATAAGGCAACACAGAATGTTAAATGTTAATGCCCTTCGTCCTTCGAAGCATTATTTCCCTTAGGATATAATGATCTTCAGACGAAGGTCATGAAGGACATACCTTTGTGAACGCGGTATAAGATAATAAAAGAAGAAGCATATAAGATATAAGAGACAACATAAACAATCATATGACATTATTAATTCATTATCATTATATTACCATGGAAAGACAGAAACAATATTGAATTACAAATGTACCTTCGGCTTGATAGACGACAAAAAGTACAAGCGTGACGCAAAAGCAAGTACAAGTCAGCGTGAACAGTACGGGGGTACTGTTCATCTATTTATAGGCACAAGACGCAGCCTGTGAGAAATTACATTCATGCCCTTTACATTTATTATTATCTTATAGACAACTCTATGAGGACTAAACATCCTTTTCCTCTTTAAGTCGGTTCCTTTTTCCGCCATTTAGCCGAAGCTCCCCTGTACGTAGCTTTGGAGCAACTCCAACCTTCGTCACGATCATGCTTTTTACATCGTTCATGCTTTTAGCCCGAGTCCGAAGGTACCTATTCACATGTCACACTTGGAAGATATTGTTCGATCATGTTTTTGAGGACCTTCGGAGGACAAAGGCCCCCAACAGGACTAAAGTCGAACTGAGCAACGACAGGTTCATCATCGTCCACAATAGTTGAATCGGCAGAAAATGTAATAACATTTACGTCCATACCTGGGTGCTCTCGAGAAGCTTCATAGTCGACCAGGTCTTCTCCCAGTAGGTCATCCTCCTCCTTGGGCGTTGACACGTCATTGGAGGTGTCCTGGTGTAGTGCGAACGACTGGGACTCAAGAGTCGGATGGTCTGTGTCATCTGCGGATGGTCCGGCCTTTATAGCCGGACTATCTGTCGTACCTGCAGAGAGCTGTAAAGTTGTTGTCTTATTTTCTGGCTTCATTGTCGTTTGATTTATTTCAACGGCCTTGGGCCTCCACCTTTTTTGCGGTGGTGGGTACTACGGATGTGTGTCATTAAATATTTTTTCTACTTCCTTTTCCTTGCTCTCCTTTGCTCTTAAGCATTGCAATTTTCGCTTTTGAGACCGTGTCAGTCCCGATGGGCACCATCGAGGCATGGAGTATTTTGGATCAGCTGTTTTGATGGCAGTCGTGTCTCCTTCTTTACTTGTACTGGCCGATTTACCAAAAATCATCGGCCCTTCATTATTTCTCTGTATAACGACATCTCCTATACCTATTTTGATGATGTCCCTTTTTGTCATTATCTTGGTTGCTATAGGTATATGCCCCCCTGCCGGGTTGGTCTGCCTTTGCGGCTGAGTGGTCCGACAATCTTGCTGGGTTGTGCCTGGTGACCGGATTGAGTGGCGTTCAATCGGTCTTGTACTGGAGGTGCCAACCTGTTGAATACAGATGCTTGGGGTGCCCCCAAGCGGGGTACTATGGCATCCCAAACGGATATGGTGGCATGCTCCACATTTGCTTCGGGGCATGTGGCGGTGGTATGTATGTATATTGATATGGCACAGGTAGATATGGGAGTGAAGGTGTCCATGCAGGCACATTAGGTCTTAACTAGATAGTATGACCCTTCGTCTTTTCCGATTGATGAGGTGGTCCAATCGGTCTTATCTACTGTCGCTCCTAAATGGGTGAGCGAGGTCGCTTTGCTGGCTGGTTACTTGGGTCAGCCTTCTTTTTTACATATTTAAACAATAATTGATCGAAGGTTGGGCCAGATCTGACCAGTCGCCCAACTGCCTTGAATGTGTTAGTTTTCCACGTAGCTATTTCCGGTTGTCGTGGTTTGAAGGTGCGTGGTCGTCGTGGTTCCTAGGCGTTGCCGGATCGTCCGCTGGAATGATCTGGACTGTCTGGCGGTGTTTCGGACCATCCATGTCTGTGAGTCGGACCGTCCGCGATGCGTAGAACAGGTGTTAGCACCTGGTTTCTTATCTGCGCCTGCCCCCCAAGTGTTGGAGGTAGTGTTGGTAATTTTCAGAGTCTCCTCCCCATCAGGAGTCTTCTCGGCCACTACTTTCCTGCAAGAAATTTTATTATTTTCATCAGTCTTCCGTACGTCGCCGATGATGACTTCTTTGCCTTTGCCCTTATCGGCTGTGCTGGGCCAAAATAGGACCTTTTTGCCCTCGAAGTCGATCACATTCATTGGGAAGGGCTCCGTATCCACCTGCATTTCCTGAAATTTCAATCGTCCCTCGTTAATGGTCGATTGGATTTGTCGTCAAAATACATTACAATCATTAGTGGCATGGGAAAAGGAGTTGTGCCACTTGCAATATGTGTGACGTTTTAGTTCGTCGGCGGGTGGAACAATATGATTTATCTTAATGTTGCCATTTTGAGCAATTCATGAAATATCTTGTTACATTTGCCAACATTAAATGTAAACTTAACCTTCTTTTGCCTTTCCTTTTGAACCGGTTGTAAGGAGGAACAAGCCAAAGATTTGGCCTGCTTTGGCCAAACCATTTCAGCCGCGTATACTATTTTTGATTCGTCATCCAAGCTACTTTGGTCACACTCTACTATATGGACATTGTGACGAATCGTTTTAGCAGTTTCTTTACTTCGGCTTTCACAAGCCAAAGCTCTCTGATGTAATTGTGCTAGCGTGAAAAACTGGATGCCTTCTAATCTTTCTTTTAAATAATAAAACAATCCCTTAAAGGCTAATCCCGCTAGTTGTTTTTCTGCCAAATGAATTTGAAAACATCGGTTTCTTGTATCCCGAAATCTCAGGATGTAATCATTAACCGATTCGTCTTTGCCTTGTCGAAGGGCCACTAAGTCTACCAAATCTAGCTCATAATCACCGTAAAAGAAGTGATCATGGAATTTTTGTTCTAAATCCCCCATGAATTAGGACGTAATGTGGCATACCATGCGAATGCAGTTCCTGTTAAAGATAATGAAAATAAACACACACAGAATGCCTCTATGTCGGCCAATTCTCCTAATTGCACTAAAAACTGGCCTATGTGTTCGCGTGTGCTCTTTCCTTTGTCACCCGAAAATTTTGCGAATTCGGGTATCCTGGTTCCCTGTGGGTATGGGTGATGGTCAAATCGGTTGTCGTAAGGTCTCCGATATGACTGTCCCCTAGGGACCATGCTTACTCCGAGCTTATCTCGGAATGCCCCGGCTATCTCTTCCCTTACTATATCAATAGCGGCTGGTGGGAGACCGCCGACTCTTTGGTCCAATATTGGTGAGGTTGTTTCGATACTGGCATGTTGTCTTCCCCCATTGGTTTGAGCTTTGTGGCGTATTAATATTTGCCCTATGTGGTTCATAGGACCGGTCGTCTCTTTCCGGCCTTCTATGGGTCGGAAAATGCTAACCCCCATGTGTCTGGAATGCTGTATTATGGTGCTGGGTGCCGTAGGATATGATGGGAAGTTTTACTGGGACGGATGAGGATTCAGGTAACAATCCTCCTCAAAAAACTCTGCGCCGGACCATCCGGTTGGATACGCGGATCATCCAGCGACATGCGTGGATTGTCCGGGCATGTGGCCGAACCGTTCGTTGTTATATGCGGACTGTTCGTCGCTGTATGCGGATGGTCTGACTGGGTAGTTTAGGGTTTGCGTAGTACGTGGTGGCTCGGGCGCATGTCTCGGTAACTCATCAAAAATGGGACCGACCACCACTAGCCCGGACGGTCCGCGCTCATGTGCGGACGGTCCGGACATGCATAGATCGGCGAATTTATCGCTGATGTGCGTAGGACGTTGTGGTTGCCCGGGGTACGTGTCTATCGACATCCCATAAAGGGGTTGTGACTAGTCGTGACAACCTATAGCCGATGAATCACGCGTGTTTTCCCTTAACTCAACCTTATGCGAACGAAAGTTTGCAATGTTAGATTTTTCAAACGCACGCACTAGCCTTTTATAATTCTTTTGTATACCCCCTACGATATGTTGCATTTGCTCTCGCTGTTCATCTATGTAAACTTTTAGAGATTGGAGCTCGCTGGTGTTACTTACATTGGGGGCATCCGTTGTGGGTCGGAGCGAAGCCAGATCAGTTGCCCGTTGCCAACAACCTTGTTGTTCTTGTCCACCTTGAAGTTGGCCAGGAACTTCGCCTTTTCTTCTTGTATCAGCTGCTCCTTGTGCTCCTCGAACTGGAGTTGTTCGTCAGCCAGCAAGGTTTCCCAAGTCGGCTCTATGATACTGCTGGGGGAGATGTCAGAGTTATCCCTCGAACCGACCATTGAGGGCCGATCTGATAGGTCTATATGTGATGTCCCCAGCGTAGTCGCCAAAAAGTGTGTTGGCGCCAATCCGGACGCCAATCACTGCGTTCAGAACTGGCGGCGGTGTTCTCTGCACAGGCGCAGACGGTCCGCGGCCAGGGACCGGATGGTCCGCGACCAAGCATAGGGATCAGGTTTCCTGCCTGACGGGCCTGATGGTCGGCGCCTATAGGCCGGACGCTCCGCGCGTGTGCAGGGGCAGCGGAGTTCGTCGACGGCGCCTGAATCTCGCTCCCGGGAGGGACCCCATCGGGGAGGAGAGATCCTAGGTGTTGTCTAGGGTCGACAGACCACCCTAGACACCTCTAATCGACGTAGAGCCGAAGAGAAGCAAAGAATTTGGGGATTGAGAGGCTAAACTAGAACTACTCCTAATGCCTAAGGTAAAAACGAGAGATAAACTGATTATTGATTCGATTGTTGATGTTTAATCGACCGTATTCCACTATATTTATAGAGGAGGGGGCTGGACCCGTTATAAATTAATCTCCCGAGTTAATTTCGCAAATCTAGTCAACAACTGTAGCAAGAAACTTGAAACCCTAACTGACTTTGCGCGCGCGCGGACCGTCTGCACCACTAGTGCGGACCGTCCGGACCGCGGATCCGCAAGGACATTTTGACATCCAACACAATTGAGAAATTTAGCTTCCAATCATAAAAAACACTTATAGTACCCTTTTGCCCCTAACTCTCTCTATCTTGATTTAGCGGGTGGCCTTGTCGATCCTAAGATAACTTCTATATACTCCTCAATGGATCTTGAATCTTCTTTACATGTGTTCGGAATGCTAGTAGGTGAAGAACCGGGTTCAAATTGGCCTTGCTATTTTAACGATGATTCGTTATTATGTGCTACGATCAAGGTTATCTACGATCTAGTCCTTACTGGTATATGACTCAATAATCATGAATGCATAAACTTAACCAATATTAACTAGTCGAAGTACATGTATAAGTTTTTTTTACGAAGGGACGAAGCCCCCTATTTCATTTGGAAATAGGAAAGTTTGTAACAACGACACCCACGCGAACCAACAATCCAAAAGGATCGAACAAGGTCAGATCTCTATCTAGACTCCTAACACTATCAAACTAGATCAGTGGAGGGCCTAGGATAACAGATAAAGTTTGACCTATGACTAGCATCATAAGACTTTCTTATTTACAACCATAACATGAAAGACAGGCGCAACAAAAGATACTGAACCAAGACGACCACCAAAAGAAAGGATAGCTCCAGCACCATAATTCAAGTTCCAGTTTATGATCATCCAGAAATTCGCCTGTCCATCAGGCACCACCCAAATGCCGCTTCACTTGTTGGCTTTCGGATTAGCTTGCTTCCTTGGACCACCATTTTTTGCTCGTTCTTTCTCTGTCGAATAGCCCAGGAATCCAACCAGAAGCAGAAAAGAAAAATGATGTTAGAGGGATCAAGCATAGTTTTATTCCCAAAGCACCAATCATTTCTAGTGCGCCAAATTGCCCAGAACATAGCTCCACAGCCAAACAAAACCAGATTAGCAATCTTGTCTTTTGGTCTACATAACCAGTTGTCATAAAGGTTACTAATACTACTCGGAATCATCCTCAGATTCAAGGCCACTTGAATTACTCTCCACATATATCTCGCAATGGGACAATGAAAGAATAAATGATCAATGGATTCATCCACGCCACAAAAGCAACATTCCAAAGAACCATTCCAGTTCCTTTTCTTCAGATTGTCTTTAGTAAGAATTTTATTTCTCACCACCAACCACATGAAAATCTTGATTTTCTATGGCAACTTGGATTTCCACAAGAACTTATATGGAATCGAAACTTGATCTATCATTTTCTTTTTGTAAACAGAATTAACAGAAAAGCCTTTTCTCCCCAGACTCCACATAATTCTGTCCTCCTGATCAGACAAGAACACATGATTGCAACAACTCATCATCTCATCCATTAGAACCCTTAGATTACCAACAATCCTTCTTCTAAATGTAAGAACCTCAAAATTAGAAGCCAAGACATCAATTACCGTAATGTCTTTGTCATAAGCTGTCGGGGACCATAATTAGGGGTACCCTCAAGTCTCCTAATTCTCAGCTGGTAACCCCCATCAGCATAAAGCTGCAAAGGTCTGATGGGTGCGATTAAGTCAGGGATCGGTCCATTCGAGGGACTCGATCACGCCTCGCCCGAGCCTAGCCTCGGACAAGGGCAGCCGACCCCGGAGGATCTCCGTCTCGCCCGAGGCCCCCATCCAGCGACAAACATACTTCCGGCTCGCCCGAGGCCCTGTCTTCGCCAAGAAGCAACCCTGACCAAATCGCCGCGCCGATCGACCAAATCGCAGGAGCATTTAATGCAAAGGTGGCCTGACACCTTTATCCTAACGCGCGCCCTTCAGTCGACAGAACCGAAGTGACCGCCGTCACTTCGCCGCTCCGCTGACCGGCCTGACAGAAAGACAGCGCCGCCTGCGCCGCTCCGACTGCAGTGCCACTTGACAGAGTGAGGCTGACAGGCAGTCAGGCCTGGCCGCAGGCACCATAGGAAGCTCCGCTTCGCCCGACCCAGGGCTCGGACTCGGGCTAAGCCCCGGAAGACGGCGAACTCCGCTCCGCCCGACCCAGGGCTCGGACTCGGGCTAAGCCCCGGAAGACGGCGAACTCCGCTCCGCCCGACCCAGGGCTCGGACTTGGGCTCAGCCCCAGAAGACGACGAACTCCGCCTCGCCCGACCCCAGAGCTCGGACTCCGCCCTGGCCTCAGCCGACGGTCTCCGCCCTGGCCTCAGCCAACGGTCTCCGCCTCGCCCGACCTAGGGGCTCGGACTCGACCTCGGCCACGGAAGACAGACTCGACCTCGACTTCGGAGGAGCCTCCACATCGCCCAACCTAGGGCGTGGACCGGCCACATCGACGGGAGACGCCATCATTACCCTACCCCAAGCTGACTCAGGCTACGGGAAACGAGACTGGCGTCCCATCTGGCTCGCTCCGCCAGATAGGCAATGATGGCGCCCCGCATGCTCCCTGACGACGGCAGCTCTCCGCCCCCTTACAGAAGCAAGAGGACGTCAGCAAGGACTCGACAGCCCCGACAGCTGTCCTTCCGCCAGGCTCCGGCGCTCCTCCGACGGCCACGACATCACACGAACCGGGTGCCAAAACCTCTCCGGCCGCCACGATGGTGTGTACTTAGGGCGCTAGCTCTCCTCCGCTAGACACGTAGCACTCTGCTACACCCCCCATTGTACACCTGGATCCTCTCCTTACGCCTATAAAAGAAAGGACCAGGGCCCTCTTACAGGGGGTTGGCCGCGCGGGGACGAGGACGAGACAGGCGCTCGCGTAAGGCCGCTCGCTCCCTCACCCGCGTGGACGCTTGTAACCCCCTACTGCAAGCGCACCCGACCTGGGCGCGGGACGAACACGAAGGCCGCAGGATTTCCACCTCTCTCACGCCCGTCTCCGGCCACCTTTCTCCCCCCCTTCGCGCTCGGCCTCGCGCCGACCCATCTGGGCTGGGGCACGCAGCGACATTTCACTCGTCGGCCCAGGGACCCCCCGGTCTCGAAACGCCGACAGTTGGCGCGCCAGGTAGGGGCCTGCTGCGTGTTGACGAACAGCTTCCCGTCAAGCTCCAGATGGGCAGTCTCCAGCAACCTCTCCGGCCCGGGACGATGCTCCGTTTCGGGAGTCTTGAGTTCATGTCCCTCGACGGCAGCTACGACATGATACTCCTTCCACCGCCGTGCGACAGCGACAATGGCGGCCGACGGCCCGCCCGCCGGCGGTGGAATCGACGACGTCTTCCCCGCGTGGTGGAAGAACAACATTCGAGCTCCCCTCGTCCTCTCCCCCACCGACGGAGGAGGAGGCGGGGCAACCAAGGCCAAGCAGGAGGCAGCGCCTCATCGGCTGTCGAGCGAGTCGACGGCGCCAGCGCCCCAACAGGGGGCGCGTCGGGCATCGACCTCGCGTTTGAGACGAAGACGAGCGCCGTCTCCCCGCGACACGCCAATCCCGAGCAAACGGACGACGCCAGCACGCTCGCGAAAGGCTTGCTGGACGTCACCCTCGTACCTGAGACGACGGTGCAGTCATTCCCCGATGTGACTTCATCACCACCCGTCGACCAAGAGGTACCGACCGATTCCCATCTCACGCCTTTCGGACTCAGCCTCGACCCGCCAAGCGGCTTCTCTTTGGCGGACGCTCTCGTAGAGGCGAGTCCAAACCCTCTGGGGTTTCGTGTGCGGTCACCCTGGGACCGGCTGATAGACGTCTCGACCTGCGGGCCCTCGGGGTCCGAGGAAGATGACGAGCCCGACTTCTGTTGGGATTTCTCTGGACTTGGCGACCCCAGTGCCATGCGAGACTTCATGACCGCATGCGACTACTGCCTTTCCGACTGTTCCGACGGTAACCGCAGCCTCGGCGACGAGGACTGCGGCCCAAGCCGCGAATGTTTCCACGTCGATCTAGGGGGTCCCTCTGAAGGAAACCATCTCGGCATGCCGGAGGACAGTGATCTCCCTAGGCCGGTGCCTCGCGTTGACATCCCACGAGAGCTAGCTGTGGTCCCCGTTCAGGCGGGGGGCCATGACCCACAGCTCGAGCAAATCCGCGGGGTGCAGGCCAGGCTCGACGAGGGAGCAGGAGCACTTGAGCCAATCCGTCGGGACGTCGGGCAGGCATGGGCGGGCCAACCTCCGGCCGGAGAAATGCGTCATCTACCCCAGGGCTTCCAACACCGCATCGCCGACGATGTCAGGGTCAGGCCGCCACCCGCATCCAGTGGGGTCGGCCAGAACCTGGCTGCGGCAACAATGCTTCTCCGTGCGATGCCAGAGCCATCAACCACCGAGGGGCGACGAATCCAGGGAGAGCTCAAGAATCTCCTGGAAGGCACCGCGGTCCGACGGGCCGAGAGCTCCGCCTCCCGAAGGCAGGGGTACCCCTCAGAACATCATGCCGCGACTTCCCGATTCATGCGCGAAGCCTCGGTCTACACCGGGCGCACGCGCAACACAGCGCCTGCGGCCCCGGGACGCCTCGGCAACGAGCACCATCACCGCGACCGTCGGGCCCACCTCGACGAGAGGGTGCGCCGAGGCTACCACCCCAGGCGTGGAGGACGCTACGACAGCGGGGAGGATCGGAGTCCCTCGCCCGAACCACCCGGTCCGCAGGCCTTCAGCCGGGCCATACGACGGGCGCCGTTCCCGACCCGGTTCCGACCCCCGACTACTATCACAAAGTACTCGGGGGAGACGAGACCGGAGCTGTGGCTCGCGGACTACCGGCTGGCCTGCCAACTGGGTGGAACGGACGATGACAACCTCATCATCCGCAACCTCCCCCTGTTCCTCTCCGACACCGCTCGCGCCTGGTTGGAGCACCTGCCTCCGGGGCAGATCTCCAACTGGGACGACCTGGTCCAAGCCTTCACCGACAATTTCCAGGGCACATACGTGCGCCCTGGGAACTCCTGGGACCTCCGGAGCTGCCGGCAACAGCTGGGAGAGTCTCTTCGGGACTACATCCGGCGATTCTCGAAGCAGCGCACCGAGCTGCCCAACATTACCGACTCGGATGTCATCGGCGCGTTCCTCGCCGGCACCACTTGCCACGACCTGGTGAGCAAGCTGGGTCGCAAGACCCCCACCAGGGCGAGCGAGCTGATGGACATCGCCACCAAGTTCGCCTCTGGCCAGGAGGCGGTCGAGGCTATCTTCCGGAAGGACAAGCAGCCCCAGGGCCGCCCACCGGAAGATGCCCCCGAGGCGTCAACTCAGCGCGGCGCCAAGAAGAAGGGCAAGAAGAAGTCGCAAGCGAAACGCGACGCCGCCGACGCGGACCTTGTCGCCGCCGCCGAGTACAAGAACCCTCAGAAACCCCCCGGAGGTGCCTCTTCGACAAGATGCTCAAGGAGCCGTGCCCCTATCACCAGGGGCCCGTCAAGCACACCCTTGAGGAGTGCGTCATGCTTCGGCGCCACTTCCACAGGGTCGGGCCACCCGCGGAGGGTGGCAGGGCCCGCGACAACGACAAGAAGGAAGATCACCAGGCAGGAGAGTTCCCCGAGGTCCGCGACTGCTTCATGATCTACGGTGGGCAAGCGGCGAACGCCTCGGCTCGGCACCGCAAGCAAGAGCGTCGGGAGGTCTGTTCGGTGAAGGTGGCGGCGCCAGTCTACCTAGATTGGTCCGACAAGCCCATCACCTTCGACCAAGCCGACCACCCCGACCACGTGCCGAGCCCGGGGAAATACCCGCTCGTCGTCGACCCCGTCATCGGCAACGTCAGGCTCACCAAGGTCCTCATGGACGGAGGTAGCAGCCTCAACATCATCTACGCCGAGACCCTCGGGCTCCTGCATGTTGATCTGTCCTCGGTCCGGGTAGGCGCTGCGCCTTTCCATGGGATCATCCCCGGGAAGCGCGTCCAGCCCCTCGGACAACTCGACCTTCCCGTCTGCTTCGGAACACCCTCCAACTTCCGAAGGGAGACCCTGACGTTCGAGGTGGTCGGGTTCCGAGGAACCTACCACGCGGTACTGGGAAGGCCATGCTACGCGAAGTTCATGGCCGTCCCCAACTACACCTGGAGAGCCTCTCTAAGGAGGTGCCAGACGTGAAGCGTCATGCCGGCAACTTCGAGCCAGCGGAGACGGTTAAGTCCGTCCCCCTCGACCCCAGCGGCGACGCCTCCAAGCAGATCCGGATCGGCTCCGAGCTCGATCCCAAATAGGAAGCAGTGCTCGTCGACTTTCTCCGCGCAAACGCCGACGTTTTCACGTGGAGTCCCTCGGACATGCCCGGCATACCGAGGGATGTCGCCGAGCACTCGCTAGATATCCGAGCCGGAGCCCGACCCGTCAAGCAGGCTTTGCGCCGATTCAGAGGTATAAGCGAGGAGATCCACAAGCTAATGGCGGCAGGGTTCATCAAAGAGGTATTCCATCCCGAATGGCTTGCCAATCCTGTGCTTGTGAGAAAGAAAGGAGGGAAATGGCGGATGTGTGTAGACTACACTGGTCTAAACAAAGCATGTCCGAAGGTTCCCTACCCTCTGCCTCGCATCGATCAAATCGTGGATTCCACTGCTGGGTGCGAAACCCTGTCTTTCCTCGATGCCTACTCAGGGTATCACCAAATCAGGATGAAAGAGTCCGACCAGCTCACGACTTCTTTCATCACACCCTTCGGCATGTACTGCTATGTCACCATGCCGTTCGGCTTGAGGAATGCGGGCACGACATACCAGCGGTGCATGAACCATGTGTTCGGCGAACGCATTGGCTGAACGGTCGAGGCCTACGTCGATGACATCGTAGTCAAGACGGGGAAAGCCTCCGACCTCCTTTCCGACCTTGAAGCGACATTCCGATGTCTCAAGGCGAAAGGCGTGAAACTCAATCCCGAAAAGTGCGTCTTCGGGGTACCCCGAGGCATGCTTTTGGGGTTCATCGTCTCCAAGCGGGGCATCGAAGCCAACCCGGAGAAGATCGCAGCCATCACCAGCATGGGGCCCATCAAGGACTTGAAAGGCGTACAGAGAGTCATGGGATGTCTTACGGCCCTGAGCCGTTTCATCTCGCCCCTCAGCGAAAGAGGCCTGCCTCTGTACCGCCTCGGGGCGAATAACGGTTCCCCCGGAAGCCTTCTCCCGAGACCTGCATCAACCCTCCGTCAAGATCGACGACACGTCCGAGCCCGAGGCACCCTCGGCCCAGCCCGAGGTACCCTTGGCTCGGTCCGAGGTACCCACGGTTCGGCCCGAGGTACCCTCGGCCCCCGAGGGTAAGGCACTACGCGTCGAGGAGGAGCGAAGCGGGGTCACGCCTAATCGAAACTGGCAGACCCCGTACCTGCAATATCTCCACCGAGGAGAGCTACCCCTCGACCGAGCCAAAGCTTGGAGGTTGGCACGGCCCGCCAAGTCGTTCGTCTTGCTGGGAGATGGGTAGGAGCTCCACCACCGTAGCCCCTCAGGCTCCCTCCAGTGATGCATTTCCATCGCCAAAGGCCAGGAGCCCCTACGAGAGGTACACTCGGGGGCTTGCGACCATCGCGCAGCCCCCCGAGCCCTTGTTGGAGACACCCGGGGGCTACACGCACCCCTGGGAAGGGCCGCTCGTCATCGCCAAAGTTCCGAAGCCCGGAACAAACGAACTGGCCGACAGTCAAGGCGAGGTCTGCACCAACACTTCGAACGTCTAACAGCTACGTCGCCTCTACCCTTAAGATGCTTTCAAGTTGTTCGCATACCTCGCCCCCACACAAGTTTTAGTCATCAAGAAAGGGTCAGCCTTGCCTCGGCAGAGCCCGACCCTCCCTCGGGGGCTAAAAAGGGGGGAACCCCTCTACGTCAAAATTTTCAATCGAAAAGGGAAAGGAGCACGACTTTATGCAACGGTAATAAAGGGTTCAGGCCTCAGCGGCCGCAGAAAGACACACGTGCATCCAACAGAAACTGCTCCGATAGAGTTAGGCATCGCCCGGGGAAGGAGCCGCGCCTTCGGCTTCGTCCCCGCCCTCGGCAAAGTCCATCCCGGCTTCGGACGACAGCGCAGGTGGGAGGATCTCTGCCTCGAAGGTGGTCGCCAGCACTACGCTCGGACCCGCGGTGGCCACATCGAGCCTCTGAACTTCTGCCAGGGCGGCTTCATCTTCGTCAGGAAGGCAATACCCTTCGCTGACCCGCTCCAGGTCCACGACATAGTGGGAAGCGAGCACGGCGAAGGCCCACCTGATGCTGTGGTGTAGCGCCTCGCGGAGTCTGCCGCGCACATGATCGCCCAAGGCCAGCAGGCGACTTTGAGGGGAGCTTCCTGAGCGGACGTCGCCGAAGCCAAGGACCCGACAAGAGTCCGAGACGGCCTCGGACATGGCCGCGTGGTCGGCCTCCCTCTGCCCGGCCGCCCCGGCAAGCGCCTCGGCAAGCGCCTTGGCGGACTCATCGAGGGCGGACTCGAGCTCTGCGAACAGCCAGAACGGAAGATCTCAAGCTCAAGCGGAGGAAACAAGCTGAAACGGAAACCGAAAATGGCCAGGGCGTACCTCCGGCTCGGGCACGCTGCTCCGAGGCTGCGACCTGGGCTATGGCTAGGTCGGCTGCAAGGGCTCCAGCCCGGCTTTCGGCCTCGGCAGCCTGGCCCCGAGATTGGTCTCGCTCACTGACGACCTGGTCGAACTCCGACTGCTGTCGTCGCACCTCTGCGCGTGCCACTGCCGCCTCTGCGCGTGCCGCTGCCGCCTCGGTTCTCAGATCGGTGTAGAGCAACCGAAGGTCCGCCACCTCGGCGCCCTGCTAAGAGAGGCGAGCAGTAGCCCCAGCGAGCGAGGTCCTCAAGGATCGCAGCGAGCCCTAGACGTCAACCTCGTGGCGGATGAACGACGACTTGGCGGCACTCAGATCCTGAGGGAAAGAAGCAGGGCGTCACAAAAGACGCCTTGGTCACAAAAAAAGGTATGCCTGAAACCATTACCTGGAGGATTTTGGGGACGTCCCTGCAGAAAACCTCCAGCGACGACTGGAGCGACCCCACCGTTGCTTCGGCACACTCGCGGAGCTCGTCCCAAGACTGCTCCTCCCGTTCGTCATCAAGAACGAAGAAGGGGTCTGAGGCCTCACGGGTCCAGAACCGGAGCAACTGGCGCCGACCCTTGGAGCTCCGCCGCACAGCGACAAGGCTGCCGCTCGGTGGGACGGATCGCGTTTCCGCGCCCCCCTCCTCCGAGGCACCGAGCGCTGATGCCTCGTCCATCTCAGCGTCGGCAGCAACAGGTCGCTCCCCGACTGGGACGACAGTGGCTTCAGTAACCACAGGTGCCAGCACCGCCGGCACGTCCGGTGGGGCCGGGGCCACATCCGCGTCAGCCGCCTCCTCTAGCACGATGGCCGCCTCGGCAGAAGAGCCGGCCTCGAGAACTCGCTCCACGGCGACTGGTGCCGCCTGAGCCCCCTGTTGTGGAGCGCCTTGCGAGAAGGCCAGCTGAACGGCAAGGCCCGGAGCGGCGCCGGCTGCAGAAGCCGACGCCGTCTTAAGGGCCTTTCGGGGAGCCAGATCGGTCAGGCCATGGCTTCGCTTGCTGAGGAGGAAAGAAAAATCACGGTCGGGACATACAAATGAAAAGCCAGGACGAAGATGTTCCAAGATACTTACTCGCTACGGGCCATGATCAACCGTGCCTGAGGGGAGGTCTCTCGGATCTCGACCCCCGAAGACGCCGCCGAGGTCCGCCCCGCCGGCAGCTTCAGCACCACCCTGGCTTTAGGCGCCTTGGACGCTCGGGAGACGGACTGCCCAGGCACTGCCACAGCGACCTGAGGGTCGCTCTCCTGCGCCGCCGGCGTAGGCGACGGCTCTCGGGGAACAGACGCCTCGGCCTGACTCCCCGGGGTCACCTCAACTCCCCCGGCCGAGGGGTCAAGTACCATCTTGGTCTGCCCCCGCTCTTCGAGCCGGGACCTCGGCGTCCCGACTCCGGGGACTGACGGTGCTAGCCCACTCGGGGGCTGGCTCGACGACTCCTGGCCTAGCCTCAAACCTGGGCTGAAGCCGAGGCGGGCAGCCATGTCGTCATCCTCGCCATCATCTTCATCATCGTCGTCGTCGTCAGGCGTTTCCGGCGACGGCTCCCTCGAGAGCCCCTCCCTCTCCTGCCTACGACGGAGCTTTTCCAAGGCGTCTCGGGCCCGCATCCGCTCGCGGGCCTAGGCCTTCTCCGTGTCCTTCTTCTTCTCCTCCGCGGCAACCCGCTGCGCTGCTCGGTCCACCGCATCCTCTGGGACCCGTGGCAGGGAAGGCTTGTGCCACCCTACCTCCTGGAGATAGATGGAAATCCCGACCGTAAGAATCAAGGGCAACCCGGCGCAAGGAGAAGGAGGGAGCGGACACTCACCAGGGTCACGCACCCTTGGTCGGGGCGCATTAAGGGCTGGGAGAAGGCGCTGGTGTCTGGTTTTCCCAACGCGACGGCCACCCGCCCGTGGAGAACATCGAAGGGAAGAGGATCCGAGGACATCCGCGAGCCCTCCAAGTCAGCCTTCGGCGTCATCTCCCAAAGCGGCAACCGTCGCTCCGCCAAGGGAAGCACCCTCCGGCGGTGGATGGCGGCAATCACTCCCGCGGCGGTGAGTCCCCCTTTCCGCAACGCCTCCAAGGCCTTGAGAAGGGGCTCGAGGGTCTTCTGTCTTTCGTGCGGTGTCCCGTGGCGCCAAGCATCGGCGGCGACGGTGACCACTCGCTGGGAAAACGACGGGAGCAGCTCGCCGTCATTCCGGAGGTAGAACCACCGGCGCTGCCACCCTTTATTCGAGGACGCAAGGATGGCGGGAATGTACAACAACGCTCGTGACTGCCTCAGCTGGAGGATGCAGCCGCCGGCCCGCACTGCCGCGCGGACCTTTCTCTCCCCCGTCGGCGAAGCAAAAAGCTCCGCGGAAAAGAGATGAGTCCACAAGTCCCAGTGGGGGGCGATCCCCAAATACCCTTCGCACACCGCTACGAAGATGGCGGCTTGCGAGATGGAGTTGGGGCTGAGGTTGTGCAACTCCACCCCATAGTGGTGCAGGATCGCCCGCATAAAGCGGCTCGCCGGCACACCGAACCCCCGCTCATGAAAGGAGACAAAGCTCACGACGTACCCCGGCGGCGGGGATGGAGCGGCTCCGCTCGCAGGGGGAATCCACTCCGGCCGCCTCTCATCAGAGAGAGGGCGAAGTAAACCCTCAACAACAAGATCCTCCAGATCGCCCACCGTGACCGTGGAGAAAGGCCATGGATCGCGCGGCGGGATGATGGTCACCCGGTCGGCCATCACCGAGCAAAAGGGGATGGCGGCGGAAAGAACTGGGGAAGCGGTTTCCTTTTCTCTGGCTAAACCTCTCGGGTTGCGAAAACCTAAGGGGGAGGTGAGAAGCGGAGCAAAGAACCGTCGCTAGACCCTCCTCCGAGTATATAAAGGCCAGGACGAGACCCGTTCAACGTTTCGTCCGGACCCGCCGCAGGATTCAAAAAACCCAAGGCGAAACGGCTGTTCCTCGAACACCTCGCGCACGCGCAACGGCCGCCCCGCGAACCGCACGCCCCGTCGCATTAACTCCGCGGCGGGAAAGGCGGCGCCTCCGACGGGGGAAGCGAGCGACGTTTCGCCTTCGCCATAATGACCGCGTCAAAAAAGGTACTCCGCGTCGTTCAATTTCGTATCCTTTTCCTTTTCCTCTTTCTCTCTCTTACAACAGGGACCGAGAAAGGGGGATACCCCGAAAAGGATCCTTCTCTGTGAAGGAACCAGGCTCCGAGCCTCCCTACTGATCAGAGGTTCGAAGGCTGGCCCCTCGAAGGGTTCAACAGCCGCCTCAGAGCGCGTGGGCTCCACACCCACTACTGGTCAGAGGTTCGAAGGCCGGCCCCTCGGAAGGGTTCAACGACCGCCTCAGGCTACTCGGGCTCTGCGCCCTCTACTGATCAGGGGTTCGAAGGCTGGCCCTCGAAGGGTTCACATGTCACACCCGGTTTTGGAAGGCAAACCGAATGCGAACTATGTACGTGCCAGGATCAGAACTCACGTACACAGCGATTACATAAATGAACATCATCACACAATGCTCGAATAATAACATAAAAGGGTACTTATTACATCATAGAGTCATCGACATCCACATAGTCATTGTCTTAACAAGTAAATCAAAGTGCTAAACGAAACGCAGTAACGATAAGGCCTTCACAGGCAGCTGACTGGGGGTTGCCGCCAACCCACACCTAGAACTCATCGTAGTCTTGAAACTCCTGGAAGTCTCCTTCCACGGCTTCGCCTTCTCCTGAGCAGTGATTACAATGCGGACAACCTGGTGTTTTGTGGTAAAGCAAGGATGAGTACACATCAACGTACTCAGCAAATGTCCCGTTTGGCTGAGGTGGACTAGCTTTATGTGGGGTTAGGCTCAAGCAGTTGCTTTTAGTTGGTCAGGTATTTATCATTAGTAGAAGCCAGATTTTAGCATTAACCAACCCGTAACCATTCCCTCATCGAGGAACATCATCATCATAGTCGAACCGAAACCATATCATAACCATTGTATCTCGAACCATCTGTATCTCTAATCAAAGAGGATCCCAAGGCTGCTCTTAACCGGGAGCACGGCTGATATACCAGTTTCACTACCCTCTGCAGAGGTTGCACACTTTACCCATGAGTCATGATTCCCTTTCTACCCGGGGAGAGCTAATCCCCATTGACCACTACCTAGGTGGTCCGGCAGGGCATCACTACGTAGCTTTTACAAAGATTCCCTAGAGATCATAGCTGCCCGTTAGGTTTCTCCAGTTTGATAAACACAGTACCCCTCCCCGCAGGAGAGTGACTAACAAAGAGCAAAACGAAAGAACCTCGGCACTCAGCCTCGGCAGAGCAAGCACTGTGCCTGGACCCCATTGACGGCACGACGGCTAAGCAACTACACCTCTAGTTCATCTAATTAATCAGCTAAGGGCATCCCATTTCACCCTCATGGTTGCACTGTTATCCCGGGTGGTCTCTCAACGAACCAGTCCTTACGGAGAGGTACTCAGGAAACAGCCTGAGCCCCCTAGAGTATCACAAGATCATCAACATCAACAGGATAACAGTATCATAAATAGCCACATCATGTTCATTGATTATGTTAAAGCAATAGCAAAGTGCTAACCATAATAGCCCATAAGGTCATCAAGGATAAAGTAAAGTGTAAAGCTAGTCAATCCTTAGGTTTCAAGTGAGTAATGCGGGGTAGTAAGTTGTAAATGAATAGGACATAATGGGACAGAGGACACTTGCCTTCACCAAACTGCTGATCAGGGACTTCCTCTGCAACTGCCTCGGGAAACACAGATTGCTCGTTGTCTACGTAAAGCAATCATTCACACTATGCACTTGGGAAAATAACAAACAAAAACAATATACCAAACATATGCAGCAGAGAGAGGTCACAAGTTTATAACAGAAAAGGGATAGGCACTCTAGTGTTCCCTAGGTCTGGGGTAGAGGACTATACAAGGTGATTCACTATCTACTAATCAGGTCCAAGTTAGTGGTGGGATTAAATAATTATCTGGTTTAAGTTCCTAAACTTAAGTGTTTAAGTCCACAAACTTAAGTAATCCAACTTTTATTAAAGTCTACTCATTTCCAATTATCCTAAATAAGGTTTCAATAGTCTTAATCCTATCCTAGTGATTAGCTATTAATTAATACATGGAAACAGTAGGGAAACATTGCATAAACAGATAGATAATAATATTATGAACATTTTGCAATTTGAAGCACCTAATTTGGAGTTCATATGACAAAGTTATGAATTTTACAAGTTTAGGGGTTAAAATTATACCCTAAGGACTTATTTTGAATTAAATAAAAGGGCCAGGGACTTAACTGCGAGAAACCAGGGACGGCGGCCGCAATTTCCAGAAAACAGGGGGGGCTCTTTAAGAAAATGTGCGGGCGAAGGGGTATCGGGCGCCTACAGCCGTTGGATCTCAGATCGACGGCTAGGATTAGATCCTGCGGGCGGGCGCGCGGGCGCGCGGCGGCGGGAGCGGCTGACAGGCGGTGCCGGGCGGACAGCGCGGGCGCGGGCGACTGGCAGGCGGGACCGGCGGGCAGGGCGAGCGCGGGCGAGCTGACAAGTGGGCCTAGCGGGCAGAGAGACGGGGTGAGGGGGCAGTGGGCCTGGGCCGCTGGATCTCCGGCGGACGGCCAGGATTGGGTTTGGCCTGAACAAAACGAGGCCGCTCGATCTGGGATGGACGGTGGGGATTGGCTGGCCGGCCTGGGCTTCCCCTACGACTAGCTGGGGCGGCGGCGCTCGTCCCCGCGGCGGAGGGCTCGCCGGAGACGAGGGGCGCGGGCGACTGGCGGGGCTCTGGGGCAATCCGAGCGGTCAGGGAGGTCGGGGAGGGCGCGGGGAGTTCTCCGGTAGGGTCTGGGTCGGGGCAGAGGCACCGGAGGGGGGCAGTTCACGGCGGGGCGGCTCGGCGGCGGGGCTATTCTACTCCGGCGAGCAATCAGACGCAACAGAGAGCAAGACAAAGGGCGATAGGGGCGGGAGAGGTCCGTTACCTCAAGGCGGGCTCCGGGGACTCCTCGGCGGCGACGGAGACGCGACGGGGACCCGGGTCGACGGTGGCGGCTGCACGGCGGACGACGGGTGAGCGCGGGCAGAGAGAAATAGGGAGGGGGAGAGGGAATTGGGGGGCGTTCCGGGTTGCGGGCGTCGGGGCGGAGCTCACCGGGGCTAAGGGCGCGGCGGAGCTCCAACGGCGACGAGGAACCGAGCTCGGGACGGCGGGGGTTATGGCGGCGGTGCTCTGCGTGCGCGCAGCGAGGGGGAGAGAGGGTCTACTGGGCGCAAATGGGGGAGGGGGGTGAGGGCGAGTGGGGTTCGGGGCTCAGGTGGCCAGGGGCGAGGTGGGGGCGAGTTCCACGCGCGACGTGGGTGCGGGGAAGGCGGGCGCGAGCAGCTCGGGCGGCGGTTACGCGAGGAAGACGGGGCTGACAGCCCGGGCCCGCGAGCAGAGAGAGAGCGAGGGAGCGAGCGCGCGCGGGGAAAGCGGCAGCGCCGACAGGTGGGGCCGGGCGAGCAGAGAGAGAAGGGGGCGGGTGCGCGGAAGGCGGGCGCGCCGACAGGCCGGGCCCGCTGCGCAGAGAGAGGAGGGGAGGGAGGCGCGCGCGAGAGAGATGGGCCGGCTGGGCCGAAAGGCCGAGGGGGCGGCTGGGTTGGGCTGCTTTACCTTTTTCTTTTATTCTGAATTGTTTCTCCCTTCTCTTTTATTTATTCTATTTGATTCAAATTCAAATGAGCCCCAAATTCAAATTAGACCTTTTGAGAATTATGCACCAAACAAAAGTGAAATCTAGGGTTCAACATGATGCAACAAATCATACTCCCTTAGGGTTTAACATAATAAACTATAGTTACAAGTAAAATAAGCACTTAGCTCCTATAGAAATGAGAGAGAAAAGAATTAGGAAGGATGAGAAAAGGAAGTAACACCTGAATTTGTGAATATGAGCAAAGAAATTTTATACCCCCAAATTCAGGGTGTTACAAACCTATCCCCCTTAAAAGAATCTCGCCCCGAGATTCAAGGTTGGTCAGCAAAGAGTTCAGGGTATTTGGCCTTCAGGTCATCTTCTCGTTCCCAGGTTGCTTCTTCCTCCGAGTGGTGACCCCATCTGACTTTGCACATTCTGATGGTATTCCTCCGGGTGACTCTGTCTGCAAACTCCAGAATCTGCGTTGGCTTCTCTATATATGTCAGATCTTCTTGGACTTCCAAACCCTCCACTGGCAACTGTTCTTCTGGTACTCGCAGACACTTCTTCAATTGCGACACATGGAACACATTGTGCACTACTGACAAACTCTCTGGTAGGTCGAGCTGGTAGGCCACTTCTCCACGCTTGGCTTGAATCTGATATGGTCCGACGTACCGGGGTGCTAACTTGCCTTTAACTCCGAACCTTCTGACTCCCCTGATAGGTGACACCTTCAGATAGACGTAATCTCCCACTTCGAAACTCAGTTCCCTTCTCCTTCTGTCAGCATAGCTTCGCTGTCTTGACTGGGCTGTCTTCAGATTCTCCCGAACCATTTTGATATTCTCTTCGGCTTCAAGCAAGATGTCGGGGCCAAACACCTGTCTCTCTCCAGGCTGGTCCCAGTGCAGCGGAGTCCTACAACTCCGTCCATAGAGTGCCTGAAACGGTGACATCTTCAAGCTGGCCTGGTAACTATTGTTGTAGGAGAATTCTGCATAAGGTAACCTTTTGTCCCATCCTGACTTGTCTTGCAACGCACAGGCTCTCAACATATCTTCTAGGATCTGGTTAGTTCTTTCAGTCTGGCCGTCTGTCTGCGGGTGATAAGCTGAGCTGAAGTTCAAATGTGTGCCCAAAGCTTCTTGTAGCTGCTGCCAAAAATGAGATGTGAACTGCGTTCCTCAATCTGACACTATCTTCTTCGGCACACCATGAAGGCAGACTATCCGTGACATGTATAACTCAGCTAACGTTGCTCCGGTGTATGTCGTCTTCACAGGTATGAAGTGGGCCACCTTTGTTAAGCGGTCCACAACCACCCAGATGGAATCGTAGCCGGCCCGGGTACGAGGTAGGCCAACTATAAAATCCATCCCGATCTCATCCCACTTCCACTGAGGAATCCGCAATGGCTGCAACAGTCCAGTGGGCCTCTGATGCTCTGCTTTGGTTCTCTGACAGCTATCACAGATGGCGACATATTCTGCGATCTCCCTTTTCATACCATACCACCAAAACCTCCTTTTTAAATCCTGGTACATCTTCTCACTTCCAGGGTGTATGGAGTAGGCTGTCTCATGAGCTTCCTTGAGGATCAGTTCCCGAATAGGTTTGAGGTCGGGAACACACAATCGGTCTTTGAACCATATTACCCCTTCTTCATCCTTTCGAAAGTCTTTGCCTCTTCCTTCTAGGATCAGTTGCCGGATCTTGTTGATGTTTTCATCATCCTTCTGCCCTTCTTTGGTCTCCCGCTCTAGGGTGGGCTCTAATTCCACTGTTACTCCTTGCGTACTATTCAGGAAGCCGAGGCTCAGTCTGTCGAACTCCTTGGCTAACTCATACGGCATTGGGTGCGAGGCCAACATATTGACTTGACTTTTCCTGCTCAGAGCATCTGCAACAACATTGGCTTTGCCCGGATGGTAATGTATCTCCAACTCATAGACTTTGATCAGTTCCAACCATCTTCGCTGCCTCATGTTTAACTCTGATTGGGTGAATATGTACTTCAGACTTTTATGATCTGTGTAGATGTCGCACTTCTGCCCATACAGGTAATGTCTCCAGGTCTTTAAGGCATGAACCACTGCTGCCAATTCCAGGTCATGTGTGGGGTAATTCTTCTCATGGATCTTCAGCTGTCGAGATGAGTATGCTACAACTCTCCCTTCTTGCATCAGCACACATCCCAATCCGGTGTACGAAGCGTCGCAATACACTGAGAATGACTTGTGAACATCAGGCAGGACTAGCACAGGAGCTGTAGTCAATCTATTCTTCAGTTCTTCAAATGCTTCCTGACACTTTTGAGTCCACTTAAACTCAACTTTCTTCGCTAGTAATGCTGTCATTGGTCTAGCAATCTTTGAGAAACCTTCAATGAAACGCCTATAATACCCAGCCATTCCAATGAAGCTCTTGATCCCACGAACATCCTTCGGTGCTTTCCAGTTCAGGATATCTGCTACTTTCTTTGGATCCACTGCTAACCCATCTTGGTTTATGATGTGACCCAGAAATAAGACTTCATGAATCCAGAACTCGCATTTGCCCAGCTTGGCATACAACTGATGTTCTCGAAGCCTTTGCAATACCATCTTCAAATGCTCTACATGATCTTCCTCACTTTGAGAGTATATGAGGATGTCGTCGATGAACACTACCACAAACTTGTCCAGATAATCCATGAACACACTGTTCATCAGGTACATAAAGAAGGCTGGCGCATTTGTCAATCCAAAGGACATAACTGTGAACTCATATAACCCATACTTGGTGATGAATGCCGTCTTCGGTATATCCGAGGGTCGGATTCTGAGTTGATGGTAACCTGACCTCAGATCTATCTTCGAGAATACGCTGGCACCTCTGAGCTGGTCAAACAAATCTTCTATCCTTGGCAGGGGGTACTTGTTCTTGACAGTGACTTCATTCAAGGCTCTGTAGTCTATGCACATCCTTTTGGTACCATCTTTCTTCTCTACAAACAACACTGGAGCGGCCCAAGGCGAGGTGCTTGGCCTGATGTAACCCTTCTCTAGCATCTCATCTATCTGCTTCTTGAGTTCCACCAATTCTGGTCCAGACACTCGATAGGCTCTCTTTGAAACGGGGGCGGTACCAGGGATAAGCTCTATGGCAAACTCGACTTTCCTTTCGGGTGGCATGCCCGTTAGCTCCTCGGGAAACACATCCGGAAAGTCCGACACAACCTTGATAGCCTCGAGCGGGTTGGGCTCCTTACTATCAACTGAAATCTGGTGACAGACTCCTTCTTCTGACTTAGGCATCCTTAGCTCGGCCACTACCTCTTCTCCTGACGGGGAATTCAATGTTATGGTCCTCTTGTCACAACTAACATTTGCCTCATACTTCATTAACCAGTTCATCCCTAGGATGACATCTATCCCAGGGGTGCCTATCACTATTAAGTCACTGGGGAATCCTATCCCCCTTATTTCCACCATTATGTTTGAACATATTTTATCTGTTTGCACCTTGCCACCAACCGAATTAATCCTCATGGGTGGCATCATTGCCTCTACTGAGATGTTATGCAATTCTACCCATGTTGCAGTGACAAAAGAATGAGTTGCACCAGTATCAAATAGCACTTTCGCGGGATGAGATTCGACTGAGAACATACCTACTGCCACATCTGGTGCATCCTGGATCGCTTCGGCCTCCAAGTGGTTCACCTTTCCACGGTTGTACGCTTGGTTACGATTGCCTGCTGCCGGCTGCAGTACACCTTGCCTTGCTGGAGCATTGGGGTTGGTCTGCTGCTGGGCCGTCTTCTTTGGGCACTGCATCGCCCAGTGGCCTTGATCTCCACAGTGGAAACATCCTCTGCCTCCTCCTTGTGCTGGGGCTGCTTGGTTGCTCTGATTCGCTGCTGGGGCAGGAAGGCGAGGTGCCTGGTTGTTCTGCTTCTGGTACTGATTACCTCCCTGCTGGCTGTGCTGACGATACTGCTGCTGCTGCTGCGGGTACTGCCTCTGAAACTGCTGCTGATGCGGACGCTGATTCTGATTCTGATATCCCTGTGGGTGACCAGGTCTGCCTTGCTGAGATGAACTGCCTGAGAAACGTGGACGGCTGATGCCTCCGGACTGAGGTCCACTCATCTTGCGCTTCCGATCTTCCATGTCCTTACGCTTCTTCTCAGTCATGACTGCCCTATCGATCAGGTGCTGGAAGGTGGGGAAGGTGTGATTCATCAGCTGGTAATGCAGGGGATCCACCAAACCTCTCATGAACCTGTACTGCCTCTTGGCATCAGTGTTGACGTCCTCGGGTGCATAACGAGACAGCTGCAGAAACTTGTCTCTGTACTCACTAACAGACATGGGTCCCTGCTTCAGAGCCAGAAACTCCTCCTTCTTCACGATCATCAGTCCCTCTGGCACATGGTACCGACGGAAACTCTCGCTGAATTCCTCCTAGGTGATGGCTTCGGGGTCAGCATGGGTGGCGAGGTAGGACTCCCACCAGGACTGGGCTGCTCCCCTTAGCTGGCGGGGACCATACAGAACCTTCTCCCTGTCGTCGCATTGGGCGGTGCGCAGCTCCCTTTCCACTGCGCGCAACCAGTCTTCTGCATCCATGGGGTCAGCAGAATGGGCGAAGGTAGGAGGGTGCCCTCTCATGAACTCACCACGCTTATCTCGTGGCATCTGGGGCATCTGCACTTGCAACTGGGGTTGGGGCTGCTGTTGAGCCTGCTGCATGGCTGCCAGAGTCTGCCCAATGGCCTGCACTGCCTGGGTCTGCATCAAGAACATCTGCTCCACTGACATTGGGGGTGGTGGGGGAGGCTGCCTCTGATTTTCCTCTTGCTGGTCATGCTGCTCCAGCTGAGCACGCCTGTTGCATCGGCGCCTGTTGTCAGACATCTGTGGAAGACATTCATACATCAGCATTGATCTTACAACCCTTCAGCATAAGAAAAGAGAATACAGAATTCTTCATGACATTGAGTGAACAAAGAGCTTCACTGATCCTCATTCATGATTCAACACAGCTTCTCAGATAAGAAAGGAAAGTAAGAGTAAATGGCTTCCCAACTAAACAACTGACTTCATTAATATTACTAGCTAAGCCAAACTGCAGGGGAAACCCACATGTTGGCTACAGTCATTACAAAGATCCAAATCCAGTACAAGTTCATCATAACAAGCATGCAAGCGACTGATAAGCAAACTAAACTAAATGGAAGCAACTGATAAGCAAACTAAACTGACTACCTAAGATTGAGACATCTGACTTAAGAATTATTACAAACTTCGACGCTAACGACCTAAGGATCCAGATCTATCCTGGTCTTACAGACAGGGGAACCATAAGTGTGGTGACCACGTGGCGGTGAGCGGTATGGGTGCTGAGTCCCAACAGGAGCGGGAGAACCACCCTCCTGGTGATGGCGCTCTGCCAACTCCGCACGCAATTCCGCAATCTCCGTTCGAGCCCTGCTTAGCTCGTCCAGAGAGTGATCCAGCTCCGTGTTAAGCACTGCGACTAGGTTGACTGTGCTGCTCAACCTAGGGTTAGCCTCGCCAACAGGTGAAACAACCACACTTTCTGTGCTGCCAGTAGGGCGGCGGGGGTAGTACCGAAGGTTAAGACCGTCGGCCACGCCACCGAACAAAGAACAGTACTGAGAGAGTGCACGTCGTGCTGCATCCTGCATAGCCGCCTCTGCAGTGTCCCTCTCGGAGATGGAATAGTGCTCCGAAACGGCCTCCGCACCCCGGAGGTCATCCTCCGGACGGCGAACTAGGCAGGTAGCCTCCCAGCGGTCCGGGTACCTCCCGCGACTATGCTGGTAGACCACACAACGATACTCGATCGACCAGGTGTGCCGGTCGAAAGCCTGGCGCAGCAAGGTGTCGAGTGCGTCGTGGAAGTGACAACCGCGAGCGGCGTCACGGGTGATGGGTCGGGCGACCCATCCTTCCGCCTCCTGCGGCTCAGAAGACTCCGTGCTGTGGTCTGAGTCGTCGTCGTCGGGGTCTCCTCCAGTAGCTCCTCCAACAGCCGGGACGTCCCGCGGTGGAACAAGGGGCGCCTCCAGCTGAGCAACAGAGGGACGGGGCCTCACGGTCTCCACCTCCTGCTGGGGTGAGGAGGAAGAGTCCTGCTGCTCTCCGTGCTGGCGCCGGCGTTCCTGCTCCTCACGCAGGCGGTGGTGCAGCCTCTCCAGGTGACTCGACTGTCCGGACACGGTGCGGTGCAGAGGACGCTCCGCAAGTCGAGACGGCAGGAAAGGAATCACCGACTTACGTGCAGTGTGTCTAAGACGAGCCATCTACAAAAGACACCGTAAGCATAAGAGTAAGAGCAGAACTAATATGACAAGTGAATAAACCAAAGACAGAATAAGATAAAAATTTTAACAAGGTATTGTATAGGTAGATAGTAAAATATAGGGTTGGTCGAGGTGACCGACTTTTTGAAGTAACATCAGATGCCAAGGTGAGGGGAAGGGTCAATAGTCCTTAGTACGACCAGTGCTACTCTAGGTCAGCGGTCCTACAGTCAGCATGGGCTTTGATACCACTTATGTCACACCCGGTTTTGGAAGGCAAACCGAATGCGAACTATGTACGTGCCAGGATCAGAACTCACGTACACAGCGATTACATAAATGAACATCATCACACAATGCTCGAATAATAACATAAAAGGGTACTTATTACATCATAGAGTCATCGACATCCACATAGTCATTGTCTTAACAAGTAAATCAAAGTGCTAAACGAAACGCAGTAACGATAAGGCCTTCACAGGCAGCTGACTGGGGGTTGCCGCCAACCCACACCTAGAACTCATCGTAGTCTTGAAACTCCTGGAAGTCTCCTTCCACGGCTTCGCCTTCTCCTGAGCAGTGATTACAATGCGGACAACCTGGTGTTTTGTGGTAAAGCAAGGATGAGTACACATCAACGTACTCAGCAAATGTCCCGTTTGGCTGAGGTGGACTAGCTTTATGTGGGGTTAGGCTCAAGCAGTTGCTTTTAGTTGGTCAGGTATTTATCATTAGTAGAAGCCAGATTTTAGCATTAACCAACCCGTAACCATTCCCTCATCGAGGAACATCATCATCATAGTCGAACCGAAACCATATCATAACCATTGTATCTCGAACCATCTGTATCTCTAATCAAAGAGGATCCCAAGGCTGCTCTTAACCGGGAGCACGGCTGATATACCAGTTTCACTACCCTCTGCAGAGGTTGCACACTTTACCCATGAGTCATGATTCCCTTTCTACCCGGGGAGAGCTAATCCCCATTGACCACTACCTAGGTGGTCCGGCAGGGCATCACTACGTAGCTTTTACAAAGATTCCCTAGAGATCATAGCTGCCCGTTAGGTTTCTCCAGTTTGATAAACACAGTACCCCTCCCCGCAGGAGAGTGACTAACAAAGAGCAAAACGAAAGAACCTCGGCACTCAGCCTCGGCAGAGCAAGCACTGTGCCTGGACCCCATTGACGGCACGACGGCTAAGCAACTACACCTCTAGTTCATCTAATTAATCAGCTAAGGGCATCCCATTTCACCCTCATGGTTGCACTGTTATCCCGGGTGGTCTCTCAACGAACCAGTCCTTACGGAGAGGTACTCAGGAAACAGCCTGAGCCCCCTAGAGTATCACAAGGTCATCAACATCAACAGGATAACAGTATCATAAATAGCCACATCATGTTCATTGATTATGTTAAAGCAATAGCAAAGTGCTAACCATAATAGCCCATAAGGTCATCAAGGATAAAGTAAAGTGTAAAGCTAGTCAATCCTTAGGTTTCAAGTGAGTAATGCGGGGTAGTAAGTTGTAAATGAATAGGACATAATGGGACAGAGGACACTTGCCTTCACCAAACTGTTGATCAGGGACTTCCTCTGCAACTGCCTCGGGAAACACAGACTGCTCGTTGTCTACGTAAAGCAATCATTCACACTATGCACTTGGGAAAATAACAAACAAAAACAATATACCAAACATATGCAGCAGAGAGAGGTCACAAGTTTATAACAGAAAAGGGATAGGCACTCTAGTGTTCCCTAGGTCTGGGGTAGAGGACTATACAAGGTGATTCACTATCTACTAATCAGGTCCAAGTTAGTGGTGGGATTAAATAATTATCTGGTTTAAGTTCCTAAACTTAAGTGTTTAAGTCCACAAACTTAAGTAATCCAACTTTTATTAAAGTCTACTCATTTCCAATTATCCTAAATAAGGTTTCAATAGTCTTAATCCTATCCTAGTGATTAGCTATTAATTAATACATGGAAACAGTAGGGAAACATTGCATAAACAGATAGATAATAATATTATGAACATTTTGCAATTTGAAGCACCAAATTTGGAGTTCATATGACAAAGTTATGAATTTTACAAGTTTAGGGGTTAAAATTATACCCTAAGGACTTATTTTGAATTAAATAAAAGGGCCAGGGACTTAACTGCGAGAAACCAGGGACGGCGGCCGCAATTTCCAGAAAACAGGGGGGCTCTTTAAGAAAATGCGCGGGCGAAGGGGTATCGGGCGCCTACAGCCGTTGGATCTCAGATCGACGGCTAGGATTAGATCCTGCGGGCGGGCGCGCGGGCGCGCGGCGGCGGGAGCGGCTGACAGGCGGTGCCGGGCGGACAGCGCGGGCGCGGGCGACTGGCAGGCGGGACCGGCGGGCAGGGCGAGCGCGGGCGAGCTGACAAGTGGGCCTAGCGGGCAGAGAGACGGGGTGAGGGGGCAGTGGGCCTGGGCCGCTGGATCTCCGGCGGACGGCCAGGATTGGGTTTGGCCTGAACAAAACGAGGCCGCTCGATCTGGGATGGACGGTGGGGATCGGCTGGCCGGCCTGGGCTTCCCCTACGGCTAGCTGGGGCGGCGGCGCTCGTCCCCGCGGCGGAGGGCTCGCCGGAGACGAGGGGCGCGGGCGACTGGCGGGGCTCTGGGGCAATCCGAGCGGTCAGGGAGGTCGGGGAGGGCGCGGGGAGTTCTCCGGTAGGGTCTGGGTCGGGGCAGAGGCACCGGAGGGGGGCGGTTCACGGCGGGGCGGCTCGGCGGCGGGGCTATTCTACTCCGGCGAGCAATCAGACGCAACAGAGAGCAAGACAAAGGGCGATAGGGGCGGGAGAGGTCCGTTACCTCAAGGCGGGCTCCGGGGACTCCTCGGCGGCGACGGAGACGCGACGGGGACCCGGGTCGACGGTGGCGGCTGCACGGCGGACGACGGGTGAGCGCGGGCAGAGAGAAATAGGGAGGGGGAGAGGGAATTGGGGGGCGTTCCGGGTTGCGGGCGTCGGGGCGGAGCTCACCGGGGCTAAGGGCGCGGCGGAGCTCCAACGGCGACGAGGAACCGAGCTCGGGACGGCGGGGGTTATGGCGGCGGTGCTCTGCGTGCGCGCAGCGAGGGGGAGAGAGGGTCTACTGGGCGCAAATGGGGGAGGGGGGTGAGGGCGAGTGGGGTTCGGGGCTCAGGTGGCCAGGGGCGAGGTGGGGGCGAGTTCCACGCGCGACGTGGGCGCGGGGAAGGCGGGCGCGAGCAGCTCGGGCGGCGGTTACGCGAGGAAGACGGGGCTGACAGCCCGGGCCCGCGAGCAGAGAGAGAGCGAGGGAGCGAGCGCGCGCGGGGAAAGCGGCAGCGCCGACAGGTGGGGCCGGGCGAGCAGAGAGAGAAGGGGGCGGGTGCGCGGAAGGCGGGCGCGCCGACAGGCCGGGCCCGCTGCGCAGAGAGAGGAGGGGAGGGAGGCGCGCGCGCGAGAGATGGGCCGGCTGGGCCGAAAGGCCGAGGGGGCGGCTGGGTTGGGCTGCTTTACCTTTTTCTTTTATTCTGAATTGTTTCTCCCTTCTCTTTTATTTATTCTATTTGATTCAAATTCAAATGAGCCCCAAATTCAAATTAGACCTTTTGAGAATTATGCACCAAACAAAAGTGAAATCTAGGGTTCAACATGATGCAACAAATCATACTCCCTTAGGGTTTAACATAATAAACTATAGTTACAAGTAAAATAAGCACTTAGCTCCTATAGAAATGAGAGAGAAAAGAATTAGGAAGGATGAGAAAAGGAAGTAACACCTGAATTTGTGAATATGAGCAAAGAAATTTTATACCCCCAAATTCAGGGTGTTACATCACAGCCGCCTCAGACACAGAGCGAGGGATGACCATGGGTACGTTCGATACATAACCAAGGCTCGGGCTGCGCTCCCGAGGTACCCTAGGACATTTCCGAGACCAGCGGGAACGATCTTGTAACGGAATTCCATCAGAGGGAGGCATCGAGCCCTCGGACCCCATCGACAGGGGACCGGGTCCGGCAGATCACCCGCAGGTACTTTTGGGCGCGCCTCTGGGCCTCTAGCCGACCCCTAGCGAATGGGGCACGGACGTCCGCTCGGATTACCCGCCAGCAGCTCACCGGAGACACCATGTTCGGCGCCCACCGAGGGCAACATGGCGCTTTCCCCCCTCCTCCTTGCGGAAAGGCGACGCAGGGGCGTATGTAAAAAAGTCGAGTCTGTCCCTGATCGTCCTCTCGCCCTGTGCAGAGGCTCGGGGGCTGCTCTCGCAAACCCGGCTCCGGCCAATCCGTTGACAGCGTCAACATACCAGCCCGAGAACTTGGGACCCGACCGTGCACCCGGGCTACGGCCAGTTCGCATGAGGGAACGACCAGACCAGCCAAAGCATTGCGCGAGGCATTAAGACCTCGGAGGAGTCAAACCACTCCTCCGAGGCCTCGGGGGCTACACCCGGCGGGTGCGCTCGCGCGCACCCACCGGAACAAAACGCAACCGGGAAAGGCTGGTCCCCTTGCAAAAAAGTGCGATGAAAGCCTCCAAGCGAGTGCTAACACTCCCTTCGAGGCTGGGGGGCTACTGTCGGGGACCATAATTAGGGGTACCCTCAAGTCTCCTAATTCTCAGCTGGTAACCCCCATCAGCATAAAGCTGCAAAGGCCTGATGGGTGCGATTAAGTCAGGGATCGGTCCATTCGAGGGACTCGATCACGCCTCGCCCGAGCCTAGCCTCGGACAAGGGTAGCCGACCCCGGAGGATCTCCGTCTCGCCCGAGGCCCCCCTCCAGCGACGAACATACTTCCGGCTCGCCCGAGGCCCTGTCTTCGCCAAGAAGCAACCCTGACCAAATCGCCGCGCCGACCGACCAAATCGCAGGAGCATTTAATGCAAAGGTGGCCTGACACCTTTATCCTGACGCGCGCCCTTCAGTCGACAGAGCCGAAGTGACTGCCGTCACTTCGCCGCTCCGCTGACCGGCTTGACAAAAAGACAGCGCCGCCTGTGCCGCTCCGACTGCAGTGCCACTTGACAGAGTGAGGCTGACAGGCAGTCAGGCCTGGCCGCAGGCACCATAGGAAGCTCCGCTTCGCCCGACCTAGGGCTCGGACTCGGGCTAAGCCCCGGAAGACGGCGAACTCCGCTCCGCCCGACCCAGGGCTCGGACTCGGGCTAAGCCCCGGAAGACGGCGAACTCCGCTCCGCCCGACCCAGGGCTCGGACTTGGGCTCAGCCCCGGAAGACGACGAACTCCGCCTCGCCCGACCCTAGGGCTCGGTCTCCGCCCTGGCCTCAGCCGACGGTCTCCGCCTCGCCCGACCCAGGGGCTCGGATTCGACCTCGGCCACGGAAGACAGACTCGACCTCGACTTCGGAGAAGCCTCCACATCGCCCAACCTAGGGCGCGGACCGGCCACATCGACGGGAGGCGCCATCATTACCCTACCCCAAGCTGACTCAGGCTACGGGAAACGAGACCGGCGTCCCATCTGGCTCGCTCCGCTAGATAGGCAATGATGGCGCCCCGCACGCTCCCTGACGACGGCAGCTCTCCGCCCCCTTACGGAAGCAAGAGGACGTCAGCAAGGACTCGACAGCCCCGACAGCTGTCCTTCCGCCAGGCTCCGGCGCTCCTCCGACGGCCACGACATCACACGAACTGGGTGCCAAAACCTCTCCGGCCGCCACGATGGCGTGTACTTAGGGCGCTAGCTCTCCTCCGCTAGACACGTAGCACTCTGCTACACCCCCCATTGTACACCTGGATCCTCTCCTTACGCCTATAAAAGGAAGGACCAGAGCCCTCTTACAGGGGGTTGGCCGCGCGGGGACGAGGACGAGATAGGCGCTCGCGTAAGGCCGCTCGCTCCCTCACCCACGTGGACGCTTGTAACCCCCTACTGCAAGCGCACCCGACCTGGGGGCGGGACGAACACGAAGGCCGCGGGATTTCCACCTCTCTCACGCCCGTCTTCGGCCACCTTTCTCCCCCCTTCGCGCTCGGCCTCGCGCCGACCCATCTGGGCTGGGGCACGCAACGACATTTCACTCGTCGGCCCAGGGACCCCCCCGGTCTCGAAACGCCGACATAAGCCAAGTCAAATAAAACAGGAAACTAAATGCCTAAAGTCATGTTTATTTACTTCCAGGATTATATAATTTAGCTTATAGATTATATAACACCTAATAACCTGGTTATATATTATTATAATCTAGACATCGAGATTATATAATCCACCGAATAATATGTGTTGTTTGTTTGACTCTTAACTTATTTAAGTTGTACTATATAATCTCGAGAGTAAATAAATAAGACCTAAAAAGGACAGTTTTTTTATGACTAGTCCACTATCACATTGGTAACATTTTGTACCAAAGGTAGGCGGACCAACCTCTGCTACAGCCCCATCATATAATTGTACCAAAGTTGAACCTCACCTTACATGCTAAAGAAAAAAAAATATTCGACTTTTCTGTAATTCACACAAAAACGAAGCATGTAGATGTGCTTTGATGATCACAGGGATCGGAAGAGAAATAAATAAATAAATAAATAAATAAATAAATAAATGCAAGGCATCAATTAATAAATATTTTCAAGTGTTGTACTATTTACGTTTTCTTCAACCTATAAGTACGGCACTGCTGTGCATTAGGCAGCTTACAGTGTCTTGTACTACTTGTATTCTATACACATATAAGAGGTAAGGTCAAAACTGTACGACAGTACTAGCACAAATACAACGTGGAGGAGAACTAATTCGTAAGGATACATGAATTTCATGGATGTTTCCTACGCGTATGATCCTCTTGCAAGATGATTTTTTTTATTTACTACTACATGGCAGCACACAGAGAACACACTCATAAAATCCAAAAGCTTTATGACGACACCGAATATATGGTACTCCAAAATTGCCTGTTTTATTTTTTTATAAACAAACGTTTTCCTATCGAAAATGGAGCATACTCAATTTAATTTTCTCCGTCACCGTAGAAAAGGGAATTCTTTATCGGCCAATAACTTTTAGAGCTTGTTTGGTTATTTTCAATCCATATAGATTAGAGGGAATTGATACGGATTGAGAGAGATTTTGACTTACTAGGAATTGAAACTACCTCAATCTTCCTCAATCCATATGGATTTAGGTAGAACCGAACAAGCTCTTATGAGTTTTTATAACAACGTATAAAAGTTAGATATTTTTCATCGGTCAAGGTTAGCCGATAGAAATAAAACAATTTTCATTGGCTAAAACCATAGAACCGACTAAAATTACTGATTTTCGTCAGCTTCGACAAAAAAAGCGACGAAAACAATTTTGTCGGCTGCACTAAACAAACCGACGAAATTACTTATTTTCTTGGGTTTCTTCACCACTGATTCCCATGAACCAAACCACGTGAACGACAGAAATTACTACTTAGGTCAATCCAAAAGAGGATTAGAGGGCACGTGAACTAGAGGGCACGTGAACGATAGAAATTACAAGCTTGTTCAGTTAGGCCAATCCAGAAAAGAATTATTCTAATCTTTTTCTGGATTTGCATAACCGAATTAATTCTCTTCTGAATTGGTCTAACCGAACAAGCTCTAAAGTGGTATTTGGTTCCACTCAACTAAAGTTTAGTCTCTATCACATCGAATGTTTGAATAATAATTATATATATTAAAATTAGTCTAATTATAAAACTAACTACATAGATTAAGACTAAAAGACAAGATAAATTTATTAAACCTAATACTCATAATTGATATTCAAACATTTAATGTGATATGAACTACCCTCTACTCTACATCATCCCCACACAGCCACATGCATGTATGTCTGGCTATCCCTCTTATAGCCCCTTCGCTGCCTTGCTTCCTCGAGTCGTCTCGCTCGGGTGCCCTACCCTCGGCAACTCAGGCTGCCCTATCGCACTTTACCGGTTATTCTGATCCATGATTGTGTTGTGTTTGATAAAAACGAGCATACTTTTTTGCTACCGCCAATAATTTTATGTTTGTTAATCTAATAAATATTATTTTTTTGCATAATTAATTTAGTAAATATTACAAACTTTTAGTACATTAGTTTAGTAAATCTAATTACTGCAAAATATGGAAAGGTTAGTTTTTTAATATAAGAAGATTGAATATTTTAGCAATTAAGTATTATTTTATATTAAAATATTTATATAATCAATAGTATAAATATTAATAAACCAATAATATATTAAATATTGATTGTTTATTGGTAAACATTGAAAAGTAATGATTATCCTTTTAAGGGCATGCTTGGCCATGGCTCGAGAGCAAAACTCTAAAGAAGAGCTGGCTAGAGCAAACCAAACGCCATAACTCTAGAGTTGTAAACTCCATATAGTTTTCGGAGCTATAGTATAAATTTTTGGAGTACTTCTTTTGCTGCTCCGAAAACTCTAAAAAAGTAACATAGGCATAGAGTTTGGAGTTATTTACCCACCACTACCAATGGTTATGAGAAAGCAATCTAAACTCTGGAGCAGAGCTACTCCACCCAGAGTTTTTTAGTAAAGTTGCTCTGGAGTGGAGCATAGCCATACCAAACACGCCCTAAATTAATTAGTTTACATAATTAAATAAAATATGTTAGTATAAAATACTTCAATTAAAACTAATGTAAATTATTGATTGGATCATGAAATATATGTTTCACATGTTCCTTGCATATGAAATGGGCTCCTTTGGAAATTGCATTTTTTGGACAACCTCAAAGTGGCCAAAGTATGATATTTATGATGAGCCATGACTTTGAGCGTGAGCCATAAGTTTGAGCAAGATTTCGACATCATAACAATGTTGTTTTCTATTGCACCATAGAAGGGCATGAGATGGAGAATTGTGGGGTTTGTTGAAATGTCGTTCGGACCCAGTATGCTAGACATAAATCATGCTCTATCAGTCACTCTTAGTTGGGTTTAGGATCTATCATTTCTATATATGTAGGACAATGATATATCTAATAGAGAAGTTTATCATCCATCTTTAGTCTTTAGGAGTAAATATGTGTGACGATCATAGAAGGACGTATGATAGTTGGAGTTATAGTGGAATTCATTTGAATCAGTGGATGATCAATACTCAAGAATTGATCATTTGTGCATTCTATTTGTCATCTAGTGGTATTGTAAGGTGTCCATGCAACAAGTAGTGGAATAATATTTGTCATGACAAGAGAAGGGTGTCAATGGACCTCTGTCAGTTTGGTTTCATGCCAAGTTATAAAGATGGGTGCATCATAGTGAGTCACAACATCATCATGCAGAATTCAAAGAGGATGATATGATAGGCAATGATAAGATGGTCTAGATGCTTGATGTTATATGGCTGGAGTTTGAACTAAAGTCTGAGGATCTACCTACGTTGGATGTTCAAAATTTCTTAAACCTTATGAAAGTTTTGAAAAATCCATTACAAGATTACACGGCATTGGCAATTTTTGCTTTTGTCACCCAATTTATGGCTATCTGTCTAATTTTACAATCTCAAACAATTGCTTTAAAGAGCTAGTGAAGTTGATCAGTGATACCCATCTAGCGAATCATAAGATGCCTAAAGACATTTACCAATCAAAGAAATTTCTTTTGGGTCTCAGTATGGATTTTGAGAAGATTGATGTGTGGTTGTGTGCCAACATAATTGCATGCTTTTCTAGAACAAGTATAATAATGAGAAGAAGTGTTTGAAATATGGATAGTACATGTTCATAGAGGTTGTAGACAAACATATAAAAATGTAACAACATAAATTGCACATAAGCAACTTTATCACATGCCTCATACACCTCGAGTGAAACATTTATTTATCACAAAGAAAATAGCTAGGCACGTGAGATGGAACAGAGAAGGGTGTATGTGAGAACAACCAAGTGATCATTCTCCCTTCTTATGGTGAAGCTTGGAAGGCTCATATAATGTTTATGTTGACTTTTTCTAGGGATGTGAGAAATGTTCACACCATGTTAGCGACTGATGGCTTCATGTCTTTTAATGAGAACGCCAAATTAGACTCTTGTTGGACTACCTTTAATGTACCATACAATTTGTCACCTTCTTTTTGCATGAAATATGAGTTTATTTTTTTGTGCCTTATCATACCTGGTCCGGATCATCCTGGACCATGGCTTAACATGATGTTGAAACCATTCATCGATGTGTTGGAATAGATATGTGAAGGACTTGAAGCATATTATTATTACAAGAAGCAGAAATTCATCCTTCATGTTATATATTTATGGTCGGTCTATGATTTCATGGCATACGATGGAGTGTTAATGGACATATGACATGCATGATTTGTGGTAAGGACACTGATTGTTTTGCCTCCACTTTGGTGGGAAGATATCTTACTCTGATTGCCATAAAAGTTTCCTACCCTAGAATCAATGCATTAGGTTCGAGTGGAACACTTTAACGAAGGGGCTATTGAAGTGTCTAAGTGGACCAGAGTTTGGTGATATGCTAAATGAACGTTTCCTAACTCCTGAATGTATGGGTGTAGGATATGAAACCCTAACATAATTGGACTCATATATGTGAATTATGGGAGCTCCCTTATGCAAAGTCATTGATTCTAATGCACATCATTGATGTCATGTAACAGGAACGTAATGTTGGTGAAAGCATCACAATGCCATGCATGTATTTCTTAGACAAATCAAAAGATAGTAAAAACAAGGAAAACTTTGCATGGATTTATCATTGGCCTAGCCTTGAGCTAACAGAAATTGGTGATAAGCCACATGCTCCATTCTATATGAAACCTAAGTGAAAGAAAAAAGTAATGAGGTGGCTAAAAAAATCAAAAAAAAAATCTGATGGTTTTGCAACGAGATTCATAAGGGCTTTAAATTTGAAGACAAGGAAGCTAACAAGGATGAAGAGCTGTAATTATCACACAATCATGGAAGAACTCCTAATAATGTTTTGTTGGTACTTGGATGAAGTCGCATGGAATTTGGGTGGAATATAGGTGGACACATCACATTGAAAGGTCTCTAAAGAAGCTTAGGCCAATGGTTGTTAATAAGACAAGAGTATAAGAATGCATCGTAGAAGGATTTAAATTCAAAGAGATTGCACACTTCATGATTGTATACTTCACAAAGGTACACAATGGTAACGCTTGTACTATATGGTACCATGTAGATGAAGATCATGCGTCCAATAACCTTAAAATTTTGTTACTAGAAGAGCAAAATTGTCAATGCTTGCATGACCCATTACATCGCTAATGAAGAACAAAGTTCTTTGCTTTACATGTACACAAATATTTCAGTTAACTTATGATGTGTAGAAAAAGAATATAAGGAGGTCCTAATTTTGTCACATGGTTTAAAGAACATGTAAACACTTACCATCTTATGCTATATATATATATATATATTATTCTACCATATTACATTTTAAGGATCTTATAAACCTATACTATTGACAATTATGTTCTTGATATCTAGATTCTTGATGTCACTTAAATCACATGCTTAAGATAGGTTATAACATTAATTTGCACAAGAGAAAATCCTACAACTGTGTTGTCATCCAAACACCAAACCTCACAAAGGGTTAGATGCACTTTCAATCGCCCCATTTTTGGGTGATTGATGGCAACCTAATTAAAGCTTACAAATGATGGGTTACAAATATATTTTGGATCCTATGATATATAATGATCTCCTTAAATATGTGCTTTAATAGAAATATCAACTTTGGCCTCAAACGCTAATTTGCACATATTTAAGCTATAGTGTGAACCTTTTCTATATCATAGCATCTGTGGGGTGCATATTGTCATAAATATATCCATGATGCTCATAGACTGATTATGCACAACATTAAAGCATTGTAAGCATTATAAACATTGTAAAAAACTAATACATTCTCATAAATCTGATTGGCATGCATGGAAACAAAAATCTGATTTTCAATGTTTTATTTCGTCCATAAATATAGGATCTCTCCAACAGTCATGCATTTAGGCTCGTTAGAATCAGTTTATGATATATATATTAATATTAATTATACTACAAGTCGAAGTTATTTATGCATTACGGTACACTACACAAAAATAAACAAACACTTACATAAAATATGAATAGAAATATCATAAACACACAAAAGATGGAAGGAGAGTCATGAACTGATAATGTATCATAAAAACCTATTGACATTGGCATAAATATGTATACAAAATAGCATAAAATAGGGTTGTCGATCCGCCACCGCTTGCCGCCTAGGGAAGTCTGTCGTCGTCGCTCGCGCTTAGGGAAGGCCGACGTCGTCGCGGGAGGGAGAACGCCAGCTGGCACCACTCCAGGGCGCGCGTCTTTGAAGAGCTGACATCATGCGCGCGCCTTTAGGATACGCCGCCGCGTGCGCTCCTCGAAGATCCGCCGTCGCTGCTGTCGAAGCCTACCGCGCCTTGCGCAGCCGCCATCACCACCGGGCCTAGGGTGCGCCGCCGCCGCTCGTCTGATTTGGGAGCGCCGTCGGTGCTTGCCCGCTCGCCATATGAGCGTCGCCGCTGGTCGCCCGCCTCGGCGCGCCACCGCCTCTAGCCCCCGGGATCGCCGTCGCTCGCATGCCCGAGAAACCGCCGCCGCCGCTCGCTCGCTCGAGGGAACCACCACCCTCTATAAAACCTAATCCCTTCCGGCCTGTGGGTGTTTTTATAGCCATCTGAACCTGATGCGGCTGAACCGGATGGCATCAATGAGCTAGGGCTTTATCTAGTTATTGAAAGCACAGGGCTCCAAATATACAAACTATATATATATAAAAACCGGATGGTTAAACTGCAGTAATTTTGGTACTAAAAACACTAATTTCCATTGGCTATTTTCTGTTGGCCACTCCTTGCCTCGTGTAAATTAACTGGGCAAATTTTTGTGGGTTTTGATTGCCGACTAAAATTGTGAATTTTTTGAGCTGTACAAGGCTGATGAAAATTAGCTGATTTTTGTCGGACGTCCATAAAAATTAGCTAATTTTCGTTGTTTAATATGCATGTGTCAAATACCAACGAAAATTAGCTACTTTCTATGAATAAAGACTAATTTTCGTAAACCTTTTGGCCGACAAAAATTAGAGATTATTGTCATGCATTTTAGTCATCCACTCTTATTGAGATTATATTCCACTGAAGGATTATTTTTGGAATTTAGTGGGATTTAATTCCCTATAAGTCAAAATCTACTGCAACCCCCTCGAGTCTCTTTTGGTTTGGTTTAGAAACGAACGAGGCCAAACGTAGGAATTACTTGTAAAAGAGTTTAATCAAGTGGGGACAATGACTACATCGTTAGCGATCTAGATGACAAGTACGTCACCATCAAGCCGTGCCTACCTCTCAAGCAATTAGGTGGGCACATTAAAAAAACATGCAAGAGAGATAAAAAAACGACAAAATCCTATAATTTGTCCGCGACAAGGGCATCTCGAATTGACCCAAGCTATATCTTTTGGAACAGGACATCTATCATAGATGTGTTCCATTGTTGTACAAATATAATCTTGGTGTGAGCTGTCAAATTTGGAATTGTTAGCCCCTCGCACAAAACACTAGGAAAAATCATCTGGCGGTGCTCTCGGCGAGAGCGCAGACCGTCCACGACCTCGCCACAAGAGTGGATTCTCCCTGTGCGCTTGTCGGACGGTCCGCGCTCTGGACAAGACGGTCCGAGTGCGCAGAGGGTCTTCTTTGCGAAAAACCTAAATCTCGCCTTTCGAGAGTGACCCTGTCGGAGATGAAAGATTCTAGGGATGTTTTGGGGTCGGCAGGCTCTCAAGACATCTTCAGACAACGTCGAGCCGAAGAGAGGTAAATTTTTAAGATATAGAAAAGCTAAACTAGAGCTAAACTAAGGCTAGATTACTCCTACTCCAAAAGAATGGAAAGAACAATGCAAATAAGGTAAATATGATAAATAGGTTTGGTTTGATCAATTGTAGGGGCGTCAAACGGCCATACCCCTTCATTTATACAAGGGAGAGGTCTATACCCGTTACAAGTCGGTTACCAAACAAATCCGGCGGAGTTTGTGTCGCACCCGGATTTTAGGGGTCCAAAACCCGGGCGCGAACATAAACACCAGGTGTGCTGGGACCAAGTCTCACACATATGATGCATAGTGGCACAGGATCGAATGTCACATCTTTACTATATAACAGGAGTTCTGTACAAAAATAATTAAATAATTACATCATATGAGGAAACGATCCAGCAACCCAAAGTTGACTGGGAGACGACGGCCTAGACCTCTCACGAACACATCACAGCATCCTCCATGCGCCTCATCCTGTGGTACCTGTTCTTGACCTGTGGGGGGGTGTGAGACAGCAAGAGTGAGCTCACATACGTTCATCGCTCAACAAGTTGTGGGGAATAATGTGCATGAACTCGCCAAAGGTGGGAGCTCACGTGAAGTGTAAGGCTTACCAAAGAGGATGGTTGAAGCTGAGCATTGCTTTTAATGTTGGTCAAAATTTTATTAGCAATTACTAAGTATAAGTAAATACCAACCCAATTAAGTAATAGGACAAAAGTAACAACATCACCTGCGATGCAATGCATATGACAAATTGAATTTAGTTCCATAAATTAATCATCAGAGAGTCCTGAGCTGCTCATGACCGTGAGCTCGGCTAGTATACCAGTTTTACACTCTGCAGAGGTGGTACCCTTTACCCACAAGTCATGTTACCCATCTGCCAAGGGATTGCGACTTCCCATACACCTCTACCGAGGAGGCGAGGCAGGGTAACACTACGAGGCCTTTACAAAGTTCCACTAGCTTCAGAAAACCCGCTACAGTTTATAGGAAGCTCCAATGCAGGAATCCCTTGCAGGACCGCCATCGCAGCAAAATCCTCCCGAGGGCCTCCCTACACTGACCACTCCCCTACTGCCCTTGCCCCTTTCGGGTAAGGTAGTCCTCCACTAGCTTTCCTAATTAATCAGCCAAGGGCGTCCATAAACCCTTGTGGTGGCACGTGGTTCTCAAGTTAAGCTCTATGTTCCAATTAACATTAATGATCATGACATGAACATAAATAGAATAACAAAAAGAATTGGAACATAGATATAATAAATGATTATCGCAAAACCATGTAAAGCAATAGCAAACTACCCAAGTGATTCCGGGGTAAACAAGGTAATGAGGTAAACAATCTAGGGTGACCTATCGGGTCCCATCAAAATTAACCTATGCATGAATAAGTGATATTAAAGAACATTATTGGGTAAAAAGTGGTCAAGGGCACAACTTGCCTGAGACTTGAGATTCCAGGTGCCAGGATGGTGTTCAGGAGACACGTGTCCTCACTGCTAAACGTAGCAATACAGACAAATATAGTATAGGCAAAATTAACATTACACCAAGCATAAGAATAACTGATTAATAATAATCTACGCGTCGCTACGAGATCGTGGGATCGAGAACCGCTAAATTCGGGGCTACGGTTATGAAGTTATGGTTTTCTGAAGATCCACGTGGTTAAAATATAGAATAGACTAAGTGAGAGCACCTAGAGGGGGGGGTGAATAGGTGATCCTGTAAAAACTTCAAACTTAAGCCACAAAAACTTGTTAAGTGTTAGCACGATTATTGCCAAGTGGCTAAGGTGAAGTCTCAACAAAACACAGTACCACAAGAGAATCAAGCACAGAGTGACACAGTGGTTTTATCCCGTGGTTCGGCCAAGACCAACGCTTGCCTACTCCATGTTGTGGCGTCCCAACGGACGAGGGTTGCAATCAACCCCTCTCAAGCGGTCCAAAGACCCACTTGAATACCACGGTGTTTTATTTTCCTTTCACTATCCCGTTTGCAAGGAATCTCCACAAATTGGAGTCTCTTGCCCTTACAAGTATATGATCACAAATGAAACACAGAGTAAGGGAGGGAAGCAACACACACAAATCCACAGCAAAAGCGCACACACACGGCCAAGAATCGAGCTCACAAGACTATCTCAGAGTTCTCACTTAGAACAGAGCTCGAATCACTTAGAAACACAAACGAATGTGCAGAGACTTAGTGTGGATGATCAAGAATGCTCAAAGGTTGCTTGTATCTCTCCTCCATGCGCCTAGGGGCTCCTTTTATAGCCCCAAGGCAGCTAGGAGCCGTTGAGAGCAAATCCGGAAGGCCATCCTTGCCTTCTGTCGTCGGGGGCACCGGACAGTCCGGTGCACACCGGACACTGTCCGGTGCCCGATTTGTTTCCTTAAACGGCGAAGACGACCGTTGCAGACCGTTGGCAGATCTGGCGCTGTTGGCGCACCGGACATGTCCGGTGCACACCGGACAGTCCGGTGCCGTCTTCCGACCGTTGGCTCGGCCACGTGTCCCGCGCGAATTGCGCGGCCGACCGTTGGCCCTGGCCGACCGTTGGCTCACCGGACAGTCCGGTGCACACCGGACAGTCCGGTGAATTTTAGCCATACGCCGCCGGCCAATTTCCCGAGAGCGGCAAGTTCGAGTCGTGCCAGCCTGGCGCACCGGACACTGTCCGGTGCACACCGGACAGTCCGGTGCTCCAGACCGAGCTGGGTCTTGGCAGCACACAGCCAAGTCCCTTCTCCTTTTCTCTATTCTTCTTCTTTCTGTTTCTAACACTTAGACAAATATATTAGTACTTAAAACCAATGTACTAAGGCTTAGAAACATACCTTTACTTGTGATTTACACTTTGTTCATCCTTGTACATAAATTCCCAATTAAGCACATGTGTTGGCACTCAATCACCAAAATACATAGAAATGGCCCAAGGGCACATTTCCCTTTCAATCTCCCCCTTTTTGGTGATTTATGCCAACACAACATAAAGCAACTAGAACAAGTGCAAAATCTCTTTAAATAAAAACTCAAATTGGTTTTATTCAATTTTGGCATATATGGATCATCCTTTGCCACCACTTGGTTTGTTTTTGCAAATCAAACTCAAATCTCTAAGTCAAACACACATGTTGAAGTATAAAGAGAGTCATTCCAAAAGAGATTTATCAAAGATTTCAAAAACTCCCCCTTTTTCCCATAATCAACACTTCTCCCCACAAGAAGCCAACTTTTGAAAATAGAGACAATAAGAGACAATAAAAGCTTTTGACAAAACAAAAACTCTATTCTACTATTTTCAAAATCTCTCAAGTGGTAGCTGATCCATTTATCACTTTGGCCTTTATTTTCTCCCCCTTTGGCATCAAGCACCAAAACGGGATCAATCTTGGCCCGTTAACCCCATTGCCTCACCAAAGTCTTCAATTAAGAGCAAATGGCAATAAGATTTCATGAGATGAACTTGGAATTAGTTACCCTCTCATCGGAGTGCAGTGGAAGTCTTTCATGGTCCAAGTCCACCTTTTCCCTTTCAATCCTCCTTCGAGACTAAATTATCAAACTCAAGCACATGGTTAGTCTCAAAGGGTCAAGTTGTAACACATCTCCCCCTACACATGTGCATCACTTTGCAACGGACTTGTGAGGTCCAGGGAGTGTTTGTACAACTTGAGCACCATAATAAGCAACATAATGCAAAAAGGAACATGATCAAAAGCATAACTACATGTATGCTACAATTCAATCCAGGTTCCGCGAATCTAAGACATTTAGCTCACTACGCAACCTGCAAAAGGTCTTCTCATCTAGAGGCTTAGTGAAGATATCGGCTAGCTGGTTCTCGGTGCTAACATAAAACACTTCGATATCTCCCTTTTGCTGGTGGTCTCTCAAAAAGTGATGCCGGATGTCTATGTGCTTTGTGCGGCTGTGTTCAACAGGATTTTCCGCCATGCGGATAGCACTCTCATTATCACATAGGAGTGGGACTTTGCTCAGATTGTAGCCAAAGTCCCTGAGGGTTTGCCTCATCCAAAGTAGTTGCGCGCAACACTGTCCTGCGGCAACATACTCGGCCTCAGCGGTGGATAGGGCAACGGAAGTTTGTTTCTTAGAGTTCCATGACACCAGGGACCTTCCTAAGAATTGGCACGTCCCTGATGTACTCTTCCTATCGACCTTACATCCAGCATAGTCGGAGTCTGAGTATCCAACTAAGTCAAAGGTAGACCCCTTTGGATACCAGAGCCCGAAGCAAGGCGTAGCAACCAAATATCTAAGAATTCGCTTCACCGCCACTAAGTGACACTCCTTAGGATCGGATTGAAATCTAGCACACATGCATACGCTAAGCATAATATCCGGTCTACTAGCACATAAGTAAAGCAAAGAACCTATCATTGACCGGTATGCTTTTTGATCAACGGACTTACCTCCTTTGTTGAGGTCGGTGTGTCCGTCGGTCCCCATCGGAGTCTTTGCGGGCTTGGCGTCCTTCATCCCAAACCGCTTTAGCAGATCTTGCGTGTACTTCGTTTGGGAGATGAAGGTGCCGTCCTTGAGTTGCTTCACTTGGAACCCAAGGAAGTAGTTCAACTCGCCCATCATCGACATCTCGAATTTCTGCGTCATCACCCTGCTAAACTCTTCACAAGACTTTTGGTTAGTAGAACCAAATATTATGTCATCGACATAAATTTGGCACACAAACAAATCACCATTACAAGTCTTAGTAAAAAGAGTTGGATCGGCTTTCCCAACCTTGAAAGCATTAGCAATTAAGAAATCTCTAAGGCATTCATACCATGCTCTTGGGGCTTGCTTAAGTCCATAGAGCGCCTTAGAGAGCTTACACACATGGTCGGGGTACCGTTCATCCTCGAAGCCAGGGGGTTGCTCCACGTACACCTCCTCCTTGATTGGCCCGTTGAGGAAGGCGCTCTTCACATCCATTTGAAACAACCTGAAAGAATGGTGAGCGGCATACGCTAGCAAGATACGAATTGATTCTAGCCTAGCCATAGGAGCAAAAGTCTCCTCGAAATCCAAACCTGCGACTTGGGCATAACCTTTTGCCACAAGTCGAGCCTTGTTCCTCGTCACCACCCCGTGCTCGTCCTGTTTGTTGCGGAACACCCACTTGGTTCCCACAACATTTTGCTTCGGACGAGGCACCAGTGTCCAAACTTCATTGCGCTTGAAGTTGTTTAACTCCTCTTGCATGGCCAACACCCAGTCCGGATCTAGCAAGGCCTCTTCTACCCTGAAAGGCTCAATAGAAGAGACAAAGGAGTAATGCTCACAAAAATTAACTAATCGAGATCGAGTAGTTACTCCCTTGCTAATGTCACCCAGAATTTGGTCGACGGGATGATCCCTTTGAATCATCGCTCGAACTTGAGTTGGAGGTGCCGGTTGCGCTTCTTCCTCTATCACTTGATCATCTTGTGCTCCCCCTTGATCAAGCGCCTCCACTTGAGGTACCTGTTCGTCATCTTTGGTTGGGGGTTGCACCATAGTTGAGGAAGAAGGTTGATCTCGTTCATCTTGTTCCTGTGGCCGTACTTCTCCAATCGCCATGGTCCGTATAGCGGCCGTCGGAACATCTTCTTCATCTACATCATCACAATCAACAACTTGCTCTCTTGGAGAGCCATTAGTCTCATCAAATACAACGTCGCTAGAGACTTCAACCAAACCCGATGATTTGTTGAAGACTCTATACGCCTTTGTATTTGAGTCATAACCTAATAAAAACCCTTCTACAGCTTTGGGAGCAAACTTAGAATTTCTACCCTTCTTTACTAGAATGTAGCATTTACTCCCAAATACACGAAAGTACGATACATTGGGTTTGTTACCGGTTAGTAGCTCATACGACGTCTTCTTGAGGAGGCGATGAAGGTAGACCCTGTTGATGGCGTGGCACGCCGTGTTCACGGCTTCCGTCCAAAAGCACTCGGGGGTCTTGAACTCTCCTAGCATCGTCCTCGCCATGTCGATGAGCGTCCTGTTCTTCCTCTCTACCACACCATTTTGCTGTGGTGTGTAGGGAGCGGAGAACTCGTGCTTGATCCCTTCCTCTTCAAGGAACTCCTCCACTTGAAGGTTCTTGAACTCGGACCCGTTGTCGCTTCTTATCTTTTTCACTTTGAGCTCAAACTCATTTTGAGCTCTCCTGAGGAAGCGTTTGAGGGTCCCTTGGGTTTCAGACTTATCCTGCAAAAAGAACACCCAAGTGAAGCGGGAAAAATCATCAACAATAACTAAACCATACTTACTTCCCCCTATGCTTAGATAGGCGACGGGTCCGAAGAGGTCCATATGCAGCAGCTCCAGGGGTCTTGAAGTGGTCATCACATTCTTGCTGTGATGCGCTCCTCCCACCTGTTTCCCTGCTTGACAAGCTGCGCAAGGTCTATCTTTTTCGAATTGAACATTGGTTAGACCTATCACGTGTTCTCCCTTTAGAAGCTTGTGAAGGTTCTTCATCCCCACATGTGCTAAGCGGCGATGCCACAGCCAGCCCATGCAAGTCTTAGCCATTAAGCATGCATCTAGACCGGCCTCTTCTTTTGCAAAATCAACTAAATAAAGTTTGCCGTCTAATACACCCTTAAAAGCTAGTGAACCATCACTTCTTCTAAAGACAGACACATCTATATTTGTGAACAGACAGTTATATCCCATATTGCACAATTGACTAACAGATAGTAAATTATATCCTAGTGACTCTACTAAAAATACATTTGATATAGAATGCTCATTAGAAATTGCAATTTTACCTAGCCCTTTTACCTTGCCTTGATTCCCATCACCGAATATAATTGAATCTTGGGAATCCTTATTTTTGACGTAGGAGGTGAACATCTTCTTCTCCCCCGTCATATGGTTTGTGCATCCGCTGTCAATAATCCAGCTTGAACCCCCGGATGCATAAACCTGCAAGGCAAATTTAGGCTTGGGTCTTAGGTACCCAACTCATGTTGGGTCCTGCAAGGTTAGCACAAATGTCCTTAGGGACCCAAATGCAAGTCCTGTCTCCCTTGCATTTTGCCCCTAATTTCCTAGCAACTATTTTCCTATCCTTTCTACAAATAGCAAAGGAAGTGTTTAAAGCACAATAAATTATAGAAGGTTCATTCACTACTTTCCTAGGAGCATGAATAACATTCTTTCTAGGCACATGAGCAATATTTCTCCTAGGCATATCCCTATCATGCTTATAAGAAGAACTAGAGGCAAACATGGCATGAGAATCATAAACATGTGAATCAAAATCATTATAAGCATTTCTAGCATTTCTCCTATCATAATACATAAAAGCATGGTTCTTTTTAGCATTACTAGCCATAGGGGCCTTCCCTTTCTCCTTGACGAAGATGGGAGCCTTATGGCTTGTTAAGTTCTTGGCCTCTCTCTTGAAGCCAAGACCATCCTTAATTGAGGGGTGTCTACCAACCGTATAGGCATCCCTTGCAAATTTTATTTTATCAACTTCATTCTTGCTAGTCTTAAGTTGGGCATTAAGACTAGCCACTTCCTTATTTAATTTGGAAATTAAAACTAGATGTTCACTACAGGCATCAACATCGAAATCCTTACACCTAGTGCAAATCTTAACATGTTCTACACAAGAATTAGATTTATTTGCTATTTCTAACTTAGCATTTAAATCATTGTTAACACCTTGTAAAGTAGAAATGGTTTCATGACAAGTAGATAGTTCATAAGAAAGCATTTCATTTCTTTTTACTTCTAAAGCATATGATTTTTGTGCCTCTACAAATTTATCATGTTCATCATACAATAAATCCTCCTGCTTTTCTAAAAGCCTATCCTTTTCATTCAATGCATCAATCAATTCATTGATTTTATCTATCTTAGATCTATCTAAGCCCTTGAACAAGCATGAATAATCTATGTCATCATCACTAGACTCACTATCACTAGAAGAAGCATAAGTGGAGTCTTGAGTACTCACCTTCTTCTCCCTTGCCATAAGACATGTGAGACGCTCGTTTGGGAAGAGAGCCGATTTGTTGAAGGCAGTGGCGGCGAGTCCTTCGTTGTCGGAGTCGGAGGAGGAGCAATCCGAGTCCCACTCCTTTCCTAGATGCGCCTCGCCCTTTGCCTTCTTGTATTGCTTCTTCTTTTCTCTTTTGTTCCCCTTTTCCTGGTCACTTTCATTATCGGGACAGTTAGCGATAAAATGACCAAGCTTACCGCATTTGAAGCATGAGCGCTTCCCCTTGGTCTTAGTCTTGCTCGGCTGTCCATTGCGACCCTTTAGCACCGTCTTGAATCTCTTGATAATGAGGGCCATTTCTTCATCGTTGAGTCCAGCCGCCTCAATTTGTGCCACCTTGCTAGGTAGCGCCTCCTTGCTTCGTGTTGCCTTGAGAGTGAGAGGTTGCGGCTCGTTGATCGGACCATTCAAGGCGTCGTCCACATATCTCGCCTCCTTGATCATCATTCGCCCGCTAACAAATTTCCCAAGAACTTCTTCGGGCGACATCTTGGTGTACCTGGGATTTTCACGTATATTGTTCACCAAGTGAGGATCAAGAACGGTAAATGACCTTAGCATTAGGCGGACGACGTCGTGGTCCGTCCATCGTGTGCTCCCGTAGCTTCTTATCTTGTTGATAAGGGTCTTGAGCCGATTGTATGTTTGCGTTGGCTCCTCGCCCCTTATCATTGCGAACCGTCCAAGCTCGCCCTCCACCAACTCCATCTTGGTGAGTAAGGTGACGTCGTTCCCCTCATGAGAAATCTTGAGGGTGTCCCAGATTTGCTTGGCGTTATCCAAGCCGCTCACCTTATGGTATTCATTCTTGCACAAGGAAGCTAGAAGAACAGTAGTAGCTTGTGCATTCTTATGAATTTGTTCATTAATGAACATGGGACTATCCGAACTATCAAAATGCATTCCACTCTCTACAATCTCCCATATACTAGGATGGAGAGAGAATAGGTGACTACGCATTTTGTGGCTCCAAAATCCGTAGTCCTCTCCATCAAAGTGTGGGGGCTTGCCGAGTGGAATGGAGAGCAAATGAGAATGTGAACTTTGCGGAATACGAGAGTAATCAAAAGAAAAGTTTGAATTAACCGGTTTTCTTCTCTCGTAGTCGTTGTGGTCCTCGTCCTTTTGGGAAGAAGTAGACTCGTCGCTGTCGTAGTAGACGATCTCCTTGATGCGCCTGGTCTTCTTCTTCTTCCCTTCCTTCCGTCTTTGGCCCGAGCCGGAGTCGGTAGGCTTATCGTCCTTCGGCTCGTTGACGAAGGATTCCTTCTCTTTGTCGTTGATCACTATACCCTTCCCCTTAGGATCCATCTCTTCGGGCGGTTAGTCCCTTTGTGAAGAGAACGGCTCTGATACCAATTGAGAGCACCTAGAGGGGGGGGTGAATAGGTGATCCTGTAAAAACTTCAAACTTAAGCCACAAAAACTTGTTAAGTGTTAGCACGATTATTGCCAAGTGGCTAAGGTGAAGTCTCAACAAAACACAGTACCACAAGAGAATCAAGCACAGAGTGACACAGTGGTTTTATCCCGTGGTTCGGCCAAGACCAACGCTTGCCTACTCCACGTTGTGGCGTCCCAACGGACGAGGGTTGCAATCAACCCCTCTCAAGCGGTCCAAAGACCCACTTGAATACCACGGTGTTTTATTTTCCTTTCACTATCCCGTTTGCAAGGAATCTCCACAAATTGGAGTCTCTTGCCCTTACAAGTATATGATCACAAATGAAACACAGAGTAAGGGAGGGAAGCAACACACACAAATCCACAGCAAAAGCGCACACACACGGCCAAGAATCGAGCTCACAAGACTATCTCAGAGTTCTCACTTAGAACAGAGCTCGAATCACTTAGAAACACAAACGAATGTGCAGAGACTTAGTGTGGATGATCAAGAATGCTCAAAGGTTGCTTGTATCTCTCCTCCATGCGCCTAGGGGCTCCTTTTATAGCCCCAAGGCAGCTAGGAGCCGTTGAGAGCAAATCCGGAAGGCCATCCTTGCCTTCTGTCGTCGGGGGCACCGGACAGTCCGGTGCACACCGGACACTGTCCGGTGCCCGATTTGTTTCCTTAAACGGCGAAGACGACCGTTGCAGACCGTTGGCAGATCTGGCGCTGTTGGCGCACCGGACATGTCCGGTGCACACCGGACAGTCCGGTGCCGTCTTCCGACCGTTGGCTCGGCCACGTGTCCCGCGCGAATTGCGCGGCCGACCGTTGGCCCTGGCCGACCGTTGGCTCACCGGACAGTCCGGTGCACACCGGACAGTCCGGTGAATTTTAGCCATACACCGCCGGCCAATTTCCCGAGAGCGGCAAGTTCGAGTCGTGCCAGCCTGGCGCACCGGACACTGTCCGGTGCACACCGGACAGTCCGGTGCTCCAGACCGAGCTGGGTCTTGGCAGCACACAGCCAAGTCCCTTCTCCTTTTCTCTATTCTTCTTCTTTCTGTTTCTAACACTTAGACAAATATATTAGTACTTAAAACCAATGTACTAAGGCTTAGAAACATACCTTTACTTGTGATTTACACTTTGTTCATCCTTGTACATAAATTCCCAATTAAGCACATGTGTTGGCACTCAATCACCAAAATACATAGAAATGGCCCAAGGGCACATTTCCCTTTCACTAAGTGCAACATTTTAACCTATATTTCATGAGAAAACAAAGCTTCTAGATGATAATAAATATTATTATGGGACTAATGCAACTAGAATGGATCTAAACGGAGTTACGGTTATTGAATTATGAATTTCTGGAGTTATTGAGTACATGATATAGATTAACTCCGATGAATAATTTTAATTCATGTTTCATTGCTAAACAGAGGTACTAAGTGGTAGACAATATTAAAACAAAATTATTGCAACTGGAATGAATCAATTTGGAGCTAAAATGAATTAAATATGAATTCTACAAGTTTCTGGATTTATTTTTGAATTAAGAATCATTTTCTATATTTAATTATCTATTTCCTTAGTTCTCTGGACCGAGCGCTAATTACAGAGAACTCCGGGGGCAAATCCAGAAGTTCTCCCCAGACTCATATTCACCCCGCGTGGATGGCGGGTTGATTCGTATTTTTCTCGAGGGCTCTTAAGTAAAATGTCCAGGCCGAAGGGGTATGGGTGATTCTGAGCCGCCCGATCGTCATCCAATGGCCAGCGCGACTCTTCCCCAACCAAGACCCGCGCACGGCGGCGCCGCCCTTCACGCACGGCGGAGCCCACGCCGGGGTTCACCAATTTCGCGCCCCAATGCTCCCCGCACTCATTCCGGCCACGATTCACGACAAGGAAAGTGACTTAAACATGGTGGGACTACATACCGCAGCTGGGAGACGATGGAGGGGGTCGACCACGGGCAGCAGCGGACACCGAGCTCCAGCGTGGATTTCCGGTGCCGCCCCAAATCCTTCTTCCAATCCGATTCTTCGGCCACCACCGCAGAGACCCGCTAAAGCTTCTCCGATCGATACCGAGTTCAACCACAGCGACGGAACGATTCCGCCACCCTCTCTCTCTGTTTTCTCTCCTCTCGGCAATGGCGGCACGGCTGCGTGGCTACCAGTTGTTGCTCCCGTGTGGGACACGCAGGAGCCTCGTCAACGCGCACCGGTGACTCGCCTCTGCCATCCACAAGGACCGGAGCGGCGGTGCAGGCGCGAGACTACAGCAACGACGGCGGCGTAAATCTCACGGTTCTACGGCGATGGTGATTGGGTTATGAGGAATAGAGGAGAACCGGTCTAGGCCTACGGATTTATAGCCCCGGGGAGTCGGTCCATGGCGCCCGCAACTACCCCCGTGATCGGCGCAGGCACTCCGAGCTCCGCGGATTCGAGCGCGCGGGGGTATGTCGCGAGGAAATCGGTGTCCGTTGTAAGGATCCGAGGAAGAAGGAAGCGACCGCCTAACCACTGGGGTCCAAATGGCAGAGGAAGGTGCACAACACGCGCACACCCGTGACTGACAGCAGGGCCCACATGTCGGCGTGACAGCGCGCGCAGGGAATGGGGGCTTGGGCCGCGCGGATGACTGTGGAACCAAGTGGACTGGCGCGAGTGGGATGGGCCAAAATGGAGTTGAGCCAGCCCGGTTTCCCCTATTTTAGCCTTTTCTTTTCTTATTTTCCCTTTTCCAAATTTCAATTTGAATTTGAACTTAAATTCAAACTGTTGTAGCTCATCATTATAATTTGTAATATTTAGAGATACTAATTCTGGAGGTATTTATTTACATATATTATTTATTTATGCCTATCCTTTATCTCTTTCTCTTCTCCATATTTCTAGAATTCCCTTTAGGATTTTAAATTCTAATTTAGGTGTTATCATATTTATTTCTACATTATTGTCACATTGTAAAAAAAATATGCACACACAATGAAACCTCAGCATGATGCACAATTTAATGATTTTTTTTAATCATTTGTTTATTTTATGAGGTGTTCACATGCGATAACAAATAGAGATACATACACATATATAAAGGAGAGCAAATTCTACTTTTATTCCTCCTTATAATTTGGGTATTACAAATCCTACCCCCCTTAACAAGAATCTCGTCCTCGAGATTTGTAAGAAAAGGGATTATACCAAGATTGGTTTGTAATTGAGATTGTAGTTTCTAATTGATTCAACAATTAAGAGTCTCTCTCTCTTTTTTTTAATACTATTTAGCAAGTAATTAGAAATGCATGGGTATCTTTTATGTTTAGACACATAGTTAGGTAAGAAGAGAGATGGTCAGAGTGAGGTTAGCTGATGGTAAGAAGAACTTGGTAAGGGAAGACTCCATCCAAGGTGGTAAATCTTGAAAAATCTCGAGATCTGATTTGACTCCTATTCTTCCATGTCGAGGTTGATCTCCTCCTTGCTCTTTAGTGTCTCCATCCGGGTTTGAGACAAGAGGCTAAGATAGATCTGTTATGTAGGTCAAGTTGTTGGGTATGGCCGAGTTGATCTAGGTCACCAATTTAGGCTTAAGTGTATGGACTTATCCCTTGTACCATCATTAAGTAACCCTCACCAGATTAGATAGTATCTAGATTAGATTAGATATGACTAGATAAGAATAGATAAGATTTAAGTAATTTGGATTAGGTCATTGTTGTTACTCTAGGATGAGATAAGCAAAGTGGTTAGGATAAGATAGAATCTTTTTAAGGTAAGATGGATCCATTAAGATAAGAGAATCTTTTAAGATAAGATGGAGCTATTAGGCTAGATATATTTTAATTAGGATAATCTAGGTTGTTTAGTTATCTTATGAATTTTATTTATTTACATTTATGCATATATGTATATGTAGATGTAATTGTGGACATTACTCCACAACTCATCACACTCAATCAAAGATCCAAATCAGACAAGTATCATAAGAACAAACATTGCAGCACATAGATACCTATAAAAAAATAGTTTTGTTTTTGTTCCTATGAGTAGGTCTCCTATTCCTAAAGGTCACTTTAGGCACATGACTTCAAAGTGTGAAATCCACATTTGTCTTTAGACTGAAAAGGTAAGAATAATCAGAGTAAGCGGAAATAGATGAGAAGCAAAGGTAAGTAAGTATTGGTTGTCCAGTTCTATCTAGGTTTCGTCCTACAGTCAACATTCCTCTGATACCACTTCTGTCACACCCGGATTTTAGGGGTCCAAAACCCGGGCGCGAACATAAACACCAGGTGTGCTGGGACCAAGTCTCACACATATGATGCATAGTGGCACAAGATCGAATGTCACATCTTTACTATATAACAGGAGTTCTGTACAAAAATAATTAAATAATTACATCATATGAGGAAACGATCCAGCAACCCAAAGTTGACTGGGAGACGACGGCCTAGACCTCTCACGAACACATCACAGCATCCTCCATGCGCCTCATCCTGTGGTACCTGTTCTTGACCTGTGGGGGGGTGTGAGACAGCAAGAGTGAGCTCACATACGTTCATCGCTCAACAAGTTGTGGGGAATAATGTGCATGAACTCGCCAAAGGTGGGAGCTCACGTGAAGTGTAAGGCTTACCAAAGAGGATGGTTGAAGCTGAGCATTGCTTTTAATGTTGGTCAAAATTTTATTAGCAATTACTAAGTATAAGTAAATACCAACCCAATTAAGTAATAGGACAAAAGTAACAACATCACCTGCGATGCAATGCATATGACAAATTGAATTTAGTTCCATAAATTAATCATCAGAGAGTCCTGAGCTGCTCATGACCGTGAGCTCGGCTAGTATACCAGTTTTACACTCTGCAGAGGTGGTACCCTTTACCCACAAGTCATGTTACCCATCTGCCAAGGGATTGCGACTTCCCATACACCTCTACCGAGGAGGCGAGGCAGGGTAACACTACGAGGCCTTTACAAAGTTCCACTAGCTTCAGAAAACCCGCTACAGTTTATAGGAAGCTCCAATGCAGGAATCCCTTGCAGGACCGCCATCGCAGCAAAATCCTCCCGAGGGCCTCCCTACACTGACCACTCCCCTACTGCCCTTGCCCCTTTCGGGTAAGGTAGTCCTCCACTAGCTTTCCTAATTAATCAGCCAAGGGCGTCCATAAACCCTTGTGGTGGCACGTGGTTCTCAAGTTAAGCTCTATGTTCCAATTAACATTAATGATCATGACATGAACATAAATAGAATAACAAAAAGAATTGGAACATAGATATAATAAATGATTATCGCAAAACCATGTAAAGCAATAGCAAACTACCCAAGTGATTCCGGGGTAAACAAGGTAATGAGGTAAACAATCTAGGGTGACCTATCGGGTCCCATCAAAATTAACCTATGCATGAATAAGTGATATTAAAGAACATTATTGGGTAAAAAGTGGTCAAGGGCACAACTTGCCTGAGACTTGAGATTCCAGGTGCCAGGATGGTGTTCAGGAGACACGTGTCCTCACTGCTAAACGTAGCAATACAGACAAATATAGTATAGGCAAAATTAACATTACACCAAGCATAAGAATAACTGATTAATAATAATCTACGCGTCGCTACGAGATCGTGGGATCGAGAACCGCTAAATTCGGGGCTACGGTTATGAAGTTATGGTTTTCTGAAGATCCACGTGGTTAAAATATAGAATAGACTAAGTGCAACATTTTAACCTATATTTCATGAGAAAACAAAGCTTCTAGATGATAATAAATATTATTATGGGACTAATGCAACTAGAATGGATCTAAACGGAGTTACGGTTATTGAATTATGAATTTCTGGAGTTATTGAGTACATGATATAGATTAACTCCGATGAATAATTTTAATTCATGTTTCATTGCTAAACAGAGGTACTAAGTGGTAGACAATATTAAAACAAAATTATTGCAACTGTAATGAATCAATTTGGAGCTAAAATGAATTAAATATGAATTCTACAAGTTTCTGGATTTATTTTTGAATTAAGAATCATTTTCTATGTTTAATTATCTATTTCCTTAGTTCTCTGGACCGAGCGCTAATTACAGAGAACTCCGGGGGCAAATCCAGAAGTTCTCCCCAGACTCATATTCACCCCGCGTGGATGGCGGGTTGATTCGTATTTTTCTCGAGGGCTCTTAAGTAAAATGTCCAGGCCGAAGGGGTATGGGTGATTCTGAGCCGCCCGATCGTCATCCAATGGCCAGCGCGACTCTTCCCCAACCAAGACCCGCGCACGGTGGCGCCGCCCTTCACGCACGGCGGAGCCCACGCCGGGGTTCATCAATTTCGCGCCCCAATGCTCCCCGCACTCATTCCGGCCACGATTCACGACAAGGAAAGTGACTTAAACATGGTGGGACTACATACCGCAGCTGGGAGACGATGGAGGGGGTCGACCACGGGCAGCAGCGGACACCGAGCTCCAGCGTGGATTTCCGGTGCCGCCCCAAATCCTTCTTCCAATCCGATTCTTCGGCCACCACCGCAGAGACCCGCTAAAGCTTCTCCGATCGATACCGAGTTCAACCACAGCGACGGAACGATTCCGCCACCCTCTCTCTCTGTTTTCTCTCCTCTCGGCAATGGCGGCACGGCTGCGTGGCTACCAGTTGTTGCTCCCGTGTGGGACACGCAGGAGCCTCGTCAACGCGCACCGGTGACTCGCCTCTGCCATCCACAAGGACCGGAGCGGCGGTGCAGGCGCGAGACTACAGCAACGACGGCGGCGTAAATCTCACGGTTCTACGGCGATGGTGATTGGGTTACGAGGAATAGAGGAGAACCGGTCTAGGCCTACGGATTTATAGCCCCGGGGAGTCGGTCCATGGCGCCCGCAACTACCCCCGTGATCGGCGCAGGCACTCCGAGCTCCGCGGATTCGAGCGCGCGGGGGTATGGCGCAAGGAAATCGGTGTCCGTTGTAAGGATCCGAGGAAGAAGGAAGCGACCGCCTGACCACTGGGGTCCAAATGGCAGAGGAAGGTGCACAACACGCGCACACCCGTGACTGACAGCAGGGCCCACATGTCGGCGTGACAGCGCGCGCAGGGAATGGGGTCTTGGGCCGCGCGGATGACTGTGGAACCAAGTGGGCTGGCGCGAGTGGGATGGGCCGAAATGGAGTTGAGCCAGCCCGGTTTCCCCTATTTTAGCTTTTTCTTTTCTTATTTTCCCTTTTCCAAATTTCAATTTGAATTTGAACTTAAATTCAAACTGTTGTGGCTCATCATTATAATTTGTAATATTTAGAGATACTAATTCTGGAGGTATTTATTTACATATATTATTTATTTATGTCTATCCTTTATCTCTTTCTCTTCTCCATATTTCTAGAATTCCCTTTAGGATTTTAAATTCTAATTTAGGTGTTATCATATTTATTTCTACATTATTGTCACATTGTAAAAAAAATATATGCACACACAATGAAACCTCAGCATGATGCACAATTTAATGATTTTTTTTAATCATTTGTTTATTTTATGAGGTGTTCACATGCGATGACAAATAGAGATACATACACATATATAAAGGAGAGCAAATTCTACTTTTATTCCTCCTTATAATTTGGGTATTACAGTTTGCTAACAAATCTCGCAAGAAATCAGTAACCCAAACTAACTTTGTTCACGCGCGGACCGTCTGATATCCATTTTGATGCTCAACACATGCCCACTGCCTTTTGGTGGAGGTTGATGAACCAAAATCATTTTACTACTGACAACCTTTGCGAAACAATAGATCCCACAAGTTATTTTGTTCCCGAACTAAGAACTAAGCCTGATGCAAGTCATCAACTTTTCAATCTAACAAGGTGATTATTCAATAGAGTTCTAATGCATAAAGATTGTTTAGGATTGTATCTTTCTCGACCATGACTACTTGATCAATGGATCAATAAGTACAAAATTGTGGTGCCCTTGGCTAAAATAAGCAAAGGGATGATTTATGTAATACGAGTTCATCGTTGCAATACCCTATGTTTGAACAAGAAAATATATCGGCGATGAATAGGCCGGTGAAAAGTCCCATGGCATCACTGGATGAACATGCGACACTTGTTGCATCACCTTTTAGGCCATTTTATTCGATAGTGTTGCCTTTGCGGGTGGCCATAGTTTCTTTGTTGGCTGACAGCAATGGACAACCTTTTAAAAAGCAGAGACGCCTTTAACCAGTTGACCAAATGTTTTAGATGAGTTTTACTTCGATGTACCTGTTTCTAATTGTCAATGCTTGAAGGTGCGTGGATGTTGTGGCCTTTGGTTGCTGCCGAATCATCCAACCAAATGAGCCGGACTGTCCACGTGGGTTTTGGACCGTCCGTGAGCAGGTGTCGCCCTATCTGTGTTGCGCGGGACAAGAAGCTTTAATCAGTTGGCCGATCGCGCTTGGTCCCCGGTGCCTCTGGTCTTGTTAGTCCTTTTGTCTAGAGCCTTGTGATGTTTTTGACATGCAAGGATCACCAATGATAATATTTTTTTTGTCTTTGTCTTTATTGGCTATATCCGGCCGAAACAAGACATTTTCATCCGTCAGCTCAATTACATTGACAGGAAATGGCTGCTTGTCAATTTGCATCTCCTAGAAACTCAACCGACCCTCATTTATGGTAAATTGTATCGGAAAGTTGCCTAGAGGGGAAACTAAAATTTACAAACTTTAAGCACAAATACAAGCCGGGGCTAGCGTTAGAAATAAATTCGAGTCCGAAAGAGAGGGTGAAAACAAATCACAAGCAAATGAAGCGGATGACACGGTGATTTGTTTTACCGAGGTTCGGTTCCAAAGAACCTAGTCCCCATTGAGGTGGTCACAAAGACCGGGTCTCTTTCAACCCTTTCCCTCTCTCAAACGGTCACTTAGACCGAGTGAGCTTCCTTCCTTGATTTCCCGGGTCACTTAGACCCCGCAAGAACCACCACACAATTGGTGTCTCTTGCTTCGCTTACAAGGCTTTGAGAGTAAGAATGAGAGAAAGAAGAAAGCCAACCAAGCAACAAGAGCAACAAAAGAACACAAGTCGATCTTCTCACAAGTCCTAAAAACTAGAGTTGAATTGCGGACTTTGATTTGATCGGAGGCTTTGATTTGTGTCTTGGAGTGTTGTGCATTGCTCTTGTATAGAATGAGGAGTAGTGAATGCTTGGATGCCTTGAATGGTGGTGGTTGGGGGTATTTATAGCCCCAACCACGAAAACAGCCGTTGGGGAGGGCTGCTGTTGATGGGTGCACCGGACAGTCCGGTGCGCGAGCCACGTCACCCAACCGTTAGAGTTCTGACGGTTTCGACCGTTGGAGCTCTGACAGCTTGGGGCACCAGGCAGTCCGGTGCCGCACCGGACAGGCACTGTTCACTGTCCGGTGCGCCTTCTAGCGCTGCTCTGACTCTGCGCGAACTGTCCGCGCACTGTTCACGTTGCAGGCGACCGTTGGAGTTGACCATTGCGCTTGGGAGTCGTTGCTCCGCTGGCACACCGGACAGTCCGGTGACCCACCGGACATTCCGGTGAATTATAGCGGAGTGCGCCTGGAGAAACCCGAAGGTGAAGAGTTTGAGGTCGATCCACCCTGGTGCACCGGACACTGTCCGGTGGCACACAGGACGGTCCGATGCGCCAGACCAGGGTTTACTTTGGTTTCTTTTGCTCCTTTCTTTTGAACCCTAACTTAGATCTTTTTATTGGTTTGTGCTGAACCTTTGGCACCTGTAGAACATATAATCTCGAGCAAACTAGTTAGTCCAATTATTTGTGTTGGGCATTTCAACCACCAAAATCATTTAGGAAAAGGTTTGACCCTATTTCCCTTTCAATCTCCCCCTTTTTGGTGATTGATGCCAACACAAACCAAAGCAAATATATAAGTGCAGAATTGAACTAGTTTGCATAGGGTAAGTGCAAAGGTTGCTTGGAATTAAACCAATTTATACTTTCATTAGATATGCATGGATTGCTTTCTTTCTTTTAACATTTTGGACCACGCTTGCACCACTTGTTTTTGCAAATTCTTTTGGAAAATCTTTTCAAAGTCCTTTTGTAAATAGTCAAAGGTATATGAATAAGATTGCAAGAAGCATTTTCAAGATTTGAAATTTTCTCCCCCTGTTTCAAATGCTTTTCCTTTGACTTAAACAAAACTCCCCCTAGATGAAATTCTCCTCTTAGTGTTCAAGAGGGTTTTACCAATTTGAAGGAAGATCAAATATTTTAGATATCAATTTGAAATATACTAACCAATTTAAAAATCCTTCTTTAAATATTTCATCATAAGATACCAATCTAAAACTTCATTTTAAACTTTGAAATTGGTGGTGGTGCGGTCCTTTGGCTTTGGGCTAATACTCTCTCCCCCTTTGGCATTAATCGCCAAAAATAGAGTCTTTGAGCCCTTTTTACTTTTCTCCCCATTGGTATAAGTAATAAGAGTGAAGATTATACCAAAGTAGAGAGCGATGCGGAGTGACGGCGAAGGGTAAATAATACAGATAGAGTGGAGTGGAAGCCTTGTCTTCGTCGAAGACTCCATTTCCCTTTCAATCTATGACTTAGCGTAGGAATGGACTTGAAAACATATTAGTCATAGACATAAAAGAGATATGATCAAAGGTATATAAATGAGCTATGTGTGCAAAATATCAATCAAAGTTCCGAGAATCAAGAATGTTTAGCTCATTCCTAAGTTTGGTAAAGGTTTTCTCATCTAATGGTTTGGTAAAGATATCGGCTAGTTGTTCTTTGGTGCTAACATAAGCAATCTCGATATCCCCCCTTTGTTGGTGATCCCTCAAAAAGTGATACCGAATGACTATGTGCTTAGTGCGGTTGTGTTCAACGGGATTATCCGCCATGCGGATTGCACTCTCATTATCACATAGGAGAGGGACTTTGGTCAATTTGTAGCCATAGTCCCTAAGGGTTTGTCTCATTCAAAGCAATTGCGCGCAACAATGGCCTGCGGCAATATACTTGGCTTCGGTAGTAGAAAGGGCTACTGAATTTTGTTTCTTTGAAGCCCAAGACATCAGGGATCTTCCCAAGAACTGACAAGTCCCTGACGTGCTCTTTCTATCAATTTTACACCCTGGCCAATCAGCATCTGAGTAGCCTATTAAATCAAAAGTGGATCCCTTGGGGTACAAAAGACCAAACTTAGGTGTATGAACTAAATATCTCAAGATTCTTTTCACGGCCCTAAGGTGAACTTCCTTAGGATCGGCTTGGAATCTTGCACACATGCATACGGAAAGCATAATATCCGGTCGAGATGCACATAAGTAGAGTAAAGATCCTATCATCGACTGGTATACCTTTTGATCTACGGATTTACCTCCCATGTCGAGGTCAAGATGTCCATTGGTTCCCATGGGTGTCTTGATGGGCTTGGCATCCTTCATTCCAAACTTGGTAAGTATATCTTGAATGTACTTGGTTTGGCTAATGAAGGTGCCCTCTTAGAGTTGCTTCACTTGAAATCCTAGGAAATACTTCAACTCCCCCATCATAGACATCTCGAATTGTTGGATCATTATCCTACTAAACTCTTCTCAAGTAGATTTGTTAGTAGACCCAAATATGATATCATCAACATAAATTTGGCATACATACAAATCATTTGCAAGGTTTTAGTGAAAAGTGTAGGATCGGCTTTTCCGACTTTGAAGCCATTAGTGATAAGGAAATCTCTTAGGCATTCATACCATGCTCTTGGGGCTTGCTTGAGCCCATAAAGTGCCTTTGAGAGTTTGTAAACATGATTAGGGTACTCACTATCTTCAAAGCCAGGAGGTTGCTCAATATAGACCTCTTCCTTGATTGGTCATTGAGGAAGGCACTCTTCACGTCCATTTGATAAAGCTTGAAGCCATGGTAAGTAGCATAGGCAAGTAATGTACGAATTGACTCAAGCCTAGCTACGGGTGCATAGGTTTCATCGAAATCCAAACCTTTGGCTTGCGAATATCCCTTGGCCACAAGTCGGGCTTTGTTCCTTGTCACCACACCATGCTAATCTTGCTTGTTGCGGAATACCCACTTGGTTCCTACAACATTTTGGTTAGGACGTGGAACAAGATGCCATACCTCATTCCTCATGAAGTTGTTGAGCTCCTCTTGCATTGCCAACACTCAATCCGAATCTCTTAATGCATCTTCCACCCTGTATGGCTCAGTAGAAGACACAAAAGAGTAATGTTCACAGAAATGAGCGACTCGAGATCGAGTGGTTACCCCCTTATGAATATCGCCGAGGATGGAGTTCACGGGGTGATCTCGTTGAATCGCTCGGTGGACTCTTGGGTGTGGCGGTCTTTGACCCTGTTCTTTTTTATCATCTTCCTTGTATTGATCATTATCATCTCCCCCTTGATCATTGTCCACCTTTTGAGGTGGCTCATCCTCTTGACCTTCATTTTCATCATCTTGAGCTTGATCCTCATCTTAGGTTAGTGGAGATGCTTGATTGGAAGATGATGGTTGATCTTGTGCTTGTGGAGGCTCTTCGGATTCCTTAGGACATACATCCCCAATGGACATGTTCCTTAGAGCGACGCATGGAGCCTCTTCATCATCTAGCTCATCAAGATCAACTTGCTCGGTGAGGAGTTCATATGATGTCTTCTTGAGGATTCGGTGAAGGTAGAGACGGTTGATGGAGTAGCAAGCAGTGTTGATTGCTTCCGCCCAAAATCGGTCCAGAGTCTTGTACTCATCAAGCATGGTCCATGCCATGTCAAGTAGAGTTCTATTCTTCCTTTCCACTACACCATTTTGTTGTGGTGCGTAGGGAGAAGAGAACTCATGCTTGATGCCTTCGTCCTCAAGAAATCCTTCAATTTGAGAGTTCTTGAACTCCGTCCCATTATCGCTTCTTATCTTCTTGATCCTTAATCCAAACTCGTTTTGAGCCCGTCTCAAGAATCCTTTTAAAGTCACTTGGGGTTGAGATTTTTCCTGTAAAAAGAATACCCAAGTGAAGCGAGAATAATCATCCACTATTACAAGACAATACTTACTCCCGCCGATGCTTATGTAAGCTATCGGGGCGAATAGATCCATGTGGAGTAGCTCAAGCGGTCTGTCGGTCGTCATGATGTTCTTGTGTGGATGATGGGTACCAACTTGCTTTCCTGCTTGACATGCGCTACAAACCCTGTCTTTCTCAAAATGAACATTTGTTAGTCCCAAAATGTGTTCTCCCTTTAGAAGCTTGTGAAGATTCTTCATCCCAACATGGGCTAGTCGGCGATGCCAGATCCATCCCATATTAGTCTTAGCAATTAAGCAAGTATTGAGTTCAGCTCTATTAAAATCAACTAAGTATAGCTGACCCTCTAATACTCCCTTAAATGCTACTGAATCATCACTTCTTCTAAAGACAGTAACACCTATATCCGTAAAAAGACAGTTGTAACCCATTTTGCATAATTGAGAAACAGAAAGCAAATTGTAATCTAAAGAATCTACAAGAAAAACATTGGAAATAGAATGGTCAGGTGATATAGCAATTTTACCAAGTCCTTTGACCAAACCTTGATTTCCATCCCCGAATGTGATAGCTCTTTGGCGATCTTCATTTTTCTCGTAGGAGGAGAACATCCTTTTCTCCCGGTCATGTGGTTTATGCATCCGCTATCAATGATCCAACTTGAGGCCCCGGATGCATAAACTTACAAAACAAGTTTAGGCCTTGTTCTTAGGTACCCAAACGGTCTTGGGTCCTTTCACATTAGAAACAAGCACCTTGGGTACCCAAACACAAGTCTTTGAGCCCTTGTGTTTGGCCCCAACATATTTGACAACTACTTTGCCTGATTTGTTAGTTAGCACATAAGAAGCATCAAAAGTCTTAAATGAAACATTAGGCTCATTTGATACAACATGAGATTTCTTTTTAGGCATTTTACCATGGGTGGAATTCCTAGAACTAGATGTCTCATTCTTATACATAAAAGCATGATGAGAACCAGAATGAGACTTTCTAGAATGAATTCTCCTAATTTTATGCTCAGGATAACCAGCAGGATATAAAATGTAACCCTCGTTATCCTATGCCATGGGAGCCTTGCCCTTTACAAAATTGGACAATTTCTTGGGGGCATTAAGCTTGACATTGTATCCCTGTTGGAAGCCAATGTCATCCTTAATGCCAGGGCGTCTCCCATTATAAAGCATGCTACGAGCAAATTTAAACTTTTCATTTTCTAATTCATGCTCGGCAATTTTAGCATCTAGTTTAGCTATATGATCATTTTGTTGTTTAATCATAGCAATGTGATCATGGATAGCATCAACATTAATGTCTCTACATCTAGAACAAATAGTAACATGATCAACACTAGATGTAGAGGGTTTGCAAGCATTTAATTCATCAATATTAGCATGTAACATTGCATTTTCATTTCTAAGATTGGAAATAGAAACATTGCAAACATTTAAATCTTTAGCCTTAGAAATTAATTTATTATTCTCAATCTTAAGGCAAGAGAGTGATTCATTCAACTTATCAATCTTAGTAATCAAACTAGCATTGTCATGTTTAAGGTTGACAAGAGAATCATCACGAACATTTAATTTCTCAACCTTAGCAATTAATTTGGCATTTTCAGTTCTAAGGTTAGAGATGGTGTCATGGCAAATGCTAAGCTCACTAATTAATTTTTCACATTTCTCTACTTCCTAAGCATATGCATTTTTTACTTTAACATGCCTTTTGTTTTCCTTAATAAGGAATTCCTCTTGGCTATCCAAGAGTTCATCCTTCTCATGAATAGCACCTATCAATTCATTTATTTTTTCCTTTTGTTGCATGTTTAGGTTGGCAAAAAGAGCAAGCAAATTATCTTCATTATCACTAGAGCTATTCTCATCACTAGATGTTGCATATTTAGTGGAGGCTCTAGATTTTACCTTCTTCTTTTTGCCGTCCTTTGCCATGAGGCACTTGTGGCCAACGTTGGGGAAGAGGAGGCCTTTGGTAACAGCGATGTTGACGGCGTCCTCATTGGAGGAGGAGTCGGTGGAGCTCTCATCGGAGTCCCATTCCCGACACACGTGGGCATCGCCGCCCTTCTTCTTGTAGTATCTCTTCTTTTCCTTCCTCTTTTCCTTCTTGTCGTCGCCCCTGTCACTGTCACTAGAAATAGGATATTTTGCTATAAAGTGACCGAGCTTACCACACTTGTAGCATACTTTCTTGGAGCGGGGCTTGTAATCTTTCCCCCTCCTTTGCTTGAGGATTTGGCGGAAGCTCTTGATGATGAGCTCCATTTCCTCGTTGTTGTGCTTGGGGGCGTCGATGGGGAGCCTACTTGATGTAGACTCTTCTTTCTTTTCTTCCGTCGCTTTGAATGCGACGGGTTGCACCTCGGGTGTGGAGGTGCCGCCTTGCTCAACGATTTGTTTGGAGCCTTTGATCATTAACTCAAAGCTCACAAACTTTCCTATAACCTCCTCGGGAGACATTAGCTTATATCTAGGATCACCACGAATTAATTGAACTTGTGTAGGATTACGAAAAACAAGTGATCTTAGAATAACCTTGACCATTTCATGGTCATCCCATTTGGTGCTCCCGAGGTTGCGCACTTGGTTGACCAAGGTCTTGAGTCGGTTGTACATGCCTTGTGGCTCCTCTCCTTGGTTGAGGATGAATCGACCGAGCTCCCCCTCGATCATCTCCCGCTTGGTGATCTTGGTCACCTCATTCCATTCATGTGCGGTATTTAGTACGTCCCAAATCTCTTTGACACTCTTAAGCCCTTGCACTTTATTATACTCCTCTCGACATAGAGAGGCGAGGAGTATAGTAGTGGCTTGGGAGTCAAAGTGCCGGATTTGGGCAACCTCGTCCGAGTCGTAGCCTTCATCCCCCACGGATGGTACCTGCGCTCCAAACTCAACAATGTCCCAAATGCTAGCGTGGAGTGAGGTTAGATGATGCCTCATTTTATCACTCCACATACAATAATTCTCACCGTCAAAAACCGGTGGTTTGCCTAATGGGACGGAAAGTAAAGGAGTATGTTTGGAATTGCGAGGATAGCGTAAGGGGATCTTACTAAACTTCTTGCGCTCATGGCATTTAGAAGTGATGGACAGAGTGTCAGAGCCGGAGGTGGATGGCGATGAGGAATCGGTCTCGTAGTAGACCACCTTCTTCATCTTCTTTTTCTTGTAGCCACTCCAATGCGACTTGGTATGTGAAGGGGCTCCCTTCATTTTGTTGCCGGACTCCCCCGATGGAGCCTTCCCGTGGCTTGTAGACTTGTCACCGCCGGTCACGATCTCCTTCTTGGCGTGTTCTCCCGACATCACTTCGAGTGGTTAAACTCTAATGAAGTGCCAGGCTCTGATACCAATTGAAAGTCGCCTAGAGGGGTGGTGAATAGGCGGAAACTGAAATTTACAAACTTTAAGCACAACTACAAGTCGGGGTTAGCGTTAGAAATAAATTCGAGTCCGAAAGAGAGGGTGAAAACAAATCACAACTAAATGAAGCGGATGACACAGTGATTTGTTTTATCGAGGTTCGGTTCTAAAGAACCTAGTCCCCGTTGAGGTGGTCACAAAGACTGGGTCTCTTTCAACCCTTTCCCTCTCTCAAACGGTCACTTAGACCGAGTGAGCTTCCTTCTTTGATTTCCCAGGCCACTTAGACCCCGCAAGGACCACCACACAATTGGTTTCTCTTGCTTCGCTTACAAGGCTTTGAGAGTAAGAATGAGAGAAAGAAGAAAGCCAACCAAGCAACAAGAGCAACAAAAGAACACAAGTCGATCTTCTCACAAGTCCTAAAACTAGAGTTGAATTGTGGACTTTGATTTGATCGGAGGCTTTGATTTGTGTCTTGGACTGTTGTGTATTGCTCTTGTATTGAATGAGGAGTAGTGAATGCTTGGATGCCTTGAATGGTGGTGGTTGGGGGGTATTTATAGCCCCAACCACCAAAACAGCCGTTGGGGAGAGCTGCTGTCGATGGGCGCACCGGACAGTCCGGTGCGCCACCGGACACTATCCAGTGCGCCAGCCACGTCACCCAATCGTTAGGGTTCTGACGGTTTCGACCGTTGGAGCTCTGACAGCTTGGGGCACCGGACAGTCCGGTGCCGCGCCGGACAGACACTGTTCACTGTCCGGTGCGCCTTCTGACGCTGATCTGACTCTGCAAGAACTGTCTGCGCACTGTTCACGTTACAGGCGACTGTTGGAGTCGACCGTTGCGCTTGGGAGCCGTTGCTCCTCTGGCACACCGGACAGTCCGGTGATCCACCAGACAGTCCGATGAATTATAGCGGAGTGCGCCTGGAGAAACCCGAAGGTGAAGAGTTTGAGGTCGATCCACCCTGGTGCACCGGACACTGTCCGGTGGCACACCGGACGGTCCGGTGCGCCAGACCAGGGTTTACTTCGGTTTCTTTTGCTCCTTTCTTTTGAACCCTAACTGAGATCTTTTTATTGATTTGTGCTGAACCTTTGGCACCTGTAGAACATATAATCTCGAGCAAACTAGTTAGTCCAATTATTTGTGTTGGGCATTTCAACCACCAAAATCATTTAGGAAAAGGTTTGACCCTATTTCCCTTTTAGTATCTACTAGTGGAAAACATTACAATCATTGGTGTCATAAGAAAAAGAATTTTGCCACTAACCATGAGCCCGTCTCTTTAGTTCATCTAAAGGAGGAATAGTATGAGTTACTTTAATGTTACCACTTTTTAATAGTTAACCAAATATTCTATCACACTTGGCAACATTAAAGCTAAATTTAACTTCTTGTCGGTTCTTTTGAACCAGTTGCAAAGAATAGCATGCCGAAGCTTTGGCCAACATTGATCAAACAAGTTTGGCGGTATATACATCCATGGATTCATTGTTTGAACTATCGTGCTCCACTAGATGCATATTATGGCCAGCTGATTTTGATGCCTCTTTATTTTGGCTTTCACAGGCCAACGCTCGTTGGTGCAGTTGTACTAATGAAAGATCTCAACCCATTAAAAGCCAGCCCTGCTAGCTGTTTGTCCACGACATGGATTTGGAATCATCGGTTTCTAGAGTCTCGGAACCTCTAGATATAGTCATTAACTGATTCTCCGTGTACATGTCGGACTAAAGGTAAATCAACTAATTCTAACTCATGGTCTCCTGAGAAAAAGTGTTCATGAAATTTCTGCTCTAATTCCCCAAAGAGATAATAGAGTTATGCGGTAGGGTTGTGTACCATGCGAATTGGTACCAGTAAACGACAACGAGAATAAACGGACACAGTAGAGTTCTCTATCAGCCAATTCTTTTAGATGTGCCAAGAAATGTCTTACGTGCTCATGCGTGCTTTACCTTCCTTCACCAAAAACTTAAAGAAATTTGGTATCCTGGTTCCTTGCGGATATGGCATGGCATCAAATTTGTGATTATAAGGTTTTTGATATTACTACCCTGTGTTTGACATGGTAACACCGAGTTTGTCTCTGGACAGCTCAGCTACCTCGTCCCTAATTTTTTTCCACCACGTCTAGTGACCAGCCATAAAGTTTGGCGGTGAAATCTCAGGTTGTCAGACATTATTTTGCTGGCTTTCCTCCCAGTGATGTTCAAAATGTGTGTTAGGTGTCCTATTAGTGCCACCCCTCCTACTCTATATCTCTTGGGCTCTTCGGTGGCCAAAGAATATTCGACACTATGCATATGAGGTATTATGGCATGGTTATAATATACCACTGGTGGGGTAGTGTAGTACTGATGTGATGGGTGCAAAAACTGTGCATACTATGCAGCTCCTTGTTCTATGTACGAGTATCTAGACGGTCTGACATAAGGGGTCAGATGGTCCGTGACCTGGCCGAATGGTCCGAGGTTATACCTGGACGGTCGGCCATATATGGCTTTGCCTGGGTGGTCTGCGCGCGAGCCAATGTTGAGTCGGATGGTCCGGTAAAATATGCCAGACGTTCCACGACGTAGCCGGGCGGTATCTGTTGACCAGAGCAGGTCGCATGCTATCCTGCAACGACTTTGATGGTACTATAAATGTATTCATCGGCATACCATACAATGGCTAGGTATAGGATGACCCATTTGCAGTCGATGTGTTAGGTGCGGGTGGCTCCGCATTAGTTTCATGCGAGGGAAAACTAGGGGTGGTAGTTTTTTCGTACGAACGTGCACATCCTTTAACATATTCATCTATATATTATTTTAAATGATCACCCTCTATTCTATGAAATCCTTAACGGATGTATCTGGAATACTTACAATAGGAGCCTGAGGTGAAAGTAGGAGAGATTCCATATCGATCATACCTTGACGGATGATCTTCTAGTGGTGATCCACCATGAAGCGTGATAGGTATTTTTTCCTTCGCCTTCTTGCGCCATTCGGCTTGTTGCAGCACCTCTTCCTCCTTGCGCCTCACGAGGTCATCGAAGGGTTGCTGGTCATCAGCCAGGAGTGCCTCCAGGGTTGGCTTGATGATGTTGGTGGTGGAGACATCGGTGTGATCTTTAGAACCGATCATATGGAGGTCGATTTTCGGTAGATATAAACACCCTTGTCCCTAGCGAAGTCACCAAAAAGTGTGTTGGCACTAATCTGGCACCAAACACTTGGAAGAACCAACTGACAATGCTCTCTACGGGAGCGCAGGCGATCCGTGGCCCTAGCCGGATGGTCTGTGACCTCGCTGCAGGAGCAACTTCTCCCTGTTCGCTTCTCGAACGGTCCATGCTCTGGGTTGTATGGTCCGCGCGTGTGCAGAAGGTATTTTTCTTTGCGAAGAACCTAAATCTCGCCTTCTAGGAGGGACCCTATCGGCGAGGAGAGATCCTAGAGTTGTCTTGAGGTCGGCAGGCCACCCAAGACGTCTCTAGATGACGTCGAGCTGAAGAGAGCTGAAGATATGAGGTAGAGAAACACTAAACTAAAGCTAAATTACTCCTACTCCTAAGGAATAGAAAGAACCATGCAAATATGATAAATATTATAAATATGTTTGATTTGATCGATTATGGGGCGTCAATCAGTCGTACCCCTTCGTTTATAAAAGCGGAGGAGGTCGGAACCTGTTACAAGTCAGTTCCCAAACAAATTCCGCAAAAAATCACGAGCCCTAACTGATTCTGTTCATGAACTGACCATCCGTGCCGCCGCCACCGTAGACCGTCCTATGCCCATTTTGGTGCTCAATAGGAACGCATGGTATATGCTTAGGAGTTAGTAGTGAGTATATTTTGGTGCTCAATAGGAACGCATTGTATATGCTTAGGAGTTAATAGTGAGTATATTTTACTAGTATTTTTTTTAAAAAAATCTATATACACATGCATATACATTTATTCCACTACAACTCGTGGTTTGGACCGGTGGTGGTCTCAAAAAAAATAGTTACTGTACTCGAATGTACATGCATGTTCACGTATATATAAATTAACTAGCCAGTTTCCTGCACTTTATTACGGTTTTTATATATAATATAAATAGGTATTGAGAGATTTATTTAAATACAATTATTGTTTATTTCTAAACACTAAGGTATGTGTGGTTTGGTGGTTATTTCTAAATTTCTGTAGTAGGGAGCGTGCGTTTGAGTTCTTTCTCAGCACTATTTTTTGCGCGGTGTGGTAGCTACGCGGGCGGAGTTGTGTGCTGGGCAGGCGCAGTAGCTGTGAGGGCGTTGCGCGGGCGCTAGACGTGGGGCCCACAAGGCACGGTGTCGAGGCGCGTGGGGCGGGAGAACCAGCGAAAGCGAGTAGGATGGACCCAAAGTGTCAACACAGAGGGTAAAGCTTTGATAGTATTCATGTTATCACCATTGACTTCACGTCGAGACATGCTAAAAGAAAATTTTAATGTGACCATATGTTATGTAGTTTTTAACTAGAGATGAATAATTTTATACATGTTTGAGTATTTATTAGCAACATATCTTATATATTATAAGAATAAGGGTCTTTATCTTAAGGATATGTTTGGTTAGGGTGTGGGTGTGGAAAAAAAAAGCTATTGTAGACTGCGAGATGTAGAAAAAGCTGCTATAGCCTATAAGTTGTTAAAAACTGTTAAAAGTTATTTCATATATATTTTCACAGTTTCATTCAAAATCCACTAAAATCGGGTCCATATATGCTTTCAGTTTTGGTCTCAGTCCCCGATTTGCCAGGTCCACCACTGGTCACAGTCGGATGATGTATGCGGCACGCAGCAGCACACATGGGTGGATTGACATGTGACTTATCTCTGAAAACGGAACCATAGCAGTAGTCCAAGGAATTGACATGTGACGCATCTCAGAACTTTCGGATCTGCTTTCAGAAGCCTCCTGGAAGAAGGTTTGCCGGTCGCAGGCCGGATGTATAAATTGCAGAGCCCGGCAAGCCAGAAATATTATTCAGGCAGGCGCATTGACTGATACACATATATACAACAAGCAAGGCGGCTAGCTACAGCGGCTAGTGCGCGCGTGGTGCAGGCGCATCTAGCTACTACCTGGTGCTTGTTGTGCATACAATGGCGACTTCGCTGGGACTGAACCCTGAAGATCTCTTCACTTCGTACTCGTCTTCCTACTACTCCTCGCCGCCGTTCATGTCCGACTACGCGGCGAGCTTCACGCCGGCGGCCGGGGACTCCACGGCCTTCTCCTCGGAGCTCGACGACCTTCACCACTTCGACTACTCACCGGCGCCGATCGTCACTGCTGCCGGAGCCGGGGCTGGGGGCGGCGATCGCAACGAGAAGATGATGTATGTATATATGCAACGCACGCAGCAAAATATTATTACTGTGTCTGTGTGTGTGCTAGTTATTGTTGGTTGGTGTCGGCGCCCCTGCTAGCTGCTTACTACAGTTTGCTTCGGTGATTTCGCTCATCATCAGGTGGTGTGAGGGTGGTGGTGACGAGAGAAGACTCAGAAGCAACGGAAGGATCGGGTTCAGAACGAGGTCAGAGGTGGAGATCTTGGACGACGGATTCAAGTGGAGGAAGTACGGGAAGAAGGCCGTCAAGAACAGCCCAAATCCAAGGTACTACTATACTACACAAATACACATGCAAATTAATAGAGCAGCTAGCTAAATTCCCCCAACATGAAAGCCAAGACAAGAGCAAAGAGATGAATTAATCCTCGCAAAACGAAACAAAAATAAAAAAAGAAATGTTTACTTCGTCGATGCTGATGGCTTGTGCACATGCCCATGTAGGAACTACTACCGCTGCTCGTCGGAGGGCTGCGGCGTGAAGAAGCGGGTGGAGAGGGACCGCGACGACCCCCGCTACGTCATCACCACCTACGACGGCGTCCACAACCACGCCAGCCCCGGAGCCGCTGCTATCATCGTCCCGTACGGCAGCGGCGGCGGCAATAGCGGCTTCTACAGCCCGCCGCACAGCGGCTCCCCGTCGGCCACCTCCTACTCGGGCTCCCTAGCCTTCTGACTTTTCCGGGCCTTGACCCATAGTTACCTTTACACTCCAGTCGTCGGATAAGAAGAATGTTCAGCGGCTGGCTAAACAGTCTCAACTGCTGCAGCTATTCAAATTAGTGTTGGAGATGCAATTTATAGAGATAAAATACTCTAGAAGCTATCGCTGTAGCCGGATTAAATTCTGACCTACTTGTATAGTTTTACACTTACACAGTGCAAGTAATAATATTTAAGGGAAGCAGAGAGCACTCTACTTTTTTACCTCTCAATTATTAGTTACCTCTTGTGATGATGCATCATTAGTCATCATCACTAGGATAATTGATGACAGCACGTTTTTAACTTAATTAGTTATGTTTTGCATACGTTTTAGCATATTACATAAAGCTTGTCGTTCTAGTATTACATAAAGCTTGCCGTTCTAGCATTATATGTGAGAAAACAAGCCAAGTGAGAGAATACAACAATACCCCTATTAAATGCAATGATTCTTGTGCACACAACGTTACTACCACTGCTTTATTACACTTTTTTTTGTCCAGAATCTGCTGATAGGATTTTTTTAGACTCACACATCAGAACGACGAGCTTTATGGGACAAATGCTAGGTCCTAGGATGACAACTTTTCTAGGACAGAGGGAGTAATATTCAGTACAGGTGGAAGGCTACTGATTTAGGGCATGTTCGTTTGATCCCAAAACCATAGGGATTGAGGGGGGTTGGAAGGGATTGGAGAGGATTTTGACTTGTAGGGGATTTAATCCCCCTTAATCCCTATGGATTGACACAAAACGAACAGGGCCTTAACGTTAATTCTTTTCTTTGGTGTTTGATACCAAGACCAATGATTTCAAGTCGTTCGACTAATCACGATTAGTCGCGATTAGTCGAGCAAGTCGGTTTTGTTGATGCAATTATGTCGGGGACCATAATTAGGGTACCCCCAAGACTCCTAAACTCGGCTGGTAATCACCATCAGCACAAGTTGCAAAGGCCTGATGGACGCAATTCAGGTCAAGACTTCGTCCACTCAAGGGGCACGGTCTCGCCTCGCCCGAGCCCAGCCTCGGGCAGGAACAGTAGCCCCGAGCCGCTAGGGTGAGGCTGACAGCAGCCAAGTCCAGCCTCAGGCGCCATAGGAAGCTCCGCCTCGCCCGACACCAGGGCTCGGCCTCAACCTCGACCTCGGAAGACGGTCTCCGCCTCGCCCGACCCCAGGGCTCGTCCTCAACCTCGACCTCGGAAGACGGTCACCGCCTCGCCCGACCCCAGGGCTCGGCCCCCGCCTCGACCTCGGAAGACGGTCTCCGCCTCACTCGACCCCAGGGCTCGGCCTCAACCTCGACCTCGGAAGACGGTCTCCGCCTCGCCTGAGCCCAGGGCTCGGCCTCAATCTCGACCTCGGAGGAGTCTCCGCCTCGCCCGACCTTGGGCTCGGACCGACCACGCTAAAGGGGGTACATCATTACCCTACCCCAAGCTAGCTTAGGCTACGGGGAATAAGACCGGCGTCCCATCTGGCTCGCCCCGGTAAACAAGTAATGATGGCACCCCGCGTGCTCCCATGACGACGGCGGTTCTCAGCCCCCTACGGAAGCAAGGAGACGTCAGCAAGGTCCCGACAGCCCCGACAGTTGTGCTTCTACAGGGCTCAAGCGCTCCTCCGACGGCCACGACATCGCATGCACAGGGCTCTAGCACCTCTCCGACAGCCACGTTGGCATGTACATAGGGCTCTGGCTCCTCTCTACCGGACACGTTAGCACATTGCTACACCCCTCATTGTACACCTGGACCCTCTCCTTACATCTATAAAAGGAAGGTCTAGGGCCCTCGTACAAAGAGGTGGCCGCGCGGGAGGACGGGCTGGCGGACAGGCTCTCTCCCTCTCCCTCGCGAACGCTTGTAACCCCCTACTGCAAGCGCATCCACCCTGGGCGCAGGACAACACGAAGCCGCGATTTTCCCCTCTTTATGTCCCGTCTCGCGCCGACCCATCTGGGCTGGGCCACGCAGCGACAATTTACTCGTCGGTCCAGGGACCCCCCGGGGTCGAAACGCCGATAGTTGGCGCGCCAGGTAGGGGACTGCTGCGTGTTGACGAACAGCTTCCCATCAAGCTCCAGATGGGTAGTCTCCAGCAACCTCTTCAACCCGGGACGCTGCTCCGTTTCGGGAGTCTCAAGTTCATGTCCCTTGACGGCAACTACGACATGGTACTCCTTCCTCCACCGCGCGACAGCGATAATGGTGGCCATCAGCCCGCCCGACGGTGGCGGAATCGACGACGTTTTCCCCCCATGGCGGAAGAACAACATCTGGGTTTGTCCCGTCGCCTTCCTCGCCGCAGGAGAAGGAGGCGGGGCAACCATGGCCAAGCAGGAGGTGGCACCTCGTTGGCTGTCGAGCGAGTCGACGACGCTGGCGCCCCAGCGGGGGACACTGATAGTAGACGCGGCCCGATCTTCCGTGAGATACGATAATTTGATTGAGTGGAGATCTCGACGTTGATGATCCAAGGCTCCGAGCGAACGGTTCCTCGCAATCACTACACCACGGCTCCGTTGGTTATCACCCGTGACACACGAATGACCTCGCCACGAAGGCTTATCCCTGCAAGCGTAATCAAGAAAACAAGCAAGAACAGGAAAGAAACGCAACCAAACTTGTATTGATTACGGGAGGGGGTCTCACAAGTCGATGACGGCGACACTGTTCGATGATAGAATTGATCTAAGCAAAACCCAAACCTAAATGTGGCGGCGGCTGCTGAATAAATAGAGTATTAGGGCGTGCGTAGCCCTGGACTCGCCCCTAATGGGCTCCGACGCGATACACGACCCAACGGCCCAACAGACGGTGTCGCAGCACCAAAACAGAATCTGAACGCTGACTTGTTTCGACGATTCCCGTTGACTCTGGATGAATTTTAGGGTGGAACCAGTTGGGTTGGTTAGATAATCTCGTTATCTTTCCAACCATATCCAGTCCGTCGCAATCGGAGTCCGGATGCATCTTGGGCGTCCATTTTAGTGCAGACTGGTCCTGGAACCCGAGATAGAGTCGCAGCCGACTCGGACTTGATCTCCTTCCTGTTGTGGACGCCCTTGCTGCTCCTCCTCAACACCTTGACCTTTCCCATGTCCTTGTTGGTCCTCTCCAAGGTACCTAATCATCAAAACATCCATGGCCCCAAGCATAAGCTCTGAAACACAATTGACTAGGGTAGAACGTACCTGGAGATTTAGCTGTCGTGCAGGAGATCGTGTTATCGGTCCATTCATTGTATATATAGAAGTGATGTCCTCATCATCCTCCTCCTCTTGAATTGGAGTCTTCCTCGACTCGGCCTCATCCTCGTCACCCATATATGGCTTCAAATCTGAAATGTTAAAGGTGGAACTAACCCCAAAATCTGGCGGCAACTCAAGTGTATATGCATTATCATTAATTTTTGCAAGAACTTTATAAGGACCTGCAGCTCGTGGCATAAGTTTAGACTTTCTCAAATCAGGAAACCTATCCTTTCTCAAATGAACCCACACCAAGTCACCAGGTTCCAATTTCATTTCCTTCCTACCTTTATTAGCAGCAATACAATACTTTTCATTCATCTTTTCAATTTGCAACTTAGTTGTTTCATGTAACTCAAGAATAAATTCAGAACGTTGTGTAGCATCCAAGTTCACTATTTCAGAAGGTGGTAAAGGTAGCAAATCAATTAGGGCACGAGGATTAAAACCATATACTACCATAAATGGACTAAGCTTGGTTGTGGAATGAATCGATCTGTTATAAGCAAACTCAATATGTGGCAAACATTCCTCCCACAACCTCAAATTATCCTTCAAAATAGCCCGCAACATGGTAGATAAAGTGTGATTAACAACCTCTGTTTGCCCGTCAGTTTGGGGATGACAAGTAGTAGAAAACAACAACTTTGTTCCCAATTTAAACCACAAAGTTCTCCAAAAATGACTTAAAAATTTAGCATCCCTATCAGAAACAATAGTATTTGGCACACCATGCAAACGCACAATCTCAGTGAAGAACAAATCAGCAATATGTGAAGCATTATCAGTTTTCTGACAGGGTATAAAATGTGTCATCTTTGAAAAACGATCGACAATGACAAAAACACTATCACTCCCCCTCTTTGTTCTAGGCAATCCCAAAACAAAATCCATAGAAATATCCTCCCAAGGTGCACGAGGAACAGGAAGAGGCAAATAAAGACCATGGGGGTTAAGTCGGGACTTAGCTTTGTTGCACGTGGTGCAACGAGAGACGTAGCGCTCAACATCACGCCGCATCCGAGGCCAATAGAAATGAGTAAACAACACATCCTCGGTCTTCTTAACACCAAAATGTCCCATCAAGCCATCTCCATGTGCTTCCTGCAAGAGTAGAAGACGAACGGAGCTAGCTGGAACACACAACTTGTTAGCACGGTAGAGAAGGCCTTCACGCAGCATAAATTTTTGCCACGTTCTTCCCTCTCTGCAATTTTCAAAAGCATCTTTGAAGTCCAAATCAGCAGCATATAATTCCTTTATAGTCTCCAAACCAAATATTTTATGATTAAGTTGGGACAGCATAGTATAACGTCTAGATAAAGCATCAGCAATTACATTATCCTTTCCTTTTTTATGCTTAATAATGTAAGGAAATGATTCTATGAATTCAATCCATTTAGCATGTCGTTTGTTTAGATTAGATTGTCCCTTAAGATACTTCAAATATTCATGATCCGAATGTATGAAAATTCTTTAGACCATAGATAATGTTGCCAAGTTTGTAAAACTCGTACTAAAGCATATAATTCTTTGTCATATGTAGAATAATTCAGAGTTGGACCATTCAATTTTTCACTAAAGAAAGCAACAGGTTTACCTCCTTGAATGAGCACTCCTCCAATCCCAATGTCGCTCGCATCACACTCCGAGCTCGAATGTCTTGTCAAAATCAGGAAGTTGCAGCAGTGGTGCTTGTGTGAGCTTCGACTTGAGGGCATCAAAGGCTTGCTGTTGTGATGGTCCCCAACGAAACGACACTCCATTCTTAGTCAACTCGTGGAGAGGTGCTGCAATGGTGCTGAAATCCCGCACAAATCGCCTGTAGAATCCTGCAAGACCAAGAAAACTTTGAACCTGCGTGACCGTGGTTGGAAGTGGCCAGCTCGTGATGGCAACAATTTTTGCCTCATCCATCTCAATGCCCTGCAATGTCACAACATATCCAAGAAAAGACACACGATCGGTGCTGAAGGTGCACTTCTCAAGGTTACCAAATAAACGTGCATCACACAAAACATAAAAAACAACACGTAAATGTTCAATATGATCATCATGAGACTTACTATAGATAAGAATATCATCAAAATATACCACCACAAATTTACCGATGAAAGCACGTAAAACCTCGTTCATCAATCTCATGGAAGTGCTAGGCGCATTAGTTAACCCAAAAGACATGACTAACCACTCATAAAGACTGAACTTAGTTTTAAATGCAGTTTTCCATTCATCACCTAAAGACATACGAATCTGGTGGTATCCACTACGCAAGTCAATTATAGAGAAAACAATAGAACCACTTAATTCATCAAGCATGTCATCCAATCTAGGAATAGGATATCTGTACCGAATTGTGATGTTATTAATGGCTCTACAATCAACACACATGCGCCAAGTGCCATCTTTCTTAGGAACCAAAAGAATAGGAACAGAACAAGGACTAAGGCTCTCACGAATATACCCGCGGTCGAGAAGGTCTTGGACCTGGCGCTGAATCTCCTTAGTCTCCTCGGGGTTGGTCCTGTAGGCAGCACGGTTGGGCAAGCTCGCCCCTGGAATTAAATCAATCTTGTGCTCAATGCCTCGCACAGGTGGCAATCCAGGGGGTATCTCGGAGGGAAACACATCCATATACTCTTGCAAAAGGTTAGCAATAGCAGGTGGCAAGACAATAGATGTATCATCAATGGAATAGAAAGCATTTTTGCACACTAAGGCATAGCAAAGTCCAAGAGAGGCATGTAACTCATCAAGATCAGATTTAGTGGCTAGCAAAGTAGGAGTTTTTAACTTAATAGGTTGCTGATTTTCAGAGTTCAAAACACCTTTTTGCTTAGCATTAGTCTTTTTCTCATGTTCAAAGTGGACAATCTCAGTGGGAGTCATAGGAAGCAACACAATTTTCTTTCCCTTGTGCATAAAAGTATATTTATTAGATCTACCATGGTGAATAGCATCAGTATAAAACTCCCAAGGACGTCCCAGTAAAAGAGAGCAAGCATCCATAGCCACCACATCGAAATCAGCAAAGTCATGGTAAGAGCCAATAGAAAAATGCACCCTTGTTGTTTTTGTTACCTTGAACTTACCGCTGTTGTTAAACCATTGAATGTGATAAGGGTGGGGATGCTCTCATGTGGTCAAGCCAAGCTTCTTGACCACCTCAACGTTCACCAAGTTGTTGCAGCTACCACCGTCAATGATGGTATGTACACGGCAGTCCTTGACGATGAGGAACATGTTGAAAAGGTTGCGGAGCTGTCTGTTGTCGTCGTCACTAGCCGTGGTACTCAAAGCTCGTTGCATAATCAAGGCCTTATAGGTCTCGGTCGCTGTTGTACCAAGAACCTCTTCATCACCATCATAAGTCTCTGCAATGTTAGCTCCAACAGTATCTTCATCTTCAACATCAGAAGCACTAACATACCCACCATCACCAGTAGCAATGTATGCCCGTTTGCTGGGGCAATCTCGTTGAATATGACCAAGTCCCTGGCAGCGGTGGCACTTGATGTCGGAGGAGCGGCCTGTGGAAGAGGTGGTTGTAGCAGGTTTTGCTGCAACACCCGAAGGTACAGTGGAAGATGTGGACGTCCGTACCCCCGAAGATGATGACGCCTTGGCTGGCGCCGGTGGCTGGCGTGGAGCGAAAGTGCTGCTCCTCTGTTGTTGACGACCCTGCAATTCTTTTTCTGCCAACATAGAAAGATGGAACAAGCGTTGTATAGAATGATATTCTTTATAATCAACAATATCCTGAATCTCCCGCCTCAATCCCCCATAAAACCTAACCATTTGATCCTCCGGATCCTCAACTACCCCACATCGTAGCATACCTTTCTGAAGTTCTTGGTAGTATTCCTATACTGACATGTCTCCCTGATCTAAGCGTTGCAATTTTTTTTGAAGATCACATCTATAAGAAGGGGAACAAAGCGAGCTCGCATCTCCTCTTTTAACGCATTCCATGTTTGTGGTGCAGCACGTGTGTTAACAAGTTCATTCCACCAAATGATAGCAAAATCTCTAAATTCACTAGTGGCTTGTCTAACCCTATGCTGCTTAGGAACAAGATGGGAATTAAATTTTTGTTCTACCGTCATCTCCTAGTCTAAGTAAGCTTCAGCATCATAAGAACCCATGAACGGTGGAATAGAAAACTTAATCTTAGCAAATGGATCATGGTGGCGACGTCTACCATTACCTCCCATACCTTGTCGATTACGTGCGAGGCGTTGTCGCAGCGGTGCATAAACATCGTCGCCATCGTCGTCGTCGTCCACAGGAGAGTGAGCTGGGGCTGGAGTTGGTGGTGGGGGACGAGCCTCCAGTACGTCCATGTGTGTAACAAGTTCAGCAACTCGTCGATCAAGCTGCTCATAGGATGTCGAGGCAGAGTCCTGGTATTTTTTAAAAGCTTCAATCATCGCGCGCATCATCTCCTTCAATTCCATTTGAGAGACACACTCATCGTCGTTAAGTTTAGGCCCCTTGTCCTTGTCCATTTGATTCTTTGGTCCTGTCATTGTTAGCACAAAACAGAGACAAAAAGGCAACAAACAATGTGAACCCTACAACTATCTCTCAGGGTGGTGGTGGAGGTGGTGGAATACAAATTATGAAGCGTCTTACCCCGCTCTTACAACGTTCTTACCAGCACTGCAGGTGGAAAACGGTGACCGGTGTGACTGTCCAACGAGCGTGGGTGTGATTGCAAAAGAGTACCTATTCTGCTCGAGAGAAAATTGGAGCTATGGGAAGGCTAACTAAATATATATATGTGACACACAAGTCAGTAACAGATAGCAATGCTGAATAAGTGTTCCAAGTACTCGTCCTAGTTGCTGGCCTAGAAAATGTAATAGAACAGTTGGACCAAAGCACAAGAAAGGAGGTACAAGTATCTAGTGGGAATGGCAGTTCTGTAAATATGGCAGATTTTTCAGCACTAGTAGAAATCAAAGGCGCGTTTCAAAAGGAGTACCATCAAAAGAGCTCGAAATATTATGAATTTTTTACCACTGATCCAAAAACACAAAGTATGGAAGCACACAAAATTTTACTTGAAACAGAGTTGTATTGTGGCCTAGAGAAATTCACAAAGGATCTCTGAAATTCGTGAAAACACTTAAACAATTTTTTTAATTATCTTCCCGATTTTTTTTGAATTTTTTGACCGAACCAAACAGGCCGTAGGCGAGTTTGGGTCACCCCAGAATGGAGTCAAGAATCTGCTGTAAAAATTTGAGCTCAAACGGAGCACCGAGCGAAAAGTTATGCCCGTTTTATGGAAGGTACCTCAAGTTATGGTTTTCAAAGGCACAACTCGGCAGGAACCGAAGCGACGGCTATGGAGCACAGGTTCAGTTTTAGGGATAGGATTTGTTTTCTGGATATGGTTGGTTTAGATATAGGATCTGTTTTGTGGATATGGTCGGTTTTAGAGATAGAATATGTTTTGTGGATATTGTCGGTTGTAGAGATATGATCTATTTTGTGATTAGGATCGATTGTATAGATATGATCTATTTTGTGAATAGGATCGGTTGTAGAGATAGGATCTGTTTTGTGGATAGGGTCGGTTTTATAGGATGGAAGCGGATGGATACAATCAAACTGAACCAAAACAAATCTAATCCAGCAACCAAACTCAACTAGTACACGAACTCAGAACCGCGGACTCTAAAACTGAATTGTGCAAAGGCTAAGGCAATGGTTTTAGGTCGGAATAAACTGATCGTAATTTTTTTGGCTTTTTGTGGACTATGGGACGAAACAAAACTAATCTAAAGGTAGAATTATACCTCACGGGCAACCTGGAAATCTGATACCATTTGATAGTAGACGCGGCCCGATCTTCCGTGAGATACGATAATTTGATTGAGTGGAGATCTCGACGTTGATGATCCAAGCCTCCGAGCGAACGGTTCCTCGCAATCACTACACCACGGCTCCGTTGGTTATCACCCGTGACACACGAATGACCTCGCCACGAAGGCTTATCCCTGCAAGCGCAATCAAGAAAACAAGCAAGAACAGGAAAGAAACGCAACCAAACTTGTATTGATTACGGGAGGGGGTCTCACAAGCCGATGACGGCGACACTGTTCGATGACAGAATTGATCTAAGCAAAACCCAAACCTAAATGTGGCGGCGGCTGCTGAATAAATAGAGTATTAGGGCGTGCGTAGCCCTGGACTCTCCCCTAGTGGGCTCCGACGCGATACACGGCCCAACGGCCCAACAGACGGTGTCGCAGCACCAAAACAGAATCTGAACGCTGACTTGTTTCGACGATTCCCGTTGACTCTGGACGAATTTTAGGGTGGAACCAGTTGGGTTGGTTAGATAATCTCGTTATCTTTCCAACCATATCCAGTTCGTCGCAATCGGAGTCCGGATGCATCTTGGGCGTCCATTTTAGTGCAGACTGGTCCTGGAACCCGAGATAGAATCGCAGCCCCTTCCTGTTGTGGACACCCTTGCTGCTCCTCCTCAACACCTTGACCTTTCCCATGTCCTTGCTGGTCCTCTCCAAGGTACCTAATCATCAAAACATCCATGGCCCCAAGCGTAAGCTCTGAAACACAATTGACTAGGGTAGAACGTACCTGGAGATTTAGCTGTCGTGCACGAGATCGTGTTATCGGTCCATTCATTGTATATATAGAAGTGATGTCCTCATCAGACACGTCGGGCGCTGACTTCGCATCTGAGACAAAGACAGGCGCCGTCTCCCCCGCAACACGCCAACCCCAAGCGGACGGATGATGCCAGCACGCTCGCGAAGGACTTGCTGGGCGTCAGCCTCGTACCTGAGATAACGGTGCAGTCCGTCCCCTACGCGACTTCGTCACCATCCGTCGATCAAGAGGTACCGTCCGTTTTCCACCCTGTGCCTTTTAGATTCAGCTTCGACCCACCGAGCGATCCCGCTTCGGTGGATGCTTTCATAAAGGCATACCCTAACCTTCCGGGGTACCATATGTGGTCAACCTAGGACCGACTAACGGTCGTCTCGACCTACGGGCCTCCGGGCTCCAAGGAAGACGACGCGCCCGACTCTGGTTGGGATTTCTCCGGGCTCGGTAATCCTAGCGCCATGCGATACTTCATGACCGCATGTGACTATTGCCTCTCCGATTGCTCCGATGATGGCCACAACCTTGACAACGAGGGCTGTGGCCCAAGTCGCGAATGTTTCCACGTCGATCTAGGGGGTCTCGACGAAGGCAACCACCTTGGTATGCCAGAGGACGATGATCCCCCTAGGCCTGCGCCTCACGTTGACATCCTTCGGGAGCTAGCTGTGGTCCCAGACCCTGCGGGGGGTCAGGATACACAGCTCGAGCAAATCCGCGAGATGCAGGCCAAGCTCGACGAAGAAGCAGGACAACTTGTGCAGCTCCGGCAGAACATCGGGCAGGAGTGGGCAGGCCGAGCACTAGCCGGAGAAGCGCGTCATCGGGCCCAGGACGTCCAGCACCGCATCGCTGACGATGCCAGGGCAAGGCTGCCCCCGGCTTCCAGTGGGGTCGGCTAGAACCTGGCTGCAGCGGCAATACTACTCCGAGCGATGCCGGAGCCATCCACCACCGAGGGGCGGCGTATCCAGGGAAAACTCAAGAATCTCCTAGAGGATGCCGCGGTCTAACGGGCCGAAAGCTCTGCCTCCCGAAGGCAAGGGTACCCCCCGGAGCATCGCGCCGTGACTTCCTGATTCATGCGGGAAGCCTCGGTCCACACCGGGCGCACGAGGGACGCAACGCCCGCAACCTCGGGTCGCCTCGGCAACAAGCACCACCGCCGCGACCATCGAGCCCACCTCGACGAGAAGGTGCACCGAGGCTACCAACCCAGGCGTGGGGGACACTACAACAGTGGGGAGGATCGGAGTCCCTCGCCCGAACCACCTGGTCCGCAAGCTTTCAGCCGGGCCATACGACGGGCGCCATTCCCGACCCGGTTTCGAGCCCCGACTACCATCACTAAGTACTCGAGGGAAACAAGGCCGGAACTGTGGCTCGCGGATTACCGGCTGGCCTGCCAGCTGGGTGGAACGGACGATGACAACCTCATCATCCGCAACCTCCCCATGTTCCTCTTCGACGCCGCCCGGGACTGGTTGGAGCATCTGCCTCCTGCGCAGATCTCCAGCTGGGACGACCTGGTCAAAGCCTTCGCTAGAAACTTCCAGGGCACATACGTGCGCCCTGGGAACTCCTGGGATCTCCGAAGCTGCCGCCAGCAGTGAGGAGAATCCCAGCGGGACTACATCTGGCGATTTTCGAAGCAGCGCACCGAGCTGCCCAACATCACCGACTCAGATGTCATCGACGCGTTCCTCGCCGGCACCACTTGCCGTGACCTAGTGAGCAAGCTGGGTCGCAAGACTCCCACCAGGGCGAGCGAGCTGATGGACATCGCCACCAAGTTCGCCTCTGGTCAGGAGGCGGTCGAGGCCATCTTCTGGAAGGACAAGCAGCCTCAGGGACGCCAGCAGGAAGACGTCCCCGAGGCGTCCGCCTAGCGCGGCACAAAGAAGAAGGCCAATAAGAAGTCACAAGCGAAACGCGACGCCACCGACGCAGATCTTGTCGCCGCCATCGAGCAAAGGAACCCCCGGAAGCCTCCCGGAGGGGCCAACCTGTTCGACAAGATGCTCAAGGAGTCGTGCCCCTATCATCAGGGTCCCGTCAAGCACACCCTTGAGGAATGCGTCATGCTTCGGCGCTACTTCCATAAGGCCGGGCCCCAAGCGGAAGGTGGCAGAGGCCACGACAACGACAAGAAGGAGGGCAACAAGGCAGAGGAGTTCCCCGAGGTCCACGACTGTTTCATGATTTATGGTGGGCAAGTGGTGAACGCCTCGGCTCAGCACCGCAAGTAGGAGCGCCAGGAGGTCTGCTCGGTGAAGGTGGCGGCACCAGTCTACCTAGACTGGTCCGACAAGCCCATCACCTTCGACCAAGGCGACCACCCCGACCGCGTGCCGAGCCCAGGAAATTACCCGCTCGTTGTCGACCCCATCATCGGCAACGTTAGGCTCACCAAGGTCCTCATGGACGGAGGCAGCAGCCTCAACATCATCTACGCCGAGACCCTTGGGCTCTTGTAGATCGACCTGTCCATGATCCGGGCCGGTGCGGCGCCCTTTCACGGGATCATCCCCGGGAAGCGCGTCCAGCCCCTTGGGCAACTAGATCTGCCCGTCTGCTTCGGGACTCCCTCCAACTTCCGAAATGAAACCCTCACGTTTGAGGTGGTCGGGTTCCGAGGAACCTACCACGCAGTGCTGGGGAGACCATGCTACGCCAAGTTCATGGCCGTCCCCAACTACACCTACCTCAAGCTCAAGATGTCGGGCCCCAACGGGGTCATCACCGTCGGATCCACGTACCGACACGCGTATGAATGCGACGTGGAGTGCATGGAGTACGCTGAGGCCCTCGCCGAGTCCGAGGCCCTCATCGCCGACCTGGAGTGCCTCTCCAAGGAGGTGCCAGATGCGAAGCGCCACGCCGGCAACTTCGAACCAGCAGAGGCGGTTAAGTCTGTCCCTCTCGACCCCAGCAACGACGCCTCCAAGCGACTCCGGATCGGCTCCAAGCTCGACCCCAAATAGGAAGCAGTGCTCGTCGACTTTCTCCGCGCGAACGCCGAAGTTTTTGCGTGGAGTCCCTCGGACATGCCTGGCATACCGAGGGATGTCGCGCGAGCACTGGCTGGATATCCGAGCTGGAGCCCGACCCGTGAAGCAGCCTCTGCGCCGATTCGACGAAGAAAAGCGTAGAGCCATAGGCGAGGAGATCCACAAGCTGATGGCCGCGGGGTTCATCAAAGAGGTATTCCATCCCGAATGGCTAGCCAAACCTGTGCTTGTGAAAAAGAAAGGTAGGAAATGGAGGATGTGTGTAGACTACACTGGTCTAAACAAAGCATGTCCGAAGGTTCCCTACCCTCTGCCTCGCATCGATCAAATCGTGGATTCCACTGCTGGGTGCGAAACCCTGTCATTCCTCGATGCCTACTCAGGGTATCACCAAATCAGGATGCAAGAGTCCGACCAGCTCGCGACTTCTTTCATCACACCTTTTGGCATGTACTGCTATATTACTATGCCATTTGGTTTGAGGAATGCAGGCGCAACATACCAAAGGTGCATTAACCACGTGTTCGGAGAGCACATTGGCCGAACGATCGAGGCTTACGTCGATGACATCGTAGTCAAGACATTCAAGTGTCTGAGAGCGAAGGGCGTAAAACTCAATCCCGAGAAGTGTGTCTTCGGAGTCCCCCGAGGCATGCTCCTGGGGTTCATCGTCTCCGAGCGGGGCATCGAGGCCAACCCGGAGAAAATCGCGATCATCACCAACATGGGGCCTATCAAGGACTTGAAAGGAGTACAAAGGGTCATGGGATGCCTTGCGGCTCTAAGCCGCTTCATCTCGCGCCTCGGCGAAAGAGGTCTACCCCTGTACCACCTCTTAAGGAAGACCGAGCGCTTCACTTGAACCCCTGAGGCCAAGGAAGCCCTCGGGAACTTAAAGGCGCTCCTTACAAGCGCGCCCATCTTGGTGCCCCCCGCCGCCGGAGAAGTCCTCTTGATCTACGTAGCCGCAACCACTCAGGTGGTCAGCGCCGCGATCGTGGTCGAGAGACGAGAAGAAGGGCATGCATTGCTTGTCCAGAGGCCGGTCTACTTCATCAGTGAAGTACTGTCCGAGACCAGAATCCGCTACCCGCAAATTTAGAAGCTACTGTACATGGTAATTCTGACACGGCGAAAGTTGCGACACTACTTCGAATCTCATCTGGTGACTGTGGTGTCATCCTTCCCCCTGGGGGAGATCATCCAGTGCCGAGAGGCCTCGGGTAGGATTGCAAAGTGGGCAGTGGAGATCATGGGCGAGACAATCTCGTTCGCTCCTCGGATGGCCATCAATTCCCAAGTCTTGGCGGACTTTGTGGCTGAATGGGTCGACACCCAGCTTCCAGCAGCTCCGATCCAACCAGAACTCTGGACCATGTATTTCGACGGGTCGCTGAAGAAACCAGGAGCGGGTGCGGGCCGGCTCTTCATCTCACCCCTCGGGAAGCACCTCCGCTACGTGCTGCGCCTCCATTTCCCGGCGTCAAACAATGTGGCCGAATACGAGGCTCTGGTTAACGGGTTGCGCGTCGCCATCGAGCTAGGGATTCGGCGCCTCGACACTCGTGGCGACTCGCAGCTTGTCATCGACCAAGTCATGAAGAACTCCCACTGCTGCGACCCAAAGATGGAGGCCTACTGCGACGAAGTTCGGCGCCTAGAAGACAAGTTCTACGGGCTCGAGCTCAACCACGTCGCCCGACGCTACAACGAGACTGTGGACGGGCTGGCTAAGATAGCCTCGGGACGGACAACGGTTCCCCCGGACGTCTTTTCCTGAGACCCACATCAACCCTCCGTCAAGACCGACGACACGCCCGAGCCCGGGGAGGCCTCGGCCCAGCCCGAGGCACCCTCGGCCGCCGAGGGCGAGGCACTGCGTGTCGAGGAAGAGCGGAATGGGGTCACGCCTAATCGAAACTGGCAGACCCCGTACCTGCAATATCTCCACCAAGGAGAGCTACCCCTCGACAGAGCCGAAGCTCGGCGACTGGCGCGGCGCGCCAAGTCGTTCGTCTTGCTGGGTGACAAGAAGGAGCTCTACCACCGCAGCCCCTCGGGCATCCTCTAGCGATGCATACCCATTGCTGAAGGTCAGGAGTTATTGCAAGAAATACACTCGGGGGCTTGTGGTCATCACGCAGCACCTCGAGCCCTCGTTGGAAACGCCTTCCGACAAGGTTTCTACTGGCCAACCGCGGTGGCCGACGCCACTAGGATTGTACGCACCTGCCAAGGGTGTCAATTCTACGCAAGGCAGACACACCTGCCCGCTCAGGCCCTGCAAACAATACCCATCACCTGGTCGTTTGCTGTATGGGATCTGGACCTCGTCGGTCCCTTGCAGAAGGCACCCGGGGGCTTCACGCACCTGCTGGTCGCTATCGACAAATTCTCCAAGTGGGTCGAGGTCCGACCCCTAAACAGCATCAGGTCCGAGCAGGCGATGGCGTTCTTCACCAACATCATCCATCGCTTCGGGGTCCCGAACTCCATCATCACCGACAACAGCACCTAGTTCACTGGCAGGAAGTTCCTAGACTTCTGCGAGGACCACCACATCCGTGTGGACTGGGCCGCGGTAGCTCACCCCATGACGAATGGGCAGGTAGAGCGTGCCAACGGCATGATTCTGCAGGGACTTAAGCCGAGGATCTACAACGACCTCAACAAGTTCGGTAAGCGATGGATGAAGGAACTACCCTCGGTGGTCTGGAGTCTGAGGACGACGCCGAGCCGAGCCACGGGCTTCACGACGTTTTTTCTAGTCTATGGGGCCGAGGCTATCTTGCCCACCGACTTAGAATACGGTTCCCCGAGGACAAGGGCGTACGACGACCGAAGCAACCAGACCAGCCGAGAGGACTCACTGGACCAACTAGTAGAGGCTCGGGACATGGCCTTACTACACTCGGCACGGTATCAGCAGTCTCTGCGACGCTACCACGCCTGATAGGTTCGGTCCTGAGACCTCCAGGTGGGGGACTTGGTACTTCGGCTACGACAAGACGCCCGAGGGCGCCACAAGCTCACTCCTCCCTGGGAAGAGCCATTCATCATCGCAAAGATTTTGAAGCCCGGAACATACAAGCTGGCCAACAGTCAAGGCGAGGTGTACAGCAACGCTTGGAACATCCGACAGCTATGTCGCTTTTACCCTTAAGATATTTTCAAGTCGTTCATATACCTCGTTCTCTTTACATACACAAATAGAGTCTAACCATCAAGGAAGGGTCAGCCTTGCCTCGGCAAAGCCCAACCCTCCCTCGGGGGCTAGAAGGGGGGAACCCCCTCTGCGTCAAAATTTTCCTCGGAAAAGTCTTCTACCAAAACGACTTTCGTGTTTCCCGACTATATCAGTAACAGAACCCCGCAAAACGAATAAGAGCGCATGTAAGCGGCAAGGCCGACCGAGCCGAGGGACTCCTACGCCTCCGGGATATGGATACCTCACTCATCACCTTCCGCAAAATATAACTCTTACTCGAATAAGCGATTCTGCTACTGACGAACAAGTCCGGATACTCGAAACAGGAGGAAAAGAAACGCAGCTTTATAACATGACGACAAAGTGTTCAGGCCTCGGCGGCCGCGAAAGACACATGCATGTTCAAAACAAACTGCTCCGACAGAATCAGGCATCGCCCAGGGGAGGAGCAGCACCCTCGGCTTCGTCTCCACCCTCAGCGTCGTTTCCACCCTCGGCGAGATCCACCCCGGCCTTGGACGACGACGCAAGAGGAAGGATCTCCACCTCGAAGGAGGACGCCAGCACCGCGCTTGGTCCCACGACGGCCGCGTCAAGCCTCTGAACTTCGGCCAGGGCAGCTTCATCTTCGTCGGGAAGACAGTACCCCTCGCTGACCCGCTCCAGATCCACATCGTAGTGGGAAGCGAGCACGACGAAGGCCCGCCTAACGCCGTGATGCAGCGCCTCGCGGAGTCTACCGCGCACATGGCTGCCCAAGGCCTGCAGGCAACTCTGGGGGGAGCTTCCCGAGGGGACATCGTCAAGACCGAAGACCTGGCAGAAGGACGAGATAGCTTCGGACATGGCCACGCTGTCGGCCTCCTTCTGCTCAGCCGCCTGGGCAAGTGCCTTGGCGGACTCGTTGAGGGCTGACTCGAACTCTGCAAACAGCCAAAACAGAATTCTTCAAACATGAGTTGAAGAATGAAGCTGAATCGAAGTCTCAAAGCGGCCAAGACATACCTTCAGCCCGGGCACGCTGCTCCGAGGCTGCGGCTTGGGCGGACTGTGCAGACCTGACGGCCACGGCCAGGTCCTCCGCAAGGGCTCTGGCCCGAGCAGACACCTCGGCTAGCTGGCCCCCAAGGGCCTCAGCCCGGCTTTCAACCTCGGCAGCCTGGTTCCGAGATTGGTCCCGCTCGCCGATGACCTGACCAAGCTCCAACTGCCGCCGTTGCGCCTCTGCGCGTGCCGCCGCTGCCTCCACCCCCAGCTCATCATGGAGCATCCGAAGGTCCGCCACCTCGGCGCTCTGTTGGGAGAGGCGCTCGGTAGCCTCGGTAAGCGCGGCCCTCAGGAACCGTAGCGAACCCCAGACATCGGCCTCGCGGCGGATGAACGATGACTTGGCGGTGCTCAGATCCGTCAGATCCTGAGGAAGGAAAGTGCGACGGAACCTCCCAAGTAATTAGGCCCACCTACAGTTGTCCTTGTCTCACAGACATCAGACAACCCTGTAGGTGCCCCTGAACTACTTGACAAGTTCGGTATCTTTCCTTACCTTACCAGGAACGTCTCACCCATCTTGTAGACATTACAGAACATCGGAGATAAAGAAAATGCGGAAGCGAATTACATAATCTTACATTTTGTTGGGGACCTTCGGCGTCCGAAGGTCCTCAAAAACAGGATTTAACAGTATTTCTGTAGTACAATATGTGAACAGGTACCCTCAGACTAAAATCGGCATTGCGGCAGACCGGAATAATACGAAGCTTGATACAGAGCCGAAGGTGTTGAGCAGGAAAGCTTCGGCGTAACAGCAGAGAGTGGAACCGACTTAAAGATGAAAAGGCTATTCAGACCTCAATAGATTACTATAGAGTTATTGTCAGATGTAAAGGGTATGAATGTAATTTTGTAAGGGCTGTGTCCCGTGTCTATAAATAGGTGAATAGTATCCCCGTACTGTTCACGCTGACTTGGCATTCGCTTTTTGCGTCACACTTGTACAATCATTTCCTTCCGATTGAAGGTACACTTGTTGTTCAATAATATTTTTGTTTATGCTCAATAATAATTAATGATTGTTCATGTCTCCCTTTATATTCTTCATATTTCATCCTTCGTCATTGTTTGATTAATTTATGAAGGTATGTCCTTCATAACCTTCGTCCGCAAGTCATTATGTCCTAAGGGAAATAGTACTTCGGAGGACGAAGGGCATTAACGATTAACATTTTCTATGTTGCCTTGTTCTTAAACTCTTAGCACTTGAGAACAAGTCCCCAACATTGGCGCCCACCTCCGGTGAACTCACTTCCATTTCTTGAGCTTTTTCAACACCTTCGGAAGGCATCACCTTCGTCATGCCACCGAAGAAGACTTCAGCACCAGGGGCTGGCACGCTACAGCCGTTGGACCCTAATCAAGACGTCCTTTCTCTTAGAGAGGCACGAAGCCAGAAGAGGAAGGCTACCAGTCCAACACCTCCGGAGGATGATCTAGATCAGGAGATTCAAAATCTGGAAATCCTTCAGCAACAGGTTCAACGCAAGAAGGTGAAGATGGCCAGGCTAGTCGAACTGCAGAGGCAGATAGACGAAGCCTCTGAAGAAGTTCGCCATCTTGCTCAGGACGAGCAACACCGAAGGCCTCAGCATCAAGATCTTCATCAGGAGGGTTTTCCCAACGAAGATGACTGGTATGACAATTTCCATCATGGGAATTTTGTTTTTGATGATGCTTCTCCCCTGTCCGCTTAGCTGCAGGCTACACCTTGGCCCCCGTCCTACAAGCCGCCTCAGCTCCCCGTGTTTGATGGCCACTCAGACCCGAAGCAGTTTTTGATGAGCTACGAAGCAACAGTGTCTTCGTATGGTGGCAATGCTTCAGTCATGGCCAAATCTTTCGTTATGGCTGTCAGAAGCGTTGCTCAAACCTGGTATTCCTCCCTTCGACCAGGAACAATCACCTCATGGCAGAAGCTGAAGGATTTGCTATTAACTAGCTTTCAAGGGTTTCAGACGAAGCCGGTCACTGCTCAGGCTCTCTTCCAATGCACTCAGGACCATGAAGAGTACCTTCAGGCATATGTCCGAAGGTTTCTACGATTGAGGGCACAGGCGCCAACAGTGCCCAATGAGATTGTCATTGAGGCTATGATCAAGGGGCTTCGGCCAGGGCCGTCAGCACAGTATTTTGCCAGGAAGCCACCACAAACGCTGGAAAAGCTGCTCCAGAAGATGGATGAATACATTCGAGCTGACAATGATTTTCGTCAAAGAAGGGAGGAGGCTTTTAGGTTTTCTGAAATGACCAGGGGCTTCGGAGGAAGGTTTTACCCGAGGCATGTCAGGTCAATTCACAATTCCACTCAGAATGATGATAAAGGGAGTCAGCAACAAAGGCCACAATACTCCTCACAGGCTTCAGGGCAACAACAAAGTTCCTTCCGACCTCCAGCTCCAAGAGGCAGAGTAGCCAGGGGCTTCGGAGGAAGATTTGGCGATCAACCGAGAAGAATCTTTTGTTTATTCTGCGGTGAAAACAAAGGCCATACTACCAGGATGTGCCATGTCACTATTCAGAAGCAAAAGGAAATAGCTGAAGCAGCAGCACAACAAGCTCAGCCGAAGCAGGTCATTCATACAGCTTCGTATCATTCGCCCTACATCCCAGAATATGTGGGCAACCATCCTGCAGTCTCTGTTGCTTCGGCGAGTCAGCCTCAAGCTTCCTGGCAACAGCCTCCGCCTCCACCTCCGTTGCAGCAAGGCCAACAGCCAGAAGGGAGCCAATATGCTCCGCATCAAAGGGACTTCAGAGAACAGTCCGAAGCTCGCACGGTCAACAGCACTGTGCCAGAATCAAAGCACATCTATTGACAAATATCCTACCCTAATAGCAGTCTTTTTCATTCAGTTTTATTTTCTGTAATAAAGGACATTGTTTAGGTTTCATGTAACTAGTTTCGGTGATTCCTACAAAAAATATGTTTTCTTCACAGGCTTATGATAATAAAAAGGACCTTCGGACTATCGAAAATTTTTCGAAGCAACAAAAAGACGTTCTAAGGAACGCAGAGTAAGTTTAATGAAGTCACAAAAGTCGTTCCGAAGGGAGCGCAGTGTAAGTTTTCTGCTCCAAAGTCGTTCCAAAAGGAATGCAGAGCATACAGCGAAAAGTCAACGCTGATACCGCCTAAGTAAAAGGCGAAGAAGCTCCAAAGACGTTCCTAAGGGAATGCAGAGCTTACAGCGAAAAGTCAACGCTGATTCCGCTGAAGTAAAAGGCGAAGAAGCTCCTAAGGGAGGCTTATAGCAAAAAATCAACGCTGATTCACAAAAAGATTATGTGTTTTATCGCGCATATATGCGTGTATCTTCGGAATATCATCTTACATAGCATAGCATCATCACATCATCTTTGCATAACATAAGCATCATACATCATACTGCATGTGGCATAAGAAGGAAATATGATATCAATCTTCGGGAAAACGCTTTGAAAGAGGGGCAAATCATGCCAAGTCACAAGGAGAAACAATATTGATTTCTGAAGTATAGCCTTGAGGAATGTTTCTACGAAGCTTCAAAACTTTCCAAGATACTTCGGATATTGTTGTGATAAGTGGTAATTTCTCTTCACGAAGCATGAAAAGAAGGGAAGGTGTTTTTTCGTCAAAGACTCAAAAAAGGTACGTATGTAAGGTTTCATGCATCGTAAAGAATTGAACCATAAAGAAAAATAAAACAAATATATTACATACAGGATTACAAGATATTACACATGTTACATTTAAAATGTTTTTACAAATAGCATCTAGTCTTCCCTAAGTACCACTTCTGCAGCTTCGTTCAACAGTCGATCGACAACTTCATCCATAATATCTTCGGCCATCTTTTTAATTTCGTCGTCCCCCTTCGGCTGAGGGCCCGAAGGCGCTTTAGTCGGATCTGAGGCAGGACACGGCTACATTACTATTACAAATCGCAAACAGATCTTAAAAGCCTAAAGATTACAACACGATAAAAACTATTATTTAGTACCTAATTGACCTTCGGCTTCTGCGCTCTTGACAACAGCTTCAGCTACTTCTCTCGCATCGTGAATGCCCTTTTCACTTCTTCGAATAATTTCTCCAGCCATTTCTCGGCCACCATTATCCCAGATATCAGTAAAAAACTTTCCACCAATTATGCTAGCTTCGGCCGAAGGATCTTTTGTATCTTCAAAGGACAAAGCAGCTTCGGACTGTGCTAAAGTTTTTACATGTTCGCAGCCCTTCTTCTCTAAAATGCTGGCAATCCCTCTGGCGCCAGAGAAGGCACATATATCTCCTCGGCTATTTAAAATTTCTTCGAAGGCTTCAGCTTCGTGGTCAATCCATTCAATGACACCTTCGGGATTGCCCCTCGAAAAGTTTTCCTCACTCGAGAATGCACCAACCTTGGCGAAGCTAGCCTTTAATTTTTTAACACAATCTATAGATTTATTGTAGCATCTCTTTTTGGATGAATGAAGCTCTTCAACAGTCACTTCTAGGTGATCTGCCCATTGATCGCTGAGTTCACGCTTTGTTTCTTCAAGTATACGTTCTTCTTTGGCTCTGGCCAATTGTTTCCGAAGGTCTTCAATCTCGCTTTTCTGAGCTTCAGCGTGACTTTTAAAAGCAGCTTCGTCCTCCTTTATTTTATCTATCAATGAGTATAATATTTTGTCTTTTTCGAGACCTTCGTTCCTCAGTTCAATTACTTCGGAACGAAGGTTGTTCAGGGCTATAGTACAACCTTCGTATTCAGCATCTTTTTGTGCCCTGAGGGCATTGCTGAGTATCAGGCCCTGCAAATAGGAACATGTCTGTGTCAATAGTTTTAAACAAACGAAAAATTTTGAACTCGACAAAAAATACAAGAATTCCACTTGTCGCACCTTTAAACTGTTGTAAGCCAGGCTGTCAGCCAGATCGTTCTTTGACAGCACCGAAAGTCCGTCTTCTAAAGTTGGGAATCCGAAGCTTCTGCTCATCTCCCGACAAACAGAAATTTCCTTGTTGTCGGGGAGACAATACAAGAAATCTTCTTCTCCACTGCCATTAAATATCAACGCCGCCTTCGGATATTTCAACTTTTGGGCATAGTGCTGGGCCTCTTGTTCTTCTTTTTCTGATAATTTTTTCCCCGAAGCATGACGAAAAATATAATCACGAATTTCGGGGGATGCTTCGGGGGTAACAACTCCAGTTTCTTCTGCAAGGGTTGGCTTTGTTATTTTTTCTGCCGCACTTTCTAAGGCTTTTGCCTTTGCGGGCTCTGAGGGCCCAGCTTCGGTTTCAATTTCCTGCTCTGGAGCTATAGAACCAGAAATTTCAGCTGTTGTTTCAGAAGCAACAGCAGCCTTCTTCGAAGGTGTGCTTGAAGATTTGATTGTTTCCAGCACATCTAGCACATTGGCCATCCTCTTTCTTTTCGGAGTCATGGCTGGCACTTTTTGATTCTTTACTGTCTCAATATTTGCTGCAGGACTCAAAACTCCGGATGTTTTGGAGCCCTCAGTAGCTTCTTTTACCTCCTCAATTTTTTCTATGGACGGCGCTTCGACTTTCTCTTTTATTTCTGACAACAAAATGTTTGATTGTTCCGATTCTATCTCTGGTGGCACTTCGGCCGTTTCTACGATCTCTGGCAACAAGGCTGGCTCGGTTGGTTTTTCAGCTTCGGTGTCCGAAGAAGTTTTTCCGGTAAACTCGGGCACCGAAGCTGGTTCAATGTAACGCGGCCGATGCGTAAGAACCTTTATCTTTTTTCTTTTCGGTTCTGGCTCGCTAGGAGCAGCTGCAGCTTCTTCTTTTGCAGAGGTTGTGTTTTTTCTCTTCTGCCTTCGAATGGGATAGCAATAGTCAGGGTAGACAAACCCGATGGCATCAAATACCCGATTCAGTCTCTTCTTTTTTCGGCCTCCGAAGGCTGCTGACATTGCGTTATCTTCGGCCTTCGAGTAGGTCCCAAGCAGTTCATCACTTAAATTGTCAATGCTTTTCAACCACTCATCATCTGGCTCAATAAATTTATCTCCAAATTTAAAAGTGTACTTAAACCTGACAAGTCCACCTTCGTCAGCCTCTTTAATGGTTTCTTGTGGCATTTCCCATTTTTCCGCAAGCGGCCACACCCTGAAGGCGATATGCTCTTGTACTAAGTCTCTTGTTCCTATAAAAGAGCAGACAACGCCGAAGGCTCTTTGGCACTCTTCGGCGGCTTCATTCATCTCAACCTTCGGCCTCCGAAGGCCGAAGCTTTGCCAAATAGGACGCATGATTATACCTTTGATGTCTTCACGTGCTTTCAGATCATTTTTTACATAAAACCACTCTGTCATCCAGCCGCTGGGCCATTTCTTCCGAAAAGTTGGCACGGGGCAGCTTGACCCAGACCGAGAAACAAATTTGTAGCAGCCAAAGTTATTGTGATACTGTTCCTTACCCCAAGGTATTGTCTCGTATGATAATTCGTGAATATTGCAGAAGCTTTTTGCATCAGGCTTCAGACCCTGGCTTCGCACGGCCCACACGAAGATATTCAGCCTTATGATTGCCTCGGGGGTAAGTTGGTGAAGATAGACTTCAAAGATCTTCAGCACTTCCACGACGAAGCTGCTCAAGGGCAATCGCAGCCCAGCCTTCAAAAAGCTTCGGAACACCACGACTTCATTTTCTTCGGGGTCTGGGCAAGTCTTCTCCCCTTCGTCGGCCCTCACAACGGACAAATCCCGGAAATACCTTCCTCTCATATTAACAAGATGATTCTCTTTGATAGTTGATTTACCATAAACTGAATGGCTTGGTCGCCAGGGGCGATCTTCGGAGTCTTCGCCACCGCTGTCCACATCATAACTTTCACTGTCACCAGTATCTTCAGACAGCCCTTCCAGAATTTCCCTGGTGATCTTTTCTGTGTTGGTCTTCGACATTGCTATAAGAAACCCTAAGTTCTTCTCTTCATCAAGACTCAGCTTCATCTCAGCAGCAGCCTTCTTAGCAGCTTCAGACATCTTCGGAAACACTAAAAAACTGTTTTCAAACCCGAAGCTTCAAAGCTAAAAGCTTAGCAGATCACAGTGCACAAGAGCTAAAAAATGAGTGAGCAGGAGCGGTCGGCCAGAAAGCGTGCAAAATAAGTTTGCGGTATGGCCGTATTTATACGCTTGATGCGTTGAAAGTTGAAAGACCCCACTTGTCATTGAATGTTGCTATTCTAGCAAAGGGAAGGTGTTTTTTCGGACCTTCGGCATAAAGCCTTCGTTCATATCGCAATCTGAATTTATTATTTCAAACAAATTAATATTGCGAGGGGCTACTGTTGGGGACCTTCGGCGTCCGAAGGTCCTCAAAAACAGGATTTAACAGTATTTCTGTAGTACAATATGTGAACAGGTACCCTCAGACTAAAATCGGCATTGCGGCAGACCGGAATAATACGAAGCTTGATACAGAGCCGAAGGTGTTGAGCAGGAAAGCTTCGGCGTAACAGCAGAGAGTGGAACCGACTTAAAGATGAAAAGGCTATTCAGACCTCAATAGATTACTATAGAGTTATTGTCAGATGTAAAGGGTATGAATGTAATTTTGTAAGGGCTGTGTCCCGTGTCTATAAATAGGTGAACAGTATCCCCGTACTGTTCACGCTGACTTGGCATTCGCTTTTTGCGTCACACTTGTACAATCATTTCCTTCCGATTGAAGGTACACTTGTTGTTCAATAATATTTTTGTTTATGCTCAATAATAATTAATGATTGTTCATGTCTCCCTTTATATTCTTCATATTTCATCCTTCGTCATTGTTTGATTAATTTATGAAGGTATGTCCTTCATAACCTTCGTCCGCAAGTCATTATGTCCTAAGGGAAATAGTACTTCGGAGGACGAAGGGCATTAACGATTAACATTTTCTATGTTGCCTTGTTCTTAAACTCTTAGCACTTGAGAACAAGTCCCCAACACATTTATTTCAAAAGCAAGCTTAAGTTATGTTATTACAGACCAGACTATAAGTGAGTGCATAGAAGTAATATTATACAAACCAGGGAGGCACAAACTCCTCCCGAGAAGACAAAAGCAAAAGATCCTAAGTGGAGGACCGAGTCCTCCCGCACTTCAGTCTTGATTTTCTTCTTTTGGAACCACCTTGGCACAGAAGCAGCAAAAGTCTGCTACTTCCTCACCTAAAAACAACGAAGGGATAAACCCTGAGTATGGAATACTCAGCAAGTCTTACCCGACTAAAGAAAAGACTCTCAAGGGTATGCTGGTTATGTGGGAGTCAAGGTAAGGCTTTTCAATATTCAAAGACTCTGTTTGCAGAAATGCTTACTAAAGTGGATCCTTAAAAATCCAATTTTATTTGTCAAGTTAGGTAAAATTACCTGCACTAGAGTTCTTTCTACCCTAGTTCAATCACTGGTCCTGCACTAGCCAATTTCTTAACAAAAGCCCATCATCTTTAGTGGAATGCTACGTGTAGGGTAGTGACCAAGTCTTCATAACCGCGAAGGTACGGCGATCCGAATCGATTATACTCAGCTGAGGATCTCCAATCACACGACATATGTAGCACTTAACCCTTGCATATGTCAACCCGCCACCGGGGTTCTTAAGACCGGATCAGGTTCACGCAGACCGAGAGCACAGATACACCACCGTCCAGCCTCTTGCCACGGAGGGTACACGCTACTCTCGCCACCGCTCCACGCCCATCTCGTGTTGTCTTATTCCGGCCTTAGTCTGCCCGAGGCAAGGCTTACCCATGACGAGGCATGTGACCAGCTAAAGGGTCCTCGATCAACAAGCCTACATCGAGACGGTCCTTAATCGACTCAGACGGAGACACTACACCGAGACTCTCTTCTCGTGCAAGTCACCCGCCCGGTCTCAGCTTAATCATTTCAAACCCAAAGTTGGTACCTGGCAGAGGTACACCTTTTCCGATGTTGAACCTATCAAGGCCTTTGATAGATCCATCATCAAGTTTTATTTTCGAAAAACTTCCCACCCACTTTTGCCACATCATATTTTGTAAAAACAAAACCTTTTGTTTTTCTAAAGCAAAGCTAAGCATCAAAAAGCTTTTGTAAAACAGGTGATCAAGGAAGGTAATCAAATTCAAGGAAGGTAATGCAGGAATGGTTTTATCAAGCAACTCCTATCACCTAATGCAGCAATCAAGTGAGAAAGATTTTGAAATAGCAAGGGAGGTGGCAAATGCACCGGGGCTTGCCTTCGTTTACAGGTGATTCGGGTTCGGATCCACAGATATCGAAGTAGAAACTATTCCCGGCCTGGGATTCCGAAGGTGGTGGTGTCCTGTCTTCGGGGACTTCTACCTCTTCTTCACGTTCTACTCATAACCATACATAAGTATAAGAATGGATGCCATGGGATGCTCATGAGGATGCAAACATAAACTTATTAGCTATGTCTTGAATACAACTTGCCTTCACGGAGTTCCGGGAACTTAGGGTTTCCGGAGTCGGTAAAGGAGTTCATAGGGCAGGGGGTGTTTTGGGGTTTGGTGATCAAACAAGGTCCAAATCAATTCAAACTCTACCCAAGGCTTCTAAATATTATATAACACTCATATAAAAGTTTTGGGCATTTTAGGACTTATCAATTATTTTCTAAAAATCTATAACCAAGACTTTTAACTACTTTAAATACCCTAAAATTTCGTACTTCCACTAAAAATCACAAACTTATTTTTATTAAATACTATGGAAAATAACAAACCTATGAAAATTAGTTTCACAATTTTAGCATTTTTCTACATTTTTCTACATATTTTTGAATCTCTGCTGAAAAAGAAAAAAGGAAAAGAATTAATAGAACTGGGCCGAATTCAGCCCAGCGGCCCAAGACCAGGGAGGAAAGCGCCCGCGCGCGCCCGCGCAGCGCTGGCGGCTTTACAGAAAGGTCCTCGGGGTTTTTGTTAACTGGAGATGGGTTCGGTCACTGTTACGTTGAGTCACTGACTGTTTGCAGAACACCCCTCTGATTTCTATTCCTTCGCGGGGAAAGGTCCACAACGACGGTGAACGCGACCGAGCTCCGGTGAGCTCGTAGGCCGGCCGATTGGGGCAAGTACTGGCATCCCCGAGCAGCTAATGCCAAATTGGATCTTCCCCGATCAATTCCCCCAACCCAATTTCGCAAATGGGTGCCTGGTTGGTTCTGGCCACAGTGACCGAGAATGTTGTGGCGAGACAACCATGTTCCCGGCGTCCAGAGGGTTTCTAGTTCAATTGCGTGGGTCGGCGAGCATCACTAACATGCACAGATGCTAGAACAGGAACAAGGAGGGTATGAGCAGACCTGTGGAAGGCTGGCCACGGTGAGGTGTTCTTCGCGGTGTTCTTCAACGGTTTTGGGGAAAACTAGGAATTGGAGCTCACGGTGGCAGGACTGGGGACGATACTGGACGATGGGGTACGCGATGAAGTTGCGGAGCTAATGGTGGGCTCAATTTATAGCGAGGGTAAGCGGCGGTGGCGAATTTGACCGAGCAGTGCTGGCGGTCGGAGCTGGAAAAGAACGTAGGTGCGGTGAACACGTATTTATCGCGGTGGCAGGCTCATTGACGCTGATGGGACTGTAGTAGGGAATCACGGTGATGCAATGGCGCGGTTAGGACACGCGGTGGCCAACGGCAAGGGCACGTCGGCGGTGAGCAGCTTTATCCACGACGGTGAGCAAGGGGAGGGGTACCGCGGCTGGCCGGGATGGCGTCCAGCCCACCGGCGGCGGGGATTTTTACCGAGCTATGTTTATCCGATGGCCACGGCGCACGAATCATGGCGAGCGGCAATCAACGGCGACGAGCCACCGGCGGTGAAGACAGCCGTGCGGCGACCTTATCTGATTCAGTTACTGTACCATGGTGCATCCCATTCAACAGCCTGTCAGCCGAACTTGGAGCATCATTTTCTCTTAATTTCTAATGTCAACACATGTCGAGCTCTGCAGCAAAAGTGTAGAGCAATATCCCCTCTACAACTTTGTAATATGATGATGCCACAAAAACCCCTTGGATCATGCTTGAATTTAAGCTTGAAGTTGATGGCATCAATCTGCCAGTCTGATTTTCAGACTTATCCAACCTGACAGCCTGACTTTAGGCTTACTTATCTTCAGTTTTTCCTTAACAACAATGCTCACACCTTTAAACAAAGTTGTTCTCCTATAGTTGAGCTTCAATTTTGATGTGGTGACCTAGGGCAAAAACCCTATACTTTGCAAGTTACAAAGCCCTAAAGTGGAGCCTTTAACACTGAATTTCAGACTTAGTGTAGAACTCAAATGAGGTCCATTTTGCACTTAAGTCCAAATCTCAGGGTTTGGCTTGTAAATTCACATATTTGTGAACCAAATGACTTTATATGTCCAAACATAGTAGTTTTTACACTTTAGTCCAAAGGTTCATCATTTTTGCACATAAGCCCCTAGGGTTTTGGTTTTAGGGTTTTCCAGGGTTCCAATTAGGGTTTCTGGTATCCCAGGGGTATAAATGTGATTCAAGTTTATTCTTAAGGTCATTTCATGACTTTTACCCTAAAGCTTTTAGGTTTTCTTAACTTGGGTTAAGTTTTACCCCTTTAACCACTATTTAGGGTTAAGTTCCTTAACCAGGATTTCATTTGCAAAACACTTAAAACAATACAACTTGTTTGAAATTTTTGGCCTAGTGAATGCACTCTAGGTGTGTCAAACATATGCAATGCTAATGCTTATGATGTCATGCTCAAGTTTTAGTTACAGTAACACCAGGGGTGTTACATCCTTCCCCCCATAAAAGAATCTCGTCCCGAGATTAAAAATCCTAGGGTAAGTAATGGTAAAGGAAACGCATCACATTTTTATTTCCTTATTTTTGGTACAAGACAGGGGTGATGTGGGGGTTACTTCTTTATTACAACAGCTATACAGGCTTTACAATTTACATGAGGCTAGGAAGCCTGGGAAATTCTTATTTAAAAAGTCTTGGGTTTCCCATGTAGCCTCAACTTCCGAATGCTGGTTCCACTGTATCTTGTAGAACTTGAGAGTCTTTCTTCGGGTGACCCTGTCCTTTTGATCCAGAACTCGAATAGGATGTTCCGAGTATGTTAAATCTGGTTCCAGGACAACATCAGTCACTTCAACGGTTCGATCAGGAACCCGAAGACACTTCTTCAATTGTGACACGTGGAACACATTGTGCACAGCAGACAATGTTTCGGGGAGCTGAAGTCGATACGCCACTGGCCCATATCTTTCCAGAATAAGAAAAGGACCAATATATCGTGGTGCAAGTTTTCCTTTAACTCCGAAACGCGATACGCCCTTCATTGGTGAGACCTTCAAGTAGACATAGTCTCCTTCCAGGAAATATAAGGGCATTCGCCGTCTGTCTGCATAACTCTTTTGCCGTGCTTGAGCTTTCTTCATATTATGGATAATTCTCTGAACCTTTTCCTCAACCTCTTCCACCATATCAGGTCTAAAGAAGTATCTTTCTCCAGGTTCAGACCAATTTAGCGGAGTCCGACACCGTCGTCCATATAAAGCTTCAAAGGGTGCCATCTTGATACTTTCTTGATAACTATTATTGTATGAAAACTCCGCTAAAGGTAAACATTCGTCCCATTTTAGTGAGAAATCCAGGACACATGCCCGTAGCATATCTTCAAGTATTTGGTTCACTCTCTCAGTTTGTCCACTGGTTTGAGGATGATAGGTCGAACTGTGGAGCAGTTTAGTACCCAGGAATTTATGAAGTTCTTCCCAGAATTTAGATACAAATTGTGGTCCACGATCCGACACTATAGTCTTTGGGATACCATGCAAACTGAGAATACGGGCGATGTACAACTCAGCATAGACATTGACGTGATATTTTACCTTGACCGGAAGAAAGTGGGCGATCTTTGTAAGTCGATCGATGATAACCCAGATGGAGTCAAAGCCTTTTGCGGTTCTGGGCAATCCCACAATGAAGTCCATGCTGATGTCTTCCCATTTCCATGTTGGGATTGGCAAAGATTGTAATGGACCAGCAGTTTTCATGTGTATGGCCTTGACACGTCTGCAGGTGTCACACTTAGCCACATAGCGTGCAATTTCAATCTTCATTTTTGTCCACCAGTAATGTTGCTTTAAATCTTGGTACATCTTAGTGCTTCCGGGATGAATAGAGTAGCGACTAAGATGTGCTTCATCCAGAATTTGCTGGCGGAGCTCTTCGTTCTTTGGCACAACTATGCGGTTTTTAAACCATATCACACCTTGATCGTCTTCTTTGAAACACTTGGCTGTTCCAGCCCTTATCTTTTCTCGTATGTGCTTCATACCCAGATTATCCTTTTGAGCATCAATTATTCTTTGCAAAATGATTGACTCAAGCCTTAACTGATTTAGAGTCCCTTGTTGAATGATCCCCAGGTTTAGCTTTTCCATTTCTTGACACAAAGTGTTCTCGGAGGTCTTTGCCATAAGACAGTGGCAGGAAGTCTTACGACTCAATGCATCTGCCACCACATTGGCCTTGCCTGGGTGATAATGGATCTCCAGTTCATAGTCCTTGATGAGCTCAAGCCATCGTCTTTGTCTCATATTTAACTCTGACTGGGTAAAGATGTACTTCAGACTTTTATGATCTGTATATATGTGACAGATATTACCCAGCAGATAGTGACACCAAATCTTTAGGGCATGAACCACAGCAGCTAGCTCCAGATCATGAGTTGGATAGTGCTCCTCATGTCGGCGCAACTGCCTTGAAGCATACACAATCACTCGGCCCTCTTGCATCAGTACACAGCCGAGCCCACTGCCAGATGCATCACAATATACATCAAAAGGTTTAGTGATGTCCGGTTGAGCTAATACCGGAGCAGTGGTCAATAGTGTCTTCAATTGCTCAAAGGCTTCATTGCACTTAGAAGACCAATTGAACTTAATGTCATTCTTTAACAAACTTGTGATTGGCTTCACAAGCTTAGAAAAATCTGGTATGAATCTGCGATAATACCCAGCTAGTCCAAGAAAACTCCGGACTTGATGAACAGTTGTTGGGGTTTCCACTCCAGAATATCTTTGACCTTGCTAGGATCTACCGCAATTCCTTTAGCCGATAACACGTGCCCCAAAAATTGAATTTCTTCTAGCCAGAATGCGCACTTACTGAACTTGGCATATAGCTGGTGTTCCCTGAGGCGCGTCAATACAATCCGTAGATGCTGAGCGTGGTCCTCTTCATTCTTAGAATATATCAAGATATCGTCGATGAAGACTACCACGAACTTGTCCAATTCAGGCATGAACACTGAGTTCATCAAATAAGTGAAATGGGCAGGAGCATTCGTAAGCCCGAAAGACATTACCAAGTATTCAAACAATCCATACCGCGTAGTGAACGCGGTCTTTGGTATATCCTCGGGCCGAATACGGATTTGATGATAGCCCGACCTGAGATCAATTTTGGAAATACCCTTGCCCCAGTCAGTTGATCAAATAAGATATCGATCCTTGGAAGAGGGTACTTATTCTTGATAGTGACCTCATTTAGGGGTCGATAATCCACGCACATTCTCAAGGTTTGATCCTTCTTCTTAACAAAAATGGCGGGACAACCCCAAGGGGACGAGCTTGGCCGGATAAATCCCTTATTCAGTAGATCTTGTAATTGAATCTTTAGTTCCGCCAATTCATTAGGGGGCATGCGGTACGATCTTCGGGAGATAGGAGCCGTACCGGGCTTTAGCTCAATTACGAATTCTACATCTCTTTCAGGGGGCAGTCCAGGCAAATCTTCCGGAAATACATCTGGAAACTCACATACTACCGGAATGTTCTTGATCTCCAGTATAATGGCTTCATAGACTCTACCAGAAGCTTTGGCTGGATTGGTTGCAGGGAGAGTCAAAAGAATCTCTTCTTGGTTATAGCTCAACCTGACGGTTCTGAGTTCAGTGTTGAGGATTGCCTTGTGTTGGGTTAACCAATTCATACCCAAGATTACATCTATATCCTGGCCTTTCAGAACAATCATGTTAGCAGGAAAGTTCCGTCCGGCCATTGTTACTGGCACTCCATAGGCCACTTCTTTAGTATAAATGTGTCCCCCAGGTGAATGAATTTTAAATCCCTCCTTTGATTCATGGTATGCAATATGATATTGTTCCACAAACTTCTTGCTAATGAATGTATGTGAAGCACCAGAATCAAAAAGAATAATTGCTGGGTGACTGGCCACGGGAAACGTACCCATCATCACCGGCTCTCCTTCCGGTGTAGTAGCCACTTGAGTATAATACACATGCCCCGTTTTCTTCACATTCTTCCCCATAGCATTTCCTTTAGGCTGAACTGATTTCCCAGATCCTTGCGAAGCATTAGATTGATTTTGCCTAGGATATGGACAGTCTTTGATGAAGTGTCCCGACTTGCCGCAATTAAAGCACCTAGTTGAAGAACTAGGCAAGGCAGGAAATCGAGTGCCTGGGGCACCCGGCTGTTTTGGGGTAGTGGGGGTATTACTGGGGCGGATAATGATAGGCTGTTTGAAGGGAAATGAGGGTGGACGAGAAAAAGTGCGATTTTGGTTTGAGGGTCGAATCACAAACCGTGGTTTCTTCGCCTGGCCCTGATTAGGCCTCTCACCACCGAATCCCTTATTCTTTCCAGAATTTGTGTACTTGGCTTCAACAGATAAGGCTGTGCTGACAGCCTTTCCATATGTGAGATCTATGCATGTGGCCATTTTCCTTTGTAGCCGATCATTCAGACCCCGCATAAAACAGTTCTTCTTCTTTAAATCCGTATTCACCTGGTCGAGGGCATACTGCGACAGGTGATTGAATTTGTTGAGATATTGGTTGACGGTATCTCCACCTTGTTGTAACTTCATAAACTCCTCTTGTTTCATATACAGCACTCCTTCGGGGATGTAGTGTTCACGGAAGGCTGCTTTAAACTCATCCCAGGTGACTTGATGGTTGACTGGTTGGATAGCCACGAAATTTCCCCACCAGGTACTGGCAGGACCACGAAGTTGTTGTGCGGCGAACAACGGCTTTTGCGTCTCTGAGCAACGGAGAAGACCAAATTTTTGCTCGATAACCCGAATCCACTCGTCAGCTTCTAGGGGATCTTCTGCCTTGACGAATAGAGGTGGACGAGTTTCCGAGAAATCCAGATAAGTGGTCTCACGGGGACCCTGCGGATAACCTCTTCCCGCCTGCTGCTGGAATTGTTGCTGACCCGCCATTTCCCTAAGGAAGCGGGTATTATCGGCGGTGGCATTCACCAAGGCGGCGATCGCCTCGGCTAACGTGGGAGGAACTGGAGGTGGGTTTGGGGTAACATCCCGTCCCCCAGAAGTTCCTGCTGCATCCTGTCCTCGAGTCCTGGTCGGCATCTGTGGCAAAAACATTTGAAGTAAACACAATGTGCCAGAGAAAACCTTCCATTTTACATTACTATAAAAAGTAATGATACAGACTCGATATTACATAACAGGATACAATACCCATTATACAGAGGTTCAACCTATTATACAACAGTACACCCTACAATACCCTACCATACACTACTCTACTTCTATTACACCTTTATTCCTGCTTGCCATTACTCTTGGCGGCTTCATCATCAGGTGTGGGAGTCCAGACATCAACCAACCTCAAAGAAGAAGGGGGCTCAAAAAGGTCTAACTCCCCACCCAGCGCACGTCCCGCAACGTGAGATGGTCCAGCTTCCGCCTCAGCAGGTTGTGCAGGCTCACTTGGGTGTAGTTGTGAGTATAATATATGGACTTCCTCGTGCAAAGTATTGCAGTAAATCTGCAGGTTATCAACAGTCGAGCTAAGTTCTTTAACTCGGGCCTGAGCCCTTGCTTCCTTAGCACACATTAGCAAACGAGACTGTACGGCCCAGTCAAGTGCTAAGTCTCGATCAGCGAGTTGATCCTGCAAGTGTCGGATGTCCCTTCGTAGTTCGTTGATTCTATCACCGTCAGCGACCCAAGCATCAGTCCTATAATGCAGTGCTGCCTGAAGTCGACTCACACGAGCTTCAAGGTCTCCGATGGGGTCGTTACTTCCACTGCTGCTGCTTTCATGTCGGGGAGCCAATTGATGCCGAGGCACCCCAATTGGTCCCGTGGACTTGCGGGCCGTTAGCCTGGTACGTGGCGGCATCTTTTCTAAGGGGGAAAATGTTATTAGTATGATTCTTAGCATGATGCATGTATAATTACAGAATCAACCTTAGTCGATTCAACCTTCTATATGTTGCACTCTTCCTATCTGGTCTTTAAAATAGACTCTTCAGAATACTTAGGTAAGAAGAGAAAAGAATTTCTAGGTAAGACTTTTGAAAATTCTTTTGAAGATGCCTCATAATATCTACCAAGAAGGGCTACGCTCCGATACCAGCTGCGACGGAACCTCCCAAGTAATTAGGCCCACCTACTGTTGTCCTTGTCTCACAGACATCAGACAACCCTGTAGGTGCCCCTGAACTACTTGACAAGTTCGGTATCTTTCCTTACCTTACCAGGAACGTCTCACCCATCTTGTAGACATTACAGAACATCGGAGATAAAGAAAATGCGGAAGCGAATTACATAATCTTACATTTATTTCAAAAGCAAGCTTAAGTTATGTTATTACAGACCAGACTATAAGTGAGTGCATAGAAGTAATATTATACAAACCAGGGAGGCACAAACTCCTCCCGAGAAGACAAAAGCAAAAGATCCTAAGTGGAGGACCGAGTCCTCCCACACTTCAGTCTTGATTTTCTTCTTTTGGAACCACCTTGGCACAGAAGCAGCAAAAGTCTGCTACTTCCTCACCTAAAAACAACGAAGGGATAAACCCTGAGTATGGAATACTCAGCAAGTCTTACCCGACTAAAGAAAAGACTCTCAAGGGTATGCTGGTTATGTGGGAGTCAAGGTAAGGCTTTTCAATATTCAAAGACTCTGTTTGCAGAAATGCTTACTAAAGTGGATCCTTAAAAATCCAATTTTATTTGTCAAGTTAGGTAAAATTACCTGCACTAGAGTTCTTTCTACCCTAGTTCAATCACTGGTCCTGCACTAGCCAATTTCTTAACAAAAGCCCATCATCTTTAGTGGAATGCTACGTGTAGGGTAGTGACCAAGTCTTCATAACCGCGAAGGTACGGCGATCCGAATCGATTATACTCAGCTGAGGATCTCCAATCACACGACATATGTAGCACTTAACCCTTGCATATGTCAACCCGCCACCGGGGTTCTTAAGACCGGATCAGGTTCACGCAGACCGAGAGCACAGATACACCACCGTCCAGCCTCTTGCCACGGAGGGTACACGCTACTCTCGCCACCGCTCCACGCCCATCTCGTGTTGTCTTATTCCGGCCTTAGTCTGCCCGAGGCAAGGCTTACCCATGACGAGGCATGTGACCAGCTAAAGGGTCCTCGATCAACAAGCCTACATCGAGACGGTCCTTAATCGACTCAGACGGAGACACTACACCGAGACTCTCTTCTCGTGCAAGTCACCCGCCCGGTCTCAGCTTAATCATTTCAAACCCAAAGTTGGTACCTGGTAGAGGTACATCTTTTCCGATGTTGAACCTATCAAGGCCTTTGATAGATCCATCATCAAGTTTTATTTTCGAAAAACTTCCCACCCACTTTTGCCACATCATATTTTGTAAAAACAAAACCTTTTGTTTTTCTAAAGCAAAGCTAAGCATCAAAAAGCTTTTGTAAAACAGGTGATCAAGGAAGGTAATCAAATTCAAGGAAGGTAATGCAGGAATGGTTTTATCAAGCAACTCCTATCACCTAATGCAGCAATCAAGTGAGAAAGATTTTGAAATAGCAAGGGAGGTGGCAAATGCACCGGGGCTTGCCTTCGTTTACAGGTGATTCGGGTTCGGATCCACAGATATCGAAGTAGAAACTATTCCCGGCCTGGGATTCCGAAGGTGGTGGTGTCCTGTCTTCGGGGACTTCTACCTCTTCTTCACGTTCTACTCATAACCATACATAAGTATAAGAATGGATGCCATGGGATGCTCATGAGGATGCAAACATAAACTTATTAGCTATGTCTTGAATACAACTTGCCTTCACGGAGTTCTGAGAACTTAGGGTTTCCGGAGTCGGTAAAGGAGTTCATAGGGCAGGGGGGTGTTTTGGGGTTTGGTGATCAAACAAGGTCCAAATCAATTCAAACTCTACCCAAGGCTTCTAAATATTATATAACACTCATATAAAAGTTTTGGGCATTTTAGGACTTATCAATTATTTTCTAAAAATCTATAACCAAGACTTTTAACTACTTTAAATACCCTAAAATTTCGTACTTCCACTAAAAATCACAAACTTATTTTTATTAAATACTATGGAAAATAACAAACCTATGAAAATTAGTTTCACAATTTTAGCATTTTTCTACATTTTTCTACATATTTTTGAATCTCTGCTGAAAAAGAAAAAAGGAAAAGAATTAATAGAACTGGGCCGAATTCAGCCCAGCGGCCCAAGACCAGGGAGGAAAGCGCCCGCGCGCGCGCCCGCGCAGCGCTGGCGGCTTTACAGAAAGGTCCTCGGGGTTTTTGTTAACTGGAGATGGGTTCGGTCACTGTTACGTTGAGTCACTGACTGTTTGCAGAACACCCCTCTGATTTCTATTCCTTCGCGGGGAAAGGTCCACGACGACGGTGAACGCGACCGAGCTCCGGTGAGCTCGTAGGCCGGCCGATTGGGGCAAGTACTGGCATCCCCGAGCAGCTAATGCCAAATTGGATCTTCCCCGATCAATTCCCCCAACCCAATTTCGCAAATGGGTGCCTGGTTGGTTCTGGCCACAGTGACCGAGAATGTTGTGGCGAGACAACCATGTTCCCGGCGTCCAGAGGGTTTCTAGTTCAATTGCGTGGGTCGGCGAGCATCACTAACATGCACAGATGCTAGAACAGGAACAAGGAGGGTATGAGCAGACCTGTGGAAGGCTGGCCACGGTGAGGTGTTCTTCGCGGTGTTCTTCAACGGTTTTGGGGAAAACTAGGAATTGGAGCTCACGGTGGCAGGACTGGGGACGATACTGGACGATGGGGTACGCGATGAAGTTGCGAAGCTAACGGTGGGCTCAATTTATAGCGAGGGTAAGCGGCGGTGGCGAATTTGACCGAGCAGTGCTGGCGGTCGGAGCTGGAGAAGTACATAGGTGCAGTGAACACGTATTTATCGCGGTGGCAGGCTCATTGACGCTGATGGGACTGCAGTAGGGAATCACGGTGATGCAATGGCGCGGTTAGGACACGCGGTGGCCAACGGCAAGGGCACGTCGGCGGTGAGCAGCTTTATCCACGACGGTGAGCAAGGGGAGGGGTACCGCGGCTGGCCGGGATGGCGTCCAGCCCACCGGCGGCGGGGATTTTTACCGAGCTATGTTTATCCGATGGCCACGGCGCACGAATCATGGCGAGCGGCAATCAACGGCGACGAGCCACCGGCGGTGAAGACAGCCGTGCGGCGACCTTATCTGATTCAGTTACTGTACCATGGTGCATCCCATTCAACAGCCTGTCAGCCGAACTTGGAGCATCATTTTCTCTTAATTTCTAATGTCAACACATGTCGAGCTCTGCAGCAAAAGTGTAGAGCAATATCCCCTCTACAACTTTGTAATATGATGATGCCACAAAAACCCCTTGGATCATGCTTGAATTTAAGCTTGAAGTTGATGGCATCAATCTGCCAGTCTGATTTTCAGACTTATCCAACCTGACAGCCTGACTTTAGGCTTACTTATCTTCAGTTTTTCCTTAACAACAATGCTCACACCTTTAAACAAAGTTGTTCTCCTATAGTTGAGCTTCAATTTTGATGTGGTGACCTAGGGCAAAAACCCTATACTTTGCAAGTTACAAAGCCCTAAAGTGGAGCCTTTAACACTGAATTTCAGACTTAGTGTAGAACTCAAATGAGGTCCATTTTGCACTTAAGTCCAAATCTCAGGGTTTGGCTTGTAAATTCACATATTTGTGAACCAAATGACTTTATATGTCCAAACATAGTAGTTTTTACACTTTAGTCCAAAGGTTCATCATTTTTGCACATAAGCCCCTAGGGTTTTGGTTTTAGGGTTTTCCAGGGTTCCAATTAGGGTTTCTGGTATCCCAGGGGTATAAATGTGATTCAAGTTTATTCTTAAGGTCATTTCATGACTTTTACCCTAAAGCTTTTAGGTTTTCTTAACTTGGGTTAAGTTTTACCCCTTTAACCACTATTTAGGGTTAAGTTCCTTAACCAGGATTTCATTTGCAAAACACTTAAAACAATACAACTTGTTTGAAATTTTTGGCCTAGTGAATGCACTCTAGGTGTGTCAAACATATGCAATGCTAATGCTTATGATGTCATGCTCAAGTTTTAGTTACAGTAACACCAGGGGTGTTACAGAAAGTAGGGCGTCACAAAGAATGCCCTGGTCACGCAAAAGGTATGCCTGAAATCCTTACCTAGAAGATCCTAGGAACGTTCCTGGAAAGGACCTCCATGGTCGATCGAAGTGACCCCATCGCTGCCTCGGCACACTCGCGGAGCTCATCCCGAGACTGCTCCTCCCGCTCGTCATCAAGGACGAAGAGGGGCTTCGAGGCGCCGTGGGTCCAGAACCGGAGCGCCTGTCCACGCCGCTCATTGGGATCGTGCCGCGCGGGTATGAGGTCGCCGCTCCCCAGCACGGGCCGCGGTTCTGCGCCCCCCTCCTCCAAGGTGTCGGGACCCCCTGCAGTCGACGCATCGGGTACCTCCTCGGCTAAGGAGGCAGGCTTCCGATCACCAACCTCGAGTAGCGGTGCCTCAGCCATCTCAGCATCGGCGGCGACGGGTGGCTCCACGGGCAGAACGGCAACAGCCTCAGCAGAAGCTGGTGCCGGCGCCGGCAACACGTCAGGTGGGCTCAAGGCCGCGGCCGCGCCAGCAGTCTCCCCCGGCACGATGGCCGCCCCGGCGAAGGGGTCAGCCTAGGGGGCATCTTGTGTGAAGGCCAACCGACCGGCGTGGCACGGTGCGGCACTGGCTGCAGAAGTCGGCACCGTCTTAAGGGCTTTCCAGGGAGCCAGACCGGCCGAACCATGTCTCCGTTTGCTGGGAGGAGAAGGAAAAGCAGGATCAGTACACACGAAGAAGGAACCAGGACAGAGGTATCCTCAGATACTTACCCGCTCCGAACCAAGGCCAATCGTGCCTGCGGGGAGGCCCCTCGGGCCTCGGTCCCCGCAGGCACTACCGAGGTTTGCCCCGCTGCCGGCTTCGGCACCGTCCCCGCCTCGGGCGCCCGGGGCGCTGAAGGGACGGTCCGCCCAGGCGCAGTCATGACGACCTGAGGATCAACCTCTCGTGCGGCCGGCATGGGCGACTGCTCATGGGGGACAGGCGGGTCGGCCTGACTCCTCGGGGTGACCTCAACTCCCCGGGGTCACCTCAACTACCCCAGACACCGACGGCGCCAGCCCACTCGGGGGCTGGCTCGACGACCCTTGGCCCAGCCTCAGATCCGGGCTGAGGCCGAGGCGGGCCGCCATGTCGTCGTCTTCGTCGTCATCGTCGTCATTGTCGTCGTCGGGCGTCTCCGACGACGGCTCCCTCGGGAGCCTGTCCCTGTCCTGCCTCCGACGGCACCTCTCCATGGCGTCCCGAGCCCGCATCCGCTCGCGAGCCTGAGCCTTTTTCGTGTCCTTCTTCTCCTTCTTCTTCTCCGCAGCGACCCTCCGCGCGGCTCGGTCCACCGCATCCTCCAGGACCGGTGGCAGGGAAGGCTTGTGACACCCCAACTCCTGGAGACGGACGGAAATCCCGACTGTGAGAACCAAGGGCAATCTGACACAAGAAAGAAGAAGGAGCGGACACTCACCAGGGACATGCACCCACGCTCGGGACACACCACGGGCTAGGTAAGGGCGCCGGCGTCCAGCCTCCCTACCGTGCCCGCTACCCGCCTGCGGAGGTCATCGGCGGAGAGGGGGGCCGAGGACATCTGCGAACCCTCCAAGTTGACCCCGACATCATCTCCAAAAGCGGCAACCGCCACTCTGTCAAGGGAAGCACCCTCTGGCGATGGATGGCGGCAACCACCCCCGCGGCGGTAAGCCCTCCGTCTCGCAGCTCCTGCAAGGCCTCCAGAAGGGGCTAGAGATTCTCCTGTTTCTCGCGCGTGGCCCCATAGCACCAGTTGCTGCTGGCGGCAGTCACCACTCGTTGAGAAAACGACAGGAGCCTCCCATCGTCATTCCGGAGGTAAAACCACCGGCGCTGCCACCCCTTGTTCGAAGACACAAGGATGGCGGGGATGTACTGTTGCGCGTGCGCCTGCTTCAACTGGAGGATGCAGCCACCGGCCCGCACTGCCATGCAGACCTTCTTTTCCCCCGTCGTCAAGGCAAAAGGCTCCGTGGAGAAGAGATGGGTCCACAGATCCCAATGGGGGTCAATCCCCAAAAAGGCTTCGCAAACTGTCGCGAAGATGGCCGCTTGCGCGATGGAGTTGGGGTTGAGATTGTGCAGCTCCACCCCATAGTAATGCAGGAGCGCCCGCATGAAACGGCTTGCTGGCACTCCGAACCCCCGCTCATGGAAGGAGACGAAACTCAGCACATACCCCGGCGGCGGGGTCGGGGCGGCCCCGCTCGGAGGGACCATCCACTCCGGCTGCGGGTCACCAGAGAGGGGACGGAGCAAGCCATCGGCGACAAGGGCCTTCAGATCGTCCACCATGACGGTGGAGAAAGGCCACGGGTCGCGCGACGGAACGACGGTTACCCGGTCAGCCATCTCCAAGCGAAGGGGGTGGCGGCGGAGCGGACAAGGTGCGTGGTTTTCTTTCTCTGGCTATTCCCTTGGGTTGCGGAAACCAAAGCAGGAGGCGAGCAACAGAGTAAAGAACCACCACCGGTCCCTCTTCCGGATATATAAAGGCCCGGGCAAGACCCGTTCAACACTTCGCCCGAACCCGCCGTGAAATTCAAACTCGAAGGCGAAACGCCCGTTCCTCGAACGACACGCGCACGCACAACAGCTGCCCCGCGAACCACCCGTCCCATCGAATTAACTTCGCGGCAGGGCAGGCGACACCTTTGGCAGGCGAAGTAGGCGACGTTTCACCTCCGCCATGATGACCGCGTCAAAAAAGGTGCGCCACAAAGTTTAATTTTGTATCCTTTTCCTCTTCCCCTTTCTCTCTCTTGCTACAGGGACCGGGAAAGGGGATACTTCGAAAGGGATCCTTCTTCGCGAAGGAAGCGGGCCCCGAGCCCCCCTACTGATCAGGGGTTCGAAGGTTGGCCCCTCGGAAGGGTTCGACAGCCGCCCCAGAGCACTCGGGCTTCAGGCTCGTTACTGATCAGAGGTTCGAAGGCTGGCCCCTCGGAAGGGTTCGACAGCCGCCTCAGACCACTCGGGCTCCGTGCCCACTACTGATCAGGGGTTCGCAGGCTGGCCCCCCGAAGGGTTCGACAGCCGCCACAGAACGCTTAGAGCGAGGGATGACTCTGGGTACGTCTGATACATGGCTGAGGCTCGGGCTACGCTCCCGAGATACACTAGAACATTTCCGAGACTGACAGGAACAATTCTGTAATGGAATCCCATCAGAGGGAGGCATCGAGCCCTCGGACCCTATCAAACGGGACCGGGTACGGCAAATCACCTATAGGTACTTTTGGAGCGCGCCTCTGGGCCACTAGCCGACCCTTATCGAACGGGGCACGGGCGTCCACTCGGATCACCTGTTAGCAACTCACTGGAGACACCATGTTCAGCGCCCTCCGAGGGCAACATGGCGCTTTCCCCCCCCCCCCCCTCTCCTCCTTGCGGAAAGGCGACAAAGGGGCGTATGATAAAAGCCGAGTCAGTCCTTGACCGTCCTCTCGCTCTATGCAGAGGCTCGGGGGCTGCTCTCGCAAACCCGGCTCCGGCCAAACCGTTGACAGCGTCAACATACCAACCCGAGAACTCGGAACCTGACCATGCACCCGGGCTACGATCAGATCGCATGAGGGAACAACCAGACTGACCGAGGCACCACGAAAGGCATTAAGACCTCGGAGGAGTCAAACCCCTCCTCCGAGGCCTCGGGGGCTACACCCGGCGGGTGCGCTCGCGCGCACCCACCGGAACAAAATGTAACCGAGAAAGGCCGGTCCCCTTGCAAAAAAGTGCGACAAAACCTCCAAGCGAGTACCAACACTCCCTTTGAGGCTCGGGGGCTACTGTCGAGGACCATAATTAGGGGTACCCCCAAGACTCCTAAACTCGGCTGGTAATCACCATCAGCACAAGCTACAAAGGCCTGATGGGCGCAATTCAGGTCAAGGCTCCGTCCACTCAAGGGGCACGGTCTCGCCTCGCCCGAGCCCAGCCTCGGGCAGGAACAGTAGACCCAGGTGGATTCACACCTCGCCCGAGGGCCTCCTTAAGCAACGGGCGCACCTTCGACTCGCTCGAGGCCCAGCTCGGGCAGGCTTCGCAGTGAAGCAACCTTTGCTAGATCGCCTCGCTAACTGACCGTATCGCAGGAGCATTCAATGCAAGGATCGCCTGACACCTTATCCTGACGCGTGTTCCTCAGTCGGCAGGGCCGAAGTGACCGCAGTCACTTCGCCCCTCCACTGACTGACCTGATAGGAAAACAACGCCGCCTGCCCTGCTCCGATTGCTGTGCCACCCGCCAGGGTGAGGCTGACAGCAGCCAAGTCCAGCCTCAGGCGCCATAGGAAGCTCCGCCTCGCCCGACCCTAGGGCTCGGCCTCAACCTCGACCTCGGAAGACGGTCTCCGCCTCGCTCGACCCCAGGGCTCGGCCTCAACCTCGACCTCGGAAGACGGCCTCCGCCTCGCCCGACCCCAGGGCTTGGCCTCAACCTCGACCTCGGAAGACGGTCTCCGCCTCGCCCGACCCCAGGTCTCAGCCCCCGCCTCGACCTAGGAAGACGGTCTCCGCCTCGCCCGACCCCAGGGCTCGGCCTCAACCTCGACCTCGGAAGACGGTCTCCGCCTCGCCCGAGCCCAGGGCTCGGCCTCAACCTCGACCTCGGAGGAGTCTCTGCCTCGCCCGACCTTGGGCTCGGACCGAGCACGCTACAGGGGGGTACATCATTACCCTACCCCTAGGTAGCTCAGGCTACAGGGAACAAGACCGGCGTCCCATCTGGCTTGCCCCGGTAAACAAGTAATGATGGCACCCCGCGTGCTCCCATGACGACGGCGGTTCTCTCCTACGAAAGCAAGGAGACGTCAGCAAGGTCCCGCAGCCCCGACAGCTGTGCTTCTACAGGGCTCAAGCGCTCCTCCGACGGCCACGACATCACATGCACATGGCTCTAGCACCTCTCCGACAGCCACGTTGGCATGTACAGATGGCTCAGGCTCCTCTCTGTCGGACACGTTAGCACATTGCTACACCCCCCATTGTACACTTGGACCCTCTCCTTACATCTATAAAAGGAAGGTCCAGGGCCCTCGTACAAAGAGGTGACCGCGCAGGAGGACGGGCTGGCGGACAGGCTCTCTCCCTCTCCCTCGCGAACGCTTGTAACCCCCTACTGCAAGCGCATCCACCCTGGGCGCAGGACAACACGAAGCCGCGGTTTTCCCCTGTTTGTGTCCCATCTCGCGCTGACCCATTTGGGCTGGGGCACGCAGCGACAATTTACTCGTCGGTCTAGGGACCCCCCGGGGTCGAAACGCCGACAAATTAGAAAGTCCGACCCGATCTGCTCGACTAATCGTCTAGCCGTCCGATTAATCGCCGACTAAGCACGATTAGTCGCCCAATTAGGGAGGGGACGACTAGGATCTGTTTTTGTCGTGGACTCCTGGTTGAGTCCCAGTTTGGGTGGGAATGACTAATGGCCTAGTAATAGGGCCCATCAGTGTTAGGGTTTAGTAAAACCGGATGCTATCCTCGGCCCCTCTCCCTGTTCTACTAGCAGATTGTTTGATTCTGGTGGTTGCCCTCTCCTTGATCCTCAATGGCGGTTGCCCTCTCCTTGTTCCTCAACGGTTGCAGCCTCCTCGACGGCGGCAGACTACATAATGGCAAGATGAGTACATTGTCTGAAGGTACCTTTCATCGCTGCACCCATATGTGATCTGTTACCTTCTTGAATTCCCCTATTCATCACTGCACTCTTCAATTCATCTGTGCACCTACACAGCCCTCAAATTCTCTGGGAATGGCATCTTTGTCTCTCTAGCTCTTCGTTGTTGTTTGATATTTATTCAGTATATTGAGGGCGCCGACTCGGTCTCCATCGAGGAGATCTTTTGCAGTTAACTCGTCGATGTCTGGGATGGTGCTAGGGTCTGATCTCGGCGAACCATGCTTTATCTCTTCCGGAGTCATGGCTTTGGGCTTCGGCTTCGTATATTAGTCTGAACTGGGTGAAGCCTATTGCCATGGATTCAGTTGTGTTTAGTCCCCAAAGCACTTCGGGTAATTGTCTGCCCACTTGCCCTTCTTGTCCTCAAGGAGTCTTTTCTTGATTGCGGTAAAGATCTTTCCGTTTGTGCGCTCTACCACTCCGTTGGACTGAGGGTGATATACTGATGTGAGGACGACCTTTGTTCCTAGGGAGGCACAGAAATCCCAAAAGTCTTGATTGTCAAACTATTTTCCATTGTCTACTGTTAGCTCGGAGGGTACCCTAAAACGGCAGACAATGTTTTGTGAGAAGAATTTTTGAACTGTTTTTGTTGTTATGGTGGACTGCCCTTGCTTCGATCCACTTGGTGAAGTATTCTACAGCGACAAAGGCAAATTTGAGGTTACCCTGAGCGATGGGAAGATGCCCTACTATGTCGAGGCCCTAGCACTGCAGAAGCCATGTGTGGGAGATTAACTTTGTGAGCTGCGAAGGCGTCCTGCTTCGAGGTGCAAATTTTTGGCAGGCTTCGCAGGATCGCACAACACGGTTCACTGTGCATACAATATCCGGCTAGTAAAATCCTTGGCGCGTGACTTTGGCGGCGAGGGCCCTAGCGCCTGAGTGGTAGTCACATGTTCTTTTGTGTACTTCGCGGAGGAGGTCTACGCCTTCTATAGCCGTGATGCATTTGAGCAAAGGTTGACATATTCCTTTTTTGTACAGTTTCCCTTCTATTAGGGTGAAACAACGGCTTCGGTACTTGAGTCTTTTGGCCTCGGCTTGGTCTGTAGGACGATAGTGCCTTTGTAGGTAATGGACGATTGGTGCCCTCTAGTCTTCGGTCATGATGAGACTTATAATTCTGTGCCCATAGGGGTCCCTCACGACGGAGGCTTCAATTATCTGAAAAATGAAGATTGTGACTTCATTGAATTTCTCGACTCGACGACTATATTGTACCCTGAGAGTTCTGCTACCCACTTGCCTATCCTGGTTGTAGCTTCTGGGTTGTTGAATAGATCGTTGAGGCTTCGGTCTGTTGCCTCTCTTATCTTGTGCGCTTCAAAGTAGTGACGCAGCTTTCGTGATGCCATGAGCACAGCGTATGCTATTTTCTCCATTTCTGTCATATTGCATTTGGAGTTGTTGAGGACCTCTAAGATGAAATATACACACTGCTATTGCAGTTTTCCATCCTTGGCCTTCTCCTGCACCAAAGTTGTGCTGACTGCGTTGTGGGATGCAGCGACGTACAAGAGTAGAGTGGAGGTGGGCTCTGGTCTTGTTAAGGTTACCATTTCTGATAGATAAGTTTTGAGATAATCGAAGGTCGCTACCTACTCGGGCCCCAGACAAATTTTTTGCTACCCTCAAGGTCTTTAGGAAAGGTAGGCTTCACTCTGTAGATCGCGAGATGAATATATTTAATGCTACCAGCCTTCCTGTGAGCCTTTGGATGTCTTTTGCTGTTTGCGGAGGCTGCATGTCCATTATTGCTTTGACTTTGGTGGGGTTGGCCTCGATGCCTCTATGGGATACAAGGTAGCCCAAGATTTTTCCCTGGCGATTACCGAAGATGCATTTTTCTGGATTTAGGTGACGCCTTGCTTCGCACATTCTTGCAAACGTTTTGACGAGGTCAGCAATGTGGTCTTCCTTGTTTTTGCTTGAGACGACAATGTTGTCGACGTAAGTGAAAACATTACGGCCCAACTGCTCTTCAAGCAGTGGCTTTGTTAGGCATGAAAAAGTGGAGCCGACATTCTTGAGGCCTTCGGGCATATGCACAAAGCAGTATGTGCCGAAGGGTGTTATAAAGCTTGTCTTCGCTTTATCCTCCTTCATATATATCTGGTGGTATCCTGAGAAACAATCCAGGAGTGAAATGACCTGACAGCCTACTGTTGAATCGATAATCTTGTCGATTCTAAGGAGGGGTAAATTGTCTTTGGGACATGCTTTATTGAGGCTAGTGAAATCTATGCACATTCGCCATTTGCCACTTTTCTTTTTGACCATGACTATGTTGGCGAGCCATGTGGGGTAGTCGACTCGTTCGATAAACTTGGCTTTGAGCAGTGTGTGGACTTCGGCCCTAACTGCTTCAGTTTTCTCGTCCGACATTTTACGGAGTTTCTGTTTTTTTGACCAGACCGAAGGGTCTATGCTTAGACCATGCTCGATGATTGAACGGCTGACGCCGATGAGGTGTACGACTGATCAAGCGAAGACGTCCTTGTTGCGACTTAGGCATGATAACAGCTTGGCCTCTCTATCTTGAGTGAGGTCTTCGCTGATTAATATAGTCTGATTTGTTATTGAGGCGTCTAGATGGACTTTTCTAGCCTAGTCAGTTCTTTGAATTTGGGCTTTGGTTGGTGCTGCTTTCTCGGGGCGCAGGACAACGTGACCTTTGTCCACAGAGATAAGGCAGCAGATGTTGAGCTATCCTGGGACGAAGTCTCTTTTGATGTTGCGATCAGTCTATTGGTTCCCGTAAATTGTTATTGCGTCGAGAGGTCTTGGAATTTTCATGCATAGATAAAGGCCGTGAATTGCTGCTTCAAGTTTGTTGATGGACCCTCTCCCTATTATGGCATTGTATGGATAGACCATGTCGACTATGTCGAAGGTCACATGCTCTGATCTTGTGTTGGGGTTTGTGCCGATGAAGAGGGGGAGCTCTATCTTGCCAAGTGGAAATGTCCCCTTTCCTCTGAAACCATAGAGTGGATTGTCGGCAGGCTGAAGTAGGATGTGGTTGATGCCCATTTGGTCGAAGGCATGTAGGAAGATGATGTCGACTTGGCTCCCATTGTCAACGAGGACTTCGTGCAGCTCCTAGCCTGCCACTTTGCAACTGATGACAAGTGCGTCCGTATGGGGCGCGCTGCGAAGGTCGACGTCTCTTGCATTGAAGGTTAATGGTACATGAGACCACTTCGTCTGAACGACGGGTCCTGTGATTGCGACATGGTTGACCCTTCGATAGTGATCCCTTTTTGTCGTTTGTTCTCGAAGTCTGAGCTAGACCCTCTGGTGATCATGTAAATCACTCCCCTAAAGGCTGGGTCCGTGAAGTCTTCTTGCTTTGGTGGTGGGGGCGTGGTAGGTGTTGATTTGGGTGCCGTGGTGGGGGTGGCAAAGCTAATCTTTCTTGATGTTGAAGGCGTTGTTGCTGTGGGAAGAGATTAGGTTTTTGCTGCTAGGGGTAGTATGGGTGATCATTTTGATATTGATGCTGGTTGTACTATTGCGGTTGATAGGTATGAGCACTAACTCTTTGGTTGTCTGCCAGGGTGGCCCTAGCCATTCGGTCCTTTGTTGCTTTGGTCTCGGGGCAGTCTCTGTTTGGGTGTGCTGAGTCTTCGCCATGGAAGACACAGTAGAATCTTCTCGATTGCTGACAGTTCAGCCTCGGCCTTTGCACCTGGTCACGTTGCCACCGTGGCCTTGTTGCGGGGGATAGTCTTGACGACAAGGGGGGTTCTCTCCTGGTTGCTGCTGGTTTTGCGATGTTGTGCACCTGGAGTTGAGCACGCTCATGCTGTGCTGGATCCTGCTGTGGAGGTCTGATCCATGTCCTGCTGAACTACGGAGTCTCCTTAGGCTTTTGCTAAGACTCAACTTTTCTTCGATGGAGTTCTTCTGATCGGGCATATTTTTCGAAAACTGCTACAACTCCTGCAAGTTGGTTGGTGGGTCTCTTATGCAGAGGCTATATAAGATGCCTACTCGAAGGCCGTTGATTGCATAGTGGATGACTATATTGTCATCGACCGATGGCAGTTGTGATTTCAACAGGAGAAACTTTTTGTAATATTCACGAGGACTTTCCTTCTCTTGCTGCCTCCAAAGCGAGAGTTCTGCCAGTGCGTCTGTTTCAGGTTTGTAACCTTGAAAGTTCAATAGGAATTTGTAGTGGAGTATCTTTCTTGAATCAATTGATAATGGCGGCAACCTTGAATACCATGTGAGAGCTGGGCCCTCGAGGGCTATGATGAATGACGAGCTAATCTCTTGCTGGCCACCTTGCTCACCAACAACCTTATTCCGTGTGCCATCCCACACGCAGGTTTGTTTTGAGCAGATTAACACAACGCTCCATCAGGCCAGGTTCAACTCTAAACCAAACTGAAAATCTCAACTGATAGAGAAACAAACAAACTGAACTCAGGATTATAGCAATATTTCACCCCCTAATCTTGAAGTTCCGTGCTGACCTTGACGGTACCCATCTTCATACGCCAGTGGCTTCGTCAATATATCTGCGATCTGCTCCTCATGCGGGCGTGTTTAATGTCCATATTCCCATCTTGAAGACACTCCTGAATGAAATGGAATTTAACATCTATGTGCATGCTTGCTTCGTTCATTCATGAAAGACAAGATTCTTACTGAGTGCAATAGCCGATTGACTATCCATCTTGAGCAAGAAAATTCGAGCATCTCGCTCGCTTTTTAGCTCTGCAAGTAACTGTGCCAGCCAAACTCCTTGACAAGCCACTGTTGCTTCTGTAATATACTCAGTTTGCTTTTGAGATTGCCAAGTTACCGGACAGGTGCCGAGGAAGAACAGAATATCCATGGTGCTCCCTCTTGAATCAAGATCACCACCCATGTCTTCATCCCTGTACCCGATAATCTTCTTCTCTATCCCGGCGAGCTTGTAGTAGTGGCATCCAAAGTTAATTGTTCCTGCAATGTAACACATGTTAGGATCTTTGGTGGGAAAAAGAGGGACACAGAGTTAGGGCTAGTTTGGGAACCATATTTTCCCAAGGAAATTCAATTTTTCCAAGGAAAATTAGTTCATTTTCCCTTGGGAAAATATAAATCCCATGAGAAAATAAAGTTCCCAAACTTGCCCTTAACGTGGAAAAAACTCCTCCAATGTGAAGGAGAAAAAAACCACGGGAAAACAAATCTATTATAGATTGTCCAAGTTAGAGATGTCCAAATGGGCCGCCCGGCCCGGCACGGCACGGGCCCGGTGAAGCCCGGCCCGTTTTGAGCCCGGCCCGCCAGGCACGGTTAGAAAACCGGGCCGGGCCGTCTAGGCACGCGGGCTCAATTTCCTGTTCGAGCCCGGCCCGCAGCGGGCCTAAACGGGCCGGCCCGGCCCGTTTAGCACGAAAAAACGGGCCGAAAAACGGGCTATGCGGGCCGGTAAGCACATTTTAGTGTAAAAAAGCGGGCTTAACGGGCTTAGAGGTAAACGGGTCGTGCCGGGCTAGCCCACCGTGCCTAGTTTCTTGTCCGAGCCCGGCCCGCTTATTCGTGTCGGGCCGGCCCGGGCCCGCATAGAACCGGGCCATACCGGGCTCGGACCGTGCCTAAATAACGGGCTTCGTGCCGGGCTCGCGGGCCTCGTGCTTATTGGACATCTATAGTTTAAGTACATGGTATAAGGGATGTCTATTTATATAGGCAAATGATTTTATCCAACAAGGCAAAAAAAAATAAAGATAAGTCACATGATTTTATCCAACAAGACAAAAAAATAAAGATAAGTCACATGATTTTATCCAATAACATAGTATACATTTCACAATGTTGAGATGCTTAGTGGTTGGTCCTTTCCATGATACTCAAGTAGTCGACGGCGAAGGCGATATCTAGGCATGTGTGCACTGTGCACTCAGCGCCGGCCCTGAGGGCGGGCGAACGGGACAGCCGCACCGGGCCCCCCATCTCCGAGGGCCCCACCCATCCGACGCGCATATATATATATATATATATATATATATATATATATATATATATATATATATATATATATATATATATATATATATATATATATATATTTGGTTGCTCTCGATTTTGCTGGTGTTCTCACTTTTACCTTTAGTTTTGTTTGTTTGTTCCGTTTTGTCTTTCCAGTGCTATAAAACAGAAGGACAAAACTGAGCAAAAGCACGACTAAGAGTAAAAGTGAGGACACCAGCAAAACTGAGGGCACAAGCTTAAAAAATCCAATTTTTAACTAATTGGTTCTACTCGTATGAGAGGTAAGAGCTCGTGATTGTATGTCCAATGTGACTATAAGGGTACGAGAAGCGAGACGCCTCAGACAACAACGCGAGGTAACATGGTGTGAATGATCATGAGCCTAAATTTAATTCATCTCCTACTAAAAATGGTAATATTGAAGAACAACAAAATTTTATCGAATGTTTATATTTATATGAATGTTTTTAAATGGCTCTTAAGTACTTATATTAATATTTTTATTTTTATACATTAAAAAATAATTGTATGGGCCTCTATTTAAGTCTTGCCCCAGGCCTCTAATATCTCAGGGCCGCCACTGTATGCACTAAGTACCAGAGACAGGCAGCCAACGATGCCCTGGTATTCAGTGGTGTCCACAGCTATCGATGTTCTAGTTTTCGACAGCTTTAGACGAGCGAGCTTCCATGGGAGTGTGGAAAAGATTGTAGGACTCCATGCTAGCACGTTCCAAAGATAGATCTTCCTTGCATACCCCAAGTCCCCAATTCCCAGGTAAAAACAAAGCAATCCAAGATCACTCATTTCGAACCTGGAACACATTTGTTGCTTAAACACATGGCGATCTCTGTAGCGTCATTTCCCGTGATGTTGAGATCGTCCAGGCGCAGTACCTTATCTTCATGTCCGTAGACGACGAAACTGAGAGGTTGCTTCCCTCAAACACCACGTCCCTGCAGGACACGGCTGCATGCCATGAAGCCGGGTCGTAGAAACGAAACGCCAGGCCTTCGCACAGCCGATGAAGATTGTAACAATCCACGGTCGTCGAGCTTCCTCAGGTTCAACTTCGTTTTTTGACGAAGATTGTGACAGTTATGGCACTGGTTGGGGTCCTGTTTGGCTGCAGTTCCCGTGTTGGACCGCCTTCCATCACGCCACTACAGTAAACGGAACAACGTCCGACGGCCAAAACCGTCGGACATAATGGTTAAACCGTCAGAAATAGGTTATCTCCGACGGTAATGCCTTATCTCCGACGGCTTTAAGCCGTCGGAGATAATTCGTCGGAAATAGTGCAATGTCCGACGACAGCCGTCGGACATAAGCTATCTCCGACGGCTGCGTGAGCCCGTCGGAAATAGTAAATCCCAACCGTTTTACCGGTCCGCCTGTGGGCCCCACAATCTTAAGTCCGACGGCCCAGCGCTAAGCCGTCGGACATAACACATGGTTATGTCCGACGGTATAGAATGCCGTCGGACATAAGAAATGGTTATGTCCGACGGCTACCACTAGGCCGTCGGACATAACAAATTACAGAATTTACACAAAATTCTGTTTTTTAAAAAATCTGACATTTACAAAACAAAAACAGATTCATGCACATATACACATTCACATTCACAATCACAAATATACACATTCTAATAAGTATTCACAATCACAAATATTCTCACATAAATATTAACATTCACAAATTTAACATCAACATATAGGTTCGACGGTTGTTGCAAACTGAAATTGTGTCTCACAAACAAGTGTTGCAAAGTGTTTCATAAATAAACATCACGACACATCAATCATATCCATCGTCTGGATGGTTCGAGTAGCCACCTCCTCCGGCTGGACTCTGCGTGTTGAAAAGGTTGTTGACCCACGAATGTGTTGTGTCGTCTTGACCAGACCCATCTCCAGGTGCGGCAACTGAAGCGGGTGGTGTCTGAAATCCCTATAACACAAGCACATGAAATAGTAACCACTCAGTTGTTCATTTAAACACATAAGACATCTATGAACATGTCACACACGCATATGTGTACATACCATAGGGAATTGTGACGGAGGCGGAGGCGGAGGTGGAGGCGCCAACATTGGCATTGGCAGTGCAAAGTCCGGAGGCGGCATCCCATATGTCGGCATCGGGACGCCCGCTTGTTGGGCTAGTCGCTACAAATTATATACAAGTCATTGTTGAACAAACAAGATACACATCAAGTGTTTTGCAAAATAAGCTACAAAATGTTACTTCAACTTACCGAGAGAAGAGCTTGATTTTGGGCCTGGAGGCTTGCATAATACTCGTCCCTCTTCTTCTGGTACTCGGCTTGTTGTCTCTGGTATTCATATTGTTGCCTCTGGTACTCCAATTGTTCCCTCAAGACTGATTGATGGTACTCTGCCTGTTGACGCAACACTGCAAGCTCTATCTCATGGGCTGCTGATCGTGAACGGGACGACTGTGAAGACGACGATGTGGATTGTCGTCCACGGCGTATCAGCTCTCTGGAATCAATCGTAGAATCAAAAATACCCAACCTACAAGAGTGAACCATGCACTTAGTATAGTAACTCATGGCTCAGTTGAATCGCAAGCATATGATGATAATTTTGAAAACCAAATCAAATAATCTCACCGTCCATGGGCTTGTCCTCCTGCGCTAGCATATGCTGCCTGAGGGTCGATTGGCTGGCTCCTCCAATCGTACTCCTCCCCATGGCGTTGAACCATCTCCTGCCCATACGAAGCCTGGAGGCAAACAATATCAAATATAAGTGCATAACCCCTATGCCCTTGCAAACAATATCAACACACATAATAGAGTATCAAAAACTCACTAGACGGTTGGTGGCCGTCTGAGTGCATAACACATCATGATTCTGAGGATCAGAACCCCTATGCCCTTGCATATACACCTCCACATCCGTGGGCGTACGGCCGGATTTGACTTCCTGTACATAAAAGTTATAATGACACATTTCTATGTGATTCAAAGTTACGACAAACTGTGACTTACCATTCGCTTAGCCAAGCGCACATGACCATCACCGCCGTAGTTGTGGAACGACTCAGTCCCACGGTTTCCCCTGTTCCTTTCGGTAATGGCACGAAACTCAGGGGAAGCCCACCATCTGCACAATGCCCGATAACCGTATGATCGGGTGGCCATCCACGGCACTGACACCTACATGAAATTTTTTAAATAAAGCAAGCAAATACATGGCTTTGTGCGATATGAGAGGCAACAACCTGTTTACCTCTAGGTATTGCTCCTCCGTCAAGTAAATTGATGACCACTCGGCCTTTGTATTTGGCATCGGTCGATCATCAGCATTTGCTCTGTACCATGCCTTTATAGCCTGAATTCGTGCATAGTACATTGCATCTGCAACGACATCGTTCGCGTTAAACTCAAACACGTAACGAGCGTTCATATCATATGATCTATCGTCCGGCAACTTGTACCGTTTCTGCAAAAACCATAGTGTTATCATAAAAGCAAACATATATGGAATAACTAAAATAGTATAAACAAGTCATACCCAGAATGCATCCCAAACTAGTGCATGTGTGTTGCCAAACGTTCTACAGACACCATAGCGATAATGCTCCCAAGTGGTGGCGGGGACAGACTCGCCAGTAGGCAAAGTCACAAGACCAGGCCAGTGCAGACGAACAAGATTACCAAGAACCATGTTCACCTGCCTGTAGTGTCATGTGCCTGTGAACGAGTCGTCGATCCAAGTCCTGCAAACAGAAATCAATGTAGAAATTAAAACATAAATTTCAATAACATTTAAGCAAAGATATGTCACTCACTTTCCACTAGGCTTTATCACAACCCGAGATTCGGGTGGAAGCTCTGGAGGTGGTCCAACAAAATGCAGCTTCCTCGTTCTCTTAACTCAAGAAGTTCCAGACCCAGCTGCAGAATCTCCACCAGCCCCAGAATCCCCAGCCCCAGAATCCCCACCAGCGTCGTCTCCAGCATCATCTCCCACATTATCTCCACCATCATCTTCAACATCATCTCTTGCATGATCCTCTACCACTGGTTCCTCAATTTCAGCATCCTATGAAACAAATAACTTACATCATACAATATTAAGTAACTCAAATAATGTAATTTAACAACTAACTTACATCTTGTGGAGGCAAATGTTCTGCCAGCGCTCTCCGTCTGCTCATGGTAGAACCTGTGCCCTGAAAAACTGAATCCTCACCCCTCGAGCTGCTCCTCGAGCTACTCCTCGACCCAAGCAAACTACGAGCGAAAGACTTCATTTTCTTTGACATCCTATTTTAACAAAAACAAGTTAGTACATAAATCGACAATAAAATAATAAAATATGCAATAAAATCATAAAACATGCAATAAAATCATGATCCATACTCGTCAATCGTAATCGTAATCAAAATCAGGATCTAGTTGCTTTCGTCGATTTAATGGACGCCAAGTAGCTTTCTTCTTTCTCGTCACTCGTTTTCTTTTTGGAGGAACCTCTACATCATTTTGATCGCCTAATAAAGATTCTTCCAACATTTCAGTTTGTACATTAAACGTGCTTGTAAGTTCTTCGTCTTGGAAAATCTCAGCAGCCCCCACTTCCTGCTCGATTTGACTTTCAACATAACCAGCATCACCAGGAGCATATAGTCGTTCACGCGGATTAACTTTGTACACTACCCTCCAATCAACCAAACCGTTTTTCTTAGATGGATATGTCATATAATACACCTGCTCGCATTGGTGGGCAAGGATTATAGTGTCGTGGCCTTTTAATCTATCGTTGTGTTTGACTTCCACCATGCCATATTGATTTTCTCGCGTTGTATTTGGAGAAAACCAATCACAATCGAAGAACACCACTTTGAATCTAAAACCATTGACATCATACCGACCATAAGGTCTGCCAGTTACTGCTCCTAGGGATAATTGTCGAAGGTCCGGGTGTATATTGTCATTTTTATCTACATAATCTCGAAACCAACACAAGAAATTAAGTCCCCCATCTTTTCCCTCTCGACGAATCTGGTCACGTTCACAGCCAGAGATGCAATTTTGAGAATCAAATTCCCTGTTAGTACAAGGAAACAAACCTTTTAGTATCACAACAAAAATTCTAGCGGCAATGACTAAAATAAAGTTTACACTTACAGGAGAAACTGACTCATCTCTTCCATGTTGTTATACATGTAGAGTAAAGCAGTCTTCCATTCGTCGTTGGTGAAACAGTATTGTCGGCGTTTCGAGACCGGGGGGTCCCTAAGCCGACGAGTGAGTGTGCCGCGTGCCCCAGCCTAGATGGGTCGAGCGCGTGGGCGAGCGCGAAGGGGGGAAAGGCGAGGTGGCCGGAGACGGGCGTGAGAGAGGTGGAGATCCCGCGGCCTTCGTGTTCGTCCCGCGCCCAGGTCGGGTGCGCTTGCAGTAGGGGGGTTACAAGCGTCCACGCGGGTGAGGGAAGCGAGCGGCCCCAAGAGAGCGCTTGTCCCGTCCTCGGTCCCGCGCGGCCAACCTCCTCTAAGAAGGCCCTGGTCCTTCCTTTTATAGTCGTAAGGAGAGGATCCAGGTGTACAATGGGGGGTGTAGCAGAGTGCTATGTGTCTAGCGGAGGGAGAGCTAGCGCCCTAAGTACATGCCAATGTGGCAGCCGGAGAGATCTTGGCACCCTGCTGGTGTGATGTTGTGGCTGTCGGAGGAGCAACGGAGCTTGGCGGAGGGACAGCTGTTGGAGCGGTCGAGTCTTTGCTGACGTCCCCCTGCTTCCGTAAGGGGGCTGAGAGCCGCCGTCGTCACAGGGCACGCGGGGCGCCATCATTGCCTATCTGGCGGAGCTGGCCAGATGGGACACCGGTCTTGTTCTCTGCGGCCCGAGTCGGCTCGGGGTAGGGTGATGATGGCGCTCCCTGTTGACGTGGCGGGCCCGCGCCCAAGGCCGGGCGACGTGGGGGCTCCTCCGAAGCTGGGGTCGAATCTGTCTTCCGTTGCCGAAGCCGAGCCCGAGCCCCAGGGTCGGGCGAGGCGGAGGTCATTCGGCAGAGGCCAGGTCGGAGTCCGAGCCCTGGGGTCGGGCGAAGCGGAGTTCGTCGTCTTCCGGGTCTTAGCCCGAGTCCGAGCCCTGGGGTCGGGCGGAGCGGAGTTCGCCGTCTTCCGGGTCTTAGCCCGAGTCCGAGCCCTGGGGTCGGGCGGAGCGGAGTTCGCCGTCTTCCGGGTCTTAGCCCGAGTCCAAGCCCTGGGGTCGGGCGGAGCGGAGTTCGCCATCTTCCGGGTCTTAGCCCGAGTCCGAGCCCTGGGGTCGGGCGGAGCGGAGTTCGCCGTCTTCCGGGTCTTAGCCCGAGTCCGAGCCCTGGGGTCGGGCGGAGCGGTGTTCGCCGTCTTCCGGGTCTTAGCCCGAGTCCGAGCCCTGGGGTCGGGCGGAGCGGAGCTTCCTATGGCGCCTTTGGCAAGGCCTGACTGCCTGTCAGACTCACTCTGTCGAGTGGCACTGCAGTCGGAGTGGCGCAGGCGGCGCTGTCCTTCTGTCAGACCGGTCAGTGGAGCAGTGAAGTGACGGCGGTCACCTCGGCTCTGCCGGAGGGCGCGCGTCAGGATAAAGGTGTCAGGCCACCTTTGCGTTAAATGCTCCTGCAACTCGGTCAGTCGGTGCGGCGATTTAGTCAGGGTTGCTTCTTAGCGAAGCCAAGGCCTCGGGCGAGCCGGAGATGTGTCCGCCGTTAAAAAGGGGGGCCTCGGGCGAGACGGAAGTCCCTCGAGGTCGGCTGCCCTTGTCCGAGGCTAAGCTCGGGCGAAGCGTGATCGAGTCACTCGTATGGACTGATCCCTGACTTAATCGCACCCATCAGGCCTCTGCAGCTTTATGCTGATGGGGGTTACCAGCTGAGAATTAGGCGTCTTGAGGGTACCCCTAATTATGGTCCCCGACAGTAGCCCCCGAGCCTCGAAGGGAGTGTTAGCACTCGCTTGGAGGCTTTTGTCGCACTTTTTTGCAAGGGGACCAGCCTTTCTCGGTTGCATTTTGCTCCGGTGGGTGCGCGCGAGCGCACCCGCCGGGTGTAGCCCCCGAGGCCTCGGAGGAGTGGTTTCACTCCTTCGAGGTCTTAATGCCTTGCGTAACGCTTCGGCTGGTCTGGTTGTTCCCTCATGCGAGCTGGCCGTAGCCCGGGTGCACGGTCGGGGCCCAAGTTCTCGGGCTGGTATGTTGACGCTGTCAACGGTTCGGCCGGAGCCAAGTTTGCGAGAGCAGCCCCCGAGCCTCCGCACAGGGCGAGAGGGCGATCAGGGACAGACTCGGCTTTTTACATACGCCCCTACGTCGCCTTTCCGCAAGGAGGAGGGGGGGAGTGCGCCATGTTACCCTCGATGGGCACCGAACATGGTGTCTCCGGTGAGCTGCAAGCGGGTAATCCGAGTGGACGTCCGTGCCCCGTTTGTTGGGGGTCGGCTAGGGGCCCAGAGGCACGCCCAAAAGTACCTGCGGGTGATCTGCCGGACCCGGTCCCCTGGCGACGGGGTCCGAGGGCTCGATGCCTCCCTCCGATGGGATTCCGTTACAAGATCGCTCCCGCTGGTCTCGGAAATGTCCTAGGGTACCTCGGGAGCGCAGCCCGAGCCTCGGTTATGTATCGAACGTACCCCTGGTCATCCCTCGCTCGGCGTCTGAGGCGAATGTGAACCCTTCGGGGGCCAGCCTTCGAACCCCTGATCAGTAATGGGCGCGGAGCCCGAGTAGCCTGAGGCGGCCATGGAGCCCTTCGGGGGGCTGGCCTTCGAACCCCTGACCAGTAGTGGGTGTCGGGCCCACACGATCTGAGGTGACTGTTGAACCCTTCGGAGGGCCAGCCTTCGAACCTCTGATCAGTAGGGGGGGCTCGGAGCCCGGTTCCTTCACAGAGAAGGATCCTTTTCGGGGTATCCCCCTTTCCCGGTCCCTGTTGCAAGAGATAGAGAAAGAGGAAAAAGGAAAAGGATACGAAATCGAACGACGTGGCGTACCTTTTTTGGCGCGGTTATTATGGCGAAGGCGAAGCGTCGTCCGCTTCTCCTGCCAGAGGCGCCGCCTGTCCCGCCGCAGAGTTAATGCGACGGGGCGAGTGGTTGGCGGGGCGGCCGTTGCGCGTGCGCGAGCCGTTCGAGGAACGGATCACGGGCGCACCGTCTTCACGCCGTGGGAGGAGGCTCTCTTGCTGCCCTTAGATGGGACGTGAGCCTGGCTGACGACGTGACTGCTGCTCCCGCCCGCCTGCCACCATCATTACTGCCGGCCCACTTTCGGCCGCATTGACCGTCGCGCCAGGCTGGCGCTGCTGGGTCGCCTCGAGTCGCGGCATTGGTTCCGCAACCGAAGAGGCGCGGCGGTGGCGCAAGTGGCGGTGCAGTTGCCTGCATGCAGCATCCGGCGCGCCGGTTGCGCGACGCGTGGGCCTGGGCCTCCGTGCTGGCGCGCTGGGAGTCGGAGAAGCGTGTCCACTTGGCGCGGTTGCATGCCGCCTGCATGGCTGCCCACTCCTTCCGCCCGTTGGTCTGGGCAAAAGTGGGGGGTCGCTTGTAACCACTGGGCGGTTGCGTGCACCGCGCGCGGCGGTTTGGCTTCTTCTGCTCTGAGCCGGTTTGCATGACATGCGGGACCCAGCCCCCGAGCCGCAGGGGAGGGCCTTGGAGCGTGTTGGAGAAGACTCAGCCTGTGGCGTTTGGGGGCGCACGTAGGGAGAGTTGCCTTTAAAAGGAGGGCGACCCCTTTCGGAAGGCAACCATGTCTTCTTCCTCCCTTATGCGTCGTGTCTTTCCATCTTCCAAGCCCCCCGATGGGGGGTATCCGCTGTCTTTCCGCCTCCTCGCTGGAGGAACGCAACTCCGTGGGAGTTGGTACCTTTCAGCCATCGTTCGGCTTCAAGGATTTTCATCATGCAGCCCGACCGCACCCCTCCACCGGCGGTCACCCAAGATGGTGACCTCCAGCTTGATGGTGGGGGAAAGCGAGCCGGGCTGCGGCCTCTGCCCCTCCCTCAGCCTCAAGGATTTTCACCACCAAGGCTGGGGAGGGGAGAGTGCCGAGTTGGGGTCGGCCCCTGCGCGGGCGGTGGCCCGCTCCTTCACTCAGTGATGGGGGGGAGGAGCGGTTGTTGTCCGTGGCACTGGCAGCTGCAGCGTGCCCGGTCTTCAGACGCGAGTGGCTTCGGAGCCGCTCGCGGCGCCGGCGTCTGCCACGGCAGCTGGAAGAGGTTCTTCCGCCGGCGCGATAGCCGGGGCCGGCCACGGGCTGACCTCCAACTCTACGGCCTTCTGCCCGTCCTTGCCTCACGAGTTTTGGCATGGGCGGGGGCCTCCTGGCAGCGGCATCCACCCTGAGGTCAGCGTTGCCGCTGTTCGGCCCCCCGGAGCAGAAGTCGTTGTCGTCGCCGCTGCTGGAGTAGGTGACGGCGCGCCGTTCGTCGGCCTTCCGTTGCTCCGCAGGCCTTCCCCCATGGAGTGGGGTTGTTCGTACCTGCGGAGGGGGAACCGGAGTTCCGTTTGTAATGGCACTTCGAATGCCAGTGTTTTTGTTCATTGTGGCTGTCGAGGCCTGAACATGTATGTAATTTTGGCACGGAGCCGTGTTTTTTCTTTATTTTCGAGCACTAAGTATCGCCTGTCGATTATCTGAACCGCTTCACCAAGCATGAGTCGCCCCGTGTCAAGGTGACGAGTGAGGTATCCGTATCCCGGAGGCGTAGGAGTCCCTCGGCTCGATCGGCCTTGTTGTCTGAGGCTCCTCTAGCTTAGTTAAAGGGACCCCTTGGCCGCTCTTCGATGAGCCGAGGCCAGGGGTAGCGATATCAGTACGAACAGAGGCGGAGTTGGCTCGAAAATGGGAACCTTGTTGGCCGGAGCCTAGCCGGGTTGTCTGTCAGCGGGGCCGACGCCGGAGTCGACCAGCCGAGGCCTCGGGTCGGGCTGGCGCCCTTGGAAGATGGTTGGCCGAGGCCCCAGGGGTAACCGGCCGAGCCGCCTGCTCGGGCCGGATTCCCTGAGAAGTCCCTGGACCGCGTCGCCGTCCGAGGCTGGGTCGGATCTCGCTGAAGGCGTCGTCGATGCCGAGGGTGCTAGCCCCCTTCCAGCGTGAAGACCCGAGCCTACAGGATCAGATCGCCTTGTAGCATGTGCCTTCTGCGGCCGCCGAGGCCAGAAAACACACCCTCGCTGTGTTGTAAAGCTGCGCCTTTTTTCCTCTTATTCCGAGCATCTGGACTTTTTCGTCGGTAACAGGGATGTTTGTGCGGGCGAGAGTTGCTTTTCGCGGAAGGTGATGAGTGAGGTATCCGTATCCCGGAGGCGTAGGAGTCCCTCGGCTCGGTCGGCCTTGCCGCTTACGCGTACTTTCACCCGTCCATGAGGCCCTGTCTCCGACTCAGTCGAGAAAGCTTGAAGGACCGCTTCGGCAGAAGATCTTCCGAACGTAAAGACTTGTCCGGTCCACGGAGTCACTTTATCCGAACGCGAGTTACTTATCGCAGAAGGTGATGAGTGAGGTATCCGTATCCCGGAGGCGTAGGAGTCCCTCGGCTCGGTCAGCCTTGGCTGCTTACGTGTACTCCGTCGTTTCCAGGATCCGCTTTTCGAAGTAGTCAAAAAGCACGAAAGAAATTCTGCTAAAAAGAGATCTTTTTTTGAGGAAAAAATTCGACGCAGAGGGGGTCTCCCCCCTTTTAGCCCCCGAGGGAGGGTCGGGCTTTGCCGAGGCGAGGCCGACCCTTCCTTGATGACTAAACTTTGCGTGGGTGTGAGGTATATGAACAACTTGAAAACATCTTAAGGGTAGAAGCGACGTAGCTGTTTGATGTTCCAAGCGTTGCCGTAGATCTCGCCTTGATTGTTGGCCAGCTTGTATGTTCCGGGCTTCAGAACTTTGGCGATGACGAATGGCCCTTCCCAGGGGGGCGTGAGCTTGTGCCTCCCTCGGGCGTCTTGCCGCAGCCGAAGCACCAGGTCGCCCACCTGGAGGTCTCGGGACCGGACCCCTCGGGCGTGGTAGCGTCGCAGGGACTGCTGGTACCGCGCCGAGTGTAGTAAGGCCTTGTCCCGAGCCTCTCCCAGCTGGTCCAGTGAGTCTTCTCGGCTAGCTTGGTTGCTTTGATCGTTGTAGGCCCTCGTCCTCGGGGAGCCGTATTCCAGGTCAGTGGGCAAGATGGCCTCGGCCCCGTAGACCAGGAAGAACGGCGTGAACCCCGTGGCTCGGCTCGGCGTCGTCCTCAGGCTCCAGACCACCGAGGGGAGTTCCTTCATCCATCGCTTGCCGAACTTGTTGAGGCCGTTGTAGATCCGGGGCTTGAGCCCTTGCAGAATCATGCTGTTGGCACGCTCCACTTGCCCATTCGACATGGGATGGGCCACGGCGGCCCAGTCCACCCGGATGTGGTGATCCTCGCAAAAATCCAAGAATTTTTTGCCGGTGAACTGGGTACCGTTGTCGGTGATGATGGAGTTTGGGACCCCGAAGCGATGGATGTTGTTGGTGAAGAATGCCACCGCCTGCTCGGACCTGATGCTGTTCAGGGGTCGGACCTCGATCCACTTGGAGAATTTGTCGATGGCGACCAGCAGGTGCGTGTAGCCCCCGGGCGCCTTCTGCAAGGGACCGACGAGGTCCAGACCCCATACAGCAAAGGGCCAGGTGATGGGTATCGTCTGCAGAGCCTGAGCGGGCAGGTGGGTCTGCTTCGCATAGAATTGGCACCCTTCGCAGGTGCGGACAATCCTAGTGGCGTCAGCCACCACCGTTGGCCAGTAGAAGCCTTGCCGGAAAGCATTCCCGACAAGGGCTCGAGGCGCTGCATGATGACCGCAAGCCCCCGAGTGTATTTCTTGCAGGAGTTCCTGACCTTCGGCGATGGAGATGCATCGCTGGAGGACGCCCGAGGGGCTGCGGTGGTAGAGCTCCTCCTCATCGCCCAGCAAGACGAACGACTTGGCGCGTCGCGCTACCCGCCGAGCCTCGGCTTGGTCGAGGGGTAGCTCTCCTCGGCGGAGATATTGCAGGTACGGGGCCTGCCAATTTCGATCAGGCGTGGCCCCGCTCTGCTCCTCCTCGACGTCCAGTGCCTCACCCTCGGGGGCCGAGGGTACCTCGGGCTGGACCGCGGACGCCTCGGGATGAGCCGAGGGCGCCTCGGGCTGTGTCGAGGGTGCCTTGGGCTGTGCCGAGGGTGCCTCGGGCTCGGGAGCGTCGTCGATCTTGACGGAGGGTTGATGCAGATCCCGGGAGAAGACGTCCGGGGGAACCGTTGTTCGCCCCGAGGCTATTTTAGCCAGCTCGTCCGCAGTCTCGTTGTAGCGCCGAGCGATGTGGTTGAGCTCGAGCCCGTAGAACTTGTCTTCCAGGCGTCGAACCTCATCGCAGTAGGCCTCCATCTTCGGGTCACGGCAGTGGGAGTTCTTCATGACTTGGTCGATGACGAGCTGCGAGTCACCACGGGCGTCGAGGCGTCTGACCCCTAGCTCGATGGCGATCCGCAACCCGTTGACCAGAGCCTCGTACTCAGCCACATTGTTGGACGCCGGGAAATGGAGGCGTACCACGTAGCGTAGGTGCTTCCCGAGGGGCGAGATGAAGAGCAGGCCCGCGCCGGCTCCCGTCTTCATCAGCGACCCGTCGAAAAACATGGTCCAGAGCTCCGGTTGGATCGGAGCCGTCGGCGGCTGGGTGTCGACCCATTCGGCTACGAAGTCCACCAACACCTGAGACTTGATGGCCTTCCGAGGGGCGAACGAGATTGTTTCGCCCATGATTTCCACCGCCCACTTTGCGATCCTGCCCGAGGCCTCTCGGCACTGGATGATCTCCCCCAGGGGGAAGGATGACACCACAGTTACCGGATGAGACTCGAAGTAATGTCGTAGCTTCCGCCTCGTCAGGATCACAGCATACAGCAGCTTCTGAACTTGTGGGTAGCAGATCTTGGTCTCGGACAGTACCTCGCTGACGAAGTAGACTGGCCTCTGAACGGGCAATGCATGCCCTTCTTCTTGCCTCTCGACCACAATCGCGGCGCTAACCACCTGAGTGGTCGCGGCGACGTAGACCAAGAGGGCTTCTCCATCAGCTGGGGGCACCAAGACAGGAGCCTTTGTAAGGAGTGCCTTCAGGTTCCCGAGAGCTTCCTCGGCCTCAGGGGTCCAAGCGAAACTCTCGGCCTTCCTTAAGAGGAGGTACAGAGGCAGACCTCTTTCGCCGAGGCGTGAGATGAAGCGGCTCAGGGCCGCGAGGCATCCCATGACCCTCTGTACGCCTTTTAAGTCCTTGATGGGTCCCATGCTGGTGATGGCTGCGATCTTCTCCGGGTTGGCTTCGATGCCTCGCTCGGAGACGATGAACCCCAGGAGCATGCCTCGGGGCACCCCGAAGACACACTTCTCGGGATTGAGCTTGACTCCTTTCGCCTTGAGACATCGGAATGTCACTTCAAGGTCGGAGAGGAGGTCGGAGGCCTTCCTTGTCTTGACTACGATGTCATCGACGTAGGCCTCGACTGTGCGACCGATGTGTTCGCCAAACACATGGTTCATGCACCGCTGGTACGTCGCGCCCGCATTTCTCAAACCGAACGGCATGGTGACATAGCAGTACATGCCGAAGGGCGTGATGAAAGAAGTCGCGAGCTGGTCGGACTCTTTCATCCAGATTTGGTGATACCCTGAGTAGGCATCGAGGAAGGACAGGGTTTCACACCCAGCAGTGGAATCCACGATTTGATCGATGCGAGGTAGAGGGTAGGGAACCTTCGGACATGCTTTGTTGAGACCAGTGTAGTCTACACACATCCGCCATTTTCCCCCTTTCTTCCTCACAAGCACAGGGTTGGCAAGCCATTCGGGATGGAATACCTCTTTGATGAACCCTGCTGCGATTAGCTTGTGGATCTCCTCGCCTATCGCTCTGCGCTTCTCCTCGTCGAATCGGCGCAGAGGCTGCCTGACGGGTCGGGCTCCGGCCCGAATATCCAGCGAGTGCTCGGCGACATCCCTCGGTATGCCGGGCATGTCCGAGGGACTCCACGCAAAGACGTCGGCGTTTGCGCGGAGAAAGTCGACGAGCACTGCTTCCTATTTGGGGTCGAGCCCGGAACCAATCCGGATCTGCTTGGAGGTGTCGCCACTGGGGTCGAGAGGGACGGCCTTAACCGTCTCCGCTGGCTCGAAGTTGCCGGCATGACACTTCACATCTGGCACCTCTTTGGAGAGGTTTTACAGGTCGGCGATGAGGGCCTCGGACTCGGCGAGGGCCTCGGTGTACTCCACGCACTCCACGTCGCATTCGAACGCGTGTTTGTACGTGGGGCCGACGGTGATGACTTCGTTGGGGCCCGGCATCTTGAGCTTCAGGTAGGTGTAGTTGGGGACGGCCATGAACTTCGCGTAGCATGGCCTCCCCAGTACCGCGTGGTAGGTTCCTCGGAACCCGACCACCTCGAACGTCAAGGTCTCCCTTCGGAAGTTGGAGGGCGTTCCGAAGCAGACAGGGAGGTCGAGTCGTCCGAGGGGCTGGACACGCTTCCCAGGGATGATCCCGTGGAAGGGCGCAGCGCCTGCCCGGACGAAGGACAGATCGACGCGCAGGAGCCTGAGGGTCTCGGCGTAGATGATGTTGAGGCAGCTGCCCCCATCCATCAGGACCTTGGTGAGCCTGACGTCGCCGATGATGGGGTCGACGACGAGCGGGTATTTCCCCGGGCTCGGCACGTGGTCGGGGTGGTCGGCCTGGTCGAAGGTGATGGGCTTGTCGGTCCAGTCTAGGTAGACTGGCGCCGCCACCTTCACCGAGCAGACCTCCCGGCGCTCTTGCTTGCTATGCCGAGCCGAGGCATTCGCCGCATGCCCACCGTAGATCATGAAGCAGTCGCGGACCTCGAGGTACTCTCCTGCTCGGTGATCTTCCTTCTTGTCGTCGTCGTGGGCCCTGCCACCCTCTGCGGGTGGCCCGGCCCTGTGGAAGTGGCGCCGAAGCATGACGCACTCCTCGAGGGTGTGTTTAACGGGCCCCTGATGATAGGGGCACGGCTCCTTGAGCATCTTGTCGAAGAGGTTAGCACCTCCGGGGGGCTTCCGAGGGTTCTTGTACTCGGCGGTGGCGACAAGGTCCGCGTCAGCGGCGTCACGTTTTGATTGCGACTTCTTCTTGCCCTTCTTCTTGGCGCCGCGCGGAGTAGACGCCTCGGGAGCCTCTTCCGATGGGCGGCCGTGGGGCTGCTTGTCCTTTCGGAAGATAGCCTCAACCGCCTCCTGGCCAGAGGCGAACTTGGTGGCGATGTCCATCAGCTCGCTCGCCCTGGTGGGGGTCTTGCGACCCAACTTACTCACCAGGTCGCGGCAGGTGGTGCCAGCAAGGAACGCGCCGATGACATCCGAGTCGGTGATGTTGGGCAGCTCGGTGCGCTGCTTCGAGAATCGCCGGATGTAGTCCCGGAGCGACTCTCCCGGCAGTTGCCGGCAGCTCCGAAGGTCCCAGGAATTTCCGGGGCGCACGTACGTGCCCTGGAAATTGCCGGCGAAGGCTTGGACCAAGTCGTCCCAGTTGGAGATCTGCCCCGGAGGCAGGTGCTCCAACCAGGCGCGAGCGGTGTCGGAGAGGAACAGGGGAAGGTTACGGATGATGAGGTTGTCGTCGTCCGTTCCACCCAGTTGGCAGGCCAGGCGGTAGTCCGCGAGCCACAGTTCCGGTCTCGTTTCCCCCGAGTACTTCGTGATAGTAGTCGGGGGTCGGAACCAGGTCGGGAATGGCGCCCGTCGGATGGCCCGACTGAAGGCCTGCGGACCGGGTGGTTCGGGCGAGGGACTCCGATCCTCCCCGCTGTCATAGCGTCCCCCACGCCTGGGGTGGTAGCCTCGGCGCACCCTATCGTCGAGGTGGGCCCGACGGTCGCGACGATGGTGCTCGTTGCCGAGGTGGCCCGGGGCCGCAGGCGCGGTGTTGCGCGTGCGCCCGGTGTAGACCGAGGCTTCCCGCATGAATCAGGAAGCTGCGACATGAGGTTCCGAGGGGTACCCCTGCCTTCGGGAAGCAGTGCTCTCGGCCCGTCGGGCCGCAGCGCCTTCCAGGAGATTCTTGAGCTCTCCCTGGATTCGCCGACCCTCGGTAGTTGATGGCTCCGGCATCGCGCAGAGGAGCATCGCTGCGGCTGCCAGGTTCTGACCAACCCCGCTGGATGCGGGCGGCGGCCTGACCCTGACATCGTTGGCGACGCGGTGCTGGAGACCTTGGGGCAGGTGTTGTATTTCTCCGGCCGGGGGTTGGCCCGCCCATACCTGCCCGACGTCCCGACGGATCGGCTCAAGCACTCCTGCTCCCTCGTCGAGCCTGGCCTGCGCCCCGCGGACTTGCTCGAGCTGTGGGTCGTGACCCCCCGCCGGAACGGGGACCACAGCTAGCTCCCGCGGGATGTCAGCGCGAGGCACCGGCCTAGGAAGATCACCGTCCTCCGGCATGCCAAGATGGTTGCCTTCGGAGGGATCCCCTAGCTCGACGTGGAAACATTCGCAGCTTGGGCCGCAGTCCTCGTTGTCAAGGCTGCGGCTTCCGTCGGAACAGTCGGAGAGGCAGTAGTCACATGCGGTCATGAAGTCCCGCATGGCACTGGGGTTGCCAAATCCGGAGAAATCCCAACAGATGCCGGAATCGTCATCTTCCTCGGACCCAGAGGGCCCGTAGGTCGAGACGTCCGCCAATCGGTCCCAAGGCGACCGCATACGAAACCCCAGTGGGGTTGCACTCGCCTCAATGAGAGCGCCCGCCAAAGCAAGGTTGCTAGGCGGGTTGAGGCCGAGTCGAAATGACGTAAGATGGGAGTTAGTCAGTACCTTTTGGTCGACGAGGAGCGACGTAGTCACATCGGGGACTGGTTGCACCGTCGTCTCAGGTACGAGGGCGACGTCCTGCAGGCTTTCCGCGAGCGCGCTGGCGTCGTCCTCTTGCTCGGGATCAGCGTGTCGCGGGGGGACGGCGCTCGCCTCCGTCTCGAACGCGAGGTCGACGCCCGGCGTGCCTTCCGTCGGGGCGCTGGGGATGTTGATTCGCTCGACAGCCGACGAAGCGCGGCCTCCCGCTTGGCCTTGGTTGCCCCGCTTCCTCCTCCGTTGGCGGGGGAGAGGACGGGGCGAGCTCGAATGTTGTTCTTCCACCGCGTGGGGAAGATGTCGTCGGTTCCGCCGCCGGCGGGCGGGATGTCGGCCGCCATTGTCGTTGTCGCGCGGCGGTGGAAGGAGTATCATGTCGTAGCTGCCGTCGAAGGACATGAACTCAAGACTCCCGAAACGGAGCACCGTCCCGGGCCGGAGAGGTTGCTGGAGACTGCCCATCTGGAGCTTGACGGGAAGCTGTTCGTCAGCACGCAGCAGGCCCCTACCTGGCGCGCCAACTGTCGGCGTTTCGAGACCGGGGGGTCCCTAAGCCGACGAGTGAGTGTGCCGCGTGCCCCAGCCCAGATGGGTCGAGTGCGTGGGCGAGCGCGAAGGGGGGAAAGGCGAGGTGGCCGGAGACGGGCGTGAGAGAGGTGGAGATCCTGCGGCCTTCGTGTTCGTCCCACGCCCAGGTCGGGTGCGCTTGCAGTAGGGGGGTTACAAGCTTCCACGCGGGTGAGGGAAGCGAGCGGCCCCAAGAGAGCGCATGTCCCGTCCTCGGTCCCGCGCGGCCAACCTCCTCTAAGAAGGCCCTGGTCCTTCCTTTTATAGTCGTAAGGAGAGGATCCAGGTGTACAATGGGGGGTGTAGCAGAGTGCTACGTGTCTAGCGGAGGGAGAGCTAGCGCCCTAAGTACATGCCAATGTGGTAGCCGAAGAGATCTTGGCACCCTGCTGGTGTGATGTCATGGCTGTCGGAGGAGCAACGGAGCTTGGCGGAGGGACAGCTGTCGGAGCGGTCGAGTCTTTGCTGACGTCCCCTGCTTCCGTAAGGGGGCTGAGAGCCACCGTCGTCACAGGGCACGCGGGGCGCCATCATTGCCTATCTAGCGGAGCTGGCCAGATGGGACACCGGTCTTGTTCTCTGCGGCCCGAGTCGGCTCGGGGTAGGGTGATGATGGCGCTCCCTGTTGACGTGGCGGGCCCGCGCCCAAGGCCGGGCGACGTGGGGGCTCCTCCGAAGCTGGGGTCGAATCTGTCTTCCATTGCCGAAGCCGAGCCCGAGCCCCTGGGTCGGGCGAGGCGGAGGTCATTCGGCAGAGGCCAGGGCGGAGTCCGAGCCCTGGGGTCGGGCGAAGCGGAGTTCGTCGTCTTCCGGGTCTTAGCCTGAGTCCGAGCCCTGGGGTCGGGCGGAGCGGAGTTCGCCGTCTTCCGGGTCTTAGCCCGAGTCCGAGCCCTGGGGTCGGGCGGAGCGGAGTTCGCCGTCTTCCGGGTCTTAGCCCGAGTCCGAGCCCTAGGGTCGGGCGGAGCGGAGTTCGCCGTCTTCCGGGTCTTAGCCCGAGTCCGAGCCCTGGGGTCGAGCAGAGCGGTGTTCGCCGTCTTCCGGGTCTTAGCCCGAGTCCGAGCCTTGGGGTCGGGGGAAGCAGAGCTTCCTATGGCACCTTTGGCAAGGCCTGACTGCCTGTCAGACTCACTCTGTCGAGTGGCACTGCAGTCGGAGTGGCGCAGGCGGCGCTGTCCTTCTGTCAGACCGGTCAGTGGAGCAGTGAAGTGACGGCGGTCACCTCGGCTCTGCCGGAGGGCGCGCGTGAGGATAAAGGTGTCAGGCCACCTTTGCGTTAAATGCTCCTGCAACTCGGTCAGTCGGTGCGGCGATTTAGTCAGGGTTGCTTCTTAGTGAAGCCAAGGCCTCGGGCGAGCCGGAGATGTGTCCGCCGTTAAAAAGGGGGGCCTCGGGCGAGACGGAAGTCCCTCGAGGTCGGCTGCCCTTGTCCGAGGCTAGGCTCGGGCGAAGCGTGATCGAGTCACTCGTATGGACTGATCCCTGACTTAATCGCACCCATCAGGCCTCTGCAGCTTTATGCTGATGGGGGTTACCAGCTGAGAATTAGGCGTCTTGAGGGTACCCCTAATTATGGTCCCCGACAAGTATGTTGTGCTGGGTCCTACAGTTTTGCCCCTCCATTGAAAAATTTCAATATCACTAATAGGGGGCTCGTCGACATGATACCGCAACGTATGGGCATTGACATTGTGTTCCTCTGCAAAGTACAGGCCCGTGAACGATGCTATCTCTTTGTATTTGAATTCTTCAGCGATGCACCCTTCAACTCGTCTCTTATTACCAACCATTGCACGTAGCTTCTTTAGTGTCCTTTCGATGTGATACATCCATCTATATTGCACAGGACCTCCTACCTTAGCTTCGTATGGTAGGTGAACAAGTAGATGTTGCATCGGATTGAAGAAACCTGGTGGAAATATTTTTTCAAGTTTGCATACCAAAATCGGTATTTCTTGCTCAAGCTTCTCCATCATCTCTTTCTTTATTTCTTTGGCACAAAGATGTCTATAAAAGTAGCTTAGCTCCGCTAATGCTTTCCAGACATCATTTTTTACAAAGCCACAAAACATAACAGGAAGGAGTCTTTCCATTATTATGTGGTAGTCATGACTCTTCAACCCAGAAAACTTGCCCGTCTTCAAATTCACAGACCTTCTAAAGCCCGCGACGTAACCATCTGGGAACTTTAAGTTTTTCAACCATTTCATCAATTGTTTCTTCCTTTTAGGTTTAATACTGAAAGGAGCACGTGGCTTCTTCTGATTCTCTCCTATCTCCATAGTTGGTCTTCTACAGATTAAGGCCAAGTCTTTCCTTGCCTTAGGGTTGTCTTTTGTTTTGTCGGTGATATTCATGCAAGTGCTGATAATGCTTTCACCCATATTTCGTTCCTGGTGCATGACATCAATGTTATGCATTAGAATCAAGGCTTTCATATAAGGGAGTTCCCATAGACCACATTTGTGAGTCCAATTATGCTCGGTTCCATAACCTTCAAAACGATTTCCATGTTCGTTTAGATTCAAATCATTAAGTCTCGCGAGAATCTCTGGACCACTTAGACGCTTGGGTGGTCCCCTCGTCACAATCGTGTCCTTTTTAAAAGCGTTCCTATCGAACCTGAACGGGTGATCCTCTGGCAAAAAACATCTATGGAAATCGAAGTAACATATCTTTCCACCAAACTTTAGTTGAAAGCATAAAGTGTCTTCAACGCATATAGGACATGTCAAAATCCCATGACAACTCCATCCAGCAAAGATACCATAAGCCATAAAATCATGAATAGACCATAAAAATGCGGCTCTCAGGTTGAACTTCTGTTTCTTGTAACAATCGTACGCCTCGACTCCTTCCCACAAAATTTTCAATTCTTCAATCAGGGGTCTCATCATCACATCGATCTTTGTTCCAGGATGATCCGGACCAGGTATTATAAGACACAAGAAAATAAATTCATATTTCATGCAAAGAGCTGGTGGAAGGTTGTATGGAACAGCAAAGACGGGCCAACATGAGTACGACGTTGCAGTTAGATTGAATGGTGAGAAACCATCTGTTGCCAAACCGAAGCGGACATTCCGCACTTCATCAGCAAAGCTGGAATCAAAAGCATCTAGTGCCTTCCATGCATCTGTATCAGCTGGGTGCACCATGACATTTGGATTCTCACGTACCCCTTCTTTGTGCCACCTCATGTGTCTGGCTGTATTCTTGGAGATGAACAAACGTTTCAACCGAGGTATGAGAGGCATGTAACGAAGCTGCTTACGTGCAATCTTCGTAGTCACGGTCAAACCATCGTCGTTTTCAACCTCAACGAATCTACGCTCACCACATACAGTACACTTCTTCTCACCTGCGGTCTCCTTCCAGAAAAGCATACAATTATTTTCACAGACATCGATTTTTTCGTAGTCCATACCGAGGCCAGATAACAGCTTTTTAGACTGATACATGTCCTTTGGCATCTTGTGATTCTCCGGAAGTACATCACTGATCAAGTTCAAAAGTTCCTTGTAACAGTTGTTTGAGAATGCAAACTTAGACTTAATAGCCATAAGTCGAGTCACAAATACAAGGACGGTCACTTTTGTGTGCTCATGCAACGGCTCTTCGGCAGCTTTAAGGAGCTCGAAGAACTTCTGAACCTCAGGTGTAGCTGGATCCTCAAACTCGGTGGGTTGACCGGGGTTCTCCGAATCGACGGTTAGAAACTCATGGCGTACATCGTCAAGCATCTCTTCCATCCTATCGTAGTCCTCCTCTTCATGTGACTGAACTTCCGATACAATACGAGGAGGTGGGTCCTCACCGTGGTGCACCCACACCTCATAGCCTGGCATATAACCGTTCTTGCAAATATGTATCGACATAGTCCTCCTGTCAAGGAAATTAATGTTCCGACACTTGCTACAAGGGCACCTAACATCGGTTCCAGTCTCTGACCGAGCAAAAGCATGGTCGAGAAAAGCATCAGTCTTGGCCACCCACTCACTTGATAGAGCACCTCTTTTCTTCCAACCTTCATACATCCATCGACGATTCTCCTCCATACTAGATACGAGACGTTAACTTAATTAGATAAGTAATGCACGGGCCATCCGTTTTTACGAAGAAATCACGCCCCTACATCTGTAGGAAAGGATAGGTCCTAAACCCACCCAGGAGTGACCGACGAGGCCGTGTTTATGACAAGACATGTGGTCGTGCGAAATTTCGGCAGCATAACCCCGTTGTTCTCCAATCGCACGCCTAAAAATGGTGCAATTGGAGAACAGAGAGGTTATGCTGCCGAAACTAAGCAGGAGCACATGCCTTTGTCATAAACACGGACTCTGTCGGTCACCCCGAGGCTGTCCAATAAAGGGACAATTCCGGCCCAACATACCTCACATGCGTCGCTTGTAAGGTGTGTTGGGCCGAAACGGGTGACGCCTAGGTTTCGTTAACTTAATTAGTTATGATTACTAATTAACCACACTAATACAATAGTCACTAATTAACCAAACTAATACAATAGCACTACAAAAAATTATTTCACGGGACACTAAATCAAATAAAACAACCTTATTTCCGAGGGCTTAATAATTACCCTCGGAAATTAAAAGTTTAAATTATATAGCCACTAATAAATAAATTAAAACAAGCTAATTTAATTGTATAATTAAATTAAGCCGTCGGACATAACAAAACTAAACATTGCTAGCAAACAATATATGCATATACAAAATTATGCTAAACATTATAAAATTCCTTACTTTGCCGGACGATTAGCGGACGCCGGCGGGGTCGGGGCGGGCGCCGGTGGCGTCGGGGACGGGGGCAGAGGCTCCGGCGGCCGCGGGCAGCGTCGGGGCGGCTCCGGTGTCGCTTGGGCGGTGGTGGAGTTGCCGGTCGACGTGGACAGAGGATCGGGTGCGGGCTGGGCGTCGGGACGGGGCTGGAGGTCCCCGGGAGAGGCTTGGGCGGTGCTGGTCGACGGTGGCGGCTCCTCGGCGATGGTGGCGGCGGCGTGGGCTAGGCGGCGACGGCGGCGGCTACGCATGCGAGCGGGAGAGACAGAGAGAAATGAAACCGACGCGGTCGCGGGGGTCGGTTAAAATCCATTAGTTCCGACGGCCACCTAGGAAACCGTCGGACATAAGCTTATGTCCGACGGCTTATCGGACAGCCGTCGAACATAAGCTTATGTCCGACGGTCCGCCTCTCAGCCCTCGAATATTCTCTCTTATATCCGACGGCTGCTAGCGGCCGTCGAACATAAGCTTATGTCCGACGGTCTCCTAGGCAGCCGTCGGACATAAGGGAGCCGTCGGACTTGTATCGTTTTACTGTAGTCGCGGCATCGCTCCTCCTCTTCTCTTCCCTCCGCGGTGTGACTGCTGCTTGCCGGCCGCCGCGTTTCTTGCTAGAGTTTCCACCGGCGGAACTGCTGCTCCCCTTCTAATCTTCTATCCCTCCAATTCTTGGATCTTTTGCTTGGCCAGCCAATCTTCTTGGCACATGAGGAGTGGGGCCCTTGGGCCTTGGCTGTCGACGACAGGATACGCGGCACGAAGACGCCCGGTAACCTCATCTACGATCTACCAAAATGGTGTTGAGGCCTGTTTAGCATAGCTCAGCTTTGAAAAAATGAGTTCAGCTTCACAAACTTACGAGTTGAGCAGCTTTGCTTTAAAGTTGTAGACTGTGTGAAAGTATTTGGCTTGCAGACCAGCTTCAGTTTCACTAAAATAAGATTTTAAACAGAAAAGTCTCCTATACCCCTTGAATGATCTGTGCAGCTTTTTGTTTGCTATTTTTTGCGAATTTAAAAATAAAATAACAGTACTCAATCTAAAGTAATAATGTTTTCATAGTATAATAATTAAAACATGTAGGATACAGATGAAAGGATAACCGTGGAATGTAGAGCCAAACAGTGACAAAAGCAATAATGCAAGAGAAAATGTTGCTTCATTTCTCCATGAAACAAAAGTAAACAAGAGTGTTGCCAACAAATAGTCCTTAGGTTAGTTCAACTATATATAGAAAGAAACTATTAGGGGACAGGCACAAAGAACCAATTAGTGTTACAAGGACCCATTGAAAGCTCCAAGTCAAAATACATTCAACACTCTTATGTAGTCTTCAGTACAAATTCAAATAATCTTTGCAGAACTTGTCATGATCATATTTTACTTAAAAACGTTACAGAAAAGAGGTACCTAGCTAATAACATGTTTTTTTTTCAATCTTTTGATGAAAACATTATGAAACTGGTGGGGGGGGGGCAATCATAATTCATAACATACTTATTTTGCATTCATTTTTTCCTAGTTCCTATTCAACATCCCCAATTTCATACTACTGAATTTGGTACAAGAGATTAATCACCCCGCAAAGTCGATGCCCACTGGCTCAAATTTACAGTTGAGGGAAGCAAGTTGCGTAGTTATTTCAGCTATTCAGGATCCGACGAGACCCTTGTGTCGCGCATAGGCAACAACGGAGACAAACATAAAGGCACAAAAAAGCCCTGATACAAGAACCACCTGTGAAGGGAGGAGCAAGTTAGACCAAGCAATGCATCATTATATCTCCCGTGTTGCGAGTAGATACTTACCCATTTGAAGATGTATCCACAACCGTCATTCCAGGTATACGAAATATTCATACCAAAGACTCCAGCAACTAATGAGTACAACGATAGAGAGAGACGGTCCTAGAACTCAAGAATAATTGTAGCTAAAGGGACCAAATATGTTATTCTAAAAGAATGCAAAAATGCAACAAGTATTACTCAGGACGGCGATGAAATTCTTGGTGGATTGTACTGGGTTAAATTACATCAGATTATGAATAGACGTCGATGATGCGGGCATGTACTTGGCTATCCAGTGTTTTCTGAAATCGAAAGAGGATAACAAATTGTTATTTTAGTCAGTCCTACAAATTCGTGTCAAAAGGGCAACATGTGTTTAAATTTGATATATTCCACTCCTGACGAGTTCAGAAAAGTGCCCTCTTTAATTCACAAAAAAAATCTTTGTACCTGAAGGTGGCTCTTGATGTGATAGATTGTGAGGCCATCACAGTTCGTTAGCATCATAATCCCCTTGGGAGTCACCTCTGCAAGTGTCACGCAAAAACAAGAGAAGACTATATGAATCCGTGAGAAAGAGAAACAATTCCATAGCCTTCAATTCGATTAAGCAAAGCAGATAGATTAACCAAGAACCTTGCAGAGAAAAAAAAAGAGCTTCAGATCAAGGACGGTTGCTCAATGTCCGCGATGTCGAGCTGGTTCACGCAGTAGATGAAGCACTCGTGGAGGTCCTGTGGCCACCAGATCCGTGACTTCTTGGTGGCATGTACCAATGTTGATATTTGCTTATATATGAGGTATTCCGAATCATAGTTCAGAAGGCTAAAATTTTGGTTGGTTTTGTATGTTCATTCTGGCTACTACACTTTTCGTCTACAACAACATTGTAACAAAGGAATCTTAAATTTTTTATTAGAAAACCTATGCAACAAAGTCATTCTGCAAACAGAACTTATATAGTGTGCAGTCTGACTTAAAAAAACATTTAGATACCATGAAGATCCATCTGGCAATCTGAACATCCTATGGAGTAGATGTTTCTGAAAAGACCATATATGACATAAGACTTGCACATAATGGCATTGGGATTTTAATAAGTAGTAGAGATTAGTACTGTTCGATGGCTCAAATCGATAATAGTATTTGTTTTATTTTCGATTGGTAGCATCAACCGGCACTAAAGCTAGACGAGCCTTTGATGGCCAAAACCACGTTCTAAATGCTCTTCTAGATTTATTATTATCAATCTATCAGCCGGTTCTAATATTAGTACTGTTAAAAAATCGGTACTAATTGGCTCTTTTAAAGAAAACGCTAACATTTTTTTTGTTCCATCAATTTAGTAGGAACATGTGTCTCCCTGTCTCTGTTTGGTGTTGGAGCCACCGGATCCGGACGTCCAATTTTCTGCGACCATTCTAAATTCGTTTTTCATAAACATTATGAACCATATATAGACTCAAATTCCCGCACCATCTCAGTGGGTCGACCTTGCGTAAGCAGTGAGATCACAGCACTCACTATCTGTACCACAATTCCACAAAAAGAATATTGTGCTCAATCTCGCCGGCCCTTGCCGCCAGCAAGTTATAGCTTTTAACTTTCTCAGGACACGGGAGCCCTTCTTGCCACAAAAGTTTTAGTTCCAACTGGGAGAGCTAGCATGGCAAGTTCGCGCTGCTTTGAGAACCCGCCGGTGCTGGAGCCGGCCAGCGGAGGAGGCGAGGTGGTTGACGACTTCGGCGGGCAGAAGGCCTACGTCAGCGGCTCCGCCGGGTCCAAGGCCGCCGTCGTCCTCATCTCCGACGCCTTCGGTAAATATTCCGTGCCTCGCCCTCCAAGGTCCTGTGTGTTTTTTTTTTTCATTTGCTAGTATTGAAATCCGTTCCATCTTTGTAGGGTTCGAAGCGCCAAACCTGAGGTACGCTGCTAGTCTCACTCTGAGCTAATCTGAGCTGGGTAGTTGCTATATATGCCTGGGCTATGGGCTTTAAAATTTGTCGAATGGGTTCTTGAATTGCATCAGATTTTTAGTTGTTATTATGGAGTACTCTTCCATCAGTGACTGATGTGACATGCACACGTTTGTCTCGCGAAGGAAGATAGCCGACAAAGTTGCTTCGCTCGGTTACTTCGTTGTGGTGCCCGATTTCCTGCATGGGGATCCATATGACCCCAGCAATAATGCCCATAGCAATCCTGGAACGTGGATACAGTCGCACAATCCGGTTTGTCTCTACTCTTCAACCTTATTCTAACATTTTTTCTGTTACAGTATTAAATTGATTGTATGAGAGTGTGCAATTTTCTTGTAGTTCGCTAGTGCTTTATTTTGGGGTTCATGTAGTGTCAGCCATAGAGAATTATCGGTGTTAGGCATGTACACTCCATTAATTAGGAGTCTCTTTATGGTCTTTAGGGTGCTAAATAAAAAAAAGACGGGCTCACGCGAAACGTCCGTCTCTACACCATTCTCTATATATTGTTTTTTTACTATATTTTTATGTAGAGGCTCTAGGTTTTAGAATGCAGTTTTTTAACGGTTATGTGTACTCAAGTTCTAACATGATCGACCGATCCACCGACCAACCAGGCATTTGTATCGACATAGTCGATATGACTACAGGCCGAGCCATGTAAGCGAGCAATACAACCTAGAATTGTAACCAGTGTTAGTCCATCCTGCGACGTCCTAAGATCAACTCCGAGAGGCTCTCTATATTCTTTGTAATTGATATAAATAGAGATTTTTGTAAAAAAAACTTCCAACATCTTATCTAAATGGCTGTTCAAATATAGTCATCTTCTATTTTGGGTTTCTCGATAGCCAAATATAGAAAATGTAAATGACTTTCTAGAGTGCAAACAATATATAGAAAAATTGTTGTAGATTGAAAAGATATATATAAAATAGTTTTATGCAAATAACTATCCAAATGATAATTTAGGGAGTAAAATTTAGAAAACTCTTGAAGATGCTCTAAGCTATATGTTGTTTTGTGAACGTTATTTTGTTACAAGCGAATCTTTCTGCATTATATCCGAGTATTTAGATAATGACAGTGTTTTGTTAAGGTATCACAATCAATAAAGCCCCATTAAATCCTTTTAATTGAATTTTCTTACTTTCTTCGCTCTCTACATTTTTTACTTTCTTCCCTCGAGACGATCAAGGGCGAGTTCGTATGTTTGTGGATGCAGGAAACCCATCGATTCGTTTTGTTTTCCCCTTCCTTGCATGCTACAATTAGCGAGCCTTCTGGTGTGGGTTTTTCGAATGGGCTCATTTTTTTTACAATCACATTTCGAGTAGGCCTTTAGTTCTAGGGTATCCTACTTTAATTCAGAAATTGGATCATCAAACATGCTCCTAGGATCGGCGAAGGCTCCACCTTAGCTTAGTAGCCAATTCGAGTAGGCCTTTTTTTGTTTGGTTTAAAAAAAATATAGACTTAGCTTAGTAGCCCCCTCTTGGATCAATCCTGGATCCGCCACTGTTCCTCACAACCACGAGGTGTTGAGAAAGTGTAGAGATTGGTCGTTGATTAAATAAGTGAAGTCTTAAAAAGTTCAAACTTTATCGAGGATCCATATTGAAATAAAGAGTGAGAGGCTATAATATGAAAGAAGATGAGCGAAATGGAGAGCGAAGGGTATGAATGAACCTAGACACCCCCACTATTTATATGCTACATTCTAATATTTTTTAAAAACAAACAATTTTTTTAAAAAATTTTGTGAACTTTATACAGTTTAAAATGACCAGCTAAGGTAGGTCGGCTCGGCGTCGATCAATTCAAATCCATATCAGCCAAACTGTCCAATTAGAAACGGTTATGTGTACTCACAAGTGTATGTTCCAACGCGATCAACATCGATCGACCGACCATGCATTTGAATCGACGCAGTCGATATGACTGTCGGGCGTGCCGTGTTGGCGAGCGATACAACCTAGAATTGTAAACAATGTTAGTGCATCGTGCGACGTCCTAAGAGCAACTCCGAGAGATTCTCTATATTTTTTGTAATTGATATAAATAGAGATTTTTGTAAAAAAAAACTTCCAATAGCTTATCTAAATGGCTATTCAAATATAGTCATCTTTTATTTTTGGTTTCTCGCTAGCCAAATATAGAAAACTTGAATGACTTTCTAGAGTGCAAACAAGATATAAAAAAGTTGTTGGAGATTGAAAAGATATATAAAATAGTTTTTATGCAAATGACTATCCAAATGATAATTTAGAGAGTAAAATTTAGAAAGCTTTTAGAGATGCTCTAAGCTATATATTTGTTTTGTGAAAGATATTTTGTTACGAGTGAATTCTGCATTATATCCGAGTGTTTAGATAATGATGGTGTTTTTGTTAAGGTCTCACAATCAATAAAGCCCCATTGGGTCCTTTGAATTGATTTTCCTTTTAATAATTATAAATTAGGCACAGAACAATTATGCTAATATGGTTTTATATTAAATAAATTTATATGCTAATCTTTGGCTGTATGAGGGAGATATTTATGTGCTCCATTTCCATCCCTCCGACTATGTATCTGAGGTGGCCGTATATTGAAATTTTGGAAAACGATGGAATACTAAATTCTAAATAAAATAGCCTACTCTATTAAATAGATTTTAATTGCTCTAAAATGTACGAATCCGAACAATCCCTAATTGTTTGTGCAGTATATTCGTGTGTTTAGATAATGACGTTGTTTTGCTAAGGCCTCACGATCAATAACCTTTTCTGGCCCATTTGTTTCCTGAGTTCGTGAGACTGTTCATGTCAGATCAAAGTCAATTGCTCGGACTGAGAGATAAAATAATATAAAAGCAATAGATTCTGTTTTAGATTAAAGCCAAGTGAACAGCTTGTGTGATTTTAGTTGTATCCTTAATAACACAGCCAATCCTCGAAATTGTCTCTTTTAATATAAAAAAACACTTCTTTTTTGTGATGAATAGCAAACGGCATTCGAAGAGGCAAAACCGGTAATTGCGGCTATAAAGGAGAAGGGTGTGTCGAGCATCGGAGCTGCAGGTTACTGTTGGGGCGGTACGAAGAATTCTTCGCAACATTTTATTTCGAGCTTTTTGCAACCTAAAAAAAATGGCGTGTGAGCATTATCTTGTTCCTTTTTATCTCGCTCTGTTACTAAACTAAATGCACTGGTCTTTCAGCAAAGGTGGTTGTGGAACTGGCGAAAGTTCACGAGATCCAGGCTGCTGTGTTGGCACACCCTTCTTTACTAACTGTCGATGATATGAAAGGTCAGTTAGTTACTAAGGGCTCGTTTGAGAGTCCGAAAATCGAAGGAGATTAAAGAGCCTAAAATTTACTTTTTATTTAAAATTGAGCAACTGCAAGAGCTTGAATTGCTTGCCCTTTGATATATAATTTGATATGCTATCTATCTAATACTCAGATGTCAAGTGCCCCATTTCCATACTTGGAGCTGAAATCGACAGGTCAGCCCCGCCTGAATTGCTAAAGCAGTTTGAGCAAGTTCTTTCAGCGAACCCCGAGGTAAAAGCTGTAATGTCTTCGAAACCTCCCTTAATTCATGTGGGTTGGGTGAGTCGGGTTTAAATTCACAGATGTCAAAATCCATCAAATTAAATTCATTCCAATATACTCCAATCCACCACAGGCTAGAAATTTCACATGCTACGAGAGTGTCCAGATTATACGTACCGGATTTAAATGGCATGCAAAACTGCAGGTCGATCACTTTGTCAAGGTTTTTCCTGGCGTAGCGCATGGATGGGCTGTGAGGTACAGCGACGACGACGCAGCGGCTGTCACGAGTGCGGAGGAAGCTTTGCGCGACATGAGCCACTGGTTCAACAAGTACCTGAACTGAATTATGTGGCGGCATATGTGCGTGCAATAAGCTCCTAATGGTGAACATTATGCAGGGCCCCCATGCTATGCGTGTGTTTTAAAAGTCCTCTTAGTGGTGGTATTTGTACTGGTCTCTTACGCAATTTTTATAACATTTATCGAGAATAAAGTGATGACACGGTGAATGGGTATTTTTATAACAGTAAAAGAGGACATTTTCGACGGCCAAAACCGTAGGCCATAATCTCTAAACCGTCGAAAATATCTTATTTCTGACGGACGAAGGATTATGTCCGACGACACCTGTCCCTCGGTCGTAACGAGTCGAAAATAAGCTTATTTTCGAGGGCAGCCGTCAAAAATAGCTTATGTCCAACGGCCGAAAAGGGTCGTCGACATTTAACTTCGATAACGGTCGTAACGGTCAATGGTGGGGCCCACAGTTTTTATGTCCAATGGCACACTACATAATAAAGCTTAAGTCCGACGGCTTAGTAGTGGACCGTCGGACATAATATGACTCTATGTCCGACGGCTTAATAAAGCCATTGGACATAAGGCTATTCAACAGGGGCAAAAAACCCGCTATTTTTGTAAATTTCTGATATTTACAGAAAACACAGATTATATTTATACACACAGATTTATTACACAACCACATATTCACATTCACATTCTCAATTACATTCACAAACATCAATTCACATAAGCATTCGTATTCTCAAACATCACCTCACATTAACAAACACATAGTTCCAAATAGTTACAACAAGTCTTTGACATCAACATATAGTTCCAAAACTAACAATGACATAGTTCGACTTTCATATAGTCTTTAACATCAACACTGACATAGTTCCAAACCAAACACATTTGAAAAACTGTCACACATATCCTTCACCTGGTTGGTTGGAGTTATAGCAACTTCCTCCAGCTGGACCCTGGTGTTGAAAATGTTGTTCACCCAAGAAGTCAATGCGTCGTCTTGACCAGATACATCTCTAGGTGCGGCAACTGAAGCGGGAGGTGTCTCAAAGCCCTATAACACACACATGAAATATTAACCACTAAGTTCTTCATTTTAACACATAAGGCATCTATGAACATGTCACACACGCATATGTATACATATCACAGGGAATTGTGGCGGAGGTGGAGGCGACAACATTAGCGGCGGTCGTCGGACATAATACGACCGTCGGAACTATGTCGTTTTACTGTTGTGCAAGATAAAAGGATTGCACGAAGATCCAGCAAAACGAGTGAAATGAGCCAGCACTAAGAGAAAAATGCAACTAGGGAATAATCAACCGGAGCATGAACTGCATTAACAGAAGCCACTTGGGATCTGAAGAAGATAGTTGGAAGGTTTCGATACAACATGATTTTTTATATATAATTTGAAAGTTATATTATACAGAACTGAATATAGATGAGTGACAATATGCTCTAAATTTTACACTATAAGGTTTAAGGATTGGATCGGATTACAATCAGGCTCTATTTCTATTCATTTTTGAACTAACATTTATTTAGAGCCCTACTAATTTGTGAAGAAGCATTTAGATTGTGATCCATTACCACCCCTAAATATAGTTTCCCATTTGCGTGAAAAACACTTGAGGTCCATGAAATGATTGTGCAGGGTTAAATATAATATTTTCCTGATAAAATTAGATCTTCTTACAAGTAATTGGTGTAGACACTTAGATGATATGAATACGAGGAACCAGAGTGAAGGACCGATGTGGCAAGAATCTAGCTTATGTCCCAATAACCTCAAAACGAGCAACTCCAATAGTTCTCTAAAAAGAGCTTGTTAAAATCATGTTTAGCAAGTTGCTAAATAGCTATTGAAAGTAAAAAATAACTTAGTCTTCAATAATTGCTCATATTTAGGAAGTATTTTGAATCTAGCTTTGGCAGCCCTACTGTGATGGAACCTCCCAAGTTATTAGGCCCACCTATAGTTGTCCTTGTCCAACGGACCTTGTACAACCCTGTAGATGCACATAATCACTTGACAAGTTCGGTACCTGAATCCTTATTTCCTCGTCCAAGAGCGGTTCACCCGTCACGCATATATTACATCACATCGGACGAACAGATAAGCGGAAGTGAATTACAATAACTTAATTTACATTTATTAAAATATAAGAGAGTAATATAGTTATTACAAAACTAGGGGTATGAGTGCATAAGTATTATTATTACAGATTTGGGAGGCAAAAACCCCTCCCGCATAAAAGTATATTGTTTTCACTACTGAGGTTCACTGCTGAGGTTCTTCTTTGGGCACCACCTTGGTGCAAAAACAACAAAGTATGCTGTTTCCTCACCTACAACAACATGGGTTCGAAAACCCTGAGTACGGAGTGTACTTTCGCAAGTCTTACCCGTCAAAATAAAAGACTCTCAAGGATATGCTGGCTTAAGGGAGTCAAGGTGAGGCTGATCAAGTAGCAAAGACTCTGTTTGCAAAAATGCTTACTAAAAGTGGATCCTTAAAAATCTAGTTTTATTAGTAAGTTAAGTCATTACCTGAATGTAGAGTTCCTTCTACCCTAGTTTAAGCAGACCAGGTTCACGCCAACCGAGAGCACAGATACACCACCGTCCAGCCTCTTGCCACGGAGGGTATACGCTACTCTCACCATCTCTCCACTCCCATTGCGTGTTGGCCTTTCTGGTATTAGTCTACCCGAGGCAAAGCTTATCCATGACGAGGCATATGTGACCAGTTAAAGGGTCCTCGGTCAGCAGGCCCACATCGGCACGCTCCTTAAGCGACTCAGACGGAGACACTACATCGAGACTCTCTTCTCGTGCAAGTCACCCGCCCGGTCTCAGCTTTATCATTTCAAACCCAAAGTTTGGTACCTGGCAGAGGTACATATTTTCTGATGTTGAACCCATCATGGCCATGATGGATCCACCATCAAGTTTTATTTTTGAAAACATCCCAATCCACTTGAAGCATCATCTTTTGTTTAAAACAAAACATTTGTTTATCTAATGCAGGACTAAGCTTCAGAAAACCTTTTTAATAAAACAGGTAATCAAGGAATGGTAAACAGTCCCAAGGAAGGAAATGCAGCAATTGGTTTAGCACACAATTCCTATCACCTAATGCATCATATGAGGTGATAAAGATTTAAAAACAACAAGGAGGTGGCAAATGCACCGGGGCTTGCCTTGTGTTGTAGGAGAGTCGGGCTCTATTCTACAGATGTCAAAATAAAAACAGTTCCTGGTAGGTGGATTTTCTGTTGATGGAGCAGTCTCCTCTTCTTCAACAGTTACTTCTTCCTCGTTCTCTATACAAAACCATATATATAACCATGAATGCTCATGTGATGCTTATGAAAATGCAATGTTAGTAGAAATACATCAAGTTGTATCTTGAATACGACTTTCCTTCATGGTGTACCCAGGAAACTAGGGTTTTCAGAGTCAATACCTCATTTCCTTAAGGCAATTATTAATTAGAAGGCTAGGGTTTTGGGTTTGGGAATCAAACAATGTCCAAAACATGTCAAACTTCACTCATGGGATCTAAATATCATATTAGGCTTATTCAAAAAGTTTGGTGATGTTTGGAGTTATTAAATAATTTCTAAAATTCCAAGAGATTAGGTTTTGACCTTTTTAAATACTAAATAATTCCTGGTTTGGGCTAAAAATCTTGGAACTATTTTTAATAAATTCTAGAGAAATTTAGGAGCCAAGTAAAATTGGTCTCATATTTTAGCATTTTTCTAGAATTTTCTATGATTTCTCTAATCCTAGCAGAAAAAGAAAAAGAGAAATGGTGAACAGTGGTGGGCTGAAACTGGCCCGAGTCGGCCCACATACAGGTGAAAGCGCGCCCGCGGTTTCTCTTTGCGCAGAGGACCTTGCTCTTTTAAATAACTCGTAAAGACTCCTGCGCACTATTCCTATGTGTCACTGACATTTTGCGTCGAGGCCCTTCACTTTCTATTCCTTTGCGAATTGAGGTCCCCGACCGTGGACGGCGGAGCAGTGGCTCTGGCGAGCCTGTATCGGCCAGAAAACGCAATGACCGGTGCTCCGGTGCGGCTGACATCTAATTGTACCCTTAACGACCATAACCCCTCAATCAATTGCAAAGTTCTATCTCTTAATCGCTCTGTCCACGGTGATAATGCAAACTACGGATGAAACGAGGCGTTCCCGGTGATCCTACATGTTCTAGCTTAATTGGCCGGGTCGAGAAGCATCAAGAGCACACAAGAGAGCTGAAACAAGAGCGAGGAGGGTGTGATCGGACATGTGGAGAGCTGGCCACGGCGAGCTCACATATTGTGGTGTTCTTGACAGATTTGGGGGAAATCCCAAATTGGGGAGCTGTGGGGGACGATTGGAGGTGAGGGCTGGTTCACTAGGTGCCCAACTACTTAGCGGAGCTCACTAGGGCAGCAATTTATTGGTTCCATCGGCGGTGGTGGCTGATTTTGGAAAAGACGCGCAGCGGCCGGAGAGAGGGGAGGTTACTGGCGCAAGGGATTCGTGGCTTTCACCGTGGCAAGGTCACAGGCGATGAACGGACACGCTTCAGTGGTTTACTACGACATGGTAACACCCTAAGGCACATGGCGCATGGTCGATAAGCGGCCAACGCCGGCGAGGTTATCTGGACCGGCCGTAAGGCAAGGGGGGTACGGCGGCCAGGGCGAAACAGTGTCCCGAGCACATCCCCAACGCGATATTTCTTACCCCGAGCAGTTATCTGCACTTCACTGAGCACGAATCGCAATGGCGGCGATGATCACGGCGCGGGATCACCGGTGGCGATACACTGAATCTAGCGATCTTCGTCAGGTCACTGTACTATTAGAACACCATTCAGAGCACTTGACAGAGCTTATTTGGGGGCGATTTGCTCCAAATTTCATGTAGCAACTTAACCTTTCATCTGTATCAAAATTGTAGCTCTATCAACCAGTTACAAATCGACTATAGAGACCTGGCCCATTTACTTACTCCTTCGAGCTTGAATCGAGTCCAAAGTTTAGCAGAACTCACTGTCAGACCAGTATCAGACTATATGGGTGACTGACAGCAAAACTTTGAGTCCATTTAACTCCAACTTTTGTACAACACTCATGTCTTATGACTTAAACAAAGTTATACTCCTTTAGTATCTCTACAAATTTGATGTATTGACCCTAGGCAAATTCCTTGTAGATTTAGAAATATAGAGCTCCAAAGTCAGCCCTATTCCATTGAATTTAGACTTAGGCATATGAAATGCATGGGGTGCTTTTTGCAAATAAGTCCAAATCCCACTATTTGACTTGAAAATCCTCAAATATAAAAAACACATGATCTAGGGTATTTGCACTTGGCATTTGCACTTGGGTCCAAAAGTGCATAAAATTTACAATTAACCCCCTAGGGTTTCAATTAGGGTTTCTAGGGTTTTGTTTTTAGGGTTTTGGGCACATTAGGGTTTTGGTACCACCAAGGTCCATCACATGTGATACCTTATGACCATTTCTCATGTCCTTTGAGGTTTTAGCTTGTTTGGCTTCACTTATATCCATAAACCATGATCTAGGGTTAAGCACTCTACCCTAGGGTTAATCACACATCAAATCATATCATTACAACTTATTTGAAATTTTACCTAGTGAATGCACTCTTGGTGTATCAAACATATGATATGCCCATGCACATGATGTTATGCTCAAGTTTTAGTGACAGTAACACCAGAGGTGTTACATCCTCCCCCCACATAAAAGAATCTCGTCTCGAGATTTAAGGTCCTAGGGTGAGTAGTGGAAAAGGAAACTTGTCATATCTTTATTTCCTTGTTTGTCGTACAGAGCAGGAGGTGGTATGGGGTCTATTCCATCTTTACAAACAATTGTACATATCTCACAAGTTACGTGAAGCTAAAAAGCTAGGGAAATTCTTTTCTAAGAAGTCTTGAGTCTCCTAGGTAGCTTCATCTTCGGTATGTTGGTTCCATTGTATCTTATAGAATTTAATAGTTCTTCTTCGGGTGACCCTGTCCTTTTGATCCAGGACTCGAATGGGATGTTCTGAATATGGTAGTCTGGTTCCAAGGTAACATCCACTACATCAATGGTTCGATCTGGAACCCGAAGACACTTCTTCAATTGGGATACATGGAACACATTGTGCACCGCAGATAATGTTTCACGTAGTTGGAGTCGGTATGCCACTGGTCCACATTGTTCAAGAATAGGAAACAGACCAATGAATCGGGGTGCAAGCTTTCCTTTTACACCGAAACGAGTCACACCCTTCATTGGTGACACTTTCAGGTACACATAATCTTTGACTTGAAAGTACAAGGGTCAGCGTCGTTTGTCTGCATAACTCTTTTGTCGAGCTTGTTCCTCTTTCAAGTTATGTATGATTCGTTGAACCTTTTCTTCCATCTCTTTCACCATATCAGGCCTGAAAAACCACCTTTCTCCTAGTTCAGACCAATTCAAGGGGGTAAGGCACCGTCGTCCATACAATGCTTCAAATGGTGCCATCTTAATACTTTCTTGATAACTATTGTTATACGAAAACTCTACCAATGGTAAACATTCATCCCATTTTTGTGGGAATTCCAGAACGCATGCCCAAAACATGTCTTCAAGTATTTGATTTACTCGCTCAGTCTGCCCACTTGTTTGGGGATGATAGGCCGAACTGTGGAGCAACTTAATACCCAGGGACTTATGTAGTTCTTCCCAAAACTTGGATACAAATTGTGGTCCGCGATCCGACACTATTGTCTTTGGAACTCCGTGTAGGCTAATAATACGAGCAATATATAACTGGGCATAGACAGCAACTGGGTGATCTGTCTTGACGGGCAGAAAATGGGCTATCTTGATAAGTCGATCAATTATAACCCAAATAGAATCAAATCCTTTTGATGTCCTAGGTAATCCCACAATGAAGTCCATGCTAATTATGTCCTCCCATTTCCAAGTTGGGATGGGCAAAGATTGTAGTGGACCAGCAGTCTTCATATGTATTGCTTTGGCATGTCTACATGTGTCACATTTCGCCACATAGCGTGCAATCTCAATTTTCATTTTTGTCCACCAATAATGTTGCTTTAAATCTTGATACATCTTAGTGCTTCCGGGATGAATGGAATATCGACTAAGATGAGCTTCATCCACAATTTGCTGGCGGATTTCATCATTTTTAGGCACAACTATGTGATCATTAAACCATACTATGCCTTGATCATTCTTTCTAAAGCAATTAGCTTTTTCGGCTTCTATTTTTTCATGAATATGTTTCATACCCTTATCATTTCTTTGGTCATCAATAATCTTTTGCAGAAGAATCGACTCAAGCTTCAATTGGGTCAAAGTTCCATGTTGTATAATACCCAGGTTTAATTTCTCCATTTCTTGACATAATGTGGTGTCCGGA